>NC_092333.1:132632500-133279166 GCF_046630445.1 Rutidosis leptorrhynchoides
TATGTTAAAGACATTATCTCGTGGGCTACCTCTACGAATTGCTGTAATTTGTTTCGTGACAGGCTCGATTATATTATTCTTTCATTTCTTTGGTAGCTTTGGAGATTTTGTAATAGTAATGTTTTCGAATCTGGTTTTAAAATTAAGAATTGTTTGATAACATTAGAGTCTGGTCTTTTTTTTCTGCATAAAGTTAGATGTAAAGACGGTAATGTTGCTCTTAATTGAAACAACTGGTTACGTAATCCTTTCTGAATTTTTCATTTTCTCTAACTTCGTGTTATAGTTTTAATAAAATTGTTATTGTTAAAAAAACAAAAGATAACAAAAATGGACTAGAAGGCCAACACACGAACTACTAAATGACATCAGACATTATGTGATTTTCCGGTCGCATATCATTCGCCTAACTTGATCACTTATCGACGCCACTTATCGACATTGTTGGAAAGTTGTCAAATTATGACAAACATTTAATAGACAAATACAAATTGCCTTTTACATAGTTATGTAGTCAAAGATGGTAGTAAATTGGGATTTTGCATGGTAGCAACTTGTTTATTGTTTTCATATGTCAAGTTGGTTGTTGATGTAGCAAAGTTTGATTTTGTTTTCTTACAAGTCAAAGAAGGAATGCAACAAGTGGCTAGAAATTGTCCAAGTAAAGTGTATGCATATATGTCTTCATCTATAAATAGGTGATCATGCAAAAAGGAGAAATGATCACAAAAAGGAAAAACATAATTGAGCGATAATATCAACGGAGTGTGTTTTTTGTGAGGTCGAGAGCTTATTCTTGTAAGGAGTGTAAAAGAGCGTACGGGAAACTTAGATTTTATCCTAAAATCTAAGGGGTTTGGGTTAACTTATAGTGTACTTTTTTCTTGTACCGAGATCTTTTATATTATAAGAATAAAGGGAACTCTTGGGGGTGGACATAGGCAGGGTTTTGACGAACCACGTTAAATCGTCGTGTTATCAGTTACTTTATTTTGCTAATTATTATTTCTCGCAAGTTTGTCTCAAACAATTATATCCTCGCTTTCGCTGGTGTGGGTGCGTTGGGCAAGTTGCCATAACAAGTGGTATCATAGCGTATCCAAGTTTATCGGATATTTTTTAGTTTGAGATGGCGGGAAATAGCGGTATGCAGTTTAATGTGGAGCCATTTGATGGAACCGGGAATTTTACCTTGTGGCAAGCAAGGGTGAAGGATGTCCTGGTTCAATAGGGTTTGGCAAAGCCGTTGAAGGGTTAAAGGACGGAGGGCCAGAAAAGATAACGAATGACGATTGGAATGACATCGAGGAAAGATGTGTCAGTACCATTCGCCTTTCCATCAGTGATAAGATCATTAATAATGTCAGTGGTGAAACAACCGCGACGGGGTTGTGGGTGGCCCTCGAGAAGTTATATCTCGGGAAGAACAAGACTACAAAGCTGAGCTTGAAGCGTGATATGTATCAGTTGAAGATGGAGGATGGCGGGAATATAATTGAACACATGGATGTGTTTAATGGTCTGGTTGATCAACTTGCAAAAGTTGATGTTAATATTGAGGAAGAAGATAAAACCCTTATTTTTCTTACCCCTCTTCCTAGTTCATATGATATATTAGTTACTACTATTCTTTACGGAAAAGCCACTGTAAAGATGGAGGAGGTAGTTCCGGCACTCTTATCTTAAGATAAGAGACGAAGATCCGATGACCGTTTTGAGCATAAATTTGCTATGGTTGGTCATGGAAAGGGAAAGTTTTCCGGAAAAAGATCTGGTGATAAAAGTAGGTCTAGATCAAGAGACGGAATGAAGGGTATCCAGTGCTTCAAATGTCAGAAGTGGGGTCACTTCAAGAAGGACTGTCCACTTTGAAAGAATGGTGAAGATAAATCTGGGGGATCGTCAGTTGCAGTTAATGAATCAGTTAATTTGAGAGATGTTCTCACAATCTCCAAAAGTTCTACTTCTGCTCAAGATGAATGGATTTTAGATTCGGGTTGTACAATGCATGTGTGTTCCAAGAAAGCTTATTTTGATAAGCTAATATTAAAGAAGGCGGGGGTGCTGACTGTAGGTGATGGTTCAACATGTGATGTTGAGGGTGTTGGCATGGTGAAAATAAAATTGTTTCATGGAGCTGCTTACACACTTGGTGGAGTGGCGTACGCACCAAAAATGTGCAAAAATCTAATTTCCTTAAGCCAGTTAGATTCTCAAGGATACGGCTATTCGGCCGTATGTGGAGTTATGAAAATTACACGTGGCGTGAAGGTCCTGATGATTGGAGAGAAGTATGAGGGTTTGTAACGTCTGGTGGGGAGTACTAGATGTACTCGTATCTCGAAGGTTTGGAAAGTGTGCACACGGGAAATTGATCAGGAACATATGACGACATGTTTGATCAAGTTAGGCGATGGTGAGAAGGAAAATCCTACTGTGGGAGAGGTGATTCGAGACTCCTCTCCGGAGTCAACTATGTAAGTTGACAGGGTCATGTTTATTGGCCGTTTTATTTGAATCAGGTTCAGGACCGAGATGATTCAAGGTGTATGCAGCGGTGATAACGGAGGCCAATGTGAAAGTACTAGGTGATAGTATTTTCGGTGACGAAGAAGATAAATGTTTGTCAAGGTGGAGATTGTTGGAAAGTGGTCAAATTATGACAAACATTTAGTAGACAAATACAAATTGCCTTTTGCATAGGTATGTAGTCAAAGATGGTAGTAAATTGGGATTTTGCATGGTAGCAACTTGTTTATTGTTTTCATATGTCAAGTTGGTTGTTGATGTAGCAAAGTTTGATTTTGTTTACAAGTCAAAGAAGGAATGCAACAATTGGCTAGAAATTGTCCAAGTAAAGTGTATGCATGTATGTCTTCATCTATAAATAGGTAATCATGCAAAAAGGAGAAATGACCACAAAACGGAAAAACATAGTTGAGCGATAATATCAACGGAGTGTGTTTTTTGTGAGGTCGAGAGCTTATTCTTGTAAGGAGTGTAAAAGAGCTTACGGGAAACTTAGATTTTATCCTAAAATATAAGGGGTTTGGGTTAGGGTTAACTTATATTGTACTTTTTTCTTGTACCGGGATCTTTTATATTATAAGAATAAAGGGAATTCTTGGGGGTGGACGTAGACAGGGTTTTGACGAACCACGTTAAATCGTCGTGTTATCAGTTACTTTATTTTGCTAATTATTATTTCTCGCAAGTTTTTCTCAAACAATTATATCCTCGCTTCCGCTGGTGTGGGTGCGTTGGGCAAGTTGTCATAACAGACATCAAGTTTAGTATAACCGTAAAAAAAATTATCTCCACAAGTTTATCAACCGACCTCCTTTTCTTCTTGACAAATTTATGGTATCTATTTTCAAAGAATCAGTACGTTTTAGTAGAACCCACCATTGTGGTCCAGTGGTTCACCCCTTTGCACTTATGCATTGGGATGGGGGTGGGGAGATCTCAAGTTCGAGTCTCTCCCTTTAAAAATATTCATGGGATTTATTTCCTGAAAGCCGAATTGCCACGGGAAGGTTTTACCGACTCGTATTCAGGACTCAAGTCCGACTGCCTGCCCCTCGGGATGGTATAAGGTTCGGATCTCTGTAATGCGGTTCGGGTTTCCTGCCCGAAAGCGCGTGCGTGCGTGGCAAATGAGAGTATTCGATGCCAACAACTTGCCTTTCAAAAAAAAATTCAATAGGGGTAACGCATCTTTTATTGTACGTGTCACAACAAAAATTGATGAGATGGTATTAATTTGCAATTATTTGATAGCTAAATTTAGTATTGCTTGCACAAAACATTATTAGTCAAAACCTGCTGCTACTGAGCTAGACCAGAAATAATTCCAATAATTCAAGTATGCATCCAGGTTCCATTTCACAATTAACTCAACTTCCCATAGCTATGATCCCATGCTGTTTTTGGGAAAAAGTTTTGTATTTCTTTTAAGTAATTGTTTCTTTTTATTTTTACTTGTTCAAGTATTTATATATGCAATAACAATAATTTATGAGGGGTGAGATAGAGAAAATTATTTCAAGACCTTAGGACGTACTTTGTTCCTGAATTTAATTATGAAAGAAAACAAAAAAAAATACTCCGTCTGTCTCATTCCAATAGTTCTCATTTGATTTTCAAAGTCTTTTTTACTCAACTTTAACTCGAAATATCTTTATTTGTGTTATATATAATTTGATGAAAATTATACCAATCAAAACACATTTAAATATCAATCCATTCATATAAATTTAATCAAATAATATATAACACAAACAAAAATATATTGAGTCAAAGTTAAGTAAAAAAGACTTTGAAAGTCCAATGATGACTATTGAAATGAGACGGATGGAGTAATAAAGAAGGGGTGAAATAGATGGAAATAAAATCATTCTAATTTAGAAGAAAATATTGAATAGAAAATACACTATAATAATCGTTTCACTATATTTCATTTATTCTCTATCATAATTCGAGAACACCAATTTATTTAGTTTTTTTTTTTTTTTTTTGTATAAATAAAACCTTGAAAAGGAGTTTAAGATTAAAAAAAAAAAAAAAAATTTATTTATTCACCCAAAGATGTAAAAGTTATATTTAAAAGGTATTTGAGCTGACAAAACAAAACGTACCATTCAAATCTTCTATAATAAAATAAAATTTTATAATATTTGTGACATTGAAATATAGAAGTTTTATTTAAAGATTTTTTATGTTTAGTTGATTAAGGTTTAAACAACTTAATTGTTGCAATTTAGTTCTCAATATGATCACAGTACAAAACTAATTCAGTAAATCTTTTCTCTTGTTAAAGTAGGGGTTTAAGGTGTTGGTTTGTCGGCATAAATTTTGTAGTTTAAGATCTTTTCTTGTGTTGTTAAATTAAACACCATATTATTTGTAGCAATGTTCAAAATATAATTAGGAAAATAATAAAGTAATTTTAAAGGCTACGTTTATAAGTTTATCATATATAATTTATTTTATTTTTATAATTTAAACATGTCATAAACAAATATTGATAACATAATTATATAATAAAAGTGAAATTAAAATGAATATTTATACATTATAATTAATTAAACATAGAGATTAAACTTAAATATGATATGTTAAAACGTAGCTCTAAAAGCTTACGATGTTAATTTTATAGTTATTTTACGTTGTTTAGTGTAGCTTGTGTCAAAAACAAGATTTTTAACCTACGAAATAGACATTTAAAGTTTTTATCAGTTTGATGTTTCATAGCAATGACCGCTTCAACTAACCATTATTTTTTGAAAAAAGAATTACGTCCCCATTACCTAATTTCTTGAATCTGCCACTCCATACACACAATACACAAGTACAAATGTATGTAGCAACATAAATAAAAACACATCTAAACAAAGAAAGTACATCAGTTGTTCTAGATTTTCTAGAGGGTCAATCACCAAAATACCCATTTTTTTGGCCTTTTCTGAGCTGGAACCCCCTTTTTTTTTTTTTGAGAATTTGCCCGCGCAAGGCGCAAGTATCTTTAGACCTTGCGACCTTGCGGCTTGCGCCTTTGCGTGTAAACGCAAGGCGCAAGGATAAGGGCTTGCGTCCTTGCGTCCTTGCGCCTTGCGCCTTATCAGAATGGATTTTTCCTGATTTCTGGATAAGATTTTTTTGGATTCTTTGTACCTTTATGGATAAGATTATGTACCTGTCTATTTAATGAGGCTAGAACTCCAGATTAATAATTTTATTTTATTTCATTTTCAAAAAGATCAAGTCATTAGAGCATCGTTAAGGTACCAACTTTTATCTATTTTTTCACTAATTTGTGTCTTAATGAGCTGTAGTAATGATAAAGCATTTGTTGTTCATGTATGTTGTGGAGGTAATTTTGAATTTGTTAACAACATACCTATGTATCTGCCTCTTGACTGTTTTAGAACCAGATTAAAACTACCACTTGCTCCACAAAAACCAATAAATCGAAGAGTATTGTTAAGGAAAATTCTCAAAAAAATTGAATTGCCACCTAATGCACCTGTTTCGCTAAGATATATTGATAATAATCATATTTTTGATATTACTGATGATCATGAAGATTTTTTTGAGTTTTTAAAACACGCTGTCACAAACGAGCCTATTGATATTTATGTTGTCGACAAAGTTAGAATGCTTCAACCCGGACAAAATTCACAAACACACCAGCCCCAACAAAATCCACAAACACACCATCTTCAATAAAACCTCCGGATTCTCGAGTCTCAACCAAACAAACAAACTCACCATCTGCAAAAAGAACAGGATGAAATACACAATTCCGAACCAAACCTCGAAACACACTATTCGGAAGAAAAACAGGCTGAAATACCACCTCCAAACACAGAAGAATTTGACTTCTTCAACCATGGCGCCGAGAACGTGTGTAAAATAAAAAAAAATAGAGAACCCGTTTATACCTGTTGTTGGGTCTAGTGAATCGGATGAAGCAAGTGACGAGGAAGATGAAGATGAAGAAGATGAAGAAAAACAAGATGTATTCTGGAATATGCCAACTCTACACAGTCAGCAAGATGAAAAAAACCCAGAATTTACGACCCCAATTCCAACCACGTATCAGGTATCTGATTTGGTCAAAGTTCGTCAAACGTTTTCGAACAAGGAAGAATTCCTAAACCAGCTATTTACAAAATGCCTTGAAGAAAACTTTCAAATAAAGCCTGTAAAGTCAGACAAATCTCGGTACACCGCTAAATGTGTGTTGCCAAATTGTGAGTGGAAATGTAGTGCATACAAAATAAGACACACTGAAAACTTTATGGTTAAAAAGTTGCATGACGTACACACTTGCTCACGCACACAAATTATGGGAAACAATAAACATGCTACTAAAAAGGTGTTGGGTAGTATTCTTATGGATTCGTTCAAGGCTGCTAATCGAGAGTATAAACCAAAAGATATACGTGATGATGTAGCTAATCGGTTTAGAGTGAGTGTATCATACAATCAAGCATGGAGGGCCAAGTGTCAAGCAATAGAGATGTTACGTGGCAGTAGTGATGACTCCTTTAGAATGCTTCCCATTTACCTTCATAACCATAAGATCCACAACCCGGGGACCATCACCAATTTGGTTACCGATAAAGAAAATAAATTTGTGATGTGTTACATGTCCATTGGAGTAGTTGTAAGTAAATATATTTTAGCAAAAACCACCTTTTAATATGTACACCATACGCAAAGGCGCAAGGGTCACCTTGCGCCAACTAATACGCAATGACGCAATAAAAACCTTGCGCCTTGCGTATGGTGTATGAGGTCTTTATTAATAATATTTGATTTACTGTGAAAATTTCATGCAGATTCGATCATTTGTGCAACATGTCCGCCCGATAATCATCGTCGATGCTGCACATTTAAAGGGTGGGTACCTGGGTACTAATTTAGTTGCTGTTGCGATGGATGGCAATAATGGAATTTTGCCATTGGCTTATGGAATTGGTGAAGGCGAGACAAACAGTGTTTGGTCATGGTTTTTTGGTAACCTAAGAGATCATTTAATGAGTTATGGTATGGTTGATCGTATGTCAGAGATTACTTTTATTTCTGATCGTGCTGCTTCAATAGCACACGGCATTGCAAACGTGTTTCCGGAAGCGTTTCACGCTCATTGTGCACGTCATTTATTCATGAGCATCAAAACTAAATCCAACAAGATGAAATTCTTCGAATGGCACTTTTGGAAAATGGTTAAGGCGTACCGTGCGTCGGATTTTCATGATCATCTGGATGTATTTCGAAGGAGATTGAAAGCGTCTTATAAAGTTCTATGTGAGGATGGTATCAATAGATGGTCCAGAAGTCAATCTACTCATATTAGGTATTCATACCTTACAAGCAACAGTGTAGAGTCTATAAACTCTCTATCAAGACATGCTCGTAAACTACCCGTTTGCATGTTGTTCGAATTTTTTCGTTGTTCAATACAGGATTGGTATTTCAAACATCGCAACAAATCAGTTAGTCTTACTTCACCGGTTACTCCATATGTTGAACGTAAGCTAGCTAAGAGGACGGACAAATCAAGAAGATGGCGAGCATTTCCATCGACAAATGATCTAATAGAGGTACATGATGGACGAAAAAATGGGTTGGTTAATCTACAAGATAGAACTTGTTCATGTGGTCAATGGCAATTATCAGGCATACCCTGCGGTCATGTGATTGCATCAGCACGACACTTCGGAGTGGAGGATATTAGTTGTTATGTATCACATTGGTTCAGCACTCAAACATACATAAATACGTATTCCGAACACATTCTTCCTCTCCCCCATCGGTCTGAATGGTCGGATCCGGTTCCCGGGATTTTGCAACTTGTACACCCCCCAGTTCTAAAGAAAAGACAACCTGGACGTCCTAAAGGTAAAAAACGCATTCCTTCAAAAGGTGAAGAAACTTCAAAAAAAGTAAGAACTTGTAGTCGTTGCAAAGAACCAGGTCATTCTCGATCAACATGCCCAGCTGCTTATGACCGAACAGGTGAATCAACTTCTCAACGGGCAAGAAACACAACCTCGAAGGCGAAAGAGACAGTCGAACCATCTCAAGCTTATCAATCTCAGTTTTATCCAACGTACAATTTAGGTAGTAATTAGTTCCTAGAATACGTTTATTTTCAGGAACAAATTAAGGTGTGATGTCTTCCATTGTTGTAATATTTTTTAATTAGTATTTTATGATGTGGTTTCGTGTGTTACTTCATATGTTATAATATTGAATGCACAAGCTAGTGTTACAATAATAATAAAAATTTTGTGGCGCAAGGTCGCAAGATGAACCTTGCGTATGTTTCAAAAATAGGCGCAAGGACGCAAGAAGAACCTTGCGCCTGCTTAATAAAAAGGCGCAAAGACGCAAGAATCACCTTGCGCCTGCTTCTAAATACGAGGCGCAAGGCCGCAAGAAGGACCTTGCGTCTACGGCTATTACGGGACGCAAGGTCGCAAGGTCTGATTACACACCTTTGCGCCTTCAAAAATACAGTTACGGACATGTTCACAGTTTACAACATTTACAGTTTTATACACAAATTACATAATTAACTACAGTTTCCAAAATAAAACCTCGGTACTCCATTTTTGTCTGTCTTGTGGGCAAAACTTTTAATTGTTCGTCGATATGCCTCGAGAATCCAAATCTACAAAATTAGTTAAATAAATAAGGACGCATAAAAAAATAATATACGATTCAAATGTAGAGGTATTAACCAAATCTACCAAACTTGTTTATTTTTACCTTAAATGACCACATAAAACCGACCAAAGTATAACCCTTTCCCACCTCTAACTGACTTTCCCGAGCTTGAAATCCATCTTTAACTACGGGGTAAGTGGCATCCCAAATACGATTACCCCACGGGTAGTCATTCAATTTAGCAAAGTCTTCGACTAGCCATAGGTATTTTTTGCTCACCACATGAATCCCTTGCTTACCCATAAACGCTCTCTCCACAATCAAAATAATGGCTAGTCGCACGACATCATCATCACTAACCACAAAATCAGCACCATCATATAAAAGCTTTTGGATATCGGTAATTGTAATGTTTGAATTAACTTTACGATTTGGGAAACAACGTCGTCTAATCGGTGGTGTTTCTACATCATAACTTCTGGGAATGTAATGTGCCATGTCCGTGCGACGACTAAACTTAAACCCCGTGATGAGACAAAATTCCCGCCTACTAAATCTAATTTTGAAATTCGGACGGAAACTAAACCATATTTCCTCATCATCAGCAGGGTACTTTTCATCTATTCCTATCGGTCGCTCACTCTTTCTTTGGAGCATTGCATGTACAAGGCCCGGATCATTGCCGGTGTAAGAAAGATCTAGCCAAGGACCAAAACAAGTTCCCCTAAAAATTTTTTGTTGATTCTCAGTCATTGATGCCTTTAGTTGAGGTATAACATTAAGCATATTCTTCATCGTCAACTTCGCCTCAACATATCCCTGAAACAGACAGTTTTTCAGAAGAAAAATACAGGCGCAAGGACGCAAGTCGCACCTTGCGTCTCGTGTATCACACAGGCGCAAGGACGCAAGACGTGCCTTGCGCCAGCTACTAGGGACAAAACGCAAGGACGCAAGACTTTCCTTGCGCCTATACCAGATTCTAGTTTTAAGCCCTAAAACAATCGTGTTCCAGTTTTTATAAAATGTTAGCTTCCAAATACTGTAACTTTAACAAATCTAGCAACACTATAAGTGAGTTTTGCATCACCAAGCTCGTTGAAGCATTTCATCGAACACTTGGTGTGCAACAAAAATTATATATCATTTTCGACATAGAAATGGAGTAATCGAACGGAGATAGTTGAAAGGAAACACTTACCTGTTCTTGTGACATATTGATCACGTTTTTTGTCGGTTTTTTTTCTCTTCCTTTTTCTCAATCGTGGTGGTGATGGTGATGCTAATGGAGGCGGTGATGGTAATGGTGGTGAGATGTACTGATGGCGGTGGTGCTGGCGATGGTGGTGGTGGTGGTGGTGATGTGGTGAGTCTCAGAAGAAAGGTCGCAAGGGTAGACGGGTCGCAAGGGGGTCGCAAGTGCAAGGTTCTTTGTAATCGCCGTCGGTCGCAAAGTGGTCGCAAGAGCTGAGTGTCGGGGTGTGTGTGTGTATGTGGTGTCTGATTTCTATATTTGACCTAATTTTTTAACACAAGGACGCAAGGCGCAAGGACGCAAGGCGCAAGGACGCAAGTCGCAAGGTCGCAAGGTCTCTTGCGCCTTGCGCGGGCATTTTGTCAAGGTTTTTTTTTTTTTGGTACCAGCTCAGAAAAGACCAAAAAAATGGGTATTTTGGTGATTGACCCTTTTCTAGACCATATAAAGCCCGATTTGTTTTAGGCTTGGGCTAAACACAGCCCAAACTGAGCTTTGAGCACCTCTAATGTCAAATAGTCAAATGTCTATTTTACACTACAATCACTTCGACCCAACTTGGTATATTTTACTAAAGTTAGAGAACCAAGTTAGAAAATTGACACCAAGAATAATACATAAAAAGGTAAACTAATTGTCCTAAAAATAATGCTGAAATGTTAATTTATAAAAAGTTTTTCAATTAAATTAAATTATAAACGAGACATAATTACATGGTTCTTGTGATTTGTTCAAATTGCGCTCAGTTCATAGAATTTTTTTTGCATGAACAGTCCTCATGGTTTGCACATTTTGTGCTAATATTTCTTAGACCTCACATGCTTTGTATTTGAGGGTAACTCTGGCATTTCATATGTTTTCTTCACTTCTCTTTACTTATCTTATATGTATCTTCTTTTCTTTAACTACCAATTGCCATTTGATATGCTGACGTTTAGTTTTAGCATTTTTTTTGTTCTAGTTTTTAACTAGGCTTTAGGATTTTTTTTTTCGTTCTAGTTTTTTAATCTAGTTGTATAAGGTTCAAAATTTTATTTTTTTACTTTACTTATGTACCTTGCTATTTTTCCACCTTTTATTAAATTATTCTTTTATTTGTGTTTCTATTTTTAACATTTCAGTTGCGTATCTATTTGTGGTATATAGATATACTAGTGAAATGACCCGTGGAACCACGAGTCTGTTTAAACGAAATAGTTTAATGATATGTTTTAGGTATTAAGTGAACGTAAATGCTAAAGTTATTTAGTTTAATGGCTCGTGAAACCACAGAGTCCGACTAAGAAACTCGTTAGCTGAACATTTCATTAAACACCTAACATGCATAGTAAACAATCTACACTCAATCATAAGAGATAATATTGGTTGTCATTTTATTTTAAAAATGTAAATTAAAAATATAAATTCATAATTGATTTCCTTCTGCCTAGCTTTTATACAATCTCGTACTTAATTCAAAATAATTAATTAAAATAATTCAAATTATTTAATTTTAATAATTAAAATAATTACTAATAAGATTTAATAATAATAATTAATTAATAAGATTTAATTTGAATTTAAAATTATTCAGATTAATGATATCACCCACCATGCTTAGATTTTTTTTCTTTTTCTTTTTGATTTTTTCATAACAAAGGAATTAGCCTAATAATGACAACATCATTGTAGGATTTTAATATTAACTATAGATACTCCATTTGTCTAAAAGAGATGTCCCATTTGACTTTTAAATTTCTAGTTTTTCCTCAGTTTTGACTTCATATAAATTTATTTGTTTTATACAATTTTTGATCAAATTTATATAAATTAATTATTACATTTTAAACGGTTTTCATTGATATAATCATAACAAATACCATATAACTCAAATAAAAATAGTTAAAAAGAAAATACATTATAAGTCAAAAATGAATATTTATTTTGGGACGAGTGAAGTATATATATATATATATATATATATATATATATATATATATATATATATATATATATATATAGGATTCGAAGCTAAGAATCGCCTTTGTATGGACAAGACGGAATCGCCCCCGACTCGCGTGGGAAGTTTTCGATTCCGCCCATCCCTTCTTATGAGATTTATATATATGTATATATATATATATATATATATATATATATATATATATATATATATATATATATATATATATATATATATATATATATGTGTGTGTGTGTGTGTGTGTGTGTGTGTGTGTGTGTGTGTATTCGTTTAACATTACAATTTTTCATCGTCTTTTTGTTTTGATGTATATCATTTTTCAAAATATATCTACGTTACCCATATATGAAAAGTAATACAAAAAAACTCAAATCTCGATATGCACATCGGAACCGAAAAATAGTTTGATGTATATAATGGAACCATTTATTTAAGCTAATAATTTCGGGACGCATTGTGCGTGTCATCTCACTGAAACAATTTTTTAACGGTATATAGCGAAATAATTTTCCGTAGCAACGCGCGCAGACATATCTCCACTCGTTCTTTTGATAGGGTGAAAGTGAATATGGGTTTTAAGAAGAAAGATAAAGAAAATACCCTCATGTGCATAGCATGTGAGGGGATTTAATGTAGTTTTTTAACATCCGTTGGTCACAAGGAATGTGCGCGCAAAATGCGCAAACTATGAAAATTGTCCATGCAAGGAAAAAGTTTAAGCATTGAACGTATAATCTAAGCAAATCACAGGAACTACCCGCGTACCTATGTCAATAAATAAATAAATAAATAAATAAATAAGCAAACACATAATTGTTTTTTTCAAAAGAAAAAAGTGGTCCAAAATGAGTAGCTTTGATCATAAATAGTCAGCAGGGCATTATGCTTATACTGTTAGCGTTATTAAACTTAACAGTAACTACAATTCCACAAATACAGAAATTTAGAGCATGGTAATTAAGAGATGATGATTATGGTGATGATGATGTGAGATTGCAGACCGATGCGCACTCCGGCTGTGCAAAATTAATTGCTCTATTCATCACCATAAAATAGACAAAGGTACTATAGTCTACAAGATTTTAAATATCATCATCCTACTATTCCACGCTTAGCGTACTATGGGTACAATATGTTATAAACGACGCAAGAATTTAACGTGATTATATCCCAACTCCAAACACGGGGATGAATTTAGTTCACGAGCGCAAACTAGATAATTTCTATTATAAATTTTGTGCACACAATTTAAAGGTTACAATAGGGTATTATTTATAGTGCTAAACTGATCAGAATCCAAACGGGAATAGGACTCCTAATCACACAAGAGATCCTGCGTCAAGCCAATTCTCGCGGCCGCGAGAATCTGATTACGGTCGCGAGCTTCACAGCTCATATATTCGATTCTTCTTTTTGCACTAGGCGAGCGCGACCCTTACTATTATGAAAGGACCCGTTCATATACATTATAAACGATTCACAATAGTTGATTACATCGCGGGGTATTTGACCTCCAAATGATACATTTTACAAACATTGCATTCGTTTTTAAAAGAAAAACTTTCATTTCATCGAAAGTTACCATGCATGCATACCATTTCCTAATATATCAAACTATCAATGACTTCTTATCAATCTTGATGAACTTAATGACTCGAATGCAATGTCTTTTGAAATATGCCATGAATGACTCAAAATAATATCTCTAAAATGAGCAAATGCACAGCGGAAGATTTCTTTCATACCTGAGAATAAACATGCTTTCAAGTGTCAACCAAAAGGTTGGTGAGTTCATTAGTTTTTCATAATCAATCATTTTCAATAATATAATAGACCACAAGATACTCATAATTAGAAAAAAATATGTGCAGGTCTATTTCTGCTGTAAAATCATTCATATGAAGAACATCGGAACCTTTCAAACAACTCACCAACGGTAGCTAATGCGTAGTGCAATGACAAAATCATCTCACCATGGTAGTTAATACAATATAATTCTTACAACGGGGGCTAATGCGTACGCAATGCAAAATCATCCCTCCGAGGGTAGCTGAAACGGGGGCTAATGCGTACGCAATGCAAAATCATCCATCCGTTACCAACCACAAAGTTGACTATAATACAATACATTACATCGGGGGCTAGTGCGTGCGTGCAATGCAAAATCATCCCGTCGAAGGTAGTTAAAACGGGAGCTAATGCGTACGTAATGCAAAATCATCTCTCCGTTAACTACTAAATCGAACCTCTGAATCCAAATAATTCTATCATAGAATGTAGTTTTGAATATTTGTGTCTATTTCGTCAATCATTTATAAAAGCAGTTCATGTATTCTCAGTTCAAAATTATATCTCAAAAGCATTTAATAAAGCAGTTGTAAAAACAGCGCATGTATTCTCAGTCCCATAAATGTAAAGAGTAAAAGGGAATCAAATGAACTCACCATACGATATTTTGTAGTAAAAATATTTATACGACAGAACTGAACAACGCAGGATTGGCATCGAATTCACGAACCTATATCAATTGTATATCTATTAAAACCTATAATGGAAATCACATAATTTCGTTTATTAATATATATTATTTTTATACTTTTGTGGTTATATAGAATTTATACAAAATTTCATAAAAAAAACGTATACTTATATTATATCTTTAATTATATGTTATATATAGTTATTCGTTAAAATGATAGTTTTGAAAATAAGAATTTACTAATAATAATAATAATAATAATAATAATAATAATAATAATAATAATAATAATAATAATAATAATAATAATAATAATAATAATAATAACTTTATTAATAATGATAATATTAATAATAAATGATAATGATAATCTTTAATAATAATACTAATAAGTTATTTTATTTCTATAATGAAAACAATAATATTGTTAATAATACCTAATACTAATAATGAGTAATAATAATACTAATTATGATATTAATGATAAAAATAATAATTTAACTAATAATGTTAATCTTAATAACATGGTAATTTTAATTAATAATAATACTTATTTTTCTAATAATAATAATAATAATAATAATAATAATAATAATAATAATAATAATAATAATAATAATAATAATAATAATAATAATAATAATAATAATGGAAATGAAAAAAAAATGTATACCCTCCTAAAAAAAGAATGCCCCAGACAGGACTTGAACCAGTGACCACTTGCTAATCCATAACACGTCTAACCATTGAACCGTCCATCTCATTTCTGAATTAAACGCCTAGCTTAATTATTTTAGCCCGTTAATACTTGAAGCCCAAATACAATTTCCCAAGCCCAACACTAGTTCCTGCGGCCCAGCAACATGGCAGCCCAACAGCAAAAGAAGTCCAGTAATCAAAATAGGATATGTGGGTGAATCATTTGGTTCGTCTGACTCGGCAACAACATAAAAAAAATTACTGTATCAATCGATCCCTATTAAGTCGTCATCAGATCATCATCAAAGTTATATAACTTTATTATCATAATAAACATGGTAACCGTAATCATAATCATCATGTTTATCAGCATCGAACATCTCACGATCGTTTCCATCATCATCATCAAATCATCGACATCTTTTTCATCAATATCATAATCATGATCATCATCATACTTAATTCCTAACTTCTATTATCGTCATCATTATACATCTCATTGTTAACTAACATCATTCTTATGTATAGCTTCTCGGCCCACCACGATAACCAACTCACGATCCAAGATATTAAGTCTAATATGATAACCGAATCACAATCATTGTTGTGGGTTTGCTTTTGATTAAATTTATATAAAATGTTTGCTGCAAGTGGAAATTAGAATCCAAGGAAAACGTCTCTATTATGACCCCTCCACTCATTTTTTATTTTTTTATTCGCACAATCAATGTATCGGTATTAATATTATCATTTATCCTAGTCACAATAAAATTTTCATTATTATATAACAATCATCACCATATATTTTATCATCTCATCTTTCCATTATTACAGTGAATACTAGATTGAAACAGGCTTGTAAATATTGCAGCAGCAATAGAAGAACAAAACGGAAGGATAGAGTTAATAGTTGCAAGGATGTTTGTTGGGTTTATGGTTCAATCATGGAAACAAAACAGAATGGTAGCGGATGAAGATAAATTTTGTGGTGTTTGGGTTACCTTCCAAGTGGAAATAGGAGGCGTGTATAGCACCAAAAGGAGACGTATGGCTGTAGCTGCAATCTGCAGCAACCTAAATTAATCGGTCATAGCAGCAGCTCGTATAGCAGCAAAAAGAAAAAAAAATTGGCGTGTTCCATGGTGGTGGTGAAGATCAAACTAAACAGAAATTGAGTAGTACGAGTAGTTTGAATGTGGTGGTGATGGTTCTTGTTCGAGATGTACTCAAAGGAGCAAAAGTAGCAGCAAGAATTAGTGATTATGGATGGTAGTGTTCTTGGGATGATTGTTAATGAAATCAAAAGAAGAATGAAAATGAAATGGGTGTTATTAAAGAAGGTAAGAGTCATTTGATTATATCCTCAAGTGTTTATATCAAGTAGATGGAATAGAGATGATCGACAGATGGAATCATTCTAGGAAGAAGAAAATAAAAAAATTGGAAAGCAGATAGAGACTCTCAACTGATTTGTACTACCGATTAGGATGTGTAATAATTTAGAGGATTCAAACAAAAATCAGATACAGTAATTGATTGAGATATGAAATTTGAATTTGATCCTTTTATTCATATATACGTACAATTATATTACTAATTATTAATACAATAATAATATTGATTTATGTATATATATCAGTATATAAATACGTATATGACAGTTTGTGTATATATCTGTATATGCATAAATATACTTATCAGTATTTATATATGGTATGTATATCATAATTGTATATCTCTTATATTTATATATTTTATATTTATAGATTATAATTAATCTTATTAATAATTATAAATATAATATTAATACACTTTAATATTATAAATAATAGTAATACACTATAATAGTAATAATAATAATATTATTACAAATGATAATGATGTTAAATACAATAAAATGTATAATAATAACATTATTAATAACAATTACACTAATTTTAACAATAATATATATATATATATATATATATATATATATATATATATATATATATATATATATATATATATATATCAATTCGATAACTATATATTATCTATTAATAATAATAATATATCTAACACTGATTTTAATAATGATAATAAAAATATTAATATTATTAATAGTATGAATGATATTATTATAAAAAATTTTAATTTTATTGATAATAATAATATTAACAATAATAATATAACAACTTATTCTTATCAAATTTCATATGAATATATATATACTTGATATAATAATATTAATGATACAAATATTAATATTAATAATAATATTAATGAAGTAATGATAATAATATTTGTATAGCATTTATAATTCTAACTTGTAATTACATATAATATATTACTATTTATTATACCATATCTATATACACATAAATGTTTGTGAATCGTCTAGCACAGTTAAAAGGTACTTGATTGCTTGAATAGAGTTCCAAAAGTTTTGAGATTCAATATTATAAACTTTGCTTATCGTGTCAGAAACATATAAAGATCAAGTTTAAATTTGTTCGGAAATTTCCGGGTTGTCATAGTACCTACCCGTTAAAGAAATTTCGTCCCGAAATTTGATTGGGATGGTCATGGCTGACAATAAGTATGCTTTCGTGACTCATACGAGTTGGAATTTAGAATTTTATCATCATGGATAAAACAGTTCATTTGTGTGAGGAGTACGAGTGAAGCTATTACGAAAGAGTAATTGCAGGTTTGACTTAACCGGTGACGTATTCACGGTTGATTTCTGGAATTCAAGGAATTTAGAGAAAATCTTAGTAATAAGATTTGATTCTTAGGTAATTAAGGAAATTAGAATCCTCTTTGGTTAAATGCGATGATCTATTTCGATTGCTCTGTCAGATATTTCACTATAAATCCACTCCATTCCTTTCCTATCTCTAGAGCTCACACTTTCTATTCTTTCTCCCTCAATTAATACTTTTGTTTTCTCTTCCCGATTTTAAGTTAAGAGAATAATGGTCCAGAATTCGTAGATATGAAGTTTCGAATGAACATGACTGATGTTCTAAGAAAGAAACGGTAATAGCACAATCTGACTTGTCAGATTACCAAAATTCAAGAAAAAGATAGGACTATCAAGAAAATATGTTCTTGATATGTTTATAGATTAGATAGAATGTAAGAGTCGTGTAACATAGCACATGGTAATGGTATGGTCTGTGAATCATCACGTTCCATTAGAAACTCAGCATGACTTACTGTAATATAATCACGTTGATCAAGTGTCATTATATTATAACAACTCATGCTTCAGCTCCCATCACTACTTCAAAACATTCATACCCTACACTCAGAGGTTTCAGATGTTTAGAAACTAAATCAGTTTTCTTTAAGATGTAACACAGATAGAGCGGAGAGATAATTAATATCGGACAAGAATATTTATGAAGATATCTTCAGAAATATTGAGGATATTTACAATGAAAGATACGATAACATCGTAGAATTTTAGATTCGAAGTGTGATGAAGAAATTCATTCACAATGATTTAGAGCGATTAAAGAGTATGGTATTTGCTAAAGATTTCATCAGAAACAGAATCATCAGGATTCTTTAAATACGGGGTTTGGTTCGTGTATTTGTCCTTGGTCTCCTTCATGGTTTGCTCAATTCATTTTTCAGTACCAAATTTTCTCATCTTTTGAGCTTTTTCAGCCACTATTCTTTATCATCAAACTTTTGACTGTTAAGGTCGTTTACAGTTTTTGCTGCTTCATTCAGCTTTTTCAACATTCCAAGTTTTGATTCGTAGACTGGGTGCTTTTCAGAATTTCAGAACGGAAGATCATAATTCTAAAAGATAAATGTTATATGTATACATGTAACTATTGATGTAGAAATGCTACTAGATTCGAAATACTAATTGCTGATTCTCGGTAATTGGTATGGCAATTATTGTTACAGGGTATAGATGAATACACGATGGGGTTTCAATGAATATAATGATTTTTCGGAAAGTCCAAATTCATTGAAGTTGCTGATAAGTTTACTGCTAATGTGATGGAATATAAACGGTTCTCCGGTAACGATGACGATATGCAAACTTATAGAGGTTATAATAAGGCTAATTCGAATGGAAGTCGAAGTTGATTTGCTGAAGCTGTGACAAAATTGGTTAATTTGAAAAAGAGTCGCAATGTTATTTTCGGTAATAACAATGCCAAAGGAGCTTGCACAGACACGTGTTAAACGTTTACTCAGGTTCCGAGTGTTTTTAGGTGCATAACTATATGCATCAATCTCTTCTTCCGTAGATGAAGTGCGGTTGGTTCATCCTATTGATTGAAGTGTTTTCAAGAATTATGAAAGGTTTGAATCGCAGATTTTAATCGTCAAGATACAAATCAGGTTTAAGATGAAATCAAGTGGCAAACTTGAAGAAATGTTTAATTTTATATGTTATAATTAATATTTTAATTCATTTTAATTGTCCAATGTTGGTAGTCCTCAGTTGATAGTCCATAGTTAACAGTTCAATAATTCATATATAGTTTAATATATTATCTTCGAATTAATTAATAAGTGTCGTGACCAGTGTACATGTCTCAGACTCAATCACAACTCAAAGTATATATATTATTGTAGAATCAACCTCAACCCTGTATAGCTAACTCAAGCATTACTGCATATAGAGTGTCTATGGTTATTCCAAATAGTATATATAGATGCGTCGATATGATATGTCAAAACCTTGTATACATGTCCCGATATTTAAAGTGCGTAAAATAAATAACAGAAATTAAATGACGATAAATAAAATTGCGAAAATATAAATTGCGATAAATAAAATGTAATCAGTTAGCTAGGAACAGTTAGCATAGATTCTTAACAAAATTGTAACAACCCAAACCGTAACCGACCAAACACGACGAAATTTCAAACAAAAAAAAAATTTCTGGTGCAGGCCATCTGCGCGGCGCGCCAGGTGGCCGCGCGGCGCGCCAAACCACCTGGACAGCCCGCTGTCCCCGGAAGTCAATTTAATGAAAATGTTTGACTAGTTCCCGACACATTTAGCTAAAACGCTTTTAACCATGACTTCATATATGAAAAACTAGCACGTTTAATTAATAAAATTGAGTTTACGAAGCGGGGCCCACATTGACCCAAATTACCCCTTAAGTACCAAAATACAATTTTCGACCATAAGACTTTTAATACAAAACAAAGCCGAGCATGGCGATTGGGGACACGCTACCCAATCCTAATAAATCCAAAAGCAAGCCTTCTACGCAAACTATGCAAGTCCTCTAATCCCCGCGCTTACCCGAGCCACCATCCGCATGCAATCTATAAAAAGAGTCAACAACGAGAGGGTAAGCTAATGCTTAGTGAATGATAATATACTACATACATATATATGTATAAAATGGACACGCCACAAAATAACAAATACCGCATACCGAGGCATCCATATAAGGCACTACACTAAGCATACCGTACGATCTCTAAGCAACGAGCTAAAGATACAATAACAATATAAGTTCACCAACGACGATGTGAACAACGCCAAATAGCTACACCCGGAGGGTTAGCTACAACACAACAATACATTAATATATAATAATATAAACGAACAAGGTTAACACCTTAACCCAATACCGAGAACCAAATACCACAATGAAGATTGGCCGAACTACACGAGCCTTAGTAATCCGAAACCACACGAGATTACTATCTTCACAACATCGAGGTTGGCCGAACTACACGAGCCTTAGTAATCCGAAACCACACGAGATTACTACCTCAATAAGATGACCGAACTACACGAGTCACCATGAATCCGAACTACACGAGATTCATTCGATAAGATGACCGAAACTACACGCGTCATCGTGAATCCGAAACCACACGCGATTCACTTCTCCAACTCAAACCCACGGTCACGGGATTATATAATCCACCACATCGGGGCCACAACATCCAAATCACAATCACGTGTGATAATGTACACACGAACGTGTACTTCGCCAAAGATGGTCAACCAAAACGCACAACCGTGCCAATTGGACTTATACAAAAGTCCATCAAGTCCACCTACACGTGAAGTGAGCTCTATAGCCGAGATTCACTTCACCCGACCCGCACCCATCCTACACATACATATGTACATAGGATAATATCACTCACCTTGAAGTCTTGAAGAAAGCTTCCAAGTAATCCGCAACTCGCCAATGGAAAATACCTATTCCATTATCACAATTACAACAATACACTTAGAGTGGATTTACAAATCAACCCAATTCGTCACTTAGTGCAATTTCGACCCAAATGCACTTCCAAGCACAAACCGTGCCCAAAACTAATCAATAATCACTAACACAAGTGAGAATGGTCTAATACGCCAATTAAACCCGATCATAGGTGTTAAACACCTATCTTGCCCAAAATGACACTTAAACCCTAATTTTGACCCATAAAGGTCAAAATCTCATTCTTTACAAGTTTTGACACCAAAACACATTTAACTCGGTTTTATACTTCAACTTAATCCATTTTAAGTTTATAAACTTCATTAAATCGCCAATTGGGTCATAATCACCACCAAACCCTAATTTGACCCAAAGTCAAAGTTAGTCAACCAAATAACCCTAAATAGGTTTCAATACTTCCACAATCACTAAACCTAGTGATTAAACCCAATTTCAAGTTCTAAACATAACCAATTTGTTCACCAAACCGAAATCCACCAACAATAACAATAAACCCGATTACTAGCATCACTAAAGTCACTTCATCACCTAAAAGGGTTTTACAACAAATTAACTCAAAACCCTAACTTGAATATCAAATTAGATAATTGAAATTCGGAGTTTGAGCTTACCAATACTATCACCGTGTAGCCGAGAACGAAAGGAACAACTTTAAAACCCGAGACTTTGAACGATTCGAGCTTCTTCCTCACCAAAACCTCCAATCTCTCTCTAAACTCTTACTCTCTCTCTAAAAATGGATGAAGATGATGAGTGGATGTGAATGGGATCCAAAACTGATCCAAACTAGCTCATAAGCCTCACAAATCCGGCCTCAAGTGAATTTACCCATTTGCCCTTCATTTAAACCAATTAAAAACAAAGGATTCTGTCAGCAGCAAACGGCGCGGCGCGCAGAATCCCCGCGCGGCGCGCGACCTAACTGAAACAGATTCTTTTGCATTTTAAACTTTATATAAATAATCCGCGAAACCCAATCTCGAACGTCTTAATACACAAACAAGCAAGATAAATATTCGGGTCTTACAAAAATTCTTCTCATAGTTAAATTGTTTGTTTCTAACAAATTTTATTTTGTCCAATGTTTTCTTCATTATGCCACTTGTTGGATTTTGATAGGTCAAAATTCAAATATGAAATTGAATGAAAATGGTTATTCTGCGGTGAACGAATACGTATATCTGTGGATGTAAGTAAGATAGAAAATGACTGTTGAATCTGACTTGAAGAATGTACAGTGTAACTTATTAATGTGAAATTTAAATATTCTTCGGGTATTACCTACCCGTTAAAATATTTTCACCATTAACAGTTTGTACAAAAGAATTTTTAATTACAATCTTCATGAAAACATATATACATATATATTTTCTTCAGATGTAATCATGGATTTAATGAGTCAATATGATATTAGACTCATTTAATTTACCGTTAGAACAAGAATATATAATCTCTAAAACATTAGAGATTACATAATCGCCATGTCGAACGAAGATAAATGATGTAGAACGTCATGTAGAACGATGATTATGTTCGAGGTACAGAATGAGATGTTGATACATGGATTGTTGATGATACGGGTGCTGTTACTGATGGTACTGTTGGTGCCAATGATGTTCCCGAAGCTGGTATGTTTTGCACTATATTTTCCAAGGCTACAACTTGGGCGCGAAGCTCGTTGACTTCTTCCATTATTCCGGGATGATTTTCGGTCGGAACGAGCGGATGAATAAGGTTTAGAATTGTAGATAGAATATAATCGTGGTGAGATATTCGGGAAATGAGGGTGAAAATGGTGTTTCGGACTAGTTCGCCGGTAAGTGCTTCAGGTTCATCGCCAAGAGGTAAATTCGGTTGGTGAAAAGGATCGCCTTCTTCACGTCTCAATTGATAAAGTTGACTACGAACCCATCAGATGAATTGGAGATGGCTGATTGGTTGATTCATTCTGGTGACGCTGCTTCCGGAGTTTAGGTGAACATCCATGTCGGAATAGCTGTCGAAATTCGAGGGACTTGAACTAGTGGCGAGTTCCATTTCGTACGATAGAGTAAAGGATTTTTCGATATGAAATGATTTTCGAATATTGAATGATATGCTAACTACGTAGAATATCTATATATATATATAGTACTAAAGATTTCGCAGACTACGGAGGAATTTACGGCATATGTCAGGCAAGTCTACAGTAACAGATGCGCTAAGATATGAATTATCAGATACGCTAAGATATGAATTTTTTCTATACACTATTCATGCAGTCAATGCAGTAAAACGTGTCTAGACTAAGAATGATAAGCAGGTAATTTCCTAAGAATGATAAGCAGGTAATTTTCGACACGAAATAATAAGCAAAACTTTTGACATGCAGACACGGTCGAAGTCCATACTCACTAATGCATCTAATCAACTATCCGTTAGACACACTAATGCAAAACATGGTTCGCTAAGACCACCGCTCTGATACCAACTGAAAGGACCCGTTCATATACATTATAAAATATTCACAATAGTTGATTACATCGCGAGGTATTTGAACTCTAAATGATACATTTTACAAACATTGCATTCGTTTTTAAAAGACAAACTTTCATTTCATCGAAAGTTAACAGGCATGCATACCATTTCCTAATATATCAAACTATCAATGACTTCTTATCAATCTTGATGAACTTAATGACTCAAATGCAACGTCTTTTGAAATATGCCATGAATGACTCCAAATAATATCTCTAAAATGAGCAAATGCACAGCGGAAGATTTCTTTCATACATGAGAATAAACATGCTTTCAAGTGTCAACTAAAAGGTTGGTGAGTTCATTAGTTTTTCATAAACAATCATTTTCAATAATATAATAGACCACAAGATACTCATAATTAGAAAAAAAATCTGTGCAGGTCTATTCCTGCTGTAAAATCAGTCATATGAAGAACACTGGAACCTTTCAAACAACTCAACAACGGTAGCTAATGCGTAGTGCAATGACAAAATCATCTCACCGTGGTAGTTAATACAATATAATTCTTACAATGGGGGCTAATGCGTACACAATGCAAAATCATCCCTCCGAGGGTAGCTGAAACGGGGGCTAATGTGTACGCAATGCAAAATCATCCCTCCGTTACCAACTACAAAGTCGACTATAATACAATACAATACATCGGGGGCTAGTGCGTGCGTGCAATTCAAAATCATCCCGCCGATGGTAGTTAAAACGGGAGCTAATGCGTACGCAATGCAAAATTATCTCTCCGTTAACTACTAAATCGAACCTCTGAATCCAAATAATTCTATAATAGAATGTAGTTTTGAATATTTGTGTCTATTTCGTCAATCATTTATAAAAGCAGTTCATGTATTCTCAGTTCAAAAATATATCTCAAAAGCATTTAATAAAGCAGTTGTAAAAACAGCGCATGTATTCTCAGTCCCAAAAATGTAAAGAGTAAAAGGGAATCAAATGAACTCACCATACGATATTTTGTAGTAAAAATATTTATACGACAGAACTGAACAACGCAGGATTGGCATCGGATTCACAAACATATATCAATTGTATATCTATTAAAACCTATAATGGAAATCACATAATTTCGTTTATTAATATATATTATTTTTATACTTTTGTGGTTATATAGAATTTATACTAAATTTCATAAAAAAAAACATATACTTATATTATATCTTTAATTATATGTTATATATAGTTATTCGTTAAAATGATAGTTTTGAAAATAAGAATTTACGAATAATAATAATAATAATAACTTTATTAATATTAATAATAAATGATAATGATAATCTTTAATAATAATACTAATAAGTTATTTTATTTCTATAATGAAAACAATAATATTGTTAATAATACCTAATACTAATAATGAGTAATAATAATACTAATTATGATATTAATGATAAAAATAATAATTTAACTAATAATGTTAATCTTAATAACATGGTAATTTTAATTAATAATAATACTTATTTTTCCAATAATGATATGATAATAATAATAATAATAACGATAATAATAATAATAACGATAATAATAATAACGATAATAATAATAATAATAATAATAATAATAATAATAATAATAATAATAATAATAATAATAATAATAATAATTGAAATGAAAAAAAAAATGTATACTCTCCTAAAAAAAGAATGCCCTAGACAGGACTTGAACCAGTGACCACTTGCTAATCCATAACACGTCTAACCATTGAACCGTCCATCTCATTTCTGAATTAAACGCCTAGCTTAATTATTTTAGCCCGTTAATACTTGAAGCCCAAATACAATTTCCCAAGCCCAACACTAGTTCCTGCAGCCCAGCAACATGGCAGCCCAACAGCAAAAGAAGTCCAGTAATCAAAATAGGTTATGTGGGTGAATCATTTGGTTCGTCTGACTCGGCAACAACATAAAAAAATTATTGTATCAATCGATCCCTATTAAGTCGTCATCAGATCATCATCAAAATCATATAACTTTATTATCATAATAAACATGGTAACCGTAATCATAATCATCATGTTTATCAGCATCAAACATCTCACGATCGTTTCCATCATCATCATCAAATCATCGACATCTTTATCATCAATATCATAATCATGATCATCATTATACTTAATTCCTAACTTCTATTGTCGTCATCATTATACATCTCATTGTTAACTAACATCATTCTTATGTATAGCTTCTCGGCCCACCACGATAACCAACTCACGTTCCAAGATATTAAGTCTAATATGACAACCGAATCACAATCATTGTTGTAGGTTTGCTTTTGATTAAATTTATATAAAATGTTTGCTACTAGTGGAAATTAGAATCCAAGGAAAACGTATCTCTAATGACCCCTCCACTCATTTTTTATTTTTTTATTCGCACAAGCAATGTATTGGTATTAATATCATCATTTATCCTAGTCACGATACAATTTTCATTATTATATAACAATCATCACCATATATTTTATCATCTCATCTTTCCATTATTACATCGAATACTAGATTGAAACAGGCTTGTAAATATTGCAGCAGCAATAGAAGAACAAAACAGAAGGATAGAGTTAATAGTTACAGGGATGTTTGTTGGGTTTATGGTACAATCAAGGAAACAAAACAGAATGGTAGCAGATGAAGATAAATTTTGTGGTGTTTTGGTTACCTTCCAAGTGGAAATAGGAGGCGTGTATAGCACCAAAAGGAGACGTATGGTTGTTGCTGCAATCTGCTGCAACCTAAATTAATCGGTCATAGCAGCAGCTCGTATAGCAGCAAAAAGAAAAAAAAATTGGCGTGTTCCATGGTGGTGGTGAAGATCAAACAAAACAGAAATTGAGTAGTACGAGTAGTTTGAATGTGGTGGTGATGGTTCTTGTTCGAGATGTACTCAAAGGAGCAAAAGTAGCAGCAAGAATTAGTGATTATGGATGGTAGTGTTCTTGGGATGATTGTTAGTAAAATCAAAAGAAGAATGAAAATGAAATGGGTGTTATTAAGGTAAGAGTCATTTGATTATATCCTCAAGTGTTTATATCAAGTAGATGGAATAGAGATGATCGACAGATAGAATCATTCTAGGAAGAAGAAAATAAAAAAATTGGAAAGCAGATAGAGACTCTCAACTGATTTGTACTACCGATTAGGATGTGTAATAATTTAGAGGATTCAAACAAAAATCAGATACAGTAATTGATTGAGATATGAAATTTGAATTTGATCCTTTTATTCATTTATGCGTAAAATTATATTACTAATTATTAATACAATAATAATACTGATTTATGTATATATATCAGTATATAAATACGTATATGACAGTTTGTGTATATATCTGTATATGCATAAATATACTTATCAGTATTTATATATGGTATGTATATCATAATAATTGTATATCTCTTATATTTATATATTTTATATTGATAGATTATAATTAATCTTATTAATAATTATAAATATAATATTAATACACTTTAATATTATAAATAATAGTAATACACTATAATAGTAATAATAATATTATTATTACAAATGATAATGATGTTAAATACAATAAAATGTATAATAATAACATTATTAATAACAATTACACTAATTTTAACAATAATATATCAATATATATATATATATATATATATATATATATATATATATATATATATATATATATATATATATATATATATATATATATATATATATATATATCAATTCGATAACTATATATTATCTATTAATAATAATAATAATAATAATAATAATATATCTAACACTGATTTTAATAATGATAATAAAAATATTAATATTATTAATAGTATGAATGATATTATTATAAATTTTTTTTAATTTTATTGATAATAATAATATTAACAATAATAATATAACAACTTATTCTTATCAAATTTCATATGTATATATATACTTGATATAATAATATTAATGATACAAATATTAATATTAATAATAATATTAATGAAGTAATGATAATAATATTTATATATCATTTATAATTCTAACTTGTAATTACATATAATATATTACTATTTATTATACCATATCTATATACACATAAATGTTTGTGAATCGTCGAGCACAGTCAAAGGGTACTTGATTGCTTGAATATAGTTCCAAAAGTTTTGAGACTCAATATTATAAACTTTGCTTATCGTGTTAGAAACATATAAAGATCAAGTTTAATTTTGTAAGGAAATTTCCGGGTTGTCACATATTACGGCCGCGGAATTTCCCTGGTACATGCATTTGCTTCTTGTTATTCCGACTTCGCACTCCAAGAATCTCCCATTCGAAGGAGACATTAAACAACCCCATATCGATCTTCAATTGAAAATTCATCTCAACCATTAATTATGTTTATACAACCCACAACAATTCCGGATTAGCTGATTAATAACTCCTTTTGATACTCCCGGACGAGACACCCGAATCACGCCTAACTTCCATCGTTATCCTACTAGGGAAGAAAGTCTTTCGACATCAAAAATACCGTTGAGTGATAATCTAATCTCTTACTTACTAGCTTGGGCCATCGTTCTTTTGTAGCCATCTTCTTAAACTAGAAGATCATCTTCTTACACGAGAAGATCCATTGAAGCGTTTAAGACTTCAATTACAGGATTTAAAAGGAAGCTTCACCACCTCACCCATCGCTATAGACACGTCCAAACCTGCCACGGACATGTCAATGATCATTCATACAGATTAGCCCCTACTATCTATGATTTTCCTTACCAGCAATCAGAAAATCCTAACAGACGCCTTTGAAGACCATTTATCAAAGTAACCAGCGAGAATTGAGAACACGATCACCACCTCGAAATCTACCACATTTTTCAACTTTTCACTTTCATGATGGTACACTGACCTCCTCATAGCGCTATGAAATTCATAAACCCCATCTTCTCACCCAATCACGCTCCTACTGTACGAGTAAGAATTAAATGCGGCTACTCGAAAAGAAACTTAGTTCGTACCACCCGTCAGTCGCACATTTCTTTGCCATCGAAGAGTAAAATAAGTATTCAAAGCCCTTGTGTTTTTTGGAATCGACGTACTAATCTCGAGAACATTGGAGAAACACCTCGCACAACCACTTCCACCACTCCACTAGTCGTCCAACTCCCACTAGCTCGATAACTTTCCTCAGTTACCAAAATCAAACCAAGTTCCTGACTCCCTCAACGATCCTATAAAGCTCAAGTTTCAGGGCTTACACGATTATGCACCTCCTCCATTACCTAAACACTCCTAATTGATCACCCTCGAAGAAAAAGCATGCTCACTTTGTGGAACCAAACACGAGTAACAGTCAAATGCGTTCTATTCGACACCCGTCGACAACCAATTTCCCTAGTGACAAGGAGCAATTTCCCTAGTGACAAGGAGCACTAACCCACCCGCATATTCCAAATAACCCTGGAATATTCAACCAATCACCCCGCAAGCATCAAATTTTCCTGATACCTCCTACTATCAACTTTCAACCGGATGCGTTCCCGTTCATTACAACACCACCCAAACCTAAGATAAAACACCCTCTTGAGCTCCCATAACAAATCACCATCCCCGAAAATCTAGTTCATATCACCTAGAAGTTTCACAAGACAGACCATCTCCTACTCGCGTCATCAAAATCGAAAATATTCATCCTGAAACTGCGGTAATTTCGAAAATCATATCTGAAAAATAAACAGTCATCAACACCAGATTTTTACCACATGTAGATCTATATGTATTCAATCTACAGTCCAAAATTCAAGCCAATATGATGGTAAATGAACACGCTATGAATTTTCCCTTCCAGATGCGCATGAACATTTGAATTTAGATCGATCATGCTTTCGCACAGGGATCGCGAAGAACGAGAACTTAGATCTAACACCTGGATATCCCAAAAATATCCATTGCGGAGAACCCATCAATCCGACCCTTGATTCTGTAACCTCCGCGATAAAATCATCATCATAATGCAACTGGCGCACCCTGTTACATCATAACTTACCAGAATCAGACTAACCCTGGTGTGATCACCTTTCCTAGATACATAGATAATGATAGTGCCTCCGCGCATAGTGCACATGTGTATCACGTTCTGAGCACGCGTTTATTTAAGTGATCCCGCATGTAATAAAAGGTGTGCCATACAGCTTGGTTTGGCGCAAACTGTAACACCCCGTCAGAATCCACTAACGGTGTATTAACTCTTGGTTCCACAGTTAACGGTCACTCCCTCCATATGAGATGTTTTTCAAAAAGCATCCGCATTAATTTCAAAAGACGTTATCATTAAATGTAGAGTAACTCAAAACAGTTTAACATAAATGTTAAAAGTAAATAATCCCAATATTATTTAAAAGAAATAGTTTCAATGCGAATGTAATAGTCTTGACAAAAAGTCATGCTGGATTCCAATCCAGTGTATGCCTCAAGCAAGCACATAGTCATCAAAGTTGCAGAAGTAAAATACATTTAAGAACCTGAGATAAAACATGAAAACGGTCAACAAAATTGTTGAGTGAATCTAAAAGTTTAATAAATCAGTTATCTTTTGTTAGACCACGATATTTCGTTCAATTTTGGTACCCAGATTCTATTAGCAAAGTAGTGAGTTCAATCATCTCTAATGACAAACTGTTTATCTTGGCCCTTGAGAGATTCAGTGGCAATATTCTCTTGCGTTAAAGCCTCGAGTTGTGCATCGTGAATTTGAGAAGTAAGATTCGTTCGGACATTCATGTTCAGCGCTCTGATTCGGAGAGGTTTAGCTTTCTCCTTCCTACTCAAGACATTTTATACAACATTAGCCTTGCCAGGATGATAGCGAATTTCATCATAGTCGTTCAGCAGTTCCACCCAGCATCTCTGACTCTTGTTGAGTTGTTTCTGATTGAATATATGTTGCAAGCTCTTGTGATCGGTGAAGATTGTAAACATAGTACCATACAAGTGGTGTCTCCACAATTTCAGTGCAAAGACCACATCACCAAGTTCTATATCATGTGTCGTATAATTCTGTTTGTGAATCTTCAACTGGAGTGATCCGTAGGCAATCACTTTCTTCCATTGCATCAACACGCAACCAAATCCTTGTCGTGAAGCATCGTAATAAATCACGAAATCTTCATTTCCCTCGGGTAAAGACAAAATCGGAGCAGTAGTCAATATCTGTTTTACAGACTCATGTTGCTCAGTCCACTCATACTTCTTACCCTTGTGAGTCAATGCTGTCAATGGTCGGGCAATAGTATAAAATCCCTCAATGAATCTCCTATAATAACCAGCGAGTCCTTAGAATTGTCGAATCTGCATTGGCGACTTAGGAGTCTCCTACTTCTTGACTGTTTCTATCTTCACAGGATCAACTTGAATACCATTGATACCTACAATATGACCCAAAAATTAAACCTCTTGTAACCAAAAGTCACATTTCGAAAACTTCGCATACAGCTGCTCTTTCCTGAGCATCTCCTTTACCAAACGGAGATGTTGTTCATGCTCTTTCTCGTTCCTTGAATATACTAAAATATAATCAATGAACATAATAACAAACTTGTCTATGTATGGCTTACACACACGGTTAATGAGATCCATGAATACTGCCGGTGCGTTCGTCAACCCAAATGACATTACTGTAAATTCATGATGTTTGTAGCGTGTTCTGAACACTGTCTTCGATATATCATTATCTTTTACTCTTATCTGATGATAACCTGACCTCAGGTCAATCTTAGAGTAACATCCAGATCCTTAGAGCTGATCAAACAGATCATCGATTCTCGGTAGCGGATATTTATTCTTGATAGTCAACTTATTCAGTTTTTCTGTAATCAATACAAAGTCTCATGGATTCATTCTTCTTCTTAACAAAGAGCACAGGAGCTCCTCATGGTGAAGAACTCGGTCGAATTAATCCCTTGTCCAAAAGATCTTGTAATTGGCTAGATAACTCTTGCAATTCAGAAGGTGCAAGTCTATACGGTGCGCATGCTACAGGTGCTGCTCCAGGCATTTAGTCAATCTAAAATTCAACGTCTCTATGCGGTGAAAGACCTGGTAATTCTTTCGAAAAAATATTGGGAAATCTCTGATAATCGGTACATCTTCGAGTTTTTTGACTTCAGGTTCAGATTCGCTCACGTGAACCAACATTGCAAGACAACCCTTTCTAATGTGCTTCTGGCTTTCAAGCAGGTAATGAAATGAAATGGTGTGTTGCTTTGCTCTCCGTATACCATCTAAGGCTCACTATCAGTGATAGGAATTCAAATAGCTTTCTGGTAGCAGACGATATCGGATAACCAATCCATTCCGACCACTAGGTCAAAGCTTCTCAGTTTTATCAGTATCACATCAATACTAAAAGATTTCTCAACTAAGTTCAAAATACACCCACGATAGATTTGGTCATCTTTCATTCGATTACCGTTCCCTAGTTCTGTAGAGTATAAGTGTTCTAATGATGATACAGGATTCTTAATATTATGGCAAAAATTCGTAGACACAAAACTTCTATCAGCACCATAATCAAAGAGTACATAAGCATGATGATTTTCGAATAAGAACGTACCTGTAACTAACTTCGGACCATCACGAGCTTCGCTTAAATTGATGTTGAATGCTCTACCTTTAGCAGGCTCGGTAGTCTTGTTTGTATTAGGGCAATCTCTTCTATAATGTCCAGTCTTACCACATCCATAACAGGTATTTGTGTCAATCTTACAGTCCTTCGCCAAGTCTCCATACCTCTTACACTTATCACAGATTAACTTATTGCAAGTTCTCGGATGATGCTTGTTACATTTAGCACAAAGTGGATGCTTTCCCCGATACCCTGATCTAGTATTCGGGACAGAAGCATTACCCTTCACAGTCTCCTGTTTCTTGTGGAGTTGTTGGTTGGAGTTCTTATCATGACCATGATTTCAGTTCCTCTTACCATCACCAGAACGGTTCTCATTAGTTACCACAACTCTACTGTCACTTGCAGCTTGATCAAGTAACAAATTAGCCATATCTATAGCTTCCTGCGCAGTCTTAGGCTTCGAAGTAGTTACACCACTCTGGATCATTCCACTCAAACCCTCGATATATTGCTCCACTTTCCTGTTCTCAGTTGGGATCAATTCTGGGCACATCAAAGCTAACTCAAAGAATCTCTTGTTATAGCTAACAAGATCTGTACCCACAAGCTTCAACTCTCGGAACTCTCATTCCATCCTTTTAATCTCATTACGGGGGCAGTACTCCTCAATCATACGCTGCTTAAGAGTCTCCCATGGAGTAGCAAATGCCTGATCAAGTCATACCGATGATGTATAACCATTCCGCCACGTCAGTGCACTATCTGACAACGTGCATGAAGCAAATATCATCTTGTCCAGTTCCCTAGTCTCACTTATCCGGAACACAGATTCTAATTTCTCGAACCATCTAGTCAGACCAACTGGTCCTTTGGTTCTGCGAAAAGCATGACGTTTGCAGCTAGTGATTATTACGGGCCATCTCAGCTCGATCCACTGACATGCCTTCGGCAACGAGTCTTCAGATCATAGCAGTTGTCGATTCCTTAAGAGGCATTATCTTCAAGACAAAATAATACACCAGATCAGTTCAATGAAAACAACAGCTTAAAAGTATACTAGCAACGAGTAGTGGTTCATAGTAAGTAGTAGTAAATCGTAGAGATTTAGTAGTGATAGTAGTGTATAGCAGTGAGTAGTGTTAGCTAGTAGTAGTAGTAGTAAACACTAGTGTATATATATATATATATATATATATATATATATATATATATATATATATATATATATATATATATATATATATATATATATATATATATATATATATATATATATATATGACAAAAATTAAGCAGTAGATTATCATGCAGCATTACAACGTATAAATATATCACCATACAACACATAACATGTCATTAGGTAAAATATCCATTAGTCATATATAAAAGAAATAATAATCATCCACAAGTATGTATGTAAAATAGCCAGGAAAAAACACACCGGTAAGTCTAGGATAAAATAACTAAGTAATAAAATATCCAAAGTAGTGGAAACAAGCACGGTGATGCAAGACGACTCTACTTGGGAGTACGCTCCTTATCAAGTGGACAGCTGAGAACATCCTTAACTAGCTTAAGTCTCGCGTTTATACTCCCCAAAGTAACCTCTTCAGTAGCTGAGGTAGTATGAGTACTAGGCGTGGAACTAGTAGACGGACAGTTAGAGTCATGCAAGGAAACCTAGGAGCAACTGGGTTGCTACTCGGCTCAAACACCCTCATTCGGGCATTATATCTCCGCCACCCACCTACCACATGAGGGATAGGAAGAGTGTCGGGTGAGTGGGGCCTTTTACCCTGGTGTGATCACCTTTCCTGGATACATAGATAATGATCACCTTTCCGCGCATAGTACTCATGCGTATCATGTGCTGAGCACACGTTTATTTAAGTGATCCAACATGTAATAAGAGGCGTGCCATACAGCTTTGTTTGGCGCATACTGTAACACCCCGTCAAAATCCACTAACATTGTATTAACTCCTGGTCCCACAGTTAACGATCATGCCCTCTATATGAGACGTTTTCCGAAAAACATTCGCATTAATTTCAAAAGACGTTGTCATTAAGTGTAAAGTAATTCAAAACAGTTTAACATAAATGACAAAAGTAAATAATCCCAATATTATTTAAAAGAAATAGTTTCAATGCGAATGTAATAGTCTTGACAAAAAGTCATGCTGGACTCCAATCCAGTGTATGCACCAACAAGCACATAGTCATCAAAGTTGCGGAAGCAAAATACCTTTAAGAACCTGAGATAAAACAAACGGCCAATAAAATTGTTGAGTGAATCTACAGGTTTAATAAATCATTATCTTTTGTTAGACCACGAGATTTTGTTCAAAGCTGTATAATCTGTTATGAGCACTTGAATATAAAGCTTTAATACGTGGATAGATTGTTCACTACACGACTTCCTTTACCCTATATAGCATACACTAATCCAGTATATGGTTACAAAGCAATAAGCACTCGTTCGTTAAGTGAGGTTTTTCAAACCTAACGGATCCGTCCCTATAGTTCGAGCTCACAAATGTAATTAATATATTCAAGATAAGGGCTTTTTGGATCGAACTCATATGTATATTCAGTTAAGTACTCGTGTCTAATGCATAAAACAATTTAAAATCAGCATGTCATCTCATCCCAAAAAGTAAAAAAGTATGGGAATGTAGACTCATCTTGAGTGCACTTGAATAAATCACAAGTAACGAGTAGTCAGATTACTATGACCGAGTAATGTAACCTAATTATGCCAATATATTGTAACACCCTATTTTTTTAGCGGAAGACTTAATTTACATAATTAACCTTAGTTAATTACAAACATAATTATCACAAATCATTAGTTAAATTACTTAATTACAAACCACCGGTGTTACGTTAAACGACTAGTTACATATTTACAAAAGTTAAGACAACAGAGTTCGTCTTATCAAACATATCGTCAGACCGACTCCCGTCCCTACCCGCACTAAGATTCAAAACCTGCAAGGGAGGAGGTGAGGGGTTAGCACGAGGCTAAGTGAATGGAACTATCAAAAGGTCTAGCATACAGTACCAACTTGTACTCCTACAGCAACAACATACTATAACAAGCAACGTACAACAACTGGCAACTATGCTCCAACTAGAGGACCGGCGACTTGTACGGGCACACGACCCTAGCTGATCAGGCTAGAGTCTACCGATAGTCCTTACTACTTAATACTCAGTATAGTCATCCACACGCAGGTGATGCGTCGTTCAGCACTATACTCAACAAACAGCAGCCAACTGGATCCAACCACAACTATGTTGACCTCTCTGAGGTGAACCTAACAGTTCAAGGTTCCAACTACAACAACAACAATTTGTGTACATATAATCAGTCAACTACTACTACTACTACTACTACTACTACTACTACTACTACTACTACTACTACTACTACTACTACTACTACTACTACTACTACTACTACTATAATAGGCAACTAATACTACTAAAAGCATAGCAACCCTAATTGCGATCAACTGTACAACATAACTACTAAACATGGCAACTAACAACAATATAAATATAGTATCACAACTTGCTACTCTATACTACACCAAGTGATAATCCCACTCACCGATTACCAGCAACAGCTCAGTTATCTAACTCTGAGCTTCTTCCTTGTTCTTATCACCTGAGAATAGACATAACACAGTCAGTAATCATGTCTTGATAACAACTCGATAACAAGACAAAAACACCAATACCAACACTTAATCACTTTACAACTGGTCTGCTAACCATACGAGTAACACCATCGCACGTACGTTTGAGAACACTCAACCGTGCGGTTGATAACTCACTCGTACGTTTGGTCTATAACCAAACATCCTACAGTGAATCACCTGATCCGTACAGTTCATCACACGAGTGACCAGTGACTCGTACGAGTCATGTCTCAACCGTACGTATCATCACAATCAAAATATAAGTTTCCATCACCACTCACTCGCATGGTTCACCACACGGTTGACTACCTCAACCGTACGAGTGAATGCTCACTCGTGTTACTGATGAAGAACAGTAGCAACAACTATTTAGATAGGTTTTAACCCAATATGAACAACATCAAACATCAATTCATACACTAAATCAACACATACAATCATGTAATCACTATATGATAATTCTACATTATAATTTCAATCAATAACGTCACCCAAATACGTGTAAAACAAGACATACACGCTAAAACCTCTTTTTTTGACCAAAATAAAATTTGATCCTGCTTCTTAAAAGTTTACCATTGAAAAGTACTCTTCAATAAGATTCCAATAATATTTGATTCATCAAAAATAGAGTTACGGTTTAAAAGTTATGCCTTTTTCAATTTTACCAAAAGCTGACCAGTGCTCAACCGCGTGGTTGAGCCCTCAACCGTACGGTTGAGCCCTCAACCGCGTTTTTGAGCCCTCAAATGCGTGCTCGATCGCGTGTTTGAGCTGTCAAAAGTGTGGGAGCTGTAGAACAGCTCCAGCTCGCCGTTTTCGCATTTTTTGACTCAAAATCATGATTTTTGCAAGTCCTAACACCAAAACCACTTCAAAAACATCATATAAACTATATATAAGTTATTTCTAACAATAATTAACACTTACAAACACAATTCATCAAGATTCAAGTATCAAAACTCACTTTTTACTCAAGAACATAAAAACCCAATTTCTATGAATTAAAGCACGAATTCAAGCAAACAAACCTGGATAAATGCTTACAATGGTGCAAGAAATCAGTCTCTTAAGTTTATTGATTCAATTCCTCACTTGAATCAAGTTAGGGTTTTCTTAGAGAGTGAAAGTTAGGTACGATTGTTCTTGATTTAATTTGGGAAAATGAAGAGAAGTATCCAGATACAAACATATAAATGGGTTGTAAACCCATACCTCGTATCACACGGGTATTTATCAGTTATCTGAATTCTTTCGTACTTCGTTAGATGGCCCTAACGGAGTCCAAATTAAACAAACGAACATGTTCTGTGACCCTTGTCACAAACTGGTCTTAACCAAATACACAATTAATTATAAACATACAATTATTAAAATTACTAATTACGTCATACCCAAGGAAACCATGGTCATTTCAACTAGGCCTAAAATGCGGGTGTTACATATATAGTTACATAAGTCTATTTCAATAGAGTGACTCACAGTACAATTGTCCTATTGCTCATACCTACGCACTTGTAAAGTAAAAGTCAACGATAGTCAACTAGTCATGCAAGTCGAACAGTCAAACCAACGTCAACTCATAAGTTTCACACATTCGTTTAGCAAATAAGCGTTTACTAGTTTGGTTATCGTACGTGTTCACAACGGTCATGCAATCGAACAAGCATTGTTCACAAATGACTGGTGTCGTAGGGGGTGTATACAAAATAGTATTAATTTTAGTGCGAAAATACTATTAAATACGATACAATTTTACACAAGATATTTATTTATTTATAGAATGGATATACTTAAACCTTGCTACAACACTTATAGGCAGTGTACCTAATCGTACAGTAGTGTAGTTTTTAGTAAGTCCGGTTCGTTCCACAGGGAATCTTTTTTAAACAAAGCTCAACGCTATATTAGCTTACTTTTATAAAAATACAAATATATATATAAGTAATATTATTATTATAAAGGGGGGTTTTTACCGTTTAATGATCGGTTTGTCGATTTTAAAACTTTAGTCGTAGTTAAAACCAAATGTAAAATATTAAAAATAAATACAAGACTTAAATTAAAGCATGAAGTAAATAACGATAAATGAAATTGCGAATAATAAAAGTGCGATAAAATAAACTTGCGATAATTAAAAAGTACGATAATTAAAAGTGCAATTAAATACAATAACAATAAAAATGCGATAATTAGAAGTGCAATTAAATATAAAATAAAGGAAATTAAATATAAAATAAAAGAATTATGCTTATTTAAACTTCCGTAATCATGATGGTTGACGTATTGATTTTAGTTTTATGCCCATGGGTTAATTGTCCTTTGTCCTGGATTATTTAATATGTCCGTCTGGTTTTTGTCCATAACAGTCCATCAGTCATAAATATAAAGTGCGAGTGTCCTCGTCAAATTATCCTTATACCCGAAGTTAAATATTCCAACTAATTGGGGACTTAAACTGTAACAAGATTTTAATATTTTGTTTAATAATTACACCAGGATGTCGACTGAGTGTAACCCAAGGTTTTAATATTTTGTTATCAATTATACCAAGTGTCCTTTGTACATAATTTCACCCCTGTTTTAATTATTCTAGTGGCTATTAATCCATTCCCGTGTCCGGTTAAATGAACGATTATTCGTACATATAAATACCCCGCCCATCGTGTCCGATTGAGTGTATATGGTAATTTATAGGGACGCCCAATTGTAAATCTTTATATTAACATTAACAAACTATCATTTAGTTAAACAAATATAAAGCCCATTAATAGCTCATAGTCTAATTTCCACAAGTGTCGTTCTTTTGTCTAAACCCCAATTATGGTACAAAGCCCAATTACCCAATTTTAGTAATTAGCCCAACATCATGATTACTTCGGATTAAATAAGCATAATAATAACTTAGCTACGAGACATTAATGTAAAAGGGTTGAACATAACTTACAATGATTAAAAATAGCGTAGCGTTACACGGACAGAATTTCGACTTACACCCTTACAATATTCGCTAACATACCCTTATTATTAGAATTATAATTAAAATTAAAATTAAAATATAAATTATATATATTTATATATATCGTATGAATGAGGAGAAAAAAGATGATGATTACGATCAGAATGCGCGAGCTTTATAGGGAGTTTCTGAAATTGGGGCTCCGCGACTCGCGGCATTTTTGCCTTCAAACTCCGCGAGTCGCGGAGAATGAAATTACAGCTCACAACTTTGGAGTCTTTCTCTGCCGACGGTTTTTATTTATAAATATAATATATATATAATTAATATAATTAATTATATATTATATTATATTTATATACATAGTTAACTTGTAATTTTTAGTCCGTTGCGTCGAGCGTTAAGAGTTGACTCTGGTTCCGGTTCCGGATTTTCGAACGTCCTTGCGTACAATTTAATATCTTGTACTTTGCGTTTTGAATCTTGTACTCTTGTAATTTCGAGACGTTTCTTATCAATAATTGGAACCTCTTTGATTGTCTTTTGTTCTTTTGAGCTTTTTGGTCGTTTGCGTCTTCAATTCGTCGAATCTGTCTTTTGTCTTCACCTTTTATTATTTAAACGAATATCACTTGTAAATAGAACAATTGCAACTAAAAGCGTGTCTTTCTTGAGGAATAATGCTATGAAATATATGTTCGTTTTTAGCATTATCAATGACATATCAAGAAATTATAATAAACTCCAGATCACAAGTACATGTCATAAGCTTTCTAAAAAGACCAATCACGCTATCATACGATTCCTATAACTCACATAGCATGCAAATCTTTCTAGTTCAGTTTCTGCTCGCGCATCAGTTTCATAAAAATTCTCATTTAATCTAAAAACTAGTAAATCACAAACAGCCAATTGGAGATAGTCACACACACCTTATATTATCAATGGTCAAAAGGGCTAAGCAATCCATATCGCTAATTTGTACAGTTTTGCCCAACAATTAGGACTTTCTGATTTAGACAGAATCCAGACCTATGGTACTTATAAATGAGGTATGCTACATAACATACATTTAACATTATATCAGAAGCTCAAGTTGTAAAACAATTTCTACTTCATGCTAGACCATTATATGTACAAACGAGACAGATTCGACTAAGTTTAAGTAACCATTTTCGGGTTCAATTATACGAGCATCTAGAGACAATTAGCACATGAGGTCTACATGAAAGATTAAGAATTAATCATGAACTTTTTAGAATACAAAAGCTTATTTTTCAAAAATCATGTTAAGTGGTCGTTTAACTCAAAAGAAAATCGTTGTTTAGCAAGTTTTACCGTGAACGGTTAATCAATCATAAAATGAGTTTCAAAATCCAATCGACATGATATCCTAGTCCATTTTGAGTTTTTTTCAACTATCTATCCATTAAACATCAGTTCATAAATTAATTCCAAACACACAAATTGCAGATTTCAGATTAAAGCATAATTACACTTCAAAATTTCAATTAAGCATAACTAGAGCTATACATAACGAAATCGCGCGATTCTTGCGAGAAAAGTTATTAATTTTTCGATAGCTTTTCATCTAAACACTTTTTATTTACAGAAAAAAAGTCACCATATCAGTAGCATAGCAAACAAATTCGTGATTTAACCCTAACATGCAATCCGAGCATTATAACGACTTGTAACGCATACAATTGCAATCAATTGAGCAATAGAACATCTAGACCATGTAATCAATAATAAAATTCAGATTTATTAAATTAGGGTTATGCAATTATACCTCAAACAAGCAATCAAATGGTATCACTAGATATAGAACGATGAGAAGAGACACTTTGATGTTGAAGATTCAAGCAAATAACAAGTTTTGATGCTGGTTTTATGGGGTTGCTAGTCGACGACAAATAGAGGGAGAGGAAGGAGCAAACTATCGACCAAAATAGGGTTATAGGAATGAGTCAGTGATTTGCTTTCTAATTATATTTTAGTTAAGGCCTAATTAAGTCACCACTAGTAATCCATAAGCCTAAAACACAAAATAAAGGGGAGTCAGAAGGGGGGTCGGCCGAATGGCCTAAGGGATTTGGGTCTCGGGCTCGTTTGGTCATTTACTCACGTTCGGGTGATTCGTTTCGAGTGCCGTTAACCGTACCGAGTTCCCGGAACGTTAACCGGTCGTTAAAACGCAATCCACCGTGATTAATTCATTAAATAAATAATAAATTAAGTAAGTTTTCATTAAAGTGAATAATTATTAAAAATAATTATTTTATCAAAATCCGAGCGTTACGCAGTCTCGTGAGACCTCTGTTGTAGTTTTCAAAACCGTATCATTTTCTCAGTATTTCAAATCATGAAATAGGTTTTCCGGTTAATATATTCATATATTAATTATAGTAGTTCATCGAGCACCAAATATGCATTTAATTTAATTAAATACATAGAACGTACATCAAAGCTTAATGGAAATAGCAGGGTTATTACACATACGAAAACAATCTTATCCTTAACTAAATCGTGATCTTTTCCTAACTATAATTCCGTTATTTATGGTTATTATTTGGGAAGGATCTAGAATGAATTAAAGGATATCTACGGTTAGGATTTCAATACAAATACATAATGACATTTTATGTATAACTCAAGCCCTTACATTCAGGAAACAAGCTTACGGTAACATGTATGTTCATTTAACATGAACTCTATGCAGCCACCCTAGTGGCCATTGTTGCGGAAAGTTCCATCAATGGTGGACTGTTTTCAATCACCCTTTCGTAGATCATCATCTCAATGAGGGTTATTCACGGTAAAACGGACCAGAGATTGAAGTCACGTTGTCCTTAATCACTCATACCTTGTACTCAACATTAATCCTATCCTAGCTACATATTTATGTTCGATCAAATGGCGCTATCCGTGAGACTATAAATAGAAATTCATAAGGAGTTTGTAAGTTGCTAACGATTGACTATCAAACTTCTAACTTTTTATTTGTGGATGTTTTTGTGTAACAGGTAGCAATGGCAGTTAGTCACAAATCTAGAAACAAGCAGTCATCCTGTCCTCAAGCAATTAGCCCGATTAGAACAAAGCAATCAAACCAGGAAAACACACTTGACTCGAACAAAGATCTCGAAACAAGAACCAACAAATTCTCAAAAAAATCAACAACTTCATCGGCTATAGTTCATCCGACATTGCAGGAAGAGCTACTAAGGTCGCAACCGCTAATGTCAACTAAATACTAGCATCCTGATGATGACGAGGGACACAATGAGGCACACAATGACACCCACAAGTGTATACGAACATCTGCAGGTATAGATATTGACATCAGGGATCCTACTTATGTAGAAACCCCCTTAGATAATGTGCGTACACAACGCGAAATTTTGCTGATCCCCAAGTTTTCAACCCTGTTGACCCCTAATTCGTCTTCAGGGCGCACTGCTGAGTCTTCGGATGCAAACAAGAAAAAGAGTCATGTGGTAAATTCAACCTTTATGTTAAGCAGTGATTACTTTAAGAGAACTCTTAAGATAGACACCACTATGGCTTAATCATCCTAACTGCCTACTATTGGAATGCCTAAACAGACCAGACCTATTGCATTCCCCTTAGTGATAGTCTGTCTTCTCAATATGCTAGAATGAACCACCTAAATGTTCTCTATTTCCCTATTTATAGCCTGTCGAATTAATGACGTATAGTAGGATTAGATAATTATCTGAACTGTATGATTAATCAGTAGATTAGCAACACTAAGTCATGTCAACTTATTCTGGTGACCTCCAATCATTTTTGGACCTGCTTATTCGGCATTTCACACTTTGATATGAACGTCCTTGTTCATGATAACGGAATGAGACTCGAGCATGGTTGTTATTCTTCATGAACTGTTAATTCAAGAGACCTTCTATCAAAAACATCATTGCAATGTCTCAACCCTAAGTGACATACCTAACCATAAGTTTTAGACAATCTTCAAACCGGAGTCTGGTAGGCTTGTCAGATTGACTCATCCTTTGTCATACCCCCAAATAGGGCCGGGGGTAAATATGACTTTACAATATCACAATACAAGTATATAAGCGAGAACGAATCTAAATGAGACGTTTTATTAAAAACAATAATAGTATTGCAGCGGAAACGAAATAAAGTTTTACATGGTAAACCCAAATGTAATTAACAAATGCTAAATTATAAATATGTGGACTCCAATGCATCAGCTAGCTAAGCATCATAGGGCAGCACATAAGCTAATCTTTACCTGAGACAAACATGCTTAAAATCGTCAACACAATGGTTGAGTGAACATCATAGGTTTATATAATCAATAAAGTTTTAGACCACAAGATTTAATTCGAAACAAAAATATTCAATATGCCATGAGTTATAATATCGAGCTAAACATTCACCCCTGACACTGTACGGGTGTCGGTAATCATTATTATGTACCCCATTGACGATCGGTCAATGGGTAGAGACGTCGCTCTCAATAGGCCTACTCACAATAATTAAGCTTGCAACATTTTAATTCCAGCAATTAACGATATTATAGAGGGGATTTGCATGTAAGAATATAAGTTAACAATAATCTCATGAAGTTGCATATCAAAAAGTTAAGTACTTGTGTCTAAAGTGTAAATTATTTAAATACAAGCATGTGTCTCACCCCAAGATTTATAAAATCAATAAATATGAAAAAGCGGGGCTATGAAGTTCCCCTTAAATAGCACATAAGAGATATTCCACAAATGAGAGGATTGAACGGACGAACGTGATCGAGATCTCAACCTAGAGATAGAATGCACGATCAGATATTGTCTAATAGACATAAGTATAGTAACTATACTAATGATAATGGTTTTCTAAAAGAGTTCTATTTTCGAAAAGTTACTATTTTTGGAAAGTTTCCATTTATAGTAAGTTTCCAAATTTAGGAAGTTCGGGTTATAATTTTTCTTAAGATGTTGTACAACTTTACTCAAACTTTGTTGCTATCAAATAAGTCAGGAATGACCAGATGTAACCGGGAGCCCAGGACTCTTGACCAGAATCTAAGTCATGGCATTCGAGATCCACAAGCTTACCCATAAATGGCAACCTAGACATCATTCACTTACGACCGTAAGTAGCAGTGAAATTCGCATGACTTGTACGTTATCTTTTGATTAACCTTCACTTTAGGTTTAAGTCATATTGTTATATTATAAGTTATATTATACTTATTTATTAATGACTTGTTATTCATTTTTAAATCATACTTATAATAAAGTATTAATAGTTACATTATAATTATTCATCATTAATGTATTACTATAGTTAGTATTATTAACTTTTAATTATTATATAATAACTAAAGTATTTTAATAAGTCATAATATAAGTATTTATTAATAATGTATTATTATTATTATTAACTTATATTATAAACATTATACTTATTATTTATTTCCTTAAATTCGTTTTTAATTACAATAAATACCAAATAAATATAAATAAAATTTTTATAAGTTTATTTAAGTATTATAAACTGTGTAAAATTTTATAAATATAAATATAGCTCATTTTTATATTTCTTTCATATTTTCTTTATATATACATATTCAATTCATTTTAATCAAGGTTAATTAGTTATTAATTATTAATTTGACCTAATTAAAAACTTTTATATTTTTTGTAGGTTCTATATTCTGCAAATATATTACAAAAATTATAAATACGAATTTTATATAAATATATTATTTATTTAATATTATCTTATTATTTAACCATTAAATTAGGCTTATAATAGAATAAATAAGATAAATTAATTTAAAATAAATTTTTATAATTTTTACAGTACCTATACATCCTAATTATTATATAAAAATTTTATATTATCAGATTTAATATACTTCCATATTTATTTTGTATTTCTTTTTCTTTTCCTCTCGGTTAACAATTAAACACAAACAAATATACATTAAATACTAAATGACCTATTTATTTATTCATTTTTTATAATTTTCGCAGCTTTATACAATTATAATAATCTCATAAAAAATATTTATAATTATTTTTATTTATGTTTAATATTTATTACGAATTTCACTCAGTATTTGTGTTTAATCACTATTTAATTCGTATTTAAATATAAATAATATTCCAAAACTTATTATAATTATTTTTATGAATGTTACTACTATTATAAACACTTTATAAGCAAAAATAACTGATATGAATATTTTTACCTAAATTAAATTCGTTTTTACATATTTAATCAATTCAAAACAACTAATTATTGAATAAATGTATAAATTGTCATATTAAATAATTTTTCTTATCCAATAATTTTTATATTTCATCTAACCACTGTAAAAATTATTATAACATTTTATAAGTATTTATAACATTTAATTTCTATTTTCGCAAAGTGTTCGATATATATATATTCATTAAATACATAATAATTCTAATTTAGATACTTATAAAATCTACAAAATTATTTTTGGTTACTATTATATCATATTAATATTTAAGAACCTAATTATTATTATCAATTATATATATTTATTTGCTATTTAATTCGGGTATATACCCATATATATAATAATTTCGTTTTTAATTGTATTATAAATAAAATCCGAATATATAATTCATAAAAATAATTTTAATACATACTATAATACTTATTATTAATTATAGTATGTTCACATGAATTTTTAACACTGCATTATAATTTATTAACAAATAAAAAAAACAAATCGGCTAAAAAAATTAAGGAACGAAGCAAATAAAAAAAATAGATAGGTAGAGATATACCTCAAATATGATGCATGTTTTCTTGAGGGAAAGATTAGGGAATTTGTGATGATAAAAATAAATTAGGAGTGTGAGTAAAAAAAATCTTAGAAGTGTAGTATTTATAGGAGGGATTTAGGAAATAAAAAAAGAAAATAAAATATACCGTAGGACTAGCAAGATTTTTGGGGATACATTTTTTTTTTTGAATTTATTTGACTAAGTAAGTTTTATCCATTCACAAAAAGAAAATAAAAATTTGTGTTATCTCTTTTTTTTTTTAACCGGCCGAGTGATACACATATACGTATTTATATATATATTTTTTTAGATAAGATGAAGAGATCATTCTAGAATTTTTAGGATTTCCTTTTTATTTTTAATTAATTTTTAATTACGAAATTAATATATATTTATCTATACTTTTGGTATTTAATAATATTAAACTTTTATTTTTAAATTACTAACTTATAGTTTTTATTATTTATAGTTGTGACACATTACCTATCATATAATTATTTTTGTTACTTAGTTAGTTATATAGTACTTTAGTTATTAAAAAATTTAATATAAGTTATATATATATATATATATATATATATATATATATATATATATATATATATATATATATATATATATATATATATATACACACACATATATATGCACTATGAATACTTCATGTACCTAATTAATACTAGAGTTAGGGTTTATATTATAAATTACTATTTAGGTTAGGGATTATATTAGTAATTACTATTTAGGTTAGGGTTTATTTATTACGAACATTTATTATCTGAATAACAACCCTAATGACAGTGTACCGGATCAGAAAATGAAACCCTAAGGGTAATATAGTAAATTCAGAATGGAAAAGTGAGGGTTGTTATAGTACCTCCCTGTTAATTTAAACTTCGTCCCGAAGTTTCAAGTGGATTTCTCGGATGCATCAGCGGTTGAGAAAAGATGGGGATATTTTCGCTTCATCTGGTCTTCACGTTCCCAGGTATACTCGGGGCCTCTTCGTGAATTCCAACGGATTTTAACAATAGGAATAGTACTCTGTTTCAAGCCTTTAACCTCACGATCCATAACCTCTATCGGTTCTTCAACGAAATGCATTTTATCATCAATGCAGATATCATCCAATGGAATAACAAGTGTGTCATCAGCAAGACACTTTTTAAGATTCGAGACATGAAATACATCATGTACATTATTAAGTTCAGAGGCTAATTCCAATCGATACGCCACAGGACCAATTCTTTCAGTAATCTTGAAAGGTCCAACAAATCGTGAGCTAAGTTTACTTCTCTTGCCAAAACGAACAACGCCCTTCCAAGGAGATACTTTCAACATGACTTTATCACCGACTTGGAATTCTGAATCTTTCCGATGAATATTAGCATAGCTTTTCTGTCGGCTACGGGCAGTTTCTAATCGTTTCTTAATCTGAATGATCTTTTCTGTAGTTTCATGTATGATTTCAGGACCAGTTAACTGTCTGTCCTCAAGTTCATCCCAGCACAGTGGAGATCTACATTTTCGTCCGTATAAAGCCTCAAAAAGTGCAGCCTTAATGCTTGAGTGATAGATGTTGTTGTAAGAAAATTCAGCCAAAGTCAAATATCTATCCCATCCTTTGCCAAAATTGATAACACAAGCACGTAACATATCTTCCAATGTTTGAATAGTTCGTTCACTTTGACCATTGGTTTGCGGATGATAAGCAGTACTCATTTCGAGTTGAGTTCCAAGTGCAGATTGTAGAGATTTCCAGAATCTAGAAATGAATCGACTGTCGCGATCAGAAATGATAGAGATAGGAACTCCATGACGAGAGACAATCTCTTTGATGTATAGCTGTGACAATTTTTCCATTCTATCGGTTTCTTTGATCGGTAAGAAGTGTGCAGACTTAGTAAGACGATCAACTATGACCCAAATAGTAACATTGCCACTAGAAGTCTTGGGCAATTTAGTAATAAAATCCATAATGATACACTCCCACTTCCACTGCGAAATATCCGGTTGTTGAAGTAAACCAGGCGGCTTTTGATGTTCGGCCTTAACTTTCAAACAAGTAAGACACTTGCTTACATTCTCTGTGATATCAGATTTCAGATTAGGCCACCAATAAAACTTCTTCACATCGTGATACATTTTACTAGAGCCTGAGTGAATAGAATGTGATGACCCGGGAATTTCCGACCAAATTTAAACCTGAATCTTATTTGATTCCGATACAATAAGCAAGGTGTGTAATGTTGAGTCTAGAAAATTCTAAAACGATGTTCATATATTCAATTTCCCTTTGACTATGCTCGACGATTCACGAACAGTACTTTACGATTAGATGTGTAATCTATAAATATGAAATTTGATCTTTATAGTATTGATATTACAAATATGATTATTATCAGTAGTATTATTATTATATCAGTATTATTATTAAGATTATTAATTGTATTTTTTTTGTTATAGATCTATTATATTTAGAAATGATATTATTATTATTATTTTGTTATTATCAATTATTATTATTATTATTAATATTAGTATTCTTATTAATATAAATGTTAATAACATTATTATCATTAAATACATTGATAATTATTAATATTAAATTAGATTTAAAATATATAACTACAGATAAATATATATTAATACGTATACATATATAAAAGTACAGCTTTATAAATAAACAGATATAGATATATATAAAAATATATATACTAATATATACATTCAAGTGGTTAAATGGGTACGTAATCAGTTTCCTTTTACCATCCTTTTGTGATCAATTGGTCCTACTATAGCTAATCTCATACGAATTAGAATCAAACTATAGAAACAATCCAAAATCAGTTAGCCATATTAATCAGATTTTATTTGTTTTATATTTTTTCTGTACGATCGAATAATCCTTGTCTCTAATCTGTGTTAGCAGTCGACTTCATTTAGCAGTATGATAAATTATAGCAGCTACACTATGTATTTTCAATTACTCTATATAAGTTAACCACTATAGTTCAAGAATAAAAAAAAAATTCAAAAGAATCAGATACAAAATCTGTTAACATCCCTTTCAATCTTTATATAATTTTGTTTCTATCTACATTCTGTTACGTGTCACAATCTATCAATTTCTATCTAACTGTACAGATATCTTCATCTATCAATCTGACATTTAATTATATGTATGTATACCCGGACTTATGTAAGAAAAGAAAAACATTTCTTCTTCTCCTCTTTATTGTATCGACAACCTTCCATCCTCATTAGGACCACTTGTATTGTTACTTCTAATTTAACCCGAACACCATCATTGACGAACCACTAGACCACCATAACCATTGGGTGTCTCTTCCTTCCATTTTCTAAAGCGGTTAACCTCACCACACTCTCACCATCGTGAACTTTCACTTTTGATTACCACCTTGAACAACACAAACCACCATACGAACCACTTTCCTCTCTTTCTTAGCCGTGAACCACTTTGCAAAGCAAGAACAACCACGACTGCTACTACTTTAAACTTCAACTTCAATCATCATTAAACCGTCACCCTACCACTCGCTTTTCTTCTCCTTCTCTTCTGCTTTGCTGCAAAACACGTACTGCTCATTGCTCATTTCTGTTTTAATCCATTTGAAATACAAAGTAAATGATGCATGTAATCAAGGTTGTTATAAATACATAAAGTTGGCCGACTATTATAAAGAAAAAAAAACATATATGTTCCCACTCACAATTTCTTTTTGGTAAGATGGAACACCACTCTAAATTCAATCTAACTTTCGGTGGAGTTTTTTTTTATTTGAAACACTTGGAGTATTTTTTGTTTCCCTGGCCGACAAATTTGGAACAAATTAAGTCCCACTTGTTATCCCACTTGTGTCCTATATTCGGTTCATATTGATTTGTTTCTCTTCTATCGATCTTGAGCCACAAGACACGTGTTGGATTTAACTAAGTTATTTCTTGGGGCCTTCTAGTTATATTGGACTGTTTTTTGGTCCGTAACAAACCCAGCAATTATTTATTGCGAAGCCCAAGATTTTAATACAACAAATGACTTCTTACTGCTACGTGTTACACATAATTCGCTGCAAATCATTTTTTTCTATCTTGGTTCTGTTAATGGAAGGGAGTTAATGAATCACATTACTAGGGATGAATTGATGACTTTACGGTAAGCGAAATAGATAATGATGATAAGGTTGATCCTGATTATGATCATGATTAGGAAAGTAGGATAATGATAATTAGTGATTATGGTTATGAGGAATAAGAAATGATGATTAGATAAAGATGAGGGTTTATAAAAGGAGGTTGCAGCTGCGTTATTATTTGTTGTTCCTGTTATTCGAAAATCTTCAAGATACAAACCCAGTTACACAATTTAAATTCCCTTCCAAACTACAAAACCCGACAACCATTGATTGTTTGAGTAAATTAGGTGATTGGGCCGAATTATTTTGTGATGTTTAGTGGACCGAAACCTTTTAATTTTCCATTGGGCTTTTGCAAATCACTTGGGTCGAAATGAAACTGGGCCAGGAGATAATAACACGGGTTAAATATCATTAGGTCTGAGATTAAATTAGAAAAACAATCCTGGATTGTTGGTTAAGTGTGTTAGCAAGGGAGTAAGAGGTCCTGAGTTCGAGTCTGGGCAAGGGTACTATTTTTATGGAACTTATTTCTTTGAGGTTTGTGAATCCGAGGCCAATCCTGCTTTGTTCAGTTGTTTAATGTCGCCATATGTATTTTTACTACAAAATACATTAGGTGAGTTTCATTTGCTCCCCTTTTACTCTTTACATTTCTGGGGCTGAGAATACATGCAAATGCTTTAGTAACTGTTTTACAATAATTATATGCGTGATTTTCATTAATCCCTTTTTAAATGCTTTTGCAATATATATTTTTGGGACTGAGAATACATGCGCTGTTTTTATAACTATTTTACGAAATAGACACAAGTAATTAAAACTACATTATATGGTTGAATGATCGAAATCGAATATGCCCCTTTTAGTCTGGTAATCTAAGAATTATGGAATAGACACCCTAATTGACGCGAACTCTAAAGATAGATCTATCGGGCCCAACAAGCCCCATCCAAAGTACCGGATGCTCTAGTACTTTGAAATTTATATCATGTCCGAAGGAGGATCCCGGAATGATGGGGATATTCTTATATGCATATTGTGAATGTTGGTTACCAGGTGTTCAATCCATATGAATGATTATTTTTGTCTCTATGTATGGGACGTATATTTATGAGAACTGAATATGAAATCTTGTGGTCTATTAAAATGATGGAAATGATTATTTATGTTAAACTAATGAACTTACTAACCTTTTGGTTGACACTTGAAAGCATGTTTATTCTCAGGTACGAAAGAAATCTTCCGCTGTGCATTTGCTCATCTTAGAGATATTACTTGGAGTCATTCATGACATATTTCAAAAAACGTTGCATTCGAGTCGTTGAAGTTCTTTAGAGATTATTATTAAGTAAATGACGGATTAGATCATTTATAGTTGGATATTATGAAATGGTATGCATACCTGTCAACTTTCGATGAAATGAAAGTTTGTCTTTTAAAAACGAATGCAATGTTTGTAAAATGTATCATTTAGAGGTCAAGTACCTCGCGATGTAATCAACTATTATGAATCATTTATAATCGATATGGACTTCGTCCAGATGGATTAGGACGGGGTGCTTCAGTTGGTATCAGAGCGATGGTCTTAGCGAACCAGGTCTTGCATTAGTGTGTCTAACTGATAGTCATTAGGATGCATTAGTGAGTCTGGACTTAGACCGTGTCTGCATGTCAAAAGTTTTGCTTATCATTTTTATCGAAAATCATCTGCTTATCATCCTTAGGAAATTACCTGCTCATTATTCTTAGTCTAGACAAGTTTTACTGCATTGACTGCATGAATAGTGTATAGACAAAAAAATTCATATCTTAGCGTATCTATTACTGTAAACCTTGCCTGACAGTTCCGTAGATTCTTCCGTAACTTATGGGATTTTAGTATTATATATGCATATGTAAATTATGTATTGCAGGGTACTAATCTACATCCTATAATCTATTTCTTATCGAAAATCCTTCATCTGCTCGTACGAGATGAATCCCTCAACCAATTCGAGTCCCTCAGATTCTGATAGCTATTCCGACATGGATGTTCACCTAAGCTCTGGAAGCAGCGTCACCAGAATGAATAAACCAATCAGCCATCCCCAATTCATCTCATGAGTTCGTAGTCGACTTAATCAATGGAGATGCGAAGAAGGAAATCCCTTCCACCAACCGAATTCACCTCTTGGCGAAGAACCTGAAGCACTTACCGGTGAACCAGTTCGAAACACCATCTTCACTTTCATTTCCAGAGTAGCTCGACACGATTATATTCTATCCACAATTCTAAACCTTATTCATTCGCTCGTTCCAACCGACAATCATCCCGGAATAATAGAAGAAGTCAACAAACTTCGCGCTCGAAAAATAAATTTGGAGAATATGGTGCAAAATGTACCAACTTCAGTAACATCACCGGCACCAACAGTACCATCAGTAACAGCACCAGTACCATCAACAATCTATGCCTCAACATCTCATTCTGTACCTCGATTATAATCATCATTCTACGTATCGTTCTACATCGATTATCTTCGTTCTTCATGACGATTAAGTAATCTCTAAATGTTTTAGAGATTATGTATTCTAGTTCTAACGATAAATCAAATGAGATTAATATCATTTTGACTCATTAAATCTATAGTTACATCTGAAGAAAATATATATGTATATATATTTTCATGAAGATTGTAATTAAAAGTTCTTTTGTACAAACTGTTAATGTTGAAAATATTTTAACGGGTAGGTATTACCCTAGAAATATTTAGATTTCGCATTAATAAGTTACACTGTACATTCTTCGAATTTGATTCAACGATCATTTACTATCCTATTTACAACCACCGATATACATATCCGTCAACACGGAGTAACCATTTTCAATCAATTTCATATTTGGATTTTGACCTATCAGAATCCAACAAGTGGCATAATGAAGAAAACATTTGACAAAATAAAATTTGTTAGAAACAAACAAATTAACTATGAGAAATTTGGTTAAGAATTCACGCTAACTGTTCCTAGCTAACTGCTCCTAGCTAACTGATTACATTTTATTTATCGCAATTTAATTATCGCAATTTATTTTATCGCAATTTTTAATTCTCGCAATTTTATTTAACGTCATTTAATTTCTGTTATTTACTTTACGCACTTTATTTATCGTCATTTATTTTCTGTTATTTATTTTACGCACTTTAAATATCGGGACACGTATACAAGGTTTTGACATATCATATCGACGCATCTATATATATTATTTGGAATCACCATAGACACTCTATATGTAGTAATGATCGAGTTCTCTATACAGGGTTGAGGTTGATTCTACAATAATATATATAATCTGAGTTGTGATCGAGTCTGAGACATGTACACGGGTCACGATACGTATTAATTAATTCGAATATTATATATTAAATTATATATGAATTATTGGACTGTTAACTGTGGATTATCGACTGTGAACTAATGACTTTGGACAATTAAAATAAATTAAAATGTTGATTATAATATATGAAACTATATAATTCTTCAAGTTGCCACTTGATTTCATCTTAAACGCCATTTGTATCTTGACAATTCTAATCTGCGTTCAAACCTTTCATGATTCTTGAAAATGCCTCAATTGAAAGGATGAACCAACCGCACTTCATCTATGGAAGAAAAGATTGACGCACATAGTTATGCACCTGAAGACTCCCGGACCCTAAGTAAAAGTTTAAAACGTGTCAGTGTTAGCTCTTTTGGCATTGTTATTACCGAAAATAACATTGCAACTCTTTTTCAAATTAGCCAATTTTATCACAGCTTCAACAAATCAACTTCAACTTTCATTCGAATTAGCCTTATTATAGCCTCGATATATAAGTTTGACTGCCTTCATCGTTACCGGAGAACCGTTTATATTTCACCACATTAGCAGTAAAATTACCAGCAACTTCAATGAATTTGGACTTTCCAAAAAATCATTATATTCATTGTAACCCCATCTTGTATTCATCTATACCCTGTAACAATAATTGCCATACCAATTACCGGGAATCAGCAATCAGTATTTCAAATCTTGTAGCATTTCTACATCAATAGTTATATGTATACATATAACAAATATCTCCTAGAATTACGATCTTCAAATCTAAAATTTTGAAAAGGCACCCAATTTACGAATCGATACTCTGAATGTTGAAAAAGCTGAATGAAGTAGCAGAAACTGTAGGCAACCGTAAATGACCTTAGTCATCGGAAGTTTGATGATAAAGAATAATATGTTGGAAAAGCTCAGAAACGTTGGAACTGGAAAACGGATAGAGTTAACCATGAAGGAGACCAAGGACAAATACAAGGACCATACCCTATATTCAAAGAATCCAGATAATTCTGGATCCGTTGAAATCTTTAGAAAATATCTTGCTCCGTACTCATGTTAAAATCTTGCGGAAAATCTTCCTCATCAACCATCGAACTTAGAAATTCCAAAATATCATCATAAATATCTTCGATATTTCTGAAGATATTTTCATAAATCTTCTCGTCCAAAATTATTTATCTCTTCGTGCTATCTATATTACATTATAAAGGAAACTACTTTAGTTTCTAAAATTCTTTAAAATTCGAGTTTAAATTATGAATGTTTTTGAAGTAGTGTTGGGAATTGATGCATGAGTTAGTATAATATAATGACACTTGATCAACGTGATTATATTACAGTAAGTCATGCTGAGTTTCTAATGGAATGTGATGATTCACAGATCATAACGTCATCATGTGTCATGTTACACGACTCGTTCATTCTACTTCACCTCCGAACATATCAAGAAAATATATTCTTGATAGTTCTATTCTCAGTGATTCTGGTAATTTGACAAATCAAATTGTGCCATTACGATTTCCTTCTTAGAACATTAACAATGTTCATTCCGAAGTTTATATCTGCGAATTCTGAACCATTACAAGCGGTGCTTAATCGCAAGAAGAAGAAACGAAGGGACAAAGCTCCAAAATAGAAATTGGGGTATAAATTGCAGTAAATAAAAGAGAGCATTAACTGGGGATGACAATGAGTATGGAAAACAGAAGAAGGGACTTCGAAATATAAGGGAGAATATAAAGCCCGATAACAACACAAAAATTACAAACCGTGTATGTCAATGTTTATCGCAACATAAAGACACGGGAGAATTAAAAACAATATAACACCAAGGGCGAAGTGGAAGAAAATAGAATCCTCCTGTGAAAATTGGAAAAGGAGAATGAGTGTTGCGATAGCCAGGATAAGGACAAGGATTAGAACTGGATTAAGCATTTTCACAATCTTTTAGATGTATGAAATAAGAAAGAAAGTATAGGAATGGTGTGAATAATGGAACGGAAGAGCTTAATTTATAAAGAAAAAATCAGACGTAACAATCTAAACAGATCACCGTAATTGATTATAGAGATCTTAATTTCCTTATTCACCAAAGTCTCAAATCTTTTAGATCTCGAAGATTTTCTTTAAATCCCTTGAATTTCGGAATTCAACCAAGACAACGTCAAAAGCTAAGACGCACCTTATTTTCTAAATTCCACCGTGAATACGTCAAAAGTTAAATCTCTATCTAAATCTATTGTGATAGCTTCATTCGTACGCTTCACCTAATCGAATCATTTTATCTATATTATTCAATAATGATAAAACTCCATTCATCAACTCATATTTGTCATGAAAACATTTTTATTGTTAGCCATGACCACCTCACTCAAATTTCGGGACGAAATTTCTTTAACGGGTAGGTACTGTGATGACCCGGGAATTTCTGACCAAATTTAAACCTGAATCTTATTTGATTTCGATACAATAAGCAAGGTGTGTAATGTTGAGTCTAGAAAATTCTAAAACGATGTTCATATATTCAATTTCCCTTTGACTATGCTCGACGATTCACGAACAGTAGTTTACGATTAGATGTGTAATCTATAAATATGAAATTTTATCTTTATAGTATTGATATTACGAATATGATTATTATCAGTAGTATTATTATTATATCAGTATTATTATTAAGATTATTAATTGTATTTTTTTTGTTATAGATCTATTATATTTAGAAATGATATTATTATTATTATTTTGTTATTATCAATTATTATTAATATTAGTATTCTTATTAATATAAATGTTAATAACATTATTATCATTAAATACATTGATAATTATTAATATTAAATTAGATTTAAAATATATAACTACAGATAAATATATATTAATACATATACATATATAAAAGTACAGCTTTATAAATAAACAAATATAGATATATATTAAAATATATATACTAATATATACATTCAAGTGGTTAAATGGGTACGTAATCAGTTTCCTTTTACCATCCTTTTGTGATCAATTGGTCCTACTACAGCTAATCTCGTACGAATTAGAATCAAATACTAGAAACAATCCAAAATTAGTTAGCCATATTAATCAGATTTTATTTGTTTTATATTTTTTCTGTATGATCGAATAATCCTTGTCTCTAATCTGTGTTAGCAGTCGACTTCATTTAGCAGTATGATAAATTATAGCAGCTACATTATGTATTTTCAATTACTCTATATAAGTTAACCACTATAGTTCAAGAATAAAAAAAAAATTCAAATGAATCAGATACAAAATCTGTTAACATCCCTTTCAATCTTTATATAATTTTGTTTCTATCTACAATCTGTTACGTGTCACAATCTATAAATTTCTATCTAACTGTACAGATATCTTCATCTATCAATCTGACATTTAATTATATGTATGTATACCCGGACTTATGGAAGAAAAGAAAAACATTTCTTCTTCTTCTCTTTATTGTATCAACAACCTTCCATCCTCATTAGGACCACTTGTATTGTTACTTCTAATTTAACCCGAACACCATCATTGACGAACCACTAGACCACCATAACCATTGGGTGTCTCTTCCTTCCATTTTCTAAAGCGGTTAACCTCACCACACTCTCACCATCGTGAACTTTCACTTTCGATTACCACCTTGAACAACACAAACCACCATACGAACCACTTTCCTCTCTTTCTTAGCCGTGAACCACTTTGCAAAGCAAGAACAACCACGACTGCTACTACTTTAAACTTCAACTTCAATCATCATTAAACCGTCACCCTACCACTCGCTTTTCTTCTCCTTCTCTTCTGCTTTGCTGCAAAACACGTACTGCTCATTGCTCATTTCTGTTTTAATCTATTTGAAATACAAAGTAAATGATGCATGTAATCAAGGTTGTTATAAATACATAAAGTTGGCCGACTATTATAAAAAAAAACATATATGTTCCCACTTACAATTTCTTTTTGGTAAGATGGAACACCACTCTAAATTCAATCTAACTTTCGGTGGATTTTTTTTTATTTGAAACACTTGGAGTATTTTTTGTTTCCCTGGCCGACAAATTTGGAACAAATTAAGTCCCACTTGTTATCCCACTTGTGTCCTATATTCGGTTCATATTGATTTGTTTCTCTTCTATCGATCTTGAGCCACAAGACACGTGTTGGATTTAACTAAGTTATTTCTTGGGGCCTTCTAGTTATATTGGACTGTTTTTTGGTCCGTAACAAACCCAGCAATTATTTATTGTGAAGCCCAAGATTTTAATACAACAAATGACTTCTTACTGCTACGTGTTACTCATAATTCGCTGCAAATCATTTTTTTCTGTCTTGGTTCTGTTAATGGAAGGGAGTTGATGAATCACATTACTAGGGATGAATTGATGACTTTACGGTAAGTGAAATAGATAATGATGATAAGGTTGATCCTGATTATGATCATGATTAGGAAAGTAGGATAATGATAATTAGTGATTATGGTTATGAGGAATAAGAAATGATGATTAGATAAAGATGAGGGTTTATAAAAGGAGGTTACAGCTGTGTTATTATTTGTTGTTCCTGTTATTTGAAAATCTTTAAGATACAAACCCAGTTACACAATTTAAATTCCCTTCCAAACTACAAAACCCGACAACCATTGATTGTTTGAGTAAATTAGGTGATTGGGCTGAATTATTTTGTGATGTTTAGTGGACCGAAACCTTTTAATTTTCCATTGGGCTTTTGCAAATCACTTGGGTCGAAATGAAACTGGGCCAGGAGATAATAACACGGGTTAAATATCATTAGGTCTGAGATTAAATCAGAAAAACAATCATGGATTGTTGGTTAAGTGTGTTAGCAAGGGAGTAAGAGGTCCTGAGTTCGAGTCTGGGCAAGGGTACTATTTTTATGGAACTTATTTCTTTGAGGTTCGTGAATCCGAGGCCAATCCTGCTTTGTTCAGTTGTTTAATGTCGCCATATGTATTTATACTACAAAATACATTAGGTGAGTTTCATTTGCTCCCCTTTTACTCTTTAAATTTTTGGGGCTGAGAATACATGCAAATGCTTTTGTAACTGTTTTACAATAATTATATGCGTGAGTTTCATTAATCCCCTTTTAAATGCTTTTGCAATATATATTTTGGGGACTGAGAATACATGCGCTGTTTTTATAACTGTTTTACGAAATAGACACAAGTAATTGAAACTACATTATATGGTTGAATGATCGAAATCGAATATGCCCCTTTTAGTCTGGTAATCTAAGAATTAGGGAATAGACACCCTAATTGACGCGAACTCTAAAGATAGATCTATCGGACCCAACAAGCCCCATCCAAAGTACCGGATGCTTTAGTACTTCGAAATTTATATCATGTCCGAAGGAGGATCCCGGAATGATGGGGATATTCTTATATGCATATTGTGAATGTCGGTTACCAGGTGTTCGATCCATATGAATGATTATTTTTGTCTCTATGTATGGGACGTATATTTATGAGAACTGAATATGAAATCTTGTGGTCTATTAAAATGATGGAAATGATTATTTATGTTAAACTAATGAACTCATCAACCTTTTGGTTGACACTTGAAAGCATGTTTATTCTCAGGTACGAAAGAAATCTTCCGATGTGCATTTGCTCATCTTAGAGATATTACTTGGAGTCATTCATGACATATTTCAAAAGACGTTGCATTCGAGTCGTTGAAGTTCTTTAGAGATTATTATTAAGTAAATGACGGATTAGGTCATTTATAGTTGGATATTATGAAATGGTATGCATACCTGTCAACTTTCGATGAAATGAAAGTTTGTCTTTTAAAAACGAATGCAATGTTTGTAAAATGTATTATTTAGAGGTCAAGTACCTCGCGATGTAATCAACTATTATGAATCGTTTATAATCGATATAGACTTCATCCAGATGGATTAGGACGGGGCGCTTCATAGAATACCTAGTCTTATGTGCTTCATCCAAGACTAGTCCTCATAGATTTCCGAAGATTGAGACCCCGATTCGGTTATTAAAATACCTTGTTCCATTTTCCTTGAGTTCAAGTTGCCTTACGAGACCTCTAAGTCCCTCGAGTTGGACATTCTCTTCCTTCAATGCCTCAAGTTGTACCTCACGGATTTGAGATGTAAGATTAGTACGAATGCGCAAATTCAAAGCTTGGACTCGGATTGGTTTGGCACGATCCTTTCTACTAAGGGCGTCGGCTACTACATTCGCCTTTCCAGGATTATACCTAAGCTCATAGTCGTAGTCATTTAATAACTCGATCCAATGCCTTTGTCTCATATTTAATTGCTTCTGGTCAAAGATATGCTGAAGACTTTTATGATCGGTAAACACTGTGATTCTAACCCCATAGAGGTAATGTCTCCACATCTTTAATGCAAATACCACAGCTCCTAACTCTAAGTTATGTGTTGTATAGTTCTTCTCATGTTTATTTAGCTGTCTAGATGCATAGGCGATAACCTTTTTACGTTGCATCAAAACACATCCGAAACCTTGATTCGAGGCATCACAATAGACTACAAAATCGTCAGTGCCCTCAGGTAATGATAGAATCGGGGTTGTGGTCAATTTATCCTTTAGAATCTTGAAAGCAGATTCCTGTTCTTCGGACGACTCGGATTTCTTCCCTTTATGAGTTAGCTTGGTGAGAGGTTTAGCTATAAGAGAAAAGTCCTTAATAAACCTTCGGTAATAACCAGCAAGTCCCAAAAATTGGCGAATATGCTTCGCACTTCTAGGTACTTCCCAGTTCTGGATAGCGGTGATTTTTGCAGGATCGACATGTATTCCCTTACTATCAACTACATGCCCGATAAATTGTACGGTTCGCAGTCAAAATTCACACTTGGAAAACTTGGCATACAGTTGTTCCTTCTTTAAAAGCTCTAGAATCAATCGCAGATGTTGTTCATGCTCTTTCTCGCTCTTAGAATAGATTAAGATACCATCGATGAAAATGATCACGAATTTGTCAAGATAAGGTTTGCATACACGGTTCATAAGATCCATGAATACAGTAGGAGCATTGGTTAAACCAAAAGGCATGACAAGAAACTCATAATGTCCATAACGAGTTCGGAAAGCAGTCTTAGAAACATCAGCTTCCTTGACCCTCAGTTGATGATAACCCGACCTAAGATCAATCTTCGAATAAACACTTGACCCTTGCAGTTGGTCAAACAGGTCATCAATACGCGGGAGTGGATAACGATTTTTGATGGTTAACTTGTTGAGTTCTCGGTAATCAATACACATTCTCAACGTGCCATCTTTCTTTTTGACAAATAGAACAGGTGCACCCCACGGAGAAGAGCTAGGACGAATGAATCCTTTGTATAAAAGTTCCTGGAGTTGGTTGGATAATTCCTTCATCTTTGATGGAGCTAATCGGTATGGTGCCTTTGCGATAGGTGCAGCACCGGGAGTTAAATCAATATGAAACTCAACATGTCGTTGGGGAGGGAGACCAGGGAGTTCTTCAGGAAACACTTCAGGAAAGTCTATAACCACCGGTACGTCTTCAATGCGTTTTTCTTCCGATTCGACTTCCTTAACATGAGCCAAGATGGCTTGATATCCCTTCATTAGATACTTGTGAGTCTTGATGCAAGAGATGATATTGAGTTTGGAACCACTCATCTCCCATTGAACAATTAAGGTTTCACCATTTTCAAGAGGTATGTTAATAGTTTTCTCATAGCACATGATTGCAGCTCTTAATGGGCGTAACCAATCCATCCCTACGACTACATCAAAGCTTCCTAACTCGACTGGCAATAGGTCGATCTTAAAGTGTTTGTCGGCTAGAATCAGATCACAGTTTTTATACACATTGTCTACTTTCATAACCTTACCATTTTCTACTTCTACAAGACGCTTAATTTCTAAGGCTTGTGGTTTTTCAGTGAATAAGGCACAAAACTCAGTAGACACATAACTTCTATCAGCACCAGAATCAAATAAAACAGTATCATAGAAGTTGTTAACAAGAAACGTACCCGTTATCACATCGTCATCATCACGGGCTTCTTCAGCAGTTATCACAAATGCTCGGCTTTTAGCATTTTCCGTATTACCCTTTTTCTTTGGACACTGGTTTCGTAAATGCCCTTTTTCACCATCATCATAGCATGTAGGAACGATTGCGTTAGCTTTTGTTGCAGGTGTATCCGTTGAAGGAACTGCAACTCTACAAGTTTTGGCTATATGGCCAATCTTCTTACACTTGGTGCACTCAGCCTTGCACCACCCAGAATGGTGTTTCTCACAACGCTTACAAAAAGGTTGTTTCCCAGAATAACCTCCTCTTGAGTTATCAGCAACTCTCTTATTTGAACCTTGGTTCAATCCCTGAGCAGGCTCAAATTTCCTTTTGCCTTCACTATTCTTAGCCTCGGCTTGTTTATTTGCCGCGGCCTTTCTCCTCTTGGCCATCATGAGGTTCTGGGCCATTAGTATCACCCCATCTAAGGTCTCCTTACTTGCAGCAATGACATTTCCCTGAATCTCGTTAGGAAGACCTTCCATGTATCGCTCTATCTTCTTCTGTTCGGTTGGTACCATGTCCGGGCACAATGAAACCAACTCTATAAACCTGTTTGTGTAAGCTTCAATATCGGTACCTTTGACATTTAGTTCCCAAAACTCAACCTCTAGCTTTTAAAGTTGATTTCTTGGGCAGAACTTTTCAGTCATCATCCGCTTTACGACAGCCCATGGAATGGCATTAGCAGCATCTAGCCCTACATTTTGGGCATAAGTGTTCCACCAAGTCAAAGCAAGACCACTTAGTGTGTGAGTGGCATATTTTACTCGGTCGACATCCGCACAGTTACAGATGCAAAATATTGATTCAAGCTTTTCAAACCAACGGGCCAGTTCGACAGCTTCCTCACTTCCTTTAAAAGATGGAGGCTTGCAATTCATAAACTCCTTGTAGCTGCAAGAAGTAAGGGGATTCTGGTTTCCCTGGTTGTTCCCTTGATTGTTATTATGGTTGCCTTGAGCGGCAGCCAACAGTTGTTAGAATTGTGCAGGGGTCAGAGTGACATTCGGGAGATTGTTGGTAGCACCTCGAGTTGATTGAGCCATCGTTCTTCAATACATAAATACATTATTAGTTGAAAAGTTCATGGTGCTAATAAGTTATAATTTTGATAAATGCACAAGATCCACACAACATACACAAGCATATATAAGAGAAACCACAAGATATAACCAAACATACACGAATAAGGTAATATAGATGATAGAAGTAACAAGATGTAATCAAAATACTTGAATTAAACCATAAAAACCACTAGTTTAACAAGAATCAAAAACCAATGTAACTTAGGCATATGCCTTTACATAAATAACGGAAATGAAAATAAATGAGAATCCTAAGAACTAATCTTTCTTAGGTGACGGAGGCTTGAAATGATCCTTAATGTACCCTTTGAAATACATTACAAACTTTTCTAATTCCTCCAGTGCATAACGCTGACGGTCGAGCTCTCTCTCTTGCCTAGCAAACATCACGGAGAACTTGTCATAGACCCTTTTCACATCGCTATCTGTATAGTCCATACTCTGCTCCATTTTAGCCAAACGTTCACGGAACGTATCCCTTAAAGTTACAGTGCGATTATGTAGGTTCATGATATCACACCGAACTAAGGCATGATCATACTCGGAGTAAGCAAACTCAGAAGCTTTCGGCTTCTTGGACGAACTAGCAACGTTAGCATCAGGGGCTTCAGGCTCCTTCCTCTTAGGTGAGGAAGTCTTAACAGTGGGAGGTTCAATTTCCTCCTCAGAATCATTTTCTAAACTGCAGATCACCCCAAGACCATCATAATTTAGCTTAGCCTCCTCAGTAGCTGGGTCCCAAACTACGTCTTCGTTTTCGGGTTCGGACTCTTCCTCGGGTTCCCCCTCGAAATCATCTTCCCCTTCAATATGTTCTTCAACCTCTTCATCATCACCCTCATCATCCCCATCATAGTCATTATGAGGTTCCACTAGTGGGGTAGCAGGATGGTACTCCGGAGATTCCGGTGGAGTAGCTGGCTGATAAACGGGTGAGGTTGGGGGAGAAGCTGGTGCATAAGCTGGAGGGTGAACGGATCCCTCCACATCAGAATCTTCAGAGTCATAAATGATAATCGGATTGTGGCTCGACATCCTAAAGAAGAGAAAGAAATAAAGTTAGAATGGTTCTAAGGTATTCGTAAAGGCATGAAATAAGATATAAAGGAAAAACACTAAAATCTTAAATCATGAAAGGTTATAGTCTTATGGACTGCTAAGGCACCTAACTAACACATAAGGCACACTTAATATGCAATCCTGGTTCTCTATAACTAACCTGTCTCTGATACCACTCTGTCATACCCCCAAATAGGGCCGGGGGTAAATATGACTTCACAATATCACAACACAAGTATATAAGCGAGAATGACTCTAAATGAGACGTTTTATTAAAACAATAATAGTATTGCAGCGGAAACGAAATAAAGTTTTACATGGTAAACCCAAATGTAATTAACAAATGCTAAATTATAAATATGTGGACTCCAATGCATCAGCTAGCTAAGCATCATAGGGCAGCACATAAGCTAATCTTCACCTGAGACAAACATGCTTAAAATCGTCAACACAATGGTTGAGTGAACATCATAGGTTTATATAATCAATAAAGTTTTAGACCACAAGATTTAATTCGAAACAAAAATATTCAATATGCCATGAGTTATAATATCGAGCTAAACATTCACCCCTGACACTGTACGGGTGTCGGTAATCATTATTATGTACCCCATTGACGATCAGTCAATGGGTAGAGATGTCGCTCTCAATAGGCCTACTCACAATAATTAAGCTTACAACATTTTAATTCCAGCAATTAACGATATTATAGCGGGGATTTGCATGTAAGAATACAAGTTAACAATAATCTCATGAAGTTGCGTATCAAAAAGTTAAGTACTTGTGTCTAAAGTGTAAATCATTTAAATACAAGCATGTGTCTCACCCCAAGATTTATAAAATCAATAAATATGAAAAAGCGGGGCTATGAAGTTCACCTTAAATAGCACAGAAGAGATATTCCACAAATGAGAGGATTGAACGGACGAACGTGATCGAGATCTCAACCTAGAGATAGAATGCACGATCAGATATTGTCTAATAGACATAAGTATAGTAACTATACTAATGATAATGGTTTTCTAAAAGAGTTCTATTTTCGAAAAGTTACTATTTTTGGAAAGTTTCCATTTATAGTAAGTTTCCAAATTTAGGAAGTTCGGGTTATAATTTTTCTTAAGATGTTGTACAACTTTACTCAAACTTCGTTGCTATTAAATAAGTCAAGAATGACCAGATGTAACCGGGAGCCCAGGACTCTTGACCAGAATCTAAGTCATGGCATTCGAGATCCACAAGCTTACCCATAAATGGCAACCTAGACATCATTCACTTACGACCGTAAGTAGCGGTGAAATTCGCATGACTTGTACGTTATCTTTTGATTAACCTTCACTTTAGGTTTAAGTCATATTATTATATTATAAGTTATATTATACTTATTTATTAATGACTTATTATTCATTTTTAAATCATACTTATAATAAAGTATTAATAGTTACATTATAATTATTCATTATTAATGTATTACTATGGTTAGTATTATTAATTATTATTAACTTTTAATTATTATATAATAACTAAAGTATTTTAATAAGTCATAATATAAGTATTTATTAATAATGTATTATTATTATTATTAACTTATATTATAAACATTATACTTATTATTTATTTCCTTAAATTCATTTTTAATTACAATAAATACCAAATAAATATAAATAAAATTTTTATAAGTTTATTTAAGTATTATAAACTGTGTAAAATTTTATAAATATAAATATAGCTCATTTTTAAATTTCTTTCGTATTTTCTTTATATATACATATTCGATTCATTTTAATCAAGGTTAATTAGTTATTAATTATTAATTCGACCTAATTAAAAACTTTTATATTTTTTGTAGGTTTTATATTCTGCAAATATATTACAAAAATTATAAATACGAATTTTATATAAATATATTATTTATTTAATACTATCTTATCATTTAACTATTAAATTAGGCTTATAATTGAATAAATAAGATAAATTAATTTAAAATAAATTTTTATAATTTTTACATTACCTATACATCCTAATGATTATATTAAAATTTTATATTATCAGATTTAATACACTTTCGTATTTATTTTGTATTTCTTTTTCTTTTCATCTCAGTTAACAATTAAACACAAACAAATATACATTAAATACTAAACGACCTATTTATTTATTTATTTTTTATAATTTTCTCAGATTTATACAATTATAATAATCTCATAAAAAATATTTATAATTATTTTTATTTATGTTTAATATTTATTACGAATTTCACTCAGTATTCGTGTTTAATCACTATTTAATTCGTATTTAAATATAAATAATATTCCAAAACTTATTATAATTAGTTTTATGAATTTTACTACTGTTATAAACACTTTCTAAGCAAAAATAACTGATATGAATATTTTTACCTAAATTAAATTCGTTTTTACATATTTAATCAATTCAAAACAACTAATTATTGAATAAATGTATAAATTGTCATATTAAATAATTTTTCTTATCCAATAATTTTTATATTTCATCTAACCACTGTAAAAATTATTATAACATTTTATAAGTATTTATAACATTTAATTTCTATTTTCACAAAGTGTTCGATATATATATATTCATTAAATACATAAAAATTCGAATTTAGATACTTATAAAATCTACAAAATTATTTTTGGTTACTATTATATCATATTAATATTTAAGAACCTGTAAAAATTATTATTATCAATTATATATATTTATTTGCTATTTAATTCGGGTATATACCCATATATATAATAATTTCGTTTTTAATTGTATTATAAATAAAATCCGAATATATAATTCATAAAAATAATTTTAATACATACTATAATACTTATTATTAATTATAGTATGTTCACATGAATTTTTAACACTGCATTATAATTTATTAACTAATGAAAAAAACAAATCGGCTAAATATAAAATTAAGGAACGAAGCAAAAAAAAAAATAGATAGGTAGAGATATAATTCAAATATGCTGCGTGTTTTCTTGAGGGAAATATTAGGGAATTTGTGAGTGATAAAAATAAATTAGGAGTGTGAGTAAAAAAAAAAATCTTAGAAGTGTAGTATTTATAGGATAGATTTAGGAAATAAAAAAAAAAGAAAATAAAATATACCGTAGGACTAGCAAGATTTTTGAGGATACATTTTTTTTTTTGAATTTATTTGACTAAGTAAGTTTTATCCATTCACAAAAAGAAAATAAAAATTTTGTGTTATCTCTTTTTTTTTTTAAATCGGCCGAGTGATACACATATACATATTTATATATATATACATATACATATTTATATATATACATATATATATATATATATATTTAGATAAGATGAAGAGATCATTCTAGAATTTTTAGGATTTCCTTTTTATTTTTAATTAATTTTTAATTACAATATTAATATATATTTATCTATACTTTTGGTATTTAATAATATTAAACTTTTATTTTTAAATTACTAACTTATAGTTTTTATTATTTATAGTTGTGACACATTACCTATCATATAATTATTTTTGTTACTAAGTTAGTTATATAGTACTTTAGTTATTAAAAAAATTAATATAAGTTACATATATATATATACATATATATGCACTATGAATACTTCATGTACCTAATTAATACTAGAGTTAGGGTTTATATTAGAAATTACTATTTAGGTTAGGGTTTATATTAGTAATTACTATTTAGGTTAGGGTTTATTTATTACGAACATTTATTATCTGAATAACAACCCTAATGACAGTGTACCGGATCAGAAAATGAAACCCTAAGGGTAATATAGTAAATTCAGAATGGAAAAGTGAGGGTTGTTATATCCTTTGGGATAAAATTATTGTTTCCTTAGATTTTATGATATTTAACTACTTAGCCCCAATACGTGTCACTGTCATAGCAGTCATGTCCCCGATAGAAGTATACCTTGTGAAACCTCAACCTTATTTAATTTTATGTATTTTTACTTTAGTAGTGTTAGAGAACCAATCAAACATCCACTATTGAACCCCCATCTAATTAATCAAAGATTTCTTAATTGCCTAATTTCAAAATCACCACTTTTTAAAAAACACCCTTAGTCGTACTACCACTACTAACCTTTTTAGAAATAGGAGTGATAGAGAGATTTAATCTCCGACATTATAAATTTTAAGATCTACCCTTGGTATACACTAGATTGACCTTACGCCTAACGACACTTAATAACTTGACTAATCGAAGCATATCATGACCGAAGTTGAAGTTATATCGGTCCCGACATTATCCGCTGCGGATGGAGGCTTGCTAGATCTCGTTTAATTTGTCCATATTTCACCTTTTTCGTTCCTGTTTAATTGGATTTCCGGGCGGTGAGTTCCTGTGGAATTCTCGTTTTTCTAGTGAAAATGTGTGGTTTGTTTGGTGTGGTTTCTTTCTTAAAGATGTTAGGTTGATAACTCCTAAATTATACAGTATTTTGATGACATTTTGAGGAGTTATCTTGGTATTTCAAAGTCATTTTAATACTAAAACACGCTAAAACGGGTAAAAACGGGAAAATAGGTTTTTTTAAATATTTTGTTGAAGTTATGTATCAAACAGGAACAAAAACAGTCAAAAATGCAGAAAACTCAATAAAGCCGCCGGCTTGAAGGTACTGAAGCTGCCGGCTTCTATGCAGAATTCCAGAAAGTTCCAGTTTTGATCACAGAAATTGAAGAACTTGGCGACCAAGCAAAATACAGCCAAGCCGTCGGCTTCACACTGAAGCCGCCAATTTAATTCACACAGTTTAAACTTCGTGCTGTTCAAGTTCAAGCTAAATTTGGAAGATATTCTTGCTTGATTCGAAAGAAATCAAACCGCCGGCTTTACACTGAAGCTGCCGGCTTAAGTTATACGGAAAGATACGACGTATGCTTCAAGTTCAAGTTTTACGTAGGCACCAATCCAAGTCAAGGGAATCCGCCGGCTTCCCATCCAATCCGCCGGCTTGGATTGGCGATTTCAGAAACTATAAATAGAGACCTTTGGGGTCAGTTTTATGCAGTCAAGAACATTTTACTCTGCATTCAGGGTTAAAACACGATTTAGTTAGGGTTTTGCTTATTTCAAACATTCAAGTTATTCAATCAAGCATTTGTTTTCCAATTCCTTTTATATCGGTATGATATTTTCCGTTAATTCTTGTATTTTATTTGTTTTTACTTTAGTTATGGGCTAACAGCCTACATATGCTTAAATCATGTAACAGATTGTTAACATTGCTCGATTATTCGTACTGTATGAAAGAAAACAGAGAACCGGATCTGGTGTATGAAGCCGCCAGCTTCATCGTATTTTTATGCTAATCAGTTACTATTTATACTCAGATAAAATAAAACAGTATTCGGCGAAAATAATCAACAGAGCCAACGAAGCCGCCGGCTTCTTTGCCCAAGATGCCGGCTTTACCATATAATTACATAAACAGTTAAATTTGGCAGAATCTCTGGATTTTATGCTATGTCTTATGTCTGATTAAAATACCACTGTTTTATTAGTCTGATTTAAGTTAGTCAATTACTATTAAATTTTAACTAGAACATCACTAGGTTTAAAACTTAGTAAACTTAAATAAAATAATATAGGATCATTATAATAGTGAGGATTATAGCTAGTAACTATAATTAGGGTTTGGTTAATCATACTAAATCTATTATTAGGTCTTAAGCAAACATTCAATCTAGACATCTATTCTAGGATTAACCTGATCAACTAGTCTTGGATTAAAAATTCTTAGGTCATTAATAAATCTGAGTTATGTTTACATTAAAAGGTGATTGTGAGCAAGGTGTAAAAGGTTCAAGCGTGTGTTTCATTTAATTTTGTTTACTTTTTCAGTTTATTTACTTGCAATTTATTTGTTCTCTACTTCATTGTTGCTTAAAGCAACCAAATCTTAAAATCAACATTTTTATATTCTAAAATTCACTCGTTCTCTTGGGACGAACCTTAACTAAATAAAATACTAAACTACATCTTATCGGATTTTCTTGCTCGTTAGGGTATTAAAAGTAAACCCTAAATTAAGATATTATAAATTTAAAAGTTAGATTAAAAAGACACGCATTACAGCACACACTTTTGACACATAGGTATTCTTGTTGGCTTGTTAGACATAATAGATTCCTTTCAAATGTGTTTCCACCATGTAAACAGGGCCTACTGCTTTAAGTTACGTTTGGTGTTTTTAGCCTTGGTTTGAAATTCTTTGAATCAGTTGTATTTGTTGATCGAATTCGTTAATATGTATATATATATATATATATATATATATATATATATATATATATATATATATATATATATATATATATATATATCTGTGTGTGTGTGCGCGTGCGTGTGTGCGCGCGCGCACGTACATATATATGTGTGGTGAAAGTAGTTTATAATTAGAGTTGGAACTTACATTTTATAACAATTGACATAAACTAGTTGAACTTAAACACATTTATTTATATCTTTATATAAAAGAGAGTTTAAGAAAAGTGACATGTCATTAGAGCCTTAACTATAGCAAAAACTGACATGTGTATAATCTACATGTAACTTCCAGAATTATTCTGAATATTTGTTTTAATTAATGATATTAGTTGCATATTATTAATTAATTAATTTAATTTTCTTATTGTTTGCTTTACAAAATATGCGGAGTAAAACAAAAGTCTGTAACTCTGTCCCTTTAAAAGTTTGAGCAAGTCAAAACTAAATCCTATACATTTTCATAAAAAGGACGCAACCACATCTACCCTAATTAACATTGCCAAATTTAGTTTAACTAGTTTTCGAACCCTCGCTTCGCGCCGGGGGTTCGGTTTTCAATGTATTTTATTGCGTTTAGTTTGTAAAATTATTTCGTGGCTAACGATGATGTCGTTGAAGCGCAACTCGAGCCGAACTAAAAGGTATAACCCACGAAAGATTTTAATGTTATTTTAAATTAACAATATATGTGCATCTCCGCGTTTCGTTATGGAATTTTTGACTTTTAAAAATTTAACGCAAAATCAACATGTATGAAAAGTACCTCAAATATTTAGCGTTTTTTAAAAAGCGTCCATTTTGCGTATAATTAGTGACATTGTGTTCCTAAAATTATTTCGAGTTTAACGATGGTTTCAGAAAAATATAACTCGTTGCGAGTGAGAAGATATGACCCGTTGAATATTTGGGTGGAGTTTATTTAAGATTTTTTATGAAAATGGTTATTTGACAGTTTACACCCTATTTGGGGGGTTGTTTTGAATTTTTGAAAAAAGTGTAGGGGGCTTTGTTGGTGTAATGAAATTTAGTTAAAATTAAAAAAAAGTGTAAAATCACGAAAATAACCCTGGTTGCTGTTCACCATTTTTGTCTATTAGATAATGTAGTAATAAGCTATAATCAAATGGTGTAATTCATAGGTTGAAAATTCAAGCGGATAACAAACGATAATTATCATTCAATACTCGATTTGTATACTTGCTCGAATCGTCGCTATCTCTTGAATCCTCTTCACCACCTACCTACTGCATTAGCGGATAAATGTTAAAGGATAATATGTCTCAAACCTTTCAGAGATATATGGCGCCACTATCAAGGTAGTAAGATTATCTTCTATTGTCTAATAAATTTTCCATTAGCATAAGAACCTGCCAATATTTATATGTTCATTTCATTTTAGCCTTTAGATAATTGATGTGTTATTAGTGGTGGTCAAAATATAATATAATGTCTTCTCATAAATTAAGAAAAATGGGGATATATAATTCAATGAATCAATAACAAACTGGGTTAATTTTGACCATTTTTATATGGTTAACTACGCAGACCCGTTACCATCTATCTAAACTGGGTTAATTGGTGGTCAAAATATGATATAACGTATTCTTATAAATTAAGAAAAATCAGGATATATAATTCAATGAATCAATAACAAAGAGGGTTAATTTTGACCATTTTTATATGGTTAACTACACATACCCATTACCATCTGTCTAAACTTCAAATGCTAAACGATATGACCTATTAGAGTACCGACCGAAATTAACCACACTTTAACATATTATTTTGACAAATCCCCCTTTAAACGCAATAAAAAAACGCAGTCTGGAAATGAACATAAAGCGTCATAAAAAATGGTGACTCATTTGAAAACGATTTTTGAGCAGCCGTGCAATACACGGGCTCAAAACCTAGTATAGCAACATAAAATAACAACTTATAGAGGGTATTTATGTAATTTTTCATAAACTCAAAATTTATTTTTAAAATTTACATTGCTTTTAAAAAAAAAAAAAAAAAATTTAAAAATTTACATTTACTAGTTTTCTTCGTAGCTTAATATTTAAATAAGCTCTTACAAATTTTATTTACTAAACGACGTTAAAAATTTCAACTCATAAAATAAATAAATATAATCTCTAGTGTTACCATACGTTCTAATTCAAGACAAGCAAACCTCCGAAAAATTGAGAATGAAAAGAAGAATTTTATTGATGAAAATTTGGTTATCAAATTCTCTTACAATCAAATGCTATTTAACACTAGTAAACTAGCTCATTACTAATGACTAACTACCGAACGTATAAGATGTTTACACGTGTCTAGATCAAGCTAATCTTCAACTAAATTATGATTAACGGCAAACAACATCACATTTTAGTTACCCATTTTTCGTTTGGGCCTGTTTCCTTTGGCCTGGTCCACTTCAGTATTATTTATTGGACTTCTTTGTTCATCTGGCCCATTACTCGTATCACAAACACACACACACACATCCTATTAACATAACCAATTACCCAGTCTCCATTCGACATCACTTTAAGTTTTCAAGACACAATCACTCATATTATGAGAATTATTAATATAATATTAAATTAATATTAATATTAATAGTAAATCTATCATGGGGACTAAATCATTCATGTACTTTTTAAATTGAAAGGCGACGCAGAGTAAACGGCTACTAAGCATACATCATATTGCAATAACACGATAAGACTTAGGATTGGTAACTGAAGCTAATTACAAGTTTCAAACACAAATAAATATTAAAATATTGAACACCCCATGAATGATTTGTCAATAACTTCTTGGCTATACTTGCAGACATAATGAAGTCCCACAATAAGTTCCGTAATCGCAATTTCACTCGTCGCTTGATCTGCATAGTACAAAGTCTGAACCAAAAGCACATTAGCCCCTGAACCCATAGGCTGTTTCTCAAAACTCCTCTCAGAATACCATTTTATCATGTTATGAGCAAGTGGTGATAACCAATCTAGAATTCTTTGAAACGATGATTTTCGATCTGATGCAATGCTTTCATCGTATGCTAACAAATCTTTTTCTTTTTTCGATAAAAAGAGTTTTTCTCTTAGTGAAAGTTTAACATTTGTTGTTAACATATCATACAAGTCTTCTCTTGCAACAGAACTCATAAACCGAGGTGACATTGCTAAATTCTCGATAAACAATATAATATTTGCATAACGTAGAGCTAAACAAGCGCTACCAAGTGTCGGTTCTTGAAAACTCACCATTCTTTTCTTGGCATTCACGGTAAAATTACCTTTCTTGGTAGGGCCGTAATTGTCATTTTGAAAAATTCTAACACGAGGATCGTTTCTAGATGCCAACTTATTTGATGGATATGGATATGGGTATCTGCCACAAAGTGCGGGTGTATATCCGTTTTTTGAAATGGGTCGTTTAGATGAACGGTCGGATGGATATACTGAAGCTCGTGCAACGGTACACATTGAATTCTTGCCTACAAAACAACCACCCTCATTCAAATCTCTTATTCCCGAAGCTCTGATACCAGTTGTAATTCCAAAAACGACCTTGATCCTCTCGACAATAGTGAAAAGTGATCTAAGTAATAGTCTAACAACATAGTCATAGGTTCGAACCCAAGGAGACATTTCACGTAAGCCACTTACCTCCTCACGTAGCCACATCACCTTTTGATGGAACTCGTGTAATTGCCCTTTATTCACACCGTTGTATTGCATTTTGGTTAACCTAATCTCTTGTGCAGACAATCTATCAAGATCATCATGCAATTGTAACATAATTGTAGCGAATCTCTTCATTTTTTTAACACGTTTCTCCATTTTTTTCAACCTATATTCCCATCCACACCATTTAAGATCAATCTCAAATGGGTTATCAAAAACATGATCAAGATGATGATACACGGGGTCTACACATTTTTTCCCGAGTCTAGCTACTGATATAGCCACACACTTCAAGTTATCAACGATTTCTTCTAATACAAGATCCATGAGATAATTATGATCGTCTGAAATGAGCGTACGAATGCCAAGTGAATATCGGAGTTCTTCTTTTAATAGTGACATCTGCCTATCAGTTAAACAGTTCCATATATTGACTACTTTACACATCATTCTTGTAGCTTCGAATGATACGATTCCAATTACAGGGTCTTCAAGCTCCAGCCCCTTGTTTTTATGCGGAAACATAGTTGGAAACCAGGATGAATCCTTCATTTTTGTTGATCTTACTTTCTTGAATATCACGAGTCTATGTAGATGAATCTAAAATACCAAAAATAAGTATCAAGAATAAGTTAAAATGGTACTCCATAGCAATATCATCAACAAATACTCTTTAAGAAACAGAGCAAGCTTAAAGATCAATAATTCATAAACATAAACTTGCGTAAAGATGTAACAAAGTTTGGTAACACATAGTAAGACTCCTATATACAAATTCCAAATCAAGACTTACTTACAAATTTAATTCAAAAATGTAGCAAATTAACATGAGTATTCAACAAACTCACAAACGTTATGCCTTATAAGCAGCCTATAAGATCAAACACATAGAGTGCATACTCAAAGTGCCCAATCAAGAACCGGTGTCAATGCAATAAAATCAACAAGAAATTAACTTCACTTTATTAAAACAAAAACTTACCAAGAAAATTTAGATAGATGGAAACAGAATTGAAAGTATAGAGTTGAATAGAGTTATAATGATAAGTATTTGGCATTTTTTGTTTGGTGAAAAATTGGGAAAACCTAAGGGAATTGAGATGGATCGTGCTAAACAATGTGGGATTGTTATGGTGAAATATGCGAAAACTAGGATGAATAACAACTGTTTCTTAGGTTTATTAACAATTTTTATGAATTTTTAAAAAATCACATATGTTACAACGAAAATAACAATTTTTGTCCTTACAACTTACAATAACTAGAGTGATTTTGTATGGTATTTTAACGATAGTGTAATTGGTTGTGATCCTATCCTTATAAAAAAGTGTCTGTTATAATTTTACTAGCAGTGCATTTTTCGATAAAAATGTTCACGAAATAATTTAATTATTCAGTAAAAATACACTTCTTTGTAAGTGAATAAAAAAAATCATCCATTTACATTATCTCTTCTTTGTTTTTCCTTTTTACAGTAAGTGATAATGATAATGATATTCTTATAAAAAGTGTCACTGATAAACCGGCCTTCACTAACATTACATTTTTAAATGGATAGAAAACGATCAAAATAAGTATGAAATATATCTGAGTAAAAATATTCATTTTAACATATTAACTGAATAAAAAAAATCTCTACGGTCTACAAAGAGTTTTCCTTTTTAATTGATAAATGATAAATGATATATGATAATTTTGTAAAAATAGTCTGAACAAAAAATATTTATCAGTTTATATTATCTTTTGTTTATTTTTCTTTTTAAATTTGATAGATAATAGATAATATTTTGCCTAGTTTACTAAATTTGTCCATATAGACCCATTTGCATCTTTTCACTATTTGATACTATCCTACGAATAGATTACATAGCGACCAACCTATGTTAATTGCCGATATGATAAGTTTGAGTTATAATATACAAATTTAACAATTAGATAACTCTTCTTTGTATGAAACGAAACAAACACAAGTTATTCCGAATGTTGTCCACACCAAAAGTCGTCGAAGGTTACTTGGTTTCTTGGCAAATTTCATGAAAGATTACGAAAACTCTTATAAAGTTAGATAACGTTAGTTTTTTTATTTATTTACACATAAAAAATAAAGTATTTAAGTTACGTCCACCATTTTATATATAAATAACATCGAAGGGGGTTGCCGTTTTGCCTTTTAAGGTGCCGTTTAATATCTTTGGTCAAAAATGATAGCGGTAGCAGTTGCATATAATTGGGCATTGGACGAATGGCCTTAGTACTAGTTGCTTAGAGGTCTCAGTACCCGTAGTCTTTCGCCAGTGTCGCCCAAAATCGACGGCGAAATCGACCGTCAGTCGACACCGGACCGACGTCGATCTCCGTGTCGATTTTCAAAGTCCATTTTCAAAGTCCTGCTACATACGGTGACTTTTTTTTTTTTTTTATCATTGGAGGGTTTGTGTTTCAAATTTTTTCTTTTCTCTTCTTGTTAATTTGGTATTGTTAATTTGATACTTATCATAATCATTAAATCATAAATTTAATTACAATTATAATAATAAATATCTTCATCACTCTCAATTCATATTCATCTTATAATATCAAGTATGTATCTTTTCTTCATTCTCATCATATTCATACAACCATTAATATAATACGGTATCGTGGTGGCCCTCCAACCAAGAGGTTGAGGGTTCAAGTCCCACTTGGGACATATTCGTGATTGTAAATATTCGTGTTAATAGTGTGTGTGAGTTTGCCTTTCAAAAAAAAAATTAAGGTGTAGTGCCACCTCTGACACGATTTAGTTTTAGTCAAGAGAAATTAAGCGATTTCTGAATGTGTGTGTTTTTAAAGAAGTTTGGGTAGTTTATGTAAAAAGATTTTTCGATATCGTCCTCCTAAAGTTACTTGCCTAAAGAAGACATTATGGATGTAGTATGATGAGGTAGCTCTCAAGTCAGTTGAAAAAGTTTGAAGTTGAGTTTTATAAGTGGCATTAAAAAACTTTCTTCAATGTATGTACCGTTTGAGTGTCCTATCGGGGCTGTCATACTAAGACGAGAGTGAAGTTATAAACAATAGGTGTGAATAAAGATTTGGGTTCATAGTATTGTATATGGTTTCTCAAAGGTGTATCCGGTGCGAAATCTGGTCAAGGTTCACGAAAAGAAAATAATTCTCCTTGAGTAAGGTGGTTGTTCAAAAAGTAACGGGTAAAGCTAGTTTTAGTGACGTAAGTCATCGGCGAATAAAGTTCCCCGTAGGTTTGCGTTTTTATTCAAGGTTGTAGCTTCGAGTTTAGTAAGATCAGAAAAGTAAGGTGCAGTGACGAGTAGTGAATACTTCGCGACAGGTTCATTCTTCAATGGAACGTTAGGCAGAATTGCTGTAAACGGTTCAGGCACTCTGGTAACTCCAAGTTAACGTTCTTTTTAGATACGTCGTTGTTTTTTTTACAAGTATGAGTAGGAATAGACGTCCTAATTTAGTGGAAGGTACGCTTCTAGTAGTAGTACATATTAATACCGTAAAGTAAACCTAAAGTACGTAAGGCTACTAACTAAGGCAAACAATAAGTTCAGTCGTAGTCTAGACTTAATGCATCCAAACGCTATCCTATCAGACGCACTAAGGTAGCCTAGTTCCCTACGACCAAAGCTCTGATACCAACTTTAACACCCCGCCAAAATCGCCATTTGACGCGGATGTTAACTCTGGTCCCAGTGCTTGGTTTGACTTCTATGTAACAGCAGAATTCTATAGCGGAAGCAAAATATCTATGTACCTGAGACAAAATATGCTTAAAGTGTCAACCAAAATGGTTGAGTGAACAACATAGGTTTAATAATCATAATAAGTTCTTAGACCATAAGATTTAATTATAAAGTTTAATCAGTTCGTTAGTAGTGCTGAGGTGTATGATATCGAAACTAAACAAGTTACCCCGTGATCACTTTATTCGTTCGTGTCGTTAAATCCTTATTATGTATCCATTGACCAACGGTCATCCGGATAGAGACGTCACTCTCAATAGCGCTACTCACAATAATTAAGCTTGCCAAAATTCCAGCAACTAACGATATCAAGGCAGGGATTAAGCATGAATCAAAGCATGTCATAGCACAGTTTGAACTAATCAAAATAAAGTTTTCATGTACTTGTGTCTAAGCGTAAAACAGTTTGAAAGCAAGCATGTGTCTCACCTCAAAAGTTCAAAATAAGTAATAGAGAAACAGTTAAAAAGTGGGGCTATGAAGTTCACCTTAACAGCAGTTGAAGTTATTTCCACGAAAGAAAAGAATGAACGGGAGTAAATGACCGGGATCTCAACCTAGAGACATGAACTTAGTCATTAGTTTGTTCAATCTACGAGTAAGTGTTCATAAGAGTCTTATGAGTTGTTGAGTTTGTTTAACAAGTTGTGTTCACTATAATCAAGTTTATTCATTGTACAACTTACCCAAACCTCGGTGCTATCAAGTAAGTAGCGTTGAGATTCGTATAAGCCATACGTTATTGGTATGATTATAGTTTTCAGTTTTAGGTGCGTATAGGAATACGACACGTTAATATTATTTATGTATTATTATACTTTATAGTTTTATTAATTAGTATAATATAATAGTTTGGTTATATTAAAATGTATTAGTAATTATAAGTTTCTTATTATTGTTATAATACTACCACTTTATTTAACCTTTGAATCTTATCACTATAATTATAATTCTATATCATTAAGTTTAAAGTTTAAGTAACCTAGATAAGTTCTAACTTTTCTCATATTTATATCTCATTAATTTGAATTCATCCTTATCATCTTATAATACCGATCATAATAATATCTTAATCAAAACACCTTATTCTTAACAAGTCTATATATATTTTTTTATTAATCATAATCTTTTATATCCGTCTACTATAATTCATCCTTAATTCTTATCAATGTCATTATCACATTATAATCAAGGTTTATAACTTTTATCAACTATAATTAACTAATACTTATCATATTTATATACTTTTAACCGTATTTATTATCATAGCCGTTAAATAATATTATCGTATTCTTATATCATAAACGTATTCGTAAACATATTAACTTTTTTTTTTCATAACCATATTCTTATATAGTCATAAACTTAATCGTATTGATATACTTATGATCATATTTTACTTTCATATTATCAATATCAAATCCCTAATCTCTCGATACTTAGATCATAATTATATTCATAATCTTCTATATTCGTTAAACTCATACCATGTTTATATCCTCATAATAATCATAATCATATTATTATTATTATAATTATAACTATATAATTCATCTCTTTTATTAACTTCATAACCACAGTTCGTAATCATGATACTTATCATAATCATTAAATCATAAATTTAATTACAATTATAATAATAAATATCTTCATCACTCTCAATTCATATTCATCTTATAATATCAAGTATGTATCTTTTCTTCATTCTCATCATATTCATACAACCATTAATATAATACTAGTAATTCACAATACTTATAAAGATTTAACATGTTCATATAATCATAATCATCCTCGTAATAATTTTTTTCTTTTGTTTATTTTAACCAATCCATAATATTAATACAATCTATTATTTATGTTCACAATTATATTATAGTAAGTGTATAATAACTCAAAAGCTTGAATAAAGGTTTATACCTTCGAACGAGATAAAAGAGTGAGGGTGATTGGTACACGACAATAGCAGCAGCAAATCGAGCCACAGAAACAGCAAAAAGTCGACTAAAATAGCAGCAGAAAGTGCTGTATTCGAACAGAAAAAGCAGCTGGTACAGCAGCAAAAAAAAATGCAGCATAACAGTGGCCAAGAGTGGCGGTTTGATGGCGGTTGAGTCGACGAACAGCAGCAACAAAACGCAGCTGCAGTGGGACGGTTTTGCGGGCTGTTTGGGAGGCGTTTGTTGACCGAAAACAGCAGCAAATAAGCTGCAGAATGGTGGTGTTTTGGGGCGATTTGGACTGCAGGAAAACTGCAGTAAATGGTGGTGTTGATGGGCGGTTTATATCAGCAAAAAGGCTGCAAAAAGGGTGGCGGTTTGGGCTGCTAAAACGCAGTAGCAGAGGTGTGGCGATGAGCTGCAGGAAAATGCAGCAGGAGGACTGTTGGAGTGGTGGTTTGGTCGGCTAAGTGTGGTGGTGAGGGGGTTGTATTTGCCGAGAAAAAAAAAAGAGAAAAGGGAGAGGTTTCAAGAAATTTTATGATGCAAATAATGGAGAGCTAGAGATGTCTTTTTATAGGTTTTTAATTAGAGTTTGAAACAAATTGTGATTACTCCATGATAGGCTTAGAAGAGAGATTAGATTGAAGTTAGGATTAGGATTGTGAAGTTGGAACTAGATTAGGACTCCTTATGCCATTTAGATTAGGATAAATTTTACTTATCTTTATTTATTATTATTATTACTATTATTATTATTTTTTGACGTACACAAATCGAAACAGACTATCGAGTTTACTCTTTTAAATTGTAGACTACATCTAAGTTGTCGACTTTAAGCGTAAAATAATTCAGTTTACCTTATGTATAGGCTACACATAGTCAAAGGAACCTAATGAATAATATTTATAAAAATTGTGTCATAGTATCTGCTTCTTCGCCTTCGTTTTCACGACTACGAACCTAAATTTTTGTTTGTTTTGTTTAATCTTACGAATATGATTATTATTATATAACGATTAATGTATGTTTGTTGAACTTCAATATGTACAATTCAAATTATTTTTAGATGTAAACCTTTTGGATATTGTGACCGAAACCGACGGCTTTAAAGGTTGGTTTCGGTTCAATCCGATGGGAGATATGAACAATAGATGACTAACGAAAGTTGATAATGTAACATCCAGCCTTTTTCCGTTTACTTTTCGTTCATTTATTTAAAGTCCGTTATATGATTATAACATCTCCCGCTAAAACGCGTTTTAAAATAACTCGTTTAGGTAATACACGCACCCGCTTTAAACTTGAGGGACCAATTTTGTCAATTGACAAAAGGAGTGTCTAGGTCAAAGAGTCAACTCCTCCCTCATCCATTCATTATCCATTTTCCTTTTCCATTTTTCCTAATACTTTCAACATTTCTCTCAAAACTCCAATTCAAAGATTCATCATCTATTCAAGATCTAGCAAGCATCAATTCAAACAAATTACATATTTGAAATCTTTGCATCTTCCTCTTCGAATCCATACCAATTACATCTCATTTGGGTAACTTTCTAAAAACACCAGATTTTGTGTTCTTGATGATTTTGACTTATAAAAGTGTTAATTAGTGTCTATGGCTCAAGTCTAACATGAATATATGATTTGTATGCTCGATCTTGTTATTTTAAGTAACTAGCATGAACTTGAAATTTGGTGTATTTGATTTTGTGATTTGGTTGCTTAAATGTTGTTAGATGATTTTAAAAGTGCATGTATTAAATGTGTTACTAGTATCACTAGCATCAATTTGATGTGTAGGTTGACTTGGAAAGACTCCATAAACTTCATTGCTAAATTTATGATTTTGAGTTAGGGTTTGATAGAAGTAAAATGGATTTTTGATGCATTGAATGCTTTGCAATGTCAATTGTAAGTGTTTAGTTGTATTGTATGCGTAATCACCTATGAAACGGCGTATTATATGTGTGCATTTGGTTTCCGAATCATTGGTTGCATTTATGAGCTTGAGTATCGCTAAAGATGAACATTTAATGCGGTTTTGATTGTTGTAAATGCTAGAATTGATTGATGACATGTGTTTAGTTGTATTCCTCGCTAAATTACCCTTCCAACGATGTATGGTATGCGTTTTAAGTGTTTACGGTTCATTTGTTGTGTTAAAATGAGTTTTGGCTCGAGATTTGAACACTTGCAACCGCCCAGGTACCAGCTCACGTTGAGTGTCGCGGCGCGACCATCCTTGGTCGTGGCGCGGCATTAGGCGTGTTTGGATTTTGATCAAACTTACACTTTTACGAAAAATATTTTCTATGCTACGCACCTTCGATTCACATGTAACTTGTTCTAACATGCTTATATATGATTAAAAAACTCAGAAAAATAGTTCGGGACCCGACCCGAACGTGTTGACTTTTCGTTGACTTTGACCCGACCAAAGTTGACTTTTAATCAAACTTAACCAAATGTTTGTGCAATCGTTCTAACGTGCTTTTATACTTGTATCTTGCATGGAACTTGACAATTTGATTCACATGCTATATAATCGATTCGTAACGAGCCATAGGACTAATTGAACATCTTTGACCAACCGTGTTTACCGTTATTGATACGACCTACTTGTTTAGGTCAAGACTAGCATTCGTCCTTGCACACGTTATCTTGTGAAGTACTTTATTCACTCGTGCACTCAAGGTGAGATCATAGTCCCACCTTTACTCTTTTAAACTTACATTTGGGATGAGAAAACATAAACGTTTCATTTTACAAAGTAAACACAAGTACAAAAACAAACATTCTACATACGAGTTAGAACAAAAATCCTCAATTCGATTATCATTAGTTACACTGTAAGCGAGAACTTATGTTGTATGGCCATATGGGTTTGACAAACCCTCATTCGGACGGTTCGCTACCGTTATTCGGATGAAATATATTTTCGAGAAACAGTGTATGTTCTAACACTATTGTGATGGGGTTCTATGGATGGAAAGTTAAGCCTTGATAATTGGGTGCTCGTGATAACAAATTTTAGAATGGTTTACTATTATTCAATGATACAAATCTTGTGGTTCATTTGTACTTACTTACTTACTTAAACCTATGATTTCACCAACGTTTTCGTTGACAGATTTCTATGTTTTTCTCAGGTCCTTGAACGATTTATGATACATGCTTCCGCTCATTAATTTGATACTTTCTTTGGATGTCGAGTATATATGCATACATGGAGCGTCTTTTGGCTATAGGTTTCACTTGTACTTATAACGTTCTAACGGAACTTATGGTTGAAATAACCTTGTAATCTTTTAAACAATCTTCACATTTGAAATGAATGCGACATATTTTTGGTCAAACGTTGTTTTAAAGACTTATGACCACGTAACGGGACCTAAGTAGACGGCGCCGTCAATGACGATTTTGTCGGGTCGCTACAGATAAATGATTATTATATAAGTTAGGATAAGAAATACCTTCAAAACAGAACCGAGCTTGTGCCGCAACTTGACCGGGAGTTTATCCTCATCTTCGTTCTAACTACTGGCTTCTATAGGGTGATATTTAAATGTTGGTTGTGGTTGTCTCTATAAGTGTGTACGTACTGAATATATTGGAGTAAATGGCCGAGTTTATGAAATCTATATATAATAGGAGTTTGATGAATTGTTGATGGTAATTGGAATACTTTTCGAGTTCATATATGTATATAGAGAGATTGAATTAAGTAGGGATATTATTTGAGTTGGTAGACTTATTAGTGTTTGTTTCCAACTAAAATTTTAGAGTTCATATGTATCTCATTACATTTAATTGGTTATGTTACTAATTAATTGAATTAAAAATAAGGAGGTTACCATTATCATTATTTAGTTTACATATCAAATTTATTAATTAAAAACCTCCGTAATAATGAGTAGTAGGAAGGATAGGATTATTAGTTCAGTTATTATATTATTATGGTTAGGATAGAATTATTGTTGGTTTCACGTAACCCAATAATATTTACTATTTAGTCAAGGTTGAAATTAATCGTATAATAATGAAAAAAAAATCTAGCGTATAAAACCATAGAATTTAACTATCGTTCGTTAATTATTTGACGGAAAAAGTCGGGTTATTACAGTACCTACCCCTTATTGGAAATTTCGTCCCGAAATTTGGTCGTTGCCGTCGGTCGGCATTTTGTTCACAAACGGTGAGGATATTTTATTGTAGTTGCTTACGAGTGTTCCAACAAAATTTGACGATAGGGATTTCTCTATATTCGAGTTGTTTGACCTCATGGTCTCGAAAGTTTGTCATCTAAACGCATTTCATAAAGTCAGGCGTTAAAATTTTTGTGAAAGAGTTTGCTCTCGCGGAGAAATGCTAATATAATAAGTGTAGGATTCCGCTCATTGAAAAAATATGAAAGAGGCGATTTCGTTACACGGAAGGTATAAAGGAAAACATCTCAAATGGGTACAATGAGGACAAAATTGTTTGCTTTAATGTGGCCAAATCGAGCATCTTGTAGTCGGAATTTGAGTGATAACGAGATGAAATGAATATATTTTCTTGAAACTTGAGGATGTTTATTAAGGTCAAAAAGTAATAGCCTCAGATGGTGTGACATCTAAGGTTTATATTTTTAAATAACAACAGAGAAAATAAAAGAGTTACGTAACATGGTACATGGTAGTAATAATGTTGATTAAGCATCATCACCATCACGAGCCATTAGAACTTTGGTATGACTTACCATAATATAATCACGTTGATCAGGCGTCATTATATTAAATTAACTCATACCTCTATTCCAACATCACTCCATTTGAAATTAAGAGAATCTAGTAATGGTGAATAAAAAGGAACAAGGTGTAATGACATCTCGAACAAAAACTTGTATTTAAGCGGAAAGGGTTAGGCAACCTCCCAAGGTGTAACCTCAAAGAAAAAGGTAAAGGGTAATGTCTTTGGCTATAGAGAAGAATGATTGTTGCTTAAGTGATATTGCAATCGAACAGAAGGGTAAGGGATATGGTATGATGAAACGGCTTTCCAGTCCCAGAGTGTGTCGTGTTCGTCATGGGAAACTCTCCAATATCAGAATAGGTACCATCCTAAACTCTAAGAATGTGAATCCAACCGCAGGTGTTTGATCTTCGGTGGGTGGGAAAAGGTAAAATATGGGGGTAGTAGTGAAACTGATTGAGCATCATGTGAAGCATGTCCTCAAGGGTAAAGTTTTGAAAAGGAGTATGTCCTATAAAGACTTGAAACATGAAGTAAATGGACAATATCTTTGTTTGAAGAGTAGAGAAAAATTTACGACAATCAATAAGGTGCAGGGCATTTGGCCCAACGGTATCGTGGTGGCCCTCCAACCAAGAGGTTGAGGGTTCAAGTCCCACTTGGGACATATTCGTGATTGTAAATATTCGTGTTAATAGTGTGTGTGAGTTTGCCTTTCAAAAAAAAAATTAAGGTGTAGTGCCACCTCTGACACGATTTAGTTTTAGTCAAGAGAAATTAAGCGATTTCTGAATGTGTGTGTTTTTAAAGAAGTTTGGGTAGTTTATGTAAAAATATTTTTCGATATCGTCCTCCTAAAGTTACTTGCCTAAAGAAGACAATATGGATGTAGTATGATGAGGTAGCTCTCAAGTCAGTTGAAAAAGTTTGAAGTTAAGTTTTACAAGTGGCATTAAAAAACTTTCTTCAATGTATGTACCGTTTGAGTGTCCTATCGGGGCTGTCATACTAAGACGAGAGTGAAGTTATAAACAATAGGTGTGAATAAAGATTTGGGTTCATAGTATTGTATATGGTTTCTCAAAGGTGTATCCGGTGCGAAATCTGGTCAAGGTTCACGAAAAGAAAATAATTCTCCTTGAGTAAGGTGGTTGTTCAAAAAGTAACGGGTAAAGCTAGTTTTAGTGACGTAAGTCATCGGCGAATAAAGTTCCCCGTAGGTTTGCGTTTTTATTCAAGGTTGTAGCTTCGAGTTTAGTAAGATCGGAAAAGTAAGGTGCAGTGACGAGTAGTGAATACTTCGCGACAGGTTCATTCTTCAATGGAACGTTAGGCAGAATTGCTGTAAAAGGTTCAGGCACTCTTGTAACTCCAAGTTAACGTTCTTTTTAGATACGTCGTTGTTTTTTTTTTACAAGTATGAGTAGGAATAGACGTCCTAATTTAGTGGAAGGTACGCTTCTAGTAGTAGTACATATTAATACCGTAAAGTAAACCTAAAGTACGTAAGGCTACTAACTAAGGCAAACAATAAGTTCAGTCGTAGTCTAGACTTAATGCATCCAAACGCTATCCTATCAGACGCACTAAGGTAGCCTAGTTCCCTACGACCAAAGCTCTGATACCAACTTTAACACCCCGCCAAAATCGCCATTTGACGCGGATGTTAACTCTGGTCCCAGTGCTTGGCTTGACTTCTATGTAACAGCAGAATTCTATAGCGGAAGCAAAATATCTATGTACCTGAGACAAAATATGCTTAAAGTGTCAACCAAAATGGTTGAGTGAACAACATAGGTTTAATAATCATAATAAGTTCTTAGACCATAAGATTTAATTATAAAGTTTAATCAGTTCGTTAGTAGTGCTGAGGTGTATGATATCGAAACTAAACAAGTTACCCCGTGATCACTTTATTCGTTCGTGTCGTTAAATCCTTATTATGTATCCATTGACCAACGGTCATCCGGATAGAGACGTCACTCTCAATAGCGCTACTCACAATAATTAAGCTTGCCAAAATTCCAGCAACTAACGATATCAAGGCAGGGATTAAGCATGAATCAAAGCATGTCATAGCACAGTTTGAACTAATCAAAATAAAGTTTTCATGTACTTGTGTCTAAGCGTAAAACAGTTTGAAAGCAAGCATGTGTCTCACCTCAAAAGTTCAAAATAAGTAATAGAGAAACAGTTAAAAAGTGGGGCTATGAAGTTCACCTTAACAGCAGTTGAAGTTATTTCCACGAAAGAAAAGAATGAACGGGAGTAAATGACCGGGATCTCAACCTAGAGACATGAACTTAGTCATTAGTTTGTTCAATCTACGAGTAAGTGTTCATAAGAGTCTTATGAGTTGTTGAGTTTGTTTAACAAGTTGTGTTCACTATAATCAAGTTTATTCATTGTACAACTTACCCAAACCTCGGTGCTATCAAGTAAGTAGCGTTGAGATTCGTATAAGCCATACGTTATTGGTATGATTATAGTTTTCAGTTTTAGGTGCGTATAGGAATACGACACGTTAATATTATTTATGTATTATTATACTTTATAGTTTTATTAATTAGTATAATATAATAGTTTGGTTATATTAAAATGTATTAGTAATTATAAGTTTCTTATTATTGTTATAATACTACCACTTTATTTAACCTTTGAATCTTATCACTATAATTATAATTCTATATCATTAAGTTTAAAGTTTAAGTAACCTAAATAAGTTCTAACTTTTCTCATATTTATATCTCATTAATTTGAATTCATCCTTATCATCTTATAATACCGATCATAATAATATCTTAATCAAAACACCTTATTCTTAACAAGTCTATATATATTTTTTTATTAATCATAATCTTTTATATCCGTCTACTATAATTCATCCTTAATTCTTATCAATGTCATTATCACATTATAATCAAGGTTTATAACTTTTATCAACTATAATTAACTAATACTTATCATATTTATATACTTTTAACCGTATTTATTATCATAGCCGTTAAATAATATTATCATATTCTTATATCATAAACGTATTCGTAAACATATTAACTTTTTTTTTTTCATAACCATATTCTTATATAGTCATAAACTTAATCGTATTGATATACTTATGATCATATTTTACTTTCATATTATCAATATCAAATCCCTAATCTCTCGATACTTAGATCATAATTATATTCATAATCTTCTATATTCGTTAAACTCATACCATGTTTATATCCTCATAATAATCATAATCATATTATTATTATTATAATTATAACTATATAATTCATCTCTTTTATTAACTTCATAACCACAGTTCGTAATCATGATACTTATCATAATCATTAAATCATAAATTTAATTACAATTATAATAATAAATATCTTCATCACTCTCAATTCATATTCATCTTATAATATCAAGTATGTATCTTTTCTTCATTCTCATCATATTCATACAACCATTAATATAATACTAGTAATTCACAATACTTATAAAGATTTAACATGTTCATATAATCATAATCATCCTCGTAATAATTTTTTTCTTTTGTTTATTTTAACCAATCCATAATATTAATACAATCTATTATTTATGTTCACAATTATATTATAGTAAGTGTATAATAACTCAAAAGCTTGAATAAAGGTTTATACCTTCGAACGAGATAAAAGAGTGAGGGTGATTGGTACACGACAATAGCAGCAGCAAATCGAGCCACAGAAACAGCAAAAAGTCGACTAAAATAGCAGCAGAAAGTGCTGTATTCGAACAGAAAAAGCAGCTGGTACAGCAGCAAAAAAAAATGCAGCATAACAGTGGCCAAGAGTGGCGGTTTGATGGCGGTTGAGTCGACGAACAGCAGCAACAAAACGCAGCTGCAGTGGGACGGTTTTGCGGGCTGTTTGGGAGGCGTTTGTTGACCGAAAACAGCAGCAAATAAGCTGCAGAATGGTGGTGTTTTGGGGCGATTTGGACTGCAGGAAAACTGCAGTAAATGGTGGTGTTGATGGGCGGTTTATATCAGCAAAAAGGCTGCAAAAAGGGTGGCGGTTTGGGCTGCTAAAACGCAGTAGCAGAGGTGTGGCGATGAGCTGCAGGAAAATGCAGCAGGAGGACTGTTGGAGTGGTGGTTTGGTCGGCTAAGTGTGGTGGTGAGGGGGTTGTATTTGCCGAGAAAAAAAAAAGAGAAAAGGGAGAGGTTTCAAGAAATTTTATGATGCAAATAATGGAGAGCTAGAGATGTCTTTTTATAGGTTTTTAATTAGAGTTTGAAACAAATTGTGATTACTCCATGATAGGCTTAGAAGAGAGATTAGATTGAAGTTAGGATTAGGATTGTGAAGTTGGAACTAGATTAGGACTCCTTATGCCATTTAGATTAGGATAAATTTTACTTATCTTTATTTATTATTATTATTACTATTATTATTATTTTTTGACGTACACAAATCGAAACAGACTATCGAGTTTACTCTTTTAAATTGTAGACTACATCTAAGTTGTCGACTTTAAGCGTAAAATAATTCAGTTTACCTTATGTGTAGGCTACACATAGTCAAAGGAACCTAAAGAATAATATTTATAAAAATTGTGTCATAGTATCTGCTTCTTCGCCTTCGTTTTCACGACTACGAACCTAAATATTTGTTTGTTTTGTTTAATCTTACGAATATGATTATTATTATATAACGATTAATGTATGTTTGTTGAACTTCAATATGTACAATTCAAATTATTTTTAGATGTAAACCTTTTGGATATTGTGAGTTAAACCGATGGCTTTAACGGTTGGTTTCGGTTCAATCCGATGGGAGATATGAACAATAGATGACTAACGAAAGTTGATAAATAATTATTATATAAGTTAGGATAAGAAATACCTTCAAAACATAACCGAGCTTGTGCCGAAACTTGATCGGAAGTTTATCCTCATCTTCTTTCTAACTATTGGCTTCTATAGGGTGATATTTAAAGGTTGGTTATGGTTGTCTCTATAAGTGTGTACGTACAGAATATATTGGAGTAAACGGCCGAGTTTATGAAATCTATATATAATAGGAGTTTGATGAATTGTTGATGGTAATTGGAATACTTTTCGAGTTCGTATATGTATATAGAGAGATTGAATTAAGTAGGGATATTATTTGACTTGGTAGGCTTATTAGTGTTTGTTTCCAACTAAAATTTTAGAGTTCATATGTATCTCATTACATTTAATCGGTTATGTTACTAATTAATTGAATTAAAAATAAGGAGGTTACCATTATCATTATTTAGTTTACAAATCAAATTTATTAATTAAAAACCTCCGTAATAATGAGTAGTAGGAAGGATAGGATTATTAGTTCAGTTATTATATTATTATGGTTAGGATAGAATTATTGTTGGTTTCACATAACCCAATAATATTTACTATTTAGTCAAGGTTGAAATTAATCGTATAATAATGAAAAAAAAATTCTAGCGTATAAAACCATAGAATTTAACTATCGTTCGTTAATTAGTTGACGGAAAAGTCGGGTTATTACACCCATGTCTCGATATCACCTCCTTGATAAACAACTTGGACAAAGCCTCCGACGATATCGTTTCCCGAATGGGAAGAAACAAAGCACTCTTCATCAAGCTATCAACTATAACCCAAATCATATCATATTGGGTTCTCGCCGTCTTTGGTAACTTAGTAATGAAGTCCATGGTAATGTGCTCCCATTTCCATTTTGGAACTTCCAACGGTTGTAACTTACCATACGACTTTTGGTGTTCGGCTTTAACTTGCAAACACGTGACGCATTATTCAACATACTTAACAACATCACGTTTCATACCGGGCCACCAATACTCCTTCTTCAAGTCATAGTACATCTTTGTTGCACCCGGATGAATGGAATACTTTGACTTATGTGCTTCATCAAGTAGCACTTGTCGGTAGCCACCCATCTTAGGCACCCACACTCTTCCTTGAAAAGACAACAAACCATGCGGCCCTAAAGTAATAGACTCCGTTTGCCCCATAATCCGCTCTTCATGTTTGTTGTGAACGTACGCTTCTATTTGAATCTCACCAAGTTTTACAAGAAAATCGTTAGTAATGATCATGCGTAACGACCCTACTCGTGTTGCCGGATGTTGACTCTTTCGACTTAACGCATCCGCGACCACGTTCGCCTTACCCGGATGATAAAGTATTTCGCAATCATAATCCTTTACCACATCCATCCACCTACGTTGACGATAATTCAAATCTCGTTGGTTAAAGAGGTGTTTCAAACTCTTATGATCCGAATAAATCGTACACTTGACACCATACAAGTAGTGGCGCCAAATTTTCAACGCATGTACTACCGCCGCCAATTCAAGATCATGAGTCGGGTATCTCTGTGTTCCTTTAATTGTCGAGAGGCGTAAGCGATGACTTTACCTCTTTGCATTAGAACACACCCGATTCCAATTAATGAAACATCACAATAAAACGCCATATCTTCAATTCCTTCCGGTAATACCAACACCGGAGCTTGACACAATTTCTCCTTCAATAATTGGAAAGCAATTTCTTGCTCGTTTTCCCAATTAAACCTCACGTTCTTCCTTGTTAACTTCGTCAAAGGAGAAGCAATTTTAGAAAAGTCTTGGATAAACCGACGATAATAACCGGCCAATCCGAGAAAACTTCGAATTTCCGTAGGCGTAGTCAGTTTTTCCCAACTCTTCATCGTTTCTATCTTCCCCGAATCTACTTGAATACCGTCTTTATTCACAATATGACCAAGGAATTGAACTTCCCTTAGCCAAAATTCACATTTGGAGAATTTAGCATACAACTTCTCCTTCCGCAACGTCTTCAACACTTCACGCAAATGGTGCTCATGTTCCTTCATACTCTTAGAATAAACAAGTATGTCGTCAATGAACACATAGGTTGGCACACTCGGTTAATAAGATCCATGAATGCCGCCGATGTATTCGTAAGACCAAAAGGCATAACCACAAACTCAAAATGCCCGTAACGAGTTCGGAAAGCCGTTTTCTCTATGTCTTCCTCACGGACCCGCACTTGATGATAGCCGGATCGTAAGTCAATCTTAGAAAAATACGTTGCACCTTGGAGTTGGTCAAACAAATCGTAAATCCGAGGCAATGGATAACGATTCTTGATCGTCACTTTGTTCAACTCCCGATAATCGATGCACATCCGCATGCTACCATCTTTCTTTTTCACAAACAAAACCGGAGCACCCCATGGCGAGAAACTCGGTCGAATAAAACCCTTTTCAAGTAACTCTTGGGTTTGATTTAACAACTCTTGCATTTCCGTCGGCGCTAAACGATAAGGAGTTTTAGCAATGGGAGTAGCTCCCGGAACCAACTCAATGCGAAATTCAACTTGTCTTTCTGCCGGAACAACCAGTAACTCATCCGGAAAAACGTCTTCAAATTCATTAACCACCGGAATTTCACGAATGGATGGTGGCTCATCATGAGTATCAATGACATGGGCAAGAAAAACCATACCACCACTCTTAAGAAAACTTCGCGCCCGTGCATAAGTGCATAATGGTACGAGTCTTCTTCGTTTATCGCCATGAATAATCAACTCTCCCCCACTTGGGGTCTTGACACGAATGAACTTATCATGGCATGCAATATCGGCTCTATAACGATCGAGCCTATCCATACCCACAACAATATCAAACTCACCCAAAGTCATCGGAATGAGATCAATTTTAAATGTTTCGGTACCAAACACAACATTACAATCCTTACACACATCAACCCCTAGCACCGTCTTGCCATCCGCTATTTCGACTTCTACCGGACGACTTAACTTAGCTAGCGGTTTGTTAAGCTTAGACACAAATCGAGGCGACACAAAAGACAAATTAGCACCGCTATCAAATAGTATCCTTACCGGATTAGAGTTAACCATAAAAGTACCTGAGACAACTTCATTGGATTGCTTGGCCTCATCATTGGTCATCAAATAGTTTCGCCCCTTAGCCGTGCCCGCCGCCTTCTCCAATCTCTTAACATTATCATTATTCAAATCGGGACACTCCGGCCTTCGGTGCCCTTCTTTACCACAATTGTAACAAGTAAGTTTGGTTGTAGTAGATAGTCTGGTGCAATCACGGGCCATATGCCCCTTTCGTCCACAATTGTGACAAGAATAAGGAAAATCTCCGGAAGCACCTTTCTTCACACTACCAACACTCTCGGAGCCCTTCTTGTTCTTCTTGTTCTTCTTGTTTGAAAAGTTCGAATGACTAGTAGCTTCAGACTTCCTTTTGCCAAAAGTAAACCCACTCTTTCTCAACACAAGCGCCTCAAAACCTTTGGCCATATTGAACAACTCATCAAAACTCTTCACCACATTTACACTAATCTTCTCTTGATAACTATCGTTCAAGATTCGATAGAAGTCTTCCTTCAACATTTTATCATTCCCGACATACTCCGGGCAAAATTGGGTCTTGGACAAGAAAACGGATTTGAGAGTGTTCAAATCCATTGACCCTTGCCTCAAGGAACGTAATTCGTCCTTAAGCCTCGTAAGATTGGCCGAAGTTCGGTATTCGTCGAAAAATTCTGCCTTGAATTCATCCCAAGTGAATTCCATGCATTGTTCTTCACCATAAAGTTGGATTTTCGCGTCCCACCACAACTTAGCATCGCCCCTCAACATGCTACAACCATACCTCGTCTTTTTATCAAGAGGGCATTCACAAGTACGAACAGCCCCCTCCATGTCGGAGATCCACCGGGCACTCTTAAGTGGGTCCCGTTCGCCCTCAAAAGTAGGAGGTTGAGCATCTTTGAAATTCTTATAGAAAAAGTCTCGTCTTCCAACATTGTCCTCTTGAAGGACAACTTTAATTTGCTCCTTTACTACGTTGACTAATTGCTCGTCAATCGTATCTAGAAACATCTTCTTAACATCTTCTAGGAAAGACGCATGATGACTTTTCAAAATGGCCTCAACTTTGGCCGTGAACTCGGGGTCCTCGCTCGTGCCCCCATTATCGGTGTCGTGTCCGTTTCTCATCTTCATTCTATAAAACGGAAGAGGTTAAACATCAAAACGAAAAGACATGACATATATATATATACACATATACACCTCAACACCTCATCTTGCTCAACAATCATCGTACATCGCTTTTTTGATACGAATTGCACTCGTAATAATGGTAGCTAGTCATTATTACGCGAGCACTTCGCATTAACTCACTAGTACAACGTCTATCTCGCTTGATGATTGCAAATATAACACAAAACACTTAGCGCAAGGTAAGATCACTAACGATTCCCGATCTGACCCGAAGACCTACAAGTCCCGCATAAAGCGCACACACAATAAAGTCTAAGTCTAGGCACCTATCTCAAGTCGCCTAAATCCCTTAGACCATGCTCTAATACCACTTGAAACAACCCAACCCGTATTAAACACGAGTAATTTTTTTTAAAAAAAATAATAACCATTAGCGCCCAATTAAACGGTTACATATATCCCATTTAACAACATCACAAGTTAAATGTTTACAAAAGGCACGAAGGCCATTAATCAAATGTAATACAAGTTCGACCCACTTAAAATGATAGTTTTAATCCAAACTACACCCGAGCATGGTTTGGGGCTAAACTACCCAAAACGCTAGGTCGGCTTCAAAAGCTTCAATACAAATCCAACATGGGAAACTAGTATCCAACAACCCCCTTTCCCTTCTCCGCACCTGCATCTAAAAAGATAAACAACGAGAGGGGTAAGCTAACGCTTAGTGAATGCAATAAGTATACACATGAATATATAACCTACTTACTTGCAATCACAAACACAATACCGCATACAAGCTAGCAATTCGACAACCATGCAAATATTATGCATAAACTACTATCTGCAATTCACAATAAGCTAGCAATAATAATAGCGTATGGTTCACACTTTAATATGCTAAATACAAATTCACACAACCATGGTTAACCAATCGAACAAGGGAACGGTACTTGAAAGACCGTCTGAGTTCATAACATCCATTAGTGTTACTTAATCACCGCGTAATCACTAATCCCCCGGGTGATGTCTTGAACACCGCGACTAACTCACCCCCATGATAATGTGGCGTCTTGAACACCGCGACGATTCCACATGTCAATCAAAACAACGAGTGGTGTCTTGAACACCGCGACAATTCCACTCCCATGACAATGTGGCGTCTTGAACACCGCGACGATTCCACATGTCAATCAAAACAATGAGTGGTGTCTTGAACACCGCGACAATTCCACTCGTTACCTAGAATGTGGTGTCTTAAACAACGCGACAATACTACATTCACACTACACAAATAAATACATTATACACGTACACGCATAATTATTCCACTCACCTTAACACGTCGTTGGTGATTAAACACTTCCGTATGCTTCAAAGCAAAGTACCTAATATATTAAGTACACATTCAATACACAACCTGTGGAACCAACAACAATACTTACATTTGAGCATTTAATGACCCAATTGCATTAAATAACTCAACTTCACCAAAACCACCCAAAAATGGCCAAGACTCATCTTTAATTACTAAAGCTAGTGATTTGAAGTCTACTAACTCTAACTAACACCAACTTAAGGTATTTCATACCCATTTCACCCAATTAGGTCAACTGATAATGCTAAAAACGAACATATATTTTATAGCATTATTCCCCAAGAAAGACAAGCTTTTAGTTGCAATTGTTCTATTTAAAAGTGATATTCGTTTAAATAATAAAAGGTGAAAACAAAAGACAGATTCGACGAATTGAAGACGCAAACGACCAAAAAGCTCAAAAGTACAAAATACAATCAAAGAGGTTCCAATTATTGATAAGAAACGTCTCGAAATTACAAGAGTACAAGATTCAAAACGCAAAGTACAAGATATTAAATTGTACGCAAGGACGTTCGAAAATCCGGAACCGGGACATGAGTCAACTCTCAACGCTCGAAGCAATGGACTAAAAATTACGAGTCAACTATGCACATAAATATAATATAATATATAATTAATTCTTAAAATTAATATATATTATAATATATTTATAAATCGTCGGTAAGAAAGAAGCCAAAGGAGGGTGAGCTGTATTTTCAAACTCCGCGACTCGCGGAGTTTGAAGGCAAAAGTTGCCGCAAGTCGCGGAGTACCCCTGAACTCAATTCCCTATAAAGCCAACCGAATTCTGATCATTTTCAATATCCAAATTCAATCTCTCTCTATATATGTATACGTAAATATATTTATATTTATATTTTAATTTTAATTTTAATTATAATTCTAATAATAAGGGTATGTTAGCGAATGTTGTAAGGGTGTAAGTCGAAATTCTGTCCGTGTAATGCTACGCTATTTTTAATCATTGTAAGTTATGTTCAACCTTTTTAATTTAATGTCTCGTAGCTAAGTTATTATTATGCTTATTTAATCCGAAGTAATCATGATGTTGGGCTAATTACTAAAATTGGGTAATTGGACTTTGTACCATAATTGGGGTTTGGACAAAAGAACGACACTTGTGGAAATTAGACTATGGGCTATTAATGGGCTTTATATTTGTTTAACTAAATGATAGTTTGTTAATGTTAATATAAAGATTTACAATTGGGCGTCCCTATAAATTACCATATACACTCGATCGGACACGATGGGCGGGGTATTTATATGTACGAATAATCGTTCATTTAACCGGACACGGGAATGGATTAATAGCCACTAGAATAATTAAAACAGGGGTGAAATTATGTACAAGGACACTTGGTATAATTGATAACAAAATATTAAAACCTTGGGTTACACTCAGTCGACATCCTGGTGTAATTATTAAATAAAGTATTAAAATCTTGTTACAGTTTAAGTCCCCAATTAGTTGGAATATTTAACTTCGGGTATAAGGATAATTTGACGAGGACACTCGCACTTTATATTTATGACTGATGGACTGTTATGGACAAAAACCAGACGGACATATTAAATAATCCAGGACAAAGGACAATTAACCCATGGGCATAAAACTAAAATCAACACGTCAAACATCATGGTTACGGAAGTTTAAATAAGCATAATTCTTTTATTTCATATTTAATTTCCTTTATTTTATATTTAATTGCACTTCTAATTATCGCATTTTTATTATTATTGTATTTAATTACACTTTTAATTATCGTACTTTTTAATTATCGCAAGTTTATTTTATCGCACTTTTATTATTCGCAATTTCATTATCGTTATTTACTTTACGCTTTAAATTAAGTCTTGTATTTATTTATTATTTTACATTTGGTTTTAACTGCGACTAAAGTTTTAAAATAGACAAACCGGTCATTAAACGGTAAAAACCCCCCTTTATAATAATAATATTACTTATATATATATTTGTATTTTTACAAAAGTAAACTAATATAGCGTTAAGCTTTGTTTAAAGATTTTCCCTGTGGAACGAACCGGACTTACTAAAAACTACACTACTGTACGATTAGGTACACTGCCTATAAGTGTTGTAGCAAGGTTTAAGTATATCCATTCTCTAAATAAATAAATATCTTGTGTTAAATTGTATCGTATTTAATAGTATTTCCTGCTAAAAATTAATAGTATTTTATACCCCTTAGCTTTAACCATCAAGTTATTTTTGGCGCCGCTGCCGGGGAACTCGCTTAAAAGCCGAAAGCGCAACGCTAATATAAAAAAAAAGATTTTTAGTTTACTTTTATTAAAATTCATTTTTATAAAAATACGTTTTAAATATTCGAAAATATAAAAAGAAAAACAAAAATATAAGTATTTTTAATATTTTGTTAAATATTTAAGTTTTATAAAGTTTCTTTATTTTTATATAAGTTTTATTTAAGTATTTTGTTTTTATTTAAAAAATAAAAAAAAACCGAAAAAAATATATATATATATATAAATCTAGTTTTAAGGTTTTTATTTATAAAATTATAAAGTAGTTCTATTTTTATTCTAGTTTTTAAAATATAAGTTTTTATTATATAAATATTTTAGATTTTAAAACAGAAAATATAAAACAGAAAATATAAAATAAAAAAATAAAAAAGAAAAACGCGTCGAATTTCAAAACTGTACCTGAGTTGAATTTTGAAACCCCGCGACTCGCGGAGTTTGAAGCATCGAATACCGCGACTCGCGGAGCAGACCTGACACGGGTACACAGGAACCCTAATTCGCATTAATTACGGGTTTTATTAATTTTAATTAATTTTAAACCCTAATTAGTTTATTTATATTATATTGTTTAGTTTAGTTTAGTTTTTATTTAATTGTTTTATTTAGTTAAATTAGTTTAATTAAAATATAAAATTAATAGTTTTATAAAATAATTAATATAAAAATAATATTTTTATAAAAATTGTACTTTTTACAACTTTTTGTTTATTTTTATATTTTGTCCTTTTTTAATCGTTTTAGCGTAATATTTGTATTTTTCGCTCATATTTAGTTTTAAACTTAGTTTTTGCCATAGTTATTTTTACTTCTAGATATTTAGGCTTTGCCATAGAATTCCTTAAGTGCTTTTTCTTTAGACTAAGATTTAGGTACTTTAAAATTTTGCGACGCCTTTTTAAGTTTTAGTTTCTTTTTAAGTTATTTCCATTTGGGATTTAGTTTTTCCTGTAAGCTTTAATATTTTTAGACGACTTTTACCTATGTATCAATTATCATTCCAATTACTAATCTCAATTTGCGATTATAATTTTAAGTTAGTTGTAGTAATAAGGTTAGGTTAGTTAAGTGTTTTTAAGTGTTATAAGTTTCTTTTATTTTTCCGTCACCTTTTATTTTTCAACCATTTTTCTTTTTCGACCTTTTTCGACACGCTCTTTTTCTTTCTTATTTCTCGCTATTCTAGTTTTTAGGACATAGATTTTTATTCTACTTCTTATCTAAATTTCTTAAAATTACGAAAATTTATTGTAAGTAGTTAAATTGATAGACATCAAAATTTTCTGGTTCGTAGTAATAGTTGGATTTGTACATGGACCGGGTTATTGGAGCCAAACAGTCCTCAATTATATTGAGACCAAACGAATTCTGCCCCTCTGCTGCATCTTTTGGCTATTCGAAACGTGGGCAAAATCAGAAAAGTCTATTGATTGGATAACTTATATAATTTTTCTTTCCTTTTAAAAACTAATAGGATATTCAGTGAATGCACCGAGCAAGACGTTCACCACCTTTTGTACGTTCACCACCTGTAACTAGATCAAGACATTTAGCAAATATTACTGCCGTTGATTTTTCTTTAGAATCGTCATCCAGTCGACCAAGTACTCCAGTTCAAATTTCTGATAATCTATTTTTTGAACCCGACCTCACAATTGAGAATCCGGAGAATATTCAGGGACGATTCATAGATCCTTAACCACTAAACTTTCCTCCGGAACCACCAATCATTCAAACAGAGATTGTTGAGGAACGAACCATTAAATCAGAATCCTCTAGTGATTCCGATTCAACAAATTCAATTATGGAAGTAACAGAACCTTTAAGTATGGAAGACCGAATGAGAGCTAAACGCACTGGCCAAGGTCACGCAATTACTCATCCAGACATTAATGCGCCAGATTATGAAATCAAAGGACAAATTCTACACATGGTGACTAATCAATGCCAATTTAGTGGTGCGCCGAAGGAAGATCCAAATGAACATCTACGTACCTTTAATAGGATCTGCACACTATTTAAAATCCGAGAAGTGGAGGATGAACAGATATATCTCATGTTATTTCCCTGGACTTTAAAGGGAGAAGCCAAAGATTAGTTGGAATCGTTACCTGAAGGGGCGATTGATACATGGGACGTTTTAGTTGAAAAATTTCTTAAACAATTCTTTCCTGCATCTAAAGTCGTAAGACTTCAAGGAGAAATTGTTACGTTTACACAGAAGCCAAATGAAACTCTATATGAGGCGTGGACAAGATTTGGAAAGTTGTTAAGAGGATGTCCGCAACATGGTTTAGACACCTGTCAAATAGTACAAATATTCTACCAAGGATGCGACATCACTACAAGGAAAGACCTAGATATAGCAGCTGGTGGTTCTATTATGAAGAAAACCGAAACTGATGCTTACAAAATTATTGATAACACTGCTTCCCACTCACATGAGTGGCACCAAGAAAAAGATATCGTTAGATCATCTAAAGCAGCTAGAGCCGATTCTAGCCATGACTTAGATTCCATTTCCGCAAAGATAGATGCTGTTGAGAGACGAATGGAAAAGATGACTAAAGATATTCACTCAATACGAATTAGTTGTGAGCAGTGTGGAGGACCACATTTGACAAAAGATTGTCTCAGTATTGAATTAACAATGGAACAAAGAGAGAATATTTCATACATAAACCAAAGGCCTGGAAATAATTATCAGAATAATTATCAACCGCCAAGACCGATTTACAATCAAAACCAGAATTATAACAGAAATATTTCATACAACAACCAACAAGGTCCTAGCAATCAACAAGTATCCAACAATAATTACAATCAGCAAAGACCTAATTTTTAAAACAAACCACCACAACAAACCGATGATAAAAAGCCGAATTTAGAAGATATGATGACGAAGCTAGTTGAAACTCAAACGCAGTTTTTCACATCTCAGAAACAAACTAATGAACAAAATGCTCAAGCATTTAGAAATCAACAAGCTTCTATTCGAAATCTGGAACAAGAAGTAAGTAACCTAGCAAGGTTAATAGGTGAAAAAAAATCGGGAAGTCTACCTAGTGATACAAATGCTAACCCCCGGAATGAAATAGCTAAAGCCATTACCACAAGAAGTGGTACAACACTTAAACCACCTGAAATACCTGTAACTTCTGATGAAGCTATTCCTACTCCACAAGAACCACAACCTAATCAAGATAAGGAAAAAGAACCGGTAGTTGAAAAGGTTAATGAAGATAACACAGTTAAGGCTAAACCTTATGTTAAACCATACCAACCACCACTTCCTTACCCGAGTAAAATGAAGAAAGAGAAACTTGAAGCCGAGCAATCCAAATTCTTGGATATGTTTAAACAGATAAATGTAAATCTTCCTTTCATTGATGTGATTTCAGGAATGCCTAGATATGCTAAATTCTTGAAAGATCTAATCTCAAATAGAAAGAAAATGGAAGAACTCTCGGCTGTTACCATGAATGCTAATTGTTCAGCAGTGCTGTTGAATAAGATACCAGAAAAACTATCTGATCCAGGAAGTTTCATAATTCCATGTTTTCTGGGTAGTCTTAGTTCAATAGAAGCATTGGCAGACTTAGGTGCTAGTATAAATTTAATGCCGTATTCACTATACACTAAACTAGACCTTGGAGAATTAAAACCAACCAGAATAAGCATACAACTAGCCGATAGATCAATAAAATATCCTAGAGGGATAATGGAGAACATGCTAGTTAAAGTTGGTACTTTAGTATTTCCAGTAGATTTTGTTGTTCTGGACATGGAAGAAGATTCTCAAGTTCCTCTCATATTAGGAAGACCATTCTTAAACACGGCTAAAGCAATGATAGACGTGTTCGGTAAGAAATTGACCCTAAGTATAGAGGACGAGAGTGTTACCTTTTCAGTTGATAGAGCAATGCAACAACCACAATCTGCAGATGATACATGTTATTATATTCAAACTATAGATGCACATGCAGAATTATTAGAAGAATTTCCAGAATTACAAGGAACAGGAGAATGTTCTTTAGGAGAAAGTAATGAACCAATTGATGAAGCTGAAATGTTAGCTACACTTATAGCTAATGGATATGAACCAACAATAGAAGAAATTCAAATGCTAAAAGAAGAAGACAGATATCGATATAAATCATCGATAGAAGAACCATCGAAATTAGAGTTAAAGCCACTTCCAAACCATTTGGAATACGCTTATTTACATGGTGAATCTGAATTACCTGTAATAATATCGTCTTCTCTTACTGAAAATGAGAAATCACAACTCATTTCTGTGTTGAAAGCTCATAAACCAGCCATTGCATGGAAGATTCATGATATTAAAGGAATAAGTCCTTCGTATTGCACAAATAAAATCCTTATGGAAGAAGATCATAAAACGTATGTGCAACGCCAACGAAGACTAAATCCTAATATGCAAGATGTAGTTAAGAAAGAGATTATTAAACTGCTAGATGCAGGTCTAATTTATCCAATCTCTGATAGTCCATGGGTAAGCCCAGTTCAATGCGTGCCTAAGAAGGGTGGCATGACTGTCATTACAAATGAGAAAAATGAGCTTATTCCTACTAGGACTGTAACAGGATGGCGTGTGTGTATTGATTATAGAAAATTAAATGACGCCACCAGAAAAGATCACTTTCCCTTACCTTTCATTGATCAAATGTTGGAAAGATTAGCCGGAAATAGTTACTATTGTTTTCTAGATGGATTTTTCAGATATTTTCAAATTCCAATAGCACCCGAAGATCAAGAGAAAACCACATTCACGTGCCCTTATGGTACTTTTGCTTACAAACGCATGCCATTTGGACTTTGCAACGCCCCTGCAACCTTTCAAAGGTGTATGATGGCGATTTTTCACGACATGATAGAAGAATGCATGGAAGTTTTCATGGATGACTTTTCAGTCTTCGGTGATACATTTGAATCATGTCTAGTTAATCTAAAACGAATGCTCATTAGATGCGAACAATCAAATCTAGTTCTTAATTGGGAGAAATGCCATTTTATGGTTAAAGAAGGCATCGTTCTTGGTCATAAAATTTCAAAAGAAGGAATTGAAGTGGATAGAGCTAAAGTAGATGTAATTGCTAAACTTCCACATCCCACCAATGTTAGAGGAGTTAGGAGTTTTCTAGGGCATGCCGGTTTTTACCGACGTTTCATAAAAGATTTTTCTAAAATTGCCACTCCTATGAATAAACTCCTAGAGAAGGATGCTCCATTCATCTTTTCAGATGAGTGTACCAAATCTTTTAATATTCTTAAAGAGAAACTCACTAATGCGCCGATCATGATAACACCAAATTGGAATCTACCATTTGAACTAATGTGCGATGCAAATGATTTTGCAATGGGAGCCGTTTTAGGACAAAGGATTAAAAAACGATTTCAACCTATATATTATGCTAGTAAGACGTTACAAGGAGCACAAACGAACTATACAACTACTGAAAAAGAACTCCTTGCTATTGTCTTTGCTTTTGACAAATTTTGATCATATCTCGTTCTAGCAAAAACGGTGGTCTATACCGACCATTCTGCTCTTAGATACCTATTTTCGAAACAAGATGCTAAACCAAGATTAATCCGTTGGATCTTACTCTTACAAGAGTTTGATATTGAAATCCGAGATAAAAGAGGAGCAGAAAATCTCGCCGCTGATCATCTTTCTCGTCTTGAAAATCCTGAGTTAGAAGTTCTAAATGAATCGGCCATACAAGACAACTTTCCTGAAGAATATCTATTGAAAATAGATTATAAAGAAATTCTATGGTTTGCAGACTATGCAAACTATTTAGTATGTGGATTCCTTGAAAAAGGATTATCGTACCAAAAACGAAAGAAATTCTTCAGTGATATAAAACACTATTTCTGGAAAGATCCACATCTGTTTAAAAGTTGTCCCGATGGAATAATACGCCGATGTGTATTTGGAGATGAAGCTAGTAAAATTTTAAACCATTGTCACACAGGACCAACAGGAGGGCATTATGGGCCTCAACTAACAGCAAGAAAAGTTTATGATGCTGGATTCTATTGGCCTACAATTTACAAAGACGCACACCTTCTTTGCAAATCCTGTGATGCTTGTCAAAGGGCCGGAAAAATAAGTCAACGTGATGAAATGCCACAAAATGTCATACAAGTATGTGAAGTATTTGACATTTGGGGTATTGACTTTATGGGTCCATTTCCAAAATCTCATAATAATCTATATATACTCGTAGCCATTGATTATGTATCTAAATGGGCAGAAGCACAAGCTCTCCCAACTAACGATGCACGAGTTGTAGTCAACTTTTTAAAACGTCTTTTTGCAAGGTTTGGAACACCGAAAGCTTTAATAAGTGATCGGGGTACTCATTTCTGTAATAATCAACTTGAGAAAGTTCTTAAAAGATATGGAGTAACTCATAAAATCTCCACCGCATATCATCCACAAACAAGTGGACAAGTTGAAAATACCAACCGAGCTTTAAAACGTATTCTAGAGAAAACCGTAGGATCAAATCCGAAGGAATGGTCCATTAAATTGGAGGATGCACTCTGGGCTTCTAGAACAGCCTACAAAACTCCAATTGGAACCACACCTTTTAGACTTGTTTATGGAAAAGCATGTCATCTTCCAGTAGAAATTGAACACAAAGCATTTTGGGCTTTGAAGACATGTAATCTTGATTTACATGAAGCCGGACGTCTACGATTAAGTCAACTAAACGAATTAGAAGAATTAAGACATGAAGCATACGAAAATTCGTTAATCTATAAAGAAAGAACGAAGAAATGGCATGATAAAAGAATCAGAAGTTCAAAAGAATTTAAAGAAGGAGACAGAGTTCTTCTTTTCAATTCACGATTCAAGCTATTTCCTGGAAAATTGAAATCAAGATGGTCTGGACCATTCATAGTCAAAAGAGTTTTTCCATATTGAACGATAGAATTAATAAATTCAAATGGGATTAAATTTAAAGTTAATGGTCACAGAGTTAAACATTACATACATGGTCCGATAAAAGTTGACAACGAAGTTAATCACAATTTCGACACCACAGCTAACTAAGTGTGGGGAGAATCAAGTCTTTAAAGGATAATATGTATTTCTGTTAGAGTTAGATTGTCTGTTTTCGTGTAGTTCTCAAAAATGGAACCCGAATGGTCTTTCCCTAGCAGACCCTAAAGAACTAGTCTTCTCCCCCCATTCTGAATTTTTATTTTTTTAGGTTTTTACAAAATGAAGACTGCCTGTGAACTAAACCATGGTCTAATGCTACACGCTTTGATCACTAAACGTAATAATGACACACTACCAAGTGAAATAGTATCAGTAATTAGAGAAAGATTGGACGGAGTTAGAAAAGAATCCAGATGCGAAGATAATAAGTTACAATTTGGTAAAGAAAAATCAAAATCCGCAGCGAAAAGAAGAGCACGACACCTAGAAAGATGTCACAAATGCGGAAAATGGTCACATGGAGGTAAATGTTCAAATAATCAAACCTATTCAAATACCGAATTTGTTACTTTATGCAGAGACGGACCGTTCATATGTTTAAAAGAAAAAACACTGAATGCTCGAGGTTACGCCTATGTAGCCATGGAAAACCAATTAAACCGACTATCTTATGAATGGGATAGATCGTATAACTAAGAATACTATCTCACAGGTAAGTCTGTACAGTTTTTATTTTTAATTTTTTTTTTACCTTTTGATAATAAACGCTAATTTATTCGCTATAAAGTATTAAATTGGTATTGAATAAAATTAGGTTTGGCGACCGAAATTATTGATATCATACAAAAATTTATTACATCACTGCGAAATTTAACGTTTATTCTTAAGGTATAAATATCTTTAATCAATCAACCCAACAGGGTAAAACAACGCATTTTCAAAGACTGACATTAAGTTCAGCAAAAGCAACTAATTTTGAAGACAAGATGCAAAATATATGTGAAATAACAACAAGACGGAATGAACAAATGATGTGCACCATTTATCATTCAGCAAACAAACAAAAATATGTTTGGAAACTTTGGTAAAATTTAATCATTTTCACACAAATCACCCTCAATAATTTAAATTGTTACTGATTTTTGCAAATGAGGGCATTGCAAGATCTTAAGTGTGGGAAGGGGTTAAATTCTTTCGGATTTTAAAATTTTTACTTTATACACTTGGTTACCATTAGAAATACTAGTAAAGCAGTAGTTGTATTAGAATCTAGTGCTCTCTGATAATAAAGAACAGCCCTAGTCTTATATACTGACTACCCAATTCTAGTAAAATTTTTCAAAATTTTCAATTAAATGAACTCAAAATCATGTTTATACATATTTATGAACGATAAAACTAGGTTTTAACACCGAAATTATTGTAACCTCGGAAAGGACATAAATTGAGAAACAAACCAAAATGTTAAAATTCATTTAAAATGGAATAGAGGACAATAAAAAGGAAAATAAAAGCCAAGTGTGGAAAAATTCTCCAAGTAATTCAAAACATATGTCACATATTTTTGTACAAATAACTGAAAATACTTTTGCTTTGGACTAAACTAAAATTTTTTTACCTGATTTACTGTAAGAAAGATGGATCTACACGATGAATCAATTCCATCATTAAAAGGAAGTAAAGTCTTCCGAAAAAGACACGCGCTTCTTGATTTAGGTCAAGAAGTTGTCGTCCAGACCAGCTGTAGGTTGACGAAAAACCTAGAAAAAGTCATCACTAAAATCAGCAGGAAATCCACGGACCTCAGCATCAAACAGGGTCGCCAAGTGGTCAGATTTATCCTAACTATGAGAAGGATTTATCTCGTACAATGGGGGGCACCGTGCAAATTTGCTGGATAAGACTAATGAATCAGATCCCCAGAAAGGATAATCTCCTTAAAGATTAAAAATCAGCTTTTAAGCCTGATATTACTCAATCCTAGAGATTGACCTTAAAGATTGAGAATTCAAACTCATGGAATTCAATGATATCTAAACTCGAGCTTGAACGAGAAAATATTTTGATCAAAATTACAAACCGATTTGTTTTCTGAAAACCCTATTTTCAATGCGTTCATTACCATTGAACGTAAAATCCTAGGAATTCACCTGGAATTCATTAGGTCACCTGAACTAAATCGGGTGTCAACCGTAAGAACGGTGGTTGCATAGCATGGTCAAAGACAGGACCTTGTGCCAGACCGAAAAAATCATAAGGGTGAGCTTTACTATTGCTCCTACCAAGGATAGTAATTGCGTCCGACACGTTATAGACCATAATTAAAAGCATGTCAGGGGACATTGCCTTAACAGTTGCTTGTTCAACGCTTTCCTTTACAACCGGACGGTAGTTTACCGAAAGGTAATATACGGGACAAGTAAACTGGACGTGTTGCTTTCCAAATACAAGGTTAGCAAGTGGGTGACACAAAACCATAAGTTTTGAGCTAAAATTTTCAAATCTGAAACCCACCAAACCCACAAAAATATTTTGCAAACACCGGTGAAGGGTTATTCCGGAAAACTTATCTAGGGTAAAAACTAGATTTAATTTTCAAAAGATCAAATGTTTTCATAAAGATCCAATTTCCTTAATGGATCTAAATTTTTATAGTCATGTGGGACTGTAAACCATATCGTTACTACCATTGTTTATACCGCCGTATAGAAATCACTGATGTACAAAGTGTGAAGAATAAAGAAGTGATTTTAGTATTTCAAGACGATATTGCTTGAGGACAAGCAACACTCAAGTGTGGGAATATTTGATAATGCTAAAAACGAACATATATTTCATAGCATTATTCCCCAAGAAAGACAAGCTTTTAGTTGCAATTGTTCTATTTAAAAGTGATATTCGTTTAAATAATAAAAGGTGAAGACAAAAGACAGATTCGACGAATTGAAGATGTAAACGACCAAAAAGCTTAAAAGTACAAAATACAATCAAAGAGGTTCCAATTATTGGTAAGAAACGTCTCGAAATTACAAGAGTACAAGATTCAAAACGCAAAGTACAAGATATTAAATTGTACGCAAGGACGTTCGAAAATTCGAAACTGGGACATGAGTCAACTCTCAACGCTCGACGCAATGGACTAAAAATTACGAGTCAACTATGCACATAAATATAATATAATATATAATTAATTCTTAAAATTAATAAATATATTATAATATATTTATAAATCATCGGTAAGAAAGAAGCCAAATGAGGGTGAGCTGTATTTTCAAACTCCGCGACTCGCGGAGTTTGAAGGCAAAAGTTGCCGCGAGTCGGGGAGTACCCCTGAACTCAATTCCCTATAAAGCCAACCGAATTCTGATCATTTTCAATATCCAAATTCAATCTCTCTCTATATATGTATCGTAAATATATTTATATTTATATTTTAATTTTAATTTTTATTATAATTATAATAATAAGGGTATGTTAGCGAATGTTGTAAGGGTGTAATTCGAAATTCTGACCGTGTAACGCTACGCTATTTTTAATCATTGTAAGTTATGTTCAACCTTTTTAATTTAATGTCTCGTAGCTAAGTTATTATTATGCTTATTTAATCCGAAGTAATCATGATGTTGGGCTAATTACTAAAATTGGGTAATTGGGCTTTGTACCATAATTGGGGTTTGGACAAAAGAACGACACTTGTGGAAATTAGACTATGGGCTATTAATGGGCTTTATATTTGTTTAACTAAATGATAGTTTGTTAATGTTAATATAAAGATTTACAATTGGGCGTCCCTAAAAATTACCATATACACTCGATCGGACACGATGGGCGGGGTATTTATATGTACGAATAATCGTTCATTTAATTGGACACGGGAATGGATTAATAGCCACTAGAATAATTAAAACAGGGGTGAAATTATGTACAAGGACACTTGGTATAATTGATAACAAAATATTAAAACCTTGGGTTACACTCAGTCGACATCCTAGTGTAATTATTAAACAAAGTATTAAAATCTTGTTACAGTTTAAGTCCCCAATTAGTTGGAATATTTAACTTCGGGTATAAGGATAATTTGACGAGGACACTCGCACTTTATATTTATGACTGATGGACTGTTATGGACAAAAACCAGACGGACATATTAAATAATCCAGGACAAAGGACAATTAACCCATGGCCATAAAACTAAAATCAACACGTCAAACATCATGGTTACGGATGTTTAAATAAGCATAATTCTTTTATTTCATATTTAATTTTTTTATTTTATATTTAATTTCTTTTATTTTATATTTAATTGCACTTCTAATTATCGCATTTTTATTGTTATTGTATTTAATTGCACTTTTAATTATCGTACTTTTTAATTATCGCAAGTTTATTTTATCGCACTTTTATTATTCACAATTTCATTATCGTTATTTACTTTACGCTTTAAATTAAGTCTTGTATTTATTTATTATTTTACATTTGGTTTTAACTGCGACTAAAGTTTTAAAATCGACAAACCGGTCATTAAACGGTAAAAACCCCCCTTTATAATAATAATATTACTTATATATATATTTGTATTTTTACAAAAGTAAACTAATATAGCGTTAAGCTTTGTTTAAAGATTTTCGCTGTGGAACAAACCGGACTTACTAAAAACTACACTACTGTACGATTAGGTACACTGCCTATAAGTGTTGTAGCAAGGTTTAAGTATATCCATTCTCTAAATAAATAAATATCTTGTGTAAAATTGTATCGTATTTAATAGTATTTCCTTCTAAAAATTAATAGTATTTTATACCCCTTAGCTTTAACCATGTTTTTAAAATTAATATATAAATCTTAAATTAATATTGTAAACTTTGTAAAAACAATATATTTAAAATTGTAAATATTTGAAAAATTAATATAAGTTTGGTGTGAATTTATAATATGAATTTTTAAATTAAGTTTGGTGTGAATTTTTAATTTTTAAAATATGAATTTTATTTTTATGCATTTTAAATTGTAAGTTTGGTGTGAATTTTTAATATTAATTTTGAATTTTATATTTAAATTGTGTGAATTTAAAAACAAAAATTTACTTTATCTCATTAAGTTAAAAATATGATTTTTAAAATTCGTCGTAAGTTGAAGACTAGGTCTTTGAACCGAAATTGCTTTACCCAAGGGAGGGACGAGAACTTTTATTATCATTATTTTTAATCTTATTGAATTAAAGTATGCCAAAAACATTAAAAAAAAACCCAAAAATCTTAGCTTTTAAAACAATCGCTACAAAAAGACAAATTTTAAAATTTTGTCGAGGGACGGACTAGGACATCGATCTGAAACGACCTCGTCCTAAATAACAAGGGAAACAAAATTTTAAAATTAATTACTTAATTGTTTTAATTAGTATAAGATTTAAAAAAAAAAAATACAAACTCCGCGACTCGCGGAGTTTGAAGGGTAAAAACCCCGCGACTCGCGGAGGGACCAAAACCCAGAAAAAAAAATAAAACGTAAAGAGCAGTTCATTTGCACACCACAACACAAATAAAACCCGAAAATTGTAGTAACCCGTCCATATTCCCCTGGACGAAATCATCAACATCTGGTCCCATTGCGAGGTACTGTCCTAAATATGCCATGAAGGACTCCAAGTAATATGAGCAAATGCACAGCGAAAGACTTAATTCGTACCTGAGAATAAACATGCTTAAAAGTGTCAACCAAAAGGTTGGTGAGTTCATAGGTTTATCGTAAACAATCATTTCCATTATTTTAATAGACCACAAGATTTCATATTTATAAACATAATACACTCGCAAGTGTATGAAAAGACGTTGAGCACTTGGTAACCATACTTAACATTTAAATCACAGCAGCATATTCTTAAATAAACCCTACACCGTACCAAGTGTAGTAACGAAATGAAGTACTGTGCAACCGTTTAAAACTGGTCGTCCAGCCAGGTTGGGGTTGTCAGGCCCGATAGATCTATCAACAGGATTCGCGTTTACGCTCCTCACGTAAATATTAGCTACCAAGTATAAAGAAATATGCCATGGTACAACTCAACGTAGAATATATTTTTGATCACTTGTGTCTATTTCGTAAAACATTTATAAAAGCAGCGCATGAATTCTCAGTCCCAAAAATATATATTGCAAAAGCAATTAAAAAGGGAGCAAATGAAACTCACATTGGCATAGGTAATGAAAGCTAACGAGGTAAGCGAGAGATCGATTCGATTCAAATATGTCCTGTATAATCGTATATATACTTTTATAAATTATCAATTAATTAATGAATTAACTAATTATATATAATTACATGTTAACAAAGTTTCAACTAATATATTAAAGTTAATCATACACTATTAGTGTTGTCGTAATATTAGGGTAGTAATATGTTATTCTACAAACTTACTTATCTGATTTGTAACCATAGTTATAGTTCAGGGGTCAAACTAGAAATCCCAACTTAAATCATGCATCTTCATTTCATTTTCGTTTTCGAACTACCAACTAGAAGAAACCAATTTTATTTATTTAAAACATTTCTTTTAAATTATATGATTTATTCGAATTTTAATATTTATAAATACTATGTTTTATGAGTTTTTGATTCAAACTTGTTAATAAAACTGATGTTCTTGGTCCCCCAAACCTCCAGATAAAATAGTCACCAAAACAAGGATTGATTTCGGTTAGTTTTGATCAAATATACGATTGTTATATGATTTATAAATATGAATATCGTATCCAAATTCAAGTTAGAATTTTTTTTTTCTTTTTACCTTCACAGGTTAGTGAGATCCAACCGTAACTCTTAACCGAATCGACACCAAATTTTGTCACGAAATCCATCTCGTGACCACCATAAATTCATATGAATCAAAACGCAATCTCTTTAATTCTCATCTTCTGGTGTTTTATTGATTAATTGTAGTATGATATTTAGATTGAAGTTAGGATTTGGTAATATACTAGCAAGTAACTAACCATGGTCTCTTCCCTTTCTATCACTTTGGATTTTTTTTTTATTTTTTTTTTGTGTAAAGCAAATAATGTGATATTTGGCTCGTATATATAAACTGATTGATAGTGGGAGTTGGAATATGTCATTTCAGTCGTACCATTCTAAATCACAATTGAAAAAGACGAAATTCTGTATATGACTTTTTCTACTAGTGTAAATTTGAATGTTAGATTAATACTCTAGATAAAAGTTTAATTTATTACTCTGTAGATGATAGGGCTCCAAGATATAATCATGTAGCCACTTCTAACATATATAATTAAAACTACTATTATAAAAATAGTATTTTGACTCTTTTCTATTATAACGTTTTATTGCTGCATTGATTGTCATATATATCTAATCATATACATATACTCCGATTCTATTATTATTATTATTATTTTTTTTTTTATTTTTTTTTTTTTGTAACAACAATCTCTATACTAAGTGCAAGTATCTCATAAAATAATCTATATTCTTGATCTAGGCCGTCAGGTACCATTTAAATTGGACAACACTATCATCCATTAATTACTAAATTAGAATGAGATGTCAAACCTATTAAAATTTGTAACTTGTTATAGCATAGGCACCTTTCTTATTTGTTGGCATCATGTGAAATAATTGAGCGTGAAATATAAATTTACTATATTATTCTAGAGAATCAAGATGATAAATATAAATTATCGAATTTAAGCATATAAATATAAATTAAGTTTATAACAAAATCCATAGAAACTTCCTAAAAAAATCTAAAGTTGTTTTACCTTGTTATAGTTGCAAATTCATGAAAGATCTAGTCGTCATTTATTTGACTCTTTAAATTTAAGAAATTATAAATCAAAGGTTTAGTCAAAGGTCAATTGAATAAATGAAACAGTTCAAAATTTTTGAGACTCAACCTAACAGATTTCTCTTATCGTGTCAAGACTACGAAATCGTATCGAGAGTTTGGTTTAAAATTAGTCGAAATTTTCCGGGTCGTTACAAAAATACTGCGCAAAAACCCGAAAAAGACCTCCCAAATTCACAATTTTTCACCGTTAATCATCAAATCTTTTACTAAAATCATGTTGAGAAAGATGCTATCAAGGAATTACTCAAGAAAAACGGTAAATTTCTACACCTAAATACCATTTAATCCGAAAATTAGTGTTCTTGAGCAATTTTATACGCAATTTGATTTTGATGCTTTTTAGTGTAATTATGCTTAAATTGTTTATGTATTATGCTTGTATAACCTAGATTGATGCTATTTAACATGATTAGAAGCCTTAAACTTCAAATTTTGAGTAATCTAGGGTTTGTGTTCTTGAGCAAATTTGGAGCTTTTTGATATAAACAGGTTATGGCCGATTTTTGTCATGAATTGTTGCTAAATTAAGTAGTGTAACATGTTTAAGTAGTTAAATGATCCAAACTTTGAGCCTAAACATGATTTTGAGAATTAAAGTAGACTTTTTCAAGTCTAAAATTCATGAACTTGATTTTTGAGAGATAATGCCATTTGAAACATGTTTAATTGCTAATGATGATTATTTTGACATGTTATTTGAGTTGAATGCTTATGAACTTGGCGAACATTTTCGTATATGCTTATGTGAAAAAGTGTAGATTTGATGAAAATATGAAAATGAGATTAAGTTTGATATAAATTGATCATGTCATTGTAATTATTTTGATTGATGATTTTGCTGACACTAATGCATATTTGGATGCACAAAAATTGTGTTTGATGTGTTTTGCAGACTGAAAGGGGTGAATCTTCATCCCAAGCTCACAATGCTCCTGCTGAAAATGCGGAACAACAGGAGGTGGATAACTACTATAAACAAGATATACCTCATCCAGTCATGACATTTTCTGATATGCACTTGGAAGATTTGCACCCGAACCTGAGATTTGACAGACTTTGGATAGATTATCCAAAATACCAAAGGGATTTGCATACTCTTCATTCTAAAGTTGTTGAGGTACCTAGGGTCATAGAATGGGGACCATTAGAAGCTGTAGAATTGGCCGGGCCAATTAGGGAATTACTTGCACAGAGGTATGGTAATTCTACTTTTAACGACTGGGTACGTTTATTCACCATGCGTAGACCTGTATATAAAGTATGGTGTGAAGAATTGTTGTGTAGTATAGAATTAAATGATCGGGTAGCTAGTTTAACCGATCGATCTTTTATTAGATTTTTGTTAGGAGGTTCGATGCGCCACATGTCTTTACTAGACATGGCTCAGGCTTTATGTATATATACGCCTGAGGAGTTAGCATCTGCCGATTGTAGAGGGTTGATATTAAATGGTAGAAAGATAGATGAAAATTTTGATACACATGGTGTATGGAGTCAAATGACAAGCCATCACCGATTCAAAGGGGGAAATTACTCTTATTTGGATATAGATAGAGCTGAATTAAGAGTAATTCATAGGTTTTTAGCTCATTCGATTACACAAAGAGGTAAGAACAAGAAAAAGGTAAATGAACAGGATTTGTTTTACCATATGTGTATTCGAGACCCACAAAGCGCTGTAAGTATACCTTATTGTGTGGGTTATTATTTATCAGCTATGGTTAGGGGGATGAGACCGCATAGCATAATAGGAGGTGGTATATTTATTACTTTGATTGCTGAATATCTCGGTGTGGATATAAGTCGGGGGGATTATTAGTCGAAGAACCAGAACCCCGCGATACAATAGGTTTAAATGTATGCCATGGTGCGAAAGTTTTGAAGAGGCGAAATAATGTCGCACTACAATACCATGGTAGACATCCACAGGTTGAGAGAAACCAACAGCAAGGTAATGTAGGAGGGGGAAATGAAATGCAAGAAATGCAAAGGTTTATAGCTTCACAGGAGTACGAAAATGCTAGACATAGAGCATTTGAAGATTGGCAAGTTCATCAAAACCAAATCATAGCTTATTGCCAACATATAGGTAGAAACTATATTCCTACTACAAAGCCCATATTCCCTCCCTGGTCTATAGAGATTCAACCACCGTATCCTACGTATAACCCAGCCGAAGCATTTTATAGCACCTATGGTTATGCATGGAACCCCTACTAGTATCAGTATCATCCCTAGTCTACTTAGTTTTATTTATTTTGTAATTTGTAATGTTGATACGTTTAATACTTATTTAATATTGTAATAGTTTTAATAATTTTCTAACTTTTATTCTTAGATTTTAATAATTTTTGAATGTGGGGTAATATACCAAACTTCAAAAATATGTATATATGTATGCAGTTTATCTTATGTACACAACAGGGTAAAACAACGCATTTTCAAATACTGGCATTAAGTTCAGCAAAAGCAACTAATTTTGACGACAAGATGCAAAATATATGTGAAATAACAACAAGACGGAATGAACAAATGATGTGCACCATTTATCATTCAGCAAACAAACACAAATATGTTTGGAAACTTTGGTAAAATTTAATCATTTTCACACAAATCACCCTCAATAATTTAAATTGTTACTGATTTCTTGCAAATGAGGGCATTGCAAGATCTTAAGTGTGGGAAGGGGTTAAATTCTTTCGGATTTTAAAATTTTTACTTTATACACTTGGTTACCATTAGAAATACTAGTAAAGCAGTAGTTGTATTAGAATCTAGTGCTCTCTGATAATAAAGAACAGCCCTAGTCTTATATACTGACTACCCAATTCTAGTAAAAATTTTCAAAATTTTCAATTAAATGAACTCAAAATCATGTTTATACATATTTATGAACGATAAAACTAGGTTTTAACACCGAAATTATTGTAACCTCGGAAAGGACATAAATTTAGAAACAAACCAAAATGTTAAAATTTATTTAAAATGGAATAGAGGACAATAAAAAGGAAAATAAAAGCCAAGTGTGAGAAAATTCTCCAAGTAATTCAAAACATATGTCACATATTTTTGTACAAATAACTGAAAATACTTTTGCTTTGGACTAAACTAAATTTTTTTTACCTGATTTACTGTAAGAAAGATGGATCTACACGATGAATCAATTCCATCATTAAAAGGAAGTAAAGTCTTCCGAAAAAGACACGCGCTTCTCGATTTAGGTCAAGAAGTTGTCGTCCAGACCAGCTGTAGGTTGACGAAAAACCTAGAAAAAGGCATCACTAAAATCAGCAGGAAATCCACGGACCTCAGCATCAAACAGGGTCGCCAAGTGGTCAGATTTATCCTAACCATGAGACGGATTTATCTCGTACAATGGGGGGTACCGTGCAAATTAGCTGGATAAGACTAATGAATCAGATCCCCAGAAAGGATAATCTCCTTAAAGATTAAAAATCAGCTTTTAAGCCTCATATTACTCAATCCTAGAGATTGACCTTAAAGATTGAGAATTCAAACTCATGGAATTCAATGATATCTAAACTCGAGCTTGAACGAGAAAATATTTTGATCAAAATTACAAACCGATTTGTTTTCTGAAAATCCTATTTTCAATGCGTTCATTACCATTGAGCGTAAAATCCTAGGAATTCACCTGGAATTCATTAGGTCACCTGAACTAAATTGGGTGTCAACCGTAAGAACGGTGGTTGCATAACATGGTCAAAGACAGGACCTTGTGCCAGACCGAAAAATCATAAGGGTGAGCTTTACTATTGCTCCTACCAAGGATAGTAATTGCGTCCGACACGTTATAGACCATAATTAAAAGCATGTCAGGGGACATTGCCTTAACAGTTGCTTGTTCAACGCTTTCCTTTACAACCGGACGGTAGTTTACCAAAAGATAATATACGGGACAAGTAAACTGGACGTGTTGCTTTCCAAATACAAGGTTAGCAAGTGTATGACACAAAACCATAAGTTTTGAGCTAAAATTTTCAAATCTGAAACCCACCAAACCCACAAAAATATTTTGCAAACACCGGTGAAGGGTTATTCCGGAAAACTTATCTAGGGTAAAAACTAGATTTAATTTTCAAAAGATCAAATGTTTTCATAAAGATCCAATTTCCTTAATGGATCTAAATTTTTATAGTCATGTGGGACTGTAAACCATATCGTTACTACCATTGTTTATACCGCCGTATAGAAATCACTAATGTACAAAGTGTGAAGAATAAAGAAGTGATTCTAGTATTTCAAGACGATATTGCTTGAGGTCAAGCAACACTCAAGTGTGGGAATATTTGATAATGCTAAAAACGAACATATATTTCATAGCATTATTCCCCAAGAAAGACAAGCTTTTAGTTGCAATTGTTCTATTTAAAAGTGATATTCGTTTAAATAATAAAAGGTGAAGACAAAAGACAGATTCGACGAATTGAAGACGCAAACGACCAAAAAGCTCAAAAGTACAAAATACAATCAAAGAGGTTCCAATTATTGATAAGAAACGTCTCGAAATTACAAGAGTACAAGATTCAAAACGCAAAGTACAAGATATTAAATTGTACGCAAGGACGTTCGAAAATCCGGAACCGGGACATGAGTCAACTCTCAACGCTCGACGCAATGGACTAAAAATTATAAGTCAACTATGCACATAAATATAATATAATATATAATTAATTCTTAAAATTAATATATATATTATAATATATTTATAAATCGTCGGTAAGAAAGAAGCCAAAGGAGGGTGAGCTGTATTTTCAAACTCCGCGACTCGCGGAGTTTGAAGGCAAAAGTTGCCGCGAGTCGCGGAGTACCCCTGAACTCAATTCCCTATAAAGTCAACCGAATTCTGATCATTTTCAATATCCAAATTCAATCTCTCTCTATATATGTATACGTAAATATATTTATATTTATATTTTAATTTTAATTTTAATTATAATTCTAATAATAAGGGTATGTTAGCGAATGTTGTAAGGGTGTAAGTCGAAATTCTGTCCGTGTAACGCTACGCTATTTTTAATCATTGTAAGTTATGTTCAACCTTTTTAATTTAATGTCTCGTAGCTAAGTTATTATTATGCTTATTTAATCCGAAGTAATCATGATGTTGGGCTAATTACTAAAATTGGGTAATTGGGCTTTGTACCATAATTGAGGTTTGGACAAAAGAACGACACTTGTGGAAATTAGACTATGGGCTATTAATGGGCTTTATATTTGTTTAACTAAATGATAGTTTGTTAATGTTAATATAAAGATTTACAATTGGGCGTCCCTATAAATTACCGTATACACTCGATCGGACACGATGGGCGGGGTATTTATATGTACGAATAATCGTTCATTTAACCGGACACGGGAATGGATTAATAGCCACTAGAATAATTAAAACAGGGGTGAAATTATGTACAAGGACACTTGGTATAATTGATAACAAAATATTAAAACCTTGGGTTACACTCAGTCGACATCCTAGTGTAATTATTAAACAAAGTATTAAAATCTTGTTACAGTTTAAGTCCCCAATTAGTTGGAATATTTAACTTCGGGTGTGACGACCCAGAAATTTCCGACCAAATTTAAACTTAACCTTTATATGTTTCCGACACGATAAGCAGAATTTGTAATGTTGAATCTCAAAAAGTTTGGAACTACATTCATGTAATCAATTACCCTTTGACCGTGTTCGACGATTCACGAACAATTATGTGTATATAGATATGTATATATAATATATAATATTAACTGAAAACATTAACAAAGTATTAGATATATGATACTTTACATGAACATATTTGTTTCGATATATTTATCGACAGAATTAAGAGATAATATCAAATAATTGAATTATCAGATACATTATGATATGATTACGGGCCTATGTTATGAGGTCCACTGTGATTTAAGAAATCTATTCTTTTTGACAACTCAATACTTAACCAGTATGACAAAGATAACGATATTTATATTTTATTTTATTAAATATATAAAATGATTTAAATTAATATTATATATATTTTTTTATACGCGTATTATACGTACATAGTTTTATACTTTTACTATACTTTAACTTTACCTTTGCTTTACTTTTACTTTACTTTAACTTTAATAATTCATACTTTAATAATTCACTTTAATAATTCATACTTTAATAATTCACTTTAATAATTAATACTTTAATAATTCACATTAATAATTCATACTTTAATAATTCACTTTAATAATTCATACTTTAATAATTCATACTTTAATAATTCACTTTAATAATTCATACTTTAATAATTCACTTTAATAATTCAAAAATCTATTATAAATAGAATTCAATAGGTTTCATTATTTCATAGAAACTTGAAAATATATTTCTCTAAACTCTCTCAATCGATTTACATATATATATATATATATATATATATATATATATATATATATATATATATATATATATATATATATATATTTGCTCTATATTATTTCAAGATATTATTAGTATACATAAAATATTACGACGGAGTGATGTCCGAGTGATTTCAAAATAGTTTTTTGAATGAGTCGAAGCTAAGGAAATTATGGGTTATAGCTATAGAGGTGATGGGTATGGTTCATGGGTATGCTCGTGAGGTCAATCTAGTGTTTATCATCTCCGTTGCGTCTACGTACTTTCCTGCAATATTGAATCTCAATATTGATACGTGAGCACTCATAACTTAACTTTTATATATCAATAGTGTATCCCTGACTAGTGCTCGAGTATATAGGATTATGCATGCTTGTACATTCGATATTGTCCTTAGATAGGTTTGTTGAATCCTGAATTAGATACATATGCTACTGAGATATGGTATATGATATGCATGTCATTGGAAAGCTAGCGAAAAATTAAGAACTTTTCATTTAGATATCGAATGGTTTCGATGAACGGATTTGAAGTTAAAGTCAACTGAATTTTAGTATTATTGTTAAAATGATTATTATTACTATCGTCATTATTATTTTAATAGAAATATCATTGTTATTATAAAATATCATTATTACTATTATGTTAGTATTATCATTTTATCATAATAACATTTTTAGTAAATATAAATATTGTTATTTTTTTTATAGAATAATAATAATTATTATTACAAAATAATACAACTTTTACTTATTATTATTATGATCAATATTATTTTATCAAATAAATAGGGGATACAAAGATATTTTTCACCACGCGTAATATAATTACATTAATAATACTTACCACTATAGTTTTACGATATTAAGTGAACTTTATAAATTTTACTACTTAAGATATATAAAAGTATATTTTATCATATATAAACGTTAATATAAATTTTTATTAATAAATGACTTTTATTATTATAAAATTTAATAAATATATTTAAATATATAAAACGACTATAGCTAAGTTATATAATAAACACGTATAAATTTTAGAAGTCATTTTGGGTCAAGTTGACTTTTGTTGACTTTTGCATATTAGTCTCGAGCATTAGGATTGTGGTACACTATGACTTGACCAAAAATTGTTAGACAAATATTGACCAACATATAAATATATATAATTAATATAGGTTCGTGAATCCGAGGCCAACCTTGCACTTGTTAAATGACGTTATATGTATTTTTACTACGAAATACAGTATGGTGAGTTTCATTACACCCTTTTTATATATATTTTTGGGCTGAGAATACATGCGCTGTTTTATAAATGTTTTACGAAATAGGCACAAGTACTAAAACTAATTCTATGTGGGTTTAAACCAGAAATATACCCTTAGCTTGGTAACATTAAACTACTTGTCTATGTACGGTAGGCGCGAATCCTAAAGATAGATCTATTGGGCCTGACAAACCCCATCCTGACTATGGGATGCTTTAGTACTTCGAGGTTATTTTAAACACACCTGATCTGGTGTACTTCAGAGGGTAAAACATGAACGTTAAGGCTTGTTACCGGGTGCCTACAACTTATAGAATACTTTTATACACTTGCGAGTGTACATATATTTATAAACGGAAATCTTGTGGTCTATTAATATATTGAAATGATTATTATGATAAACCTATGAACTCACCAACCTTTTGGTTGACACTTTAAAGCATGTTTATTCTCAGGTATTAAAGAAATCTTCCGCTGTGCATTAGCTCAATTTAAGGATATTACTTGGAGTCATTCATGGCATATTTTGAAAGACGTTGCATTCGAGTCATTGAGTTCATCAAGATTATTATTATGTCAATTATAGTTGGATGTATTATGAAATGGTGTGCATTCCATCAACTTTCGTTGTAAAGAAAGTTTGTCTTTTAAAAACGAATGCAATGTTTGTAAAATGTATCATATAGAGGTCAAAATACCTCGCGATGTAATCAACTATTGTGAATCGTTTATAATGTATATGAACGGGTCCTTTCAGTTGGTATCAGAGCGGTGGTCTTAGCGAACCAGGTCTGCATTAGTGTGTCTGACTGATAGTCGTTAGGATGCATTAATGAGCCTGGACTTTGACCGTGTCTGCATGTCAAAAGTTTTGCTTATCATTTTTGTCGGAAATTACCTGCTTATCATTCTTAGTCTAGACACGTCTTACTGCATTGATTGCATGAATAGTGTATAGACAAAATTCATATCTTAGCGTATCTGCTAATCCATATCTTAGCGTATCTGTTACTGTAAACTTTGCCTGACATATCCCGTAATTTCCTCCGTAATCTACGAAATCTTTTGCGCTATATATATAGATATTCTATGTAATTAGAATACCACCCGATAGCTTCATATCGAAAAATTCTTTATTCAATCGAACGAAATGGAATTCGTCATTAGTTCAAGTCCCTCGAATTCCGATATGGAATCCCACTCAAGCTCCGAAAGCAGTGTGACCGGAATGGATCAACAAATTAGCCATCATCTATTATGAATGAATTGGGGATAGGTTCGTAGCCTCCTCAATAATTTGAGACAAGAAGAAGGTGATCCCTTCCATCCACCACATTGCCCTCTTGGCAATGAACCTGAAGCACTTACCGGCGAACCTGTCTGAAACACCATTTTCTCTCTCATTTCCAGAGTATCTTGTCATAATTGTATACTACACCAAATTCTAGATCTTATTTATCCGCTCATCCGAACCGACAATCACCCCGGTGTAATAGAAGAAGTCAACGAGCTTCGCGCTCGGGTAGTGGCTTTGGAGAATATGGTGCAAAGGTTACAAACACCAGCAGCAGCACCAAAAGCATAACCAGTACCACCATCAACAACATCAACAGTACCATTACCACCACCAACAACAACCGCATCGCAAACCTCAACTTCACAATCTGTCCCACGAGCATCGATGTCATACGCCATGTAGATACCAAGGAATACCACAACGATGAAGTATTGATTCATAACTTCATTGGGGAAACATTCTACGGCGATTATGCAATTTCTAAAGTTTAGAAATTATCTATCCTAGCCTTAACCATAAATCAAATGAGTTTAATTTAATATTAACTCATTAAATCAATATTACATCTGAAGAAATATACACATATATATTTCCATAAAGACTGTAATAAAATTCTTTTGTACAAAATATTAATTGTGAAATTTTTTTTTAACGGGTAGGTAATACCCGAGAGATATATAAATTCACAATTAATATGTTATATTCTTCGAATCTGATTCAGCAAATCATCCATTATACTTCCTACTTTCACAACAATATACATTCTTTTATAGAAATCAAAACAACCATACTCATTCAAAATCTAATTACATATTCTGATTTTGAAATCTCAGAATTCGATTCAAGATATAACCGAAATCATCACTCTTAGATTCCTACATCTTTCAAAACTATACTTTGACTTCAAAACTGTCCTAGAACCTCATTTCTATTCATGGAACTCACAAAAAATATTTGTATCATTCAAAATCTTAGAACATCATATGTATATTAACAATTACAATATGTGTTCAAACACTTCAAAATTCCTAAAGACATGCGAGATGATGATCCAACCACATATTACCCACTGTCATGCATCTGAAAAGCTCTCGAAACCAAAGTTATAGTTTAACACGTATCCGTGTCAGATCCTTTGATATTTATTACCAAATATAATTTTTCAATCTCTTTCCAAAATAGACAGTTTTGTCACAGCTCCAGCAAATCACCTTCATTTGTTTATATGAATAAACCTTATTATAACAATTACCCCTTCATCATTGTTACCGGGGAACCTTTCATATCTCGCCACATTAGCAGTAAACTTATCAACAACTTCATTAACCTTCGACTTAAGCCTCTCCGAAAAGCCACTATATTTATTCATTAAAACCCCATCATGTACTCACCTACATCCTGTAACAATAATTGTCACACCAACTACTGGGAATTAGCAATCAGTATTTTGAATTTCGCGACAATTTTACGTCAAAAGTTATACATATAACGTCTATCTCCTAGACTTACATACTTCGAATGTGAATTTTCTGAAAAACATCCCAAACTATGAACTAGTTCTCCGAAATTGGAAAAATGTTGATGAAGCAGCAAAAACTGTAAACGACTTTAACAGTCAAAAGTTTGATGATAAAGAATAGTATGGTGGTAAAGCTGAGAAAAAGAGAAGGTTTGAAACTGGAAAAACGGATTGAGCAGACCATGAAGGAGGCTGTGGACAAATCACAAAGACTAAACCTGCCTTCAAAGGATCCAAATGATTCAGTGTCTACTGAAATCGTTAGCAAACAACTTACTTCTTATTCTAAACCTTCACAGACAAATCTTCTTCATCATCCATATTATCGTATCTTTTATTATAATATCTTCGATATTCCTGAAGATATTTTCACAACTATTCTTATCCAAAATCTTTTATCTCTTCGCAATATCTGCGTTACAACATAAAAAGAAACTTTGTTAGTTTCTAAATTCTAAAAAAAAAAAATTTGAATTTAAAATAGGAATGTTTTTGAAGTAGTGTTGGGAATTGAAGCATGAGTTAGTATAATATAATGACACTTGATCAACGTGATTATATTACAGTAAGTCATGCTGAGTTTCTAATGGAACGTGATGATTCACAGAACATACCGTCATCATGTACTGTTTACACGACTCTTACATTCTACCCAATTTCCAAACATATTAAGAACATATCATCTTGATAGCTCTATATTTTCGGATATTCTGGTAATTTGCCAAATCAAGATCGTGCCATTAAGATTTTCTTCTTGGAACATTAACTATGTTCATCCAAAAATTCATATCTATGAATTTTGGACCATTATCCGCTTGACTTAAGGTCGGGAAGAGAAAACGAAAGCATGAAGCTCCGAAATATAATGGAGAATATAAAGCCCGATAACATTCCCGAAATTACAAACCGTGTATATCAATGCGTATAGCAATATAAAGACACGGGAGAATAAAAAACACAATAACCCCAAGGTAATGGTAGAAGAAAATAACTTCCTCCGGTGGTAGATGAAAAAGAAGAATGACAGATATGAAAGTTAAGAGTATATCAAGAATCAATACTGGATGAAGCATATTAACGAATGATTTAAAGTATGAATTGGGGAGAAAGACTAGAAGGTGTGAGCTGTGGAAATAAAGAAACGAAGGGGGTGGAATTATAGTAAAATATCAGACAGAGAAATCGAGACAGATTATCGCATTTAATCAAAGAAGATCCTGATTTCCTTAATCGCCGAAGAACCAAATCTTATTGCAAAGATTTTCTTTAAATCCCATGAATTCCGAAAATCAATCATAACTACGTCATCGGTTAAAACGAATATACGTTTACTCATTTCACTCTCTTGCGATAGCTTCACTTATACTCTTCGCGTAATCAAATTATTTTATCTATATTACTCAATGATGATAAAACTCTATTTATCAACTCATATTCGTCATGAAAACATTTTTATAGTTAGCCATGACGACCTCGATCAAATTTCGGGACGAAATTTCTTTAACGGGTAGGTACTGTGACGACCCAGAAATTTCCGACCAAATTTAAACTTAACCTTTATATGTTTCCGACACGATAAGCAGAATTTGTAATGTTGAATCTCAAAAAGTTTGGAACTACATTCATGTAATCAATTACCCTTTGACCGTGTTCGACGATTCACGAACAATTATGTGTATATAGATATGTATATATAATATATAATATTAACTGAAAACATTAACAAAGTATTAGATATATGATACTTTACATGAACATATTTGTTTCGATATATTTATCGACAGAATTAAGAGATAATATCAAATAATTGAATTATCAGATACATTATGATATGATTACGGGCCTATGTTATGAGGTCCACTGTGATTTAAGAAATCTATTCTTTTTGACAACTCAATACTTAACCAGTATGACAAAGATAACGATATTTATATTTTATTTTATTAAATATATAAAATAATTTAAATTAATATTATATATATTTTTTTATACGCGTATTATACGTACATAGTTTTATACTTTTACTATACTTTAACTTTACCTTTGCTTTACTTTTACTTTACTTTAACTTTAATAATTCATACTTTAATAATTCACTTTAATAATTCATACTTTAATAATTCACTTTAATAATTAATACTTTAATAATTCACATTAATAATTCATACTTTAATAATTCACTTTAATAATTCATACTTTAATAATTCACTTTAATAATTCATACTTTAATAATTCACTTTAATAATTCATACTTTAATAATTCACTTTAATAATTCAAAAATCTATTATAAATAGAATTCAATAGGTTTCATTATTTCATAGAAACTTGAAAATATATTTCTCTAAACTCTCTCAATCGATTTACATATATATATATATATATATATATATTTGCTCTATATTATTTCAAGATATTATTAGTATACATAAAATATTACGACGGAGTGATGTCCGAGTGATTTCAAAATAGTTTTTTGAATGAGTCGAAGCTAAGGAAATTATGGGTTATAGCTATAGAGGTGATGGGTATGGTTCATGGGTATGCTCGTGAGGTCAATCTAGTGTTTATCATCTCCGTTGCGTCTACGTACTTTCCTGCAATATTGAATCTCAATATTGATACGTGAGCACTCATAACTTAACTTTTATATATCAATAGTGTATCCCTGACTAGTGCTCGAGTATATAGGATTATGCATGCTTGTACATTCGATATTGTCCTTAGATAGGTTTGTTGAATCCTGAATTAGATACATATGCTACTGAGATATGGTATATGATATGCATGTCATTGGAAAGCTAGCGAAAAATTAAGAACTTTTCATTTAGATATCGAATGGTTTCGATGAACGGATTTGAAGTTAAAGTCAACTGAATTTTAGTATTATTGTTAAAATGATTATTATTACTATCGTCATTATTATTTTAATAGAAATATCATTGTTATTATAAAATATCATTATTACTATTATGTTAGTATTATCATTTTATCATAATAACATTTTTAGTAAATATAAATATTGTTATTTTTTTTATAGAATAATAATAATTATTATTACAAAATAATACAACTTTTACTTATTATTATTATGATCAATATTATTTTATCAAATAAATAGGGGATACAAAGATATTTTTCACCACGCGTAATATAATTACATTAATAATACTTACCACTATAGTTTTACGATATTAAGTGAACTTTATAAATTTTACTACTTAAGATATATAAAAGTATATTTTATCATATATAAACGTTAATATAAATTTTTATTAATAAATGACTTTTATTATTATAAAATCTAATAAATATATTTAAATATATAAAACGACTATAGCTAAGTTATATAATAAACACGTATAAATTTTAGAAGTCATTTTGGGTCAAGTTGACTTTTGTTGACTTTTGCATATTAGTCTCGAGCATTAGGATTGTGGTACACTATGACTTGACCAAAAATTGTTAGACAAATATTGACCAACATATAAATATATATAATTAATATAGGTTCGTGAATCCGAGGCCAACCTTGCACTTGTTAAATGACGTTATATGTATTTTTACTACGAAATACAGTATGGTGAGTTTCATTACACCCTTTTTATATATATTTTTGGGCTGAGAATACATGCGCTGTTTTATAAATGTTTTACGAAATAGGCACAAGTACTAAAACTAATTCTATGTGGGTTTAAACCAGAAATATACCCTTAGCTTGGTAACATTAAACTACTTGTCTATGTACGGTAGGCGCGAATCCTAAAGATAGATCTATTGGGCCTGACAAACCCCATCCTGACTATGGGATGCTTTAGTACTTCGAGGTTATTTTAAACACACCTGATCTGGTGTACTTCAGAGGGTAAAACATGAACGTTAAGGCTTGTTACCGGGTGCCTACAACTTATAGAATACTTTTATACACTTGCGAGTGTACATATATTTATAAACGGAAATCTTGTGGTCTATTAATATATTGAAATGATTATTATGATAAACCTATGAACTCACCAACCTTTTGGTTGACACTTTAAAGCATGTTTATTCTCAGGTATTAAAGAAATCTTCCGCTGTGCATTAGCTCAATTTAAGGATATTACTTGGAGTCATTCATGGCATATTTTGAAAGACGTTGCATTCGAGTCATTGAGTTCATCAAGATTATTATTATGTCAATTATAGTTGGATGTATTATGAAATGGTGTGCATTCCATCAACTTTCGTTGTAAAGAAAGTTTGTCTTTTAAAAACGAATGCAATGTTTGTAAAATGTATCATATAGAGGTCAAAATACCTCGCGATGTAATCAACTATTGTGAATCGTTTATAATGTATATGAACGGGTCCTTTCATCGGGTATAAGGATAATTTGACGAGGACACTCGCACTTTATATTTATGACTGATGGACTGTTATGGACAAAAACCAGACGGACATATTAAATAATCCAGGACAAAGGAAAATTAACCCATGGGCATAAAACTAAAATCAACACGTCAAACATCATGGTTACGGAAGTTTAAATAAGCATAATTCTTTTATTTCATATTTAATTTCCTTTATTTTATATTTAATTGCACTTCTAATTATCGCATTTTTATTGTTATTGTATTTAATTGCACTTTTAATTATCGTACTTTTTAATTATCGCAAGTTTATTTTATCGCACTTTTATTATTCGCAATTTCATTATCGTTATTTACTTTACGCTTTAAATTAAGTCTTGTATTTATTTATTATTTTACATTTGGTTTTAACTGCGACTAAAGTTTTAAAATCGACAAACCGGTCATTAAACGGTAAAAACCCCCCTTTATAATAATAATATTACTTATATATATATTTGTATTTTTACAAAAGTAAACTAATATAGCGTTAAGCTTTGTTTAAAGATTTTCCCTGTGGAACGAACCGGACTTACTAAAAACTACACTACTGTACGATTAGGTACACTGCCTATAAGTGTTGTAGCAAGGTTTAAGTATATCCATTCTCTAAATAAATAAATATCTTGTATAAAATTGTATCGTATTTAATAGTATTTCCTGCTAAAAATTAATAGTATTTTATACCCCTTAGCTTTAACCATCATCAACCATTACTCATTTGACCCATTTTAACACTTAGACTCACAAATCAAGTCAAACTTAAATCATTAACAATTCTTTCATCATTTACAAGTGTAATGGTGACTAACAACACCATTTAACACTTACAACCTCAATTCATAAGACCAAAACCCTAGATTATAGCTATTAGGGTTTTCTTACATCAATTTTACCCAAATTCACCCATTTAACCCCAAATGGGTCTTACAAGTCTCAAATGAACAAAAACCTAACCATAATTTAACTAAAACTCAAAACATAGAGTTAAGACTTACCAACACTATCCACTCGTAGCTAAGAACGAGGAGAACAAATTTCCTATTTGCTCCAAAGATCGAATCACAAGTCTTCACCTTCGAATCTCACTTTTAATTTAAATGGGTTTTGTGTTTTGGAAGAGAAATGGAAAGAAAAGGAAAATGAAAATGAATTAAATGGGATAAGTGGTTGATATTTGAGCCACAAATCTGATCTAAACGCGAAAAGACGAAAATACCCTTGAACCACACCTTTTAAAATCTGAATTCGGAACCAGTTGCACAGGAATGTCGCGGCGCGACCCACTTCCCCGCGGCGCGACAATGCAAACAAATTTCGGCTTGAAGAACATGCCTCCTGAATTTGGTTTATGTTAAATGTCGCGGCGCGACACCCCTCACCGCGGCGCGGCAATGGCCTGCACCTGACCATTTCGACTACGTTTAAACCAATTATCGATTTATACGACTAGTACACCCCGTTCACGCTTCCTATATACGTCTAAACTTCGTCTTTAAGCCTCACATGACTTGACACCAAACAAAACCCATGCATATACTTATACATGCATACATTCCAATATATATATATATATATATATATATATATATATATATATATATATATATATATATATATATATATATATTCGATTAACACTTATTTCATTTCATCACATGACGAACGAGTTATAAGCGTACTAACAATTAAATATGTACCTTTAGACATGTACGGGAAAACGGGATGTTATATATATATATATATATATATATATATATATATATATATATATATATATATATATATAAACCATTCAGGCTTGCCTGAGTGGCCACCGAGTTGCCCAATGAAGCACACCACCCGGGTTCAATTCATGGCAATGCCAAATTGTTCAAAAATTGAGTGTGACTAGAGGGTGCGCATAATGCGCAATTCACCCGGTACCAGGTCTCGCGCTCGGGGGGCTTGATTACCCGAGGTTTTACCTTCTATGGGGGTGCCAATGTGCTCGTTCATAGGAGAGTTTCCTCGCTTACCCAAAATATATATATATATATATATATATATATATATATATATATATATATATATATATATATATATATATATATATAACTTACTATAGTAGGTTACGAAGGGATAATATTGTTATTATTAACTTAACAAAAATTTCTTGTTTCTATGTGTTGATATAGACTTGTTTAGACTTTTCCACTCGATCCGTTATCTTATACATTATTCATATGATGGTATTTGGACTTGATTTATTATTTTATATTGGTAGCCTGCTTTTCTAAAAAATAAAAAAAAAAAAAAAAAAAAAATGAAGCGTATGAGGTATATTAGAAGAGAAAAAATGAACTTCTTTATGAATCAATGAGTCGTAACACTGAACTCGGTGTTCAATTTCAATGTCCCCAATAACACTGAGATTTAACGTTGAAGTCAAAACAGGAAAAATCTTTCAGTGTCAAATTTCAGTGTCCATTTCAGTTGAATAACGGATATATTTCAAAATCATACGCTCCAAACCAACGTTACCATGGCAATGGTGAGGCCCAACGGCGAGCTTTAACGACAGGAAAACGTCGGGACGGAGTCGGCACTCCCACCGTACCCGGCGTCGGATTGTGGCAACGGGAAACAAAGCCACGACTCCATGTGACCTTGCAAGATTATTGTTACGGAGTATATAAAAACTTAGTTATAGAAAGAAAAGGTTGAAATTAGTTATGTGGTTATCATAGTCAAGAAGTCTCAAAAGTGCGTTGTAATTGCAAGCCATGTATTGAGCTTGCTTCCTTGTATCTTTTGAAATCAATATATTCTTGCTTTTCAAAAAAAAAATTAAAAAAAAAAAAAAAGTCTCAAAAGTGTGAGATTATAGCTGCAACTCTATAGTAGATGTGCAAACTAAAAAACGATGCTTTATTTGGTTCTGACTCTAATTGAAAATGTAATAATATAGATAACGTTAATTAGATTAGATTTTCTTTTCCTGGTAAAAACATAGTGACATCAATATTCAATTACGTAAATAAAAATGATTGGTTATTATTATCTTTGTAGCTTGGGTTGTTTTTTAGCTATTTGCTAGTAACTTTTAATGATTATTTTTGTTAAAAGACAAAATTACGTTCGTCGTCCCTGAACTTGTATCCAGCCTTCTCATGTCATCCTTAAACTTTTTTTTTTGCTAGCATCATCCCTGATGTTGTAAATTATAACGTCGTTCGTCCTTCCGTCTACATTCCTTCTAAATATTCCGTTAGAATGAAGCATGTGCAAGACATGTGAAGGTAGTTTTGTCATTTTATTTTTGTTCTATCAATTTCCACTCCTCCACTTTCCTTCTTCATTCTTCCCCAAATCATAATCCCTAATATTTAACTAAATTCATATCTACAAACCCAAATCTAAAAATCACACAATTTTTGCAATTAAATCAAAATCATAAACCTTGATTCATTTTTCAGATACCTTTATATTTCAGTAACCATAAACATAAAACGAGATCTGGAAATTAAAATCTCAAACCGTACACCCTTCACATTTGAAACAAACAAGATTTAAAGATACACCCTTCAAAACAAGATCTGAAAGTAAACATCTATATCGTTCGATGGATCTAAAACATATCTCCTTCGTCTCTTTGCTGAAAGTAAATGGTGGATCTATTTTCTTCGTCTCTTTGCCGAAATTACCGCCGCCGCCAACACCATTCACACCAGCCGCTACCATCATTGAATAGAGAACTCGGTTGTTAATTGTTTGTTGATGAAGGTGGTCGAATTTGAATGCTTTTGAATAGAGAATATTAAGTCGAAACCACCACCGTAAAACATAATCTGAAGATGTCGATCTGAAGGTGTGTTCATCCCATGCTTCAGGTGACTACAACGATAACTTTTGTGTGTAATAATTTAGAATTTTAAACCTACAATGCAATCTTAAAAATGATCTCATGGACAATGGTTCATGAATTTAGTGCGTGAAACCACATGGGATTTTTAATTTGGATTTAGAATTCTTATTTTAGGATCTTAAAGATGGGATTTTTAATTTGGATTTAGAATTCTTATTTTAGGATCTTAAAGATGGACTGTTAATTTTGGATTTATGAGGCACATGAGGGTGTTGTAAATTTTGGTTTTATTTTGATTGTATAATGCGAGGCACCTGAGGGTATTGTTAATAGAGAACTCTCTGCTGAAACATCTATATTTATGCTTCGATTTATATTTCATTTTAAGTTGTAGATTGGATTTGAATTTGGATTGGATTTGGATTTGTTATGATACCAGCATTTATGATTTTGTAATTAGAGAATGAGGAGGTAAGATGGAGAAGAAACTAGGGTTTGTAAAAAATAAATTGGGGATGGAGATCAAGATAAGGAAGAATAGATAATAAAAAAAGACTAAAATACCCCCACATTGTATGCACATGATCTAGCTTAACGGAGAAAATGAACGGAAAGTAGACGGAGGGACGTCCAGCGTTATAATTTACAACATCAGGGATGACGCCAGCAAAAAAAAAAGTTTAAGGATGACCTGAGAAGGCTGGATACAAGTTCAGGGACGACGAGTGTAATTTTGTCTTGTTAAAACAGTGAAGGGTGGGAGGATATCATTTTTTTCGAAAACTAAGATATTACATATAAAAAGAAAACCAGAGGACAGAGAAACCATACAAAACAAACAGAAGCTTGGAAAGAAAAGAACACACATGCAACAAGAGAGCTAGACTAGCAGCACACCGAGAAAAGAATACGAAAAAACAAGAGAAGAAAGCTAGCAACGCCGCCGCGAAATGAAGAAGATGAGAAACCAATTGCAGAGGGAGCAACTGATACACTCAAGGCATCGTCAGCTGAAGATACATATAAGGGCAAAAGATCCAATTATGTCAATCCAAATTCACACCCTTTATCCTTCTCGATATCCACCCGAACGACATAATCTGAATTTTATTGAGCGCCATCGCAACAGAGATGTTACGATTCCTATTTTCCAAATCAAATACCTACACGTTCATTCCAAAGCTTTCCATATCTTATTACCAATAGAAGAACACGACAAAGATCAATTACCCTTTAAAAATCAGAGATATTGCAGTTCGAACCCAAACCCATATTCCACCATCTATGAACCTGATCTCACACCACTTTCACGAATTGTGTAGAAATTGTTGTTCTACATAGACACTTCTTTTGTGCTTGAATCTAATAAAATTGCTTGCTTTCTAAATATGTTTTTTAGAAATCATTCATATTCTTTTTTTTTGAGTAAATATTTTAATTTTCATACGTGATACGTGATTGATTATAAAATTTAGTAAAAATACTAGGAGTCCTATTTTTAGGTCATATTTGAATTTGATAGTAGTAGTCAAGGTTGCAAAATTCGTTATTCGGGGATTAATCAGTCAGGATTTTAGAAGGATTAATCGGCAATTCGGGGATTGGGGATTAATCGGATTGTACTTTATACATTTAAATATTTCATTTCAAAAATTATATGTGTAAATATCGAAGAAAAACATAAACATAAACATAAACTTTAACATAGTTTTATTCAAAAACTCTCAAGTTCTAGTTTAAATTCATGTTAAAATGTTGACCAATCTTGACTTTGACCGACTTTTTGATTACCAACTTCAATTTTGACTCATCAATCTACGTTGTCCGATTAATTAAACGGATTTTGGAAAAACGAAACGGACTGCTCTTATATATAAGAGTAATCAGGGATTATTCGAGGGATTAAACGGGTTTCTTTACAACAGTAGTCGTGCAAAATAAACTTTTCAGCTCGGCCCGACCCAACACAGCCAGGCCCTTATAGCAAATCGATTAAAAATCACGAGCCCTCGAAATTAGGATTCTAGAATCTGCTCTCATTCATTCATGGCGATGAAATTCGACATTCAATTCTGCGGACATTCAAGTGACAGTACTGAATACGACGTGATTGTGGACGATGATTGCTTCGAAATGTTGGTAACACGCCATCCATACAAAATAGAAAGATGGATCACAGAAATCGAAAACTGGAACAATCGTCGTCTGCATCGTCTGATCGTCGGTCTCGATATCGAATGGCGTCCAAACACCATCGCCTGACAACAAAACCCCGTCGCCACTCTCCAATTATTCGTCAGTAGACGCTGTCTCATCAACCAGTTAAAAAAAACCACAAAATCCCTGAAGATTTAAAGGAGTTTTTGAAAAACCCTAATTACACTTTTGTTGGAGTTGGAATTGAGAATGATAAGCAGAAGCTGTACATAGATCATGGTTTGGAAGTTGGCAAGTGTAGGGATTTACGTCAATGGGCTGCGAATGAGTTGAGGGATGAAAGTATTGGTAATTTCGGGTTGGTGAAACTTGCGAAACTGATAATTGGTAAAGATGTTGGTGATGTAGATCGAATGAAGAAGGTTAAAATGAGTGATTGGGGTAGTGTGTGTTTGTCTAATGAACATGTGATGTTTGCGTGTATTGATGCCTATCTTTCGTTCGCAATTGGAAGAGCGTTGCAGTCATGGTATGATTAGTTGGTGTTTGTTTGTGAGCGCTAATTAGCCTTTTTTATGTTTTCCTGGTGATGTGCAAGTTGCAACTATTATGGATGGTTTAGTCTATCGTCTATTGTCTATATATATTATTATCATGAACGTTTTATATGACTTGTTTAGTTACTTTTATTTGAATGGGTATGATATGATTTTTTTTGCTAAAATAATGATAACATTAACAAAGTCTTTTCATCAATAGATGAAAAAGAGACGAACATAGATACAAAATGCAAGGCTCGGAAGCAGTAAACGAACTCTAACCACTAAACAAGGATCAAAAGCTAGCTAAAATCGAGCCTTGAACAACATGATCACAAAACGAGCCCGAAACACAACCAAATACAAGACCCAAGTTAAAATGTTCTGTTTGATATGATATTATGAGAGTATATATGTTACTCCCTCTGTCCCATCTTAAGTGTCCACTATTGACTTTTCAAAATCTTTCTTTTTCAATTTTGACCGTAAATATTTTTATTTGTGCTATAAAGTATTTGATGAAAATTATATGAATGAATTGAGTTTTAAATGTGTTTTCATTCCATATAATTTTCATCAAATATTATATAACACGAATAGAAATATTTACGGTCAAAGTTAACAAAGAAAGACTTTGAAAAGTCAACAGTGGACACTTAAGATGAGACGGAGGGAGTATGTTTGATTGCAATATGTGCTCTGTTTGATAGCAAGTTAAGTTGCAACTATTACGAAGTTATGAACTCTAGATGAACGCAACTATTACGAAGTTACGAACTCTAGATGAACCTCATCCAAATACTTGTATGGACCAAATTCCATATTGTTAACATACAAGTACAAAAGTACAAAGTACAATTTATTAAGCAACAACTATTCTAAATGTACATCTTATTCCTCAAAAGAAAATGTTACACAAAAGCATTTCAAAGAACAGCAAGTATATCTTCAGCACTACTAGCAGTAAAAGCACCACCTTCTTCAAGATTCAAAACTTTCACAACTCCATCTTCAACCAACATTGCATACCTTCTTGATCTAACTCCTAATCCAATTGGATTATCACTCAAATCCAATTCACAACCAATCGCTTTCGTAAAATCGCCATTTCCATCACTCAACATCAACACTTCATCACCAACATTCCTATCCGTCTTCCACGCCTTCATAACGAACGCATCGTTAACCGAAATACACGCAATCGTGTTCACACCTTTTGCTTTCAACTCACTTGATTTTTCAACAAACCCCGGGAGATGTTTTTGGGAACAAGTTGGTGTGAATGCGCCCGGGACAGCGAATAAGATTGTCTTTTTGGATTTTGTTAGGTCGGAAATTGTGGTCGTTTGGAGTTCGTTATCGCTATCGAAGTAGGATAATGTGGAGTCCGGAAGTTTGTCTCCTACTGAAATAATGGCTCTGATTTTTGAGCATTTGAATGAGTGATTGAAGCGAGGATTGGTGGTTGGACGGACGGAGAATGAGGAGGAGGATGTGGCGGAGATGCAGCGGGGTTTGGTGGCGGATGAGAGGGCGGAGAAAGTGATTGAAGGTGTTGTGGTTGCCATTTTGTTGTGGGATGTATGAAGTGTGAAATATGAAGGGATGATGATAATATAGATGTAAAGTTGGCGCGTAGTGTAAAATGGGCGGATGAAATTATGATTTCTTCACCCGTGACAAGTTTTGATATTTTATATAGCTTTGAACAATTGAATGCCCTTCACATATAACGTGTACTTAATTTTAAACTGCACCAAAATGGACTATAATTTAAACTGCACCAAAATGGACTTTAATTAGCATTAAATAAATGGATTAGAAGAATCGGGACTTTAATAGGCAGAAATATTCTTCCAACTATATAGGTTCAAAAAATTCTGATGTTCGTGTTGTTAAAGAAGCGGTGAAGAATAAGAAAATGAAGGGTGCTTGTAGGTCTTATAACCTACTGAATGATGATGAGTATCTTGATTTTGGGGATGCTTTTAATAGATTATTCGCTGAGGTAAATGGTGTTGTTGCACCGGATGGATCAAGCAAGATTGAGGTAGAGATTGATGCGGACAAGAATGGGCTCAAACGGGACGTTATTCCTCCTTCAACGGCTACATTGCCTGGCTCAGGATCTTCAAATGTTTTAACTTACAGGATTGAGAATCGTTCGGGTAAAGGGGTTCGGTGGGACAAGGTTGACGGTAAGGTGGCAAAAGCGACGGGCAAAGATCGGTAAATTTCTTCTTGGTTTCGGTGCGATTGCGTTTTGTTCTGTTAGATTTTGTATTGTTTCGGTTACTCTTTCGTTTGACGTTAGGCTAGTCTTCTTGTATCGTTCTAGTATTTCGGTCTATTTGTGTTGTTTTGGTGATTGGTTTACCGTGGTCTGGCTCGGATGTAGATAGCAGATAGGTAGTTTGGTTTTTAGTTTCGAGCCTATCTGTTATAACGTTGTATCTTTGTTTGGTTTGATCATCTTCTGATGATCTTGGCTTTGTTTTATAGTATTCGTTTTTTTAGGCAAAAAAAAAAAAAAAAAACAAAAAAGAAGAATCGGGACAAAAATTTCTTTTCTTAGCACAAAAGCTTCTAGCATTTTGTTTTGATGATTGGTAGGAAAGAGGGATAAGTTGTACGTTTTAAAGATAACTTCAGCGAGATAGCGGCGAGAGTAGGAAGGCTATAATAGCGGCGGATAAACTTTGTGTCGAGCAATTGAATTTAGTTTCTCTGGTTTGTAGTTTTAGAAGTTTATTTTCGCTCTCGATCCGTAGGTCGTGTGATTGTTGGTTCGTTGCATTTTAGGAGTTTCTTCGTTTGTAGATCTAAGTTCTTGTTTTGTTGTTCGATTCGGCTCATGTCTAGATGGTTTTGTTTTAGAATATTTTTTTTCTTGCAGTTAGTTGCTTTCTATGAGCGAGGCGAGTTGGGATTGATTGTATCTTTTGAATTTTGAAGGGTCATTTGATGCTTCTTATTAGCGCTAGGGTCAGTCCCGAAAATTCAAGTACTTTTAACGAATTGAAAAATGTCCTTTGGGTCTTGCTAAAATGAAACTGGACTTTGATATTTTTTTGAGGACCTTTGATTGTTATTTTTAGATCTAATATGTCCGATTGTGTGTGTGTGTGTGTGTATATATATATATATATATATATAGAGAGAGAGATATTTAATCAAGAGGGACGCACTTTTTTGAGGGGAAGGGGGAAGTAATTTTTTTTCGCTTTTTTTGAAAAAAAAATTCAGGCATCAAGATCACATGAAAATATGAACATTTAAAAAAGACACTTTGTGATGAATGTTATTATTTTAGCGTATATATATATATATATATATATATATATATATATATATATATATATATATATATATATATATATAGAGAGAGAGAGAGAGAGAGAGAGATTTAATCAAGAGGGACGCACTTTTTTGAGGGGAAGTAATTTTTTTTCGCTTTTTTTGAAAAAAAAATTCAGGCATCAAGATCACATGAAAATATGAACATTTAAAAAACACACTTTGTGATGAATGTTATTATTTTGGCGGTAAAACGCTCGAAGAAAAAAAAATGAAAACATTCCATGCATTGAATGTTTTGATTCTAGTTTTTTTTAAGGGTTTAGAAATTAGGGTTTAGAAATTAGGGGGTTAAAAATTAGGGTTTAGCTATTAGGGTTTAGAAATTAGGGTTTTGGGTTTAGAAATTAGGGTTTAGGTTTTAGAAATTAGGGTTTAGATTGAATATTTTAACACTTACGGTTTAGAGTTTAGGGTTTTGAGTTTTGGGTTGAGGGTTTACGGAGTCGTCTTGAAGAGTCAATTTAACGACAAAAATTTTTAGTTTTTCATTAGCTTTTCTTAAAAGTTTGACCGTGTCCTTTTTCGGACGACATGTGTCATTCGAAAAGGTAATTTCATTTTTTATTCTTATTTCGTGAAAATAATTTTGGCTCAAAAAGGTAAAAAATTTTGCGAATTATCTTTCCGGACGACATGTTATCGGGAAAATAACTTTGGCTTCAAATAGTAAAAATTTTCGCGCGCTATCTTTCTGAACATGTAGTCCGTAATAAAGAACAGTTTTTTCTCTTCCTTTTATAGTATTTATGGCTCTAAAAAGTATATTTCTTCTCGGGCAACTTTCCTGAAAAACATGTCATACGGAAAGCGTAAAATGCAATTTTTTTTCCCAGCCATATTCATCTATTTAAACACCATCATCAACATTTTTCTAACCTCAACCTCACCATTATCATTTTACAGTGTATTCGGAATGGAGGTATATTGTGAATGTAGTGAAGTTGCTGTATTCTGAATGTCTTGGTCACATCAAAATTAAGGTCGTCGGTTATCCTAATTATCCTGTATGGTAAAATTTATTTGCTTAATATTTGTGTTCTGTAACGAAATATTATATCACAAGCTACTTTCATTTTCGTTCGTAGTTCAACCCGTTGTGGTTAGATAGACATGCATGATCCACGCATGTGTGATAGGGCCCTGCAGATTATACCCGTATTGTTAAGGAGAATGAATAAGCTTGAGAATGAACTCAAAATTGAAAAACATCGACCTAAAAACGTGAAACTGATGTTAATTATTAGTTGGGTCGTATTTGTGATGTTTTTCTCTTAAATGTCAACTTATCTAGTTGTGTAAGATTAATGTTGTATTTTCTATTACAAGAATAAATATATTGAGTTATTTTTGTTTTCTAACAAAGTTAGTATTGAATATCATACAAAGTTACTGATTTGTTTAATGTGTGTTTTCACTCCGAAGGTAATCATCCGAGTCCTATCAAGAATTACAAAGAGGTGCACACTCATAATAAAACTAGTGCATGGAGTGGCAATATTCCGTAAATCAACTACGTAAGTAATGGGTCTTTTTAGTTAAACGAGGTAAAATGGGTTCAATTGGGCTAAAATGGGTCAAGTGGGGTCAATATGGGTTCAAATTGGGTCAATTGTGGTAAAATGGGTCAAGTGGGGTCGTTATGGTTTCAGATTGGGCTGGTTGAGGTAAATGGGTGAATTGTGATCAATATGGGTTCAAACTGGGTCAAATAGGGTCAAATGGAGTCAATTGGATTCAGATATGGTTAAATGGGAACAATTGGATTCATGTAGGTTTAAATGGAGTTAATTGGGTCAAATAGGTCAATTGTGGTCAAATGGAGTCAAATGGGTTCAAATGAGGTCAATTGGGATCAAATGGGGTCAATTGAATTCAAATGGGTTCAGATAGAGTTAGTTGGGTTTAAATGGGATCAAATATATTTAATTGGGTCGAGACAGTGGGGTCCTTAAAGCGTAGTAACGGTCAAGACGGGGTCGAGACGGATGTTGACTAGCGTTGACTTTTCATATATATATATATTTCAAACAGTAATATGTAAAATTAGAAGCAAATATCTATGTGTTATTTAAATTAGTTGCCTTTACTTTGAAATAATATTTATATATGAATATATATATATAAAGGCCAAAATCCGTCTCGACCCCGTTTCGGTCGTTTTTAAGGTTTTTAACAGTTTTTGACCGTTTTTTTCTTTGTTTAATCGTTGACCTTTTTTAACCCGTTTCTAGATCCGTTGCGATGGTACACAAATAAATTTGTTGCGACATCCATTGCGTCGGTTTGTCTCGGCCGTTTTTTACAACACTGGTTTACACTACACACCATGATCATGCTATCATGGCATTGATCACTACACTTATCACTATGTAACTATACCCATGAGGATAATTCCACTCACCTAATAGCACAAGAACTCATAGGTCTTATTTTACTGAGCCTCTGCATTTGCCTTTATCACCTGAGAAAGATACAATCAACTCAGCAATCACATCTCAATTATATCTTAATCAAAAACACTGATTATACATAATCACAGAATCATCAAAGTCTAATAGGTCATCCGCATGAGTGATTCTCATTCGTGCGAATGAGTCACCTCATTCGTGTAGATGACATTTGGGACGTATGGTGAGTCACTTAAGAACAACAACACCCAACAATCTAACTCGTATGTCCCAACATCTGGTTCGCACGAATCAACATCTGATTCGTACGAACCAACTAGTTAAACAGGATTCAAGCACAACCTGTCTTTCATACCGATGAAATCTCATCCGCATGGACGACATCTCATCTGTTGATAATGAAGAACAGTAGCAACGGCACTATTTTGGGTTTTAACACCCCAAATCACGATTTCAAGTTGTTTTGATCAGTCTAAAAGTGTAGGAATATCACATAACATATATAGAACTCATTCGTAACATCAATTAGGTCTTAACAACACTCAATCATTAAGAATCAATTATAATCTTAACTTTATAAAAACTTTCAAAAACTTAAGTTTAAATCAACCAAATCCAAGGATACTTTTTTTTTAAACAACAGTTTAGGATCACCCAGGGGACTAAACCACCAACGCGATCATCTCCCGCAGTTGCATAATCCGCCCCAACTGCTGCCATGGAGGAAACCCGACTCAGTACGAGGGCATGGGTGAAACCCCCTTCCTCGTTGCCCCCGCAACGCAATTTGTGAAAGGAGACCTCGGGTGAAATTGAAGATTAGGGGATATCATTGTGTTAGTGTAGAAAATATTTTCATCATACATAGCATAAACGAGTGGGATTAAACCCACATGTTACCATAGAAAATATTTTCGATATTACGATTTCTTTATGCTATTTGAAAAATCTCATAAATCATACATGTAGATCAAGCTTGAAGCTTTCATCTACTTTTTTCTTCAAAATTTTATATTAACTATTAATTAAAAGCAATTAATTATTTCACCCTATTAATATAAAAGATTATTAATATCATACATTTTATTATATTCAACTTATGATTAAGATATATAATAATAAGATATATGTTGAGTCCCCAAAATAATTAAGGATTTAATTATGACAAAACTGTAATTTATTTGCACTAAAATGTTATGTGCAGTCAGCACAAGTTTGTTTATGTATAGACAGCAGATATTGCTGTGTCGAGTGTTTAGTTTGCTGCTCAGCCTACCAGCACAAGGTAGACAGTGTTCTTCAATCAGCACAGGATGTGTACTCAGCAAATCAAGAACATGAAGTGGCTCAGCAATGAAGAACCAGCACAGCTAGAATGCAGCTTACTACACAAGACAGCTATGCTCCATTATAAGCATAGTAGTTTCCCGAGTGGTCTACATCTATGGTACTATTCAACAGAAGTCTAAGACAAAGTTGAACAGAAAAGGACACGCGTCGGCGGCTGACAAGTGACCTTACAAGACCACGTGAGAATGCAGAAGTTTAACGCATGTGCACATGGGTTATACTTTGTCAACACCTAGGGAACACAACATTCTATTTGTATAATCAAATAGTGGTGCCAAACCGAATTGGGGTGTTCCTGCAAATAGCTACCAAAGAGGAAAGAGGAGAGCATGCTCTCTAATATAGTTGTCATGTCATAACCTGACCTTAACCATAAGGACGAATACAATAATATATGATTTCATCGCGAGGTATTGACCTCTATATGCGACGTTTTTCAAAAATTGCATTCATTTTTACAATACAAACCATAACTTTTATTACAAATACAAGGTTTAAACAAGATAATAATGATTATCGTTTAGCGATAATCTTAGACTTACAAACTTTACATGTGATAATAACAATACGACTTCCAACATATTTTACATTACAAATCCTCCGATATGCAGTTTTATTTTTGACACAAATATTGCATACTCAAGATCTTGCTTAAATTCAACATGTTGCAGCGGAAGCTTTTAGTTATCACCTGAGAATAAACATGCTTAAAACGTCAACATAAAGTTGGTGAGATATAGGTTTAATGCCGGCAGCGTTATGAATATAGACCACAAGATCTCATATATAAACGTTTTAATAAAAATATTCTAAGTTGTTGAGCACTTGATAACCATACTTAACATTTAATCAACGTCGCATATTCCCTTTATTATGAAATCTTACTACACCGTACCAAGTGTAGTCACCGAAATGAAGTACTGTGCAACCGTTGAATACTGGTCGTCCAGTCCGGTTGGGGTTGTCAGGCCCGATAGATCTATTAACAGGATTCGCGTTTACAATACCTCATGTAAATAATAGTTACCAAGTTACAGGGAAGTATGCCAGTGGGACTATATACTCACTTTTGCCTTGAAGGTATTTATCACGACTTGGTCTCCGATAGATATCACGAACCTAACCATATATATAATATATCAACATATTTTCTTTTTAAGTAATCGTTACATATATATATATATATATATATATATATATATATATATATATATATATATATATATATATATATATATATACTTTTAATACTTTTAATATTTTCTTAGTCCGTAGTTAGCAGTCCGATGTTAGTGGTCCGCAATTAGTTGCTTAAATAAAATAAATAAAGACCCCATCGTATTCGTATTGATCAGAATTAATCTCGACCCATGGTACCATGTTGTCAAGTGACGTGTTGCGTACATAAAGTACCGTGTTGTCAAATGACGTGTTGCGTACAATCATGAGGTCTTATGATTAATCTTCTCGTGTTGTTTACGGGTGGTCCTGAAATATATAAAATCAAATCATAAGTAAATATATATTAAATATTATGTTAATTAGCCAAGATATGATTAATCCGATTTTGTCATAATATGATATATTACAGGTCTTGAAGTGTTTTTAAAAATCAAATTAGAAGGATCTATTTAGTTTGCGAACAAGTTTGAAATCACTCAAACTATGTTCTTGTTGTTAAAATTTTACAACACAAAATAAGATAGCTATATAAATATGAATCGAATAAGGTTATGAATAAGGTTACTACCTCAAGTTACTTGGACAAAGCTACTGGAAAAGGTAAGAAAAATCTTGGAATCAAAAGAGTGGTGGAGTGGGATTGAAAGATTGGAAGTAATCTCCTTGAAATCGGATGACTATATTGATACGTTCTTGAGTAGGTAAATGAAGAGAGATTAGGGAGTGAATTAACTTGAAAGAAAATTGGAAATGAAATTGTATGTGTGTGTGTGCAAAATAGCATGATTATGGGATGGATATATAGGAGATTTAGTTTGTTTTCTTGCACAAAAGTCACACATGAGGTTAAATGACTGGTTCTCACATGTAACATCATGTCTAGTGGCTGATCATTGAAGTTTATTGTTGGTATATACCAATAGTAAATACGTATAGAAGCTGGGTATGATACGGTTACATATACCCTAGATATACTTGTAGAAATTTTGAGGAATCGGAACGAGAATTCAAATATGGACGGGTTTATAACTGTAAAAGAGGCTCAAAACTGGGCTTTTATTTTTGGGTCAAACCGGGCCAAAATAAAATTTTAAGACATTTTTAATAAAACAATGTTAGCCCAAAAAAAAATTTCCAAGCTGACCTGGCAGCTCGACCCTAGCCAGGGGCTCTGCCCCTTGGACCCCGCCAGGGGCTGCCACCCCTTGGACCCCGCTTATCGGGGGCGCTGCCCCCGAACCCCCGTCATAATCAAGATAAGTTCAAACAAGTGTGCACTCCACACTTCCCCAAACTTGTTCGATATTTATCAAGATTATTTTGGTTACAATTTAATCCCATTACACTTAAATCATATTGGTGACATAGATCACCAACACATTATAGATTGTAAGTATATATGTCAAAGAACGTTACATATAGTTATCGTTTTGAAAACTTAAGTTAGTGGTCTCAAAGTATACTTATAACTCATTGTTGTTAGTTCACAATGAAATGTTAAACCATCCTTAAATCATGTTAAATATGTATAGATATGTACATATACATAATCGTATAATTATCGTGTGTTATATAGTTCGTGATATCATCGGTCAAATTGGACGGTCAAACGTTGTGTGAAACTCTTTTCAGAAACATAAGTCTCAACAGTTTGGATTACTTATCATGTTGGTAAGGTTTAATTTATGTAAATATTAATCTCATAGGTATAAAAAGATCGGAAAAATCCGGGTCGTTATAGTACCTACCCGTTAAATAAATTTCGTCCCGAAATTTTAAAATTGTACCTATTTTGCGTTCTCGGGAAACAAATGTGGGTACTTTCGTTTCATCTGATCCTCTCGTTCCCATGTAAACTCGGGACCCCTTCGAGCATTCCAACGAACCTTAACGATCGGTATGTTGCTCTGCTTGAGTTGTTTAACTTCACGGTCCATGATTTCGACTGGTTCTTCTATGAATTGTAGTTTCTCGTCGACTTGGATTTCTTCAAGAGGAATGGTGAGATCTTCCTTTGCAAGACATTTCTTAAGGTTTGATACGTGAAATGTATTATGTACTCCGGCGAGTTGTTGCGATAACTCGAGTCGATAAGCTATCGGTCCAATGCGTTCGATGATCTTGAACGGGCCTACATACCTTGGGTTCAGTTTACCCCTTTTACCGAAACGTATTACACCTTTCCAAGGTGACACCTTTAACATAACCATGTCACCGATCTGAAACTCTAATGGTTTCCTTCGGACATCGGCGTAGCTCTTTTGGTGACTACGGGCTATTTTCAATCTCTCTTTGATTTGTACTATCTTCTCAGTCGTTTCGTGTATGATCTCGGGACCAGTTAATTGTCGATCTCCTACTTCATTCCAACAGATAGGGGATCTACACTTCCTTCCATACAGTGCTTCGAATGGTGCAGCTTTAATGCTCGCATGATAACTGTTATTATACGAGAATTCTGCTAATGGTAGATATTTATCCCATCAGTTTCCAAAATCGATCACACATGCCCTGAGCATGTCTTCAAGAGTCTGAATTGTTCTTTCACTCTGCCCGTCAGTTTGTGGATGATATGCGGTGCTCATATCCAAATGAGTTCCCAGTGCCTCCTGTAGTGATTGCCAGAACTTTGATGTAAATCTACTATCACGATCAGATATAATGGAAATAGGTATTCCATGCCTTGAAACAATTTCCTTTATATACAATCGTAATAGTTTCTCCATTCTATCCGTTTCCTTTATAGGCAAGAAATGTGCAGATTTGGTGAGACGATCAACTATTACTCAAATGGTGTCATAACCCCAGGCAGTCTTAGGTAACTTTGTGATGAAATCCATGGTAATACCGTCCCATTTCCATTCTGGGATTTCTGGTTGTTGAAGTAACCCTGACGGCTTCTGGTGTTCTGCTTTGACTTTGGAATAAGTTAAACATTCCCCAACATATGTTGCAATGTCTGTCTTCAAATTAGGCCACCAATAATGCGTCTTAAGATCTTGATACATCTTTTCAACTCCAGGATGTATCGAGTATCTTGTCTTATGTGCCTCATTCAATATCAACTTCCTTAATCCACCCAACTTCGGTACCCAAATATGGTTTGCAAAACATCGAATTCCGTCTTCCCGCATAACGAGTTGCTTCTCATACTTCTTCATTATTTCATTTCCTATGTTTTCTTTAGTAAGAGCTTCTCGTTGAGCCTCTTTGGTTTGTGAGTTGAGATTCATGCGAATTTTTATGTTCATTGCTCGTACTCGAATTGGTTCCCGTTCCTTTCTGCTTAGAGCGTCGGCCACTACATTCGCTTTCCCGGGATGATAGCGAATCTCACAATCGTAGTCGTTTATCAGCTAGACCCACCTACGTTGCCTCATGTTCAGCTGTTTCTGATCGAAGATATGTTGAAGGCTTTTATGATAGGTAAACACAGTGCATTTAACCCCATATAAGTAGTGTCTCCATATCTTCAATGCAAACACTACTGCTCCCAATTCTAAATCATGCGTCGTATAATTCCGCTCATGAATCTTCAATTATCGGGATGCGTATGCTATAACTTTCTTCCGTTGCAAAAGGACGCAACCAAAACCTTGTCGCGAAGCGTCACAATATATCTCAAAATCATCGTTCCCTTCAGGTAATGATAAAATAGGCGCTGTAGTCAACTTCTTCTTCAGTAATTGAAATGCACTCTCCTGCTCAGAAGTCCATTGGTACTTCTTCCCTTTTTGCGTTAACGCTGTTAATGGTTTAGCTATTCGGGAAAAATCTTGAATAAACCTTCTATAATAACCAGCTAAACCCAAAAATTGGCGTATCTGCGTTGGTGTCTTAGGAGTCTCCCATTTTTCAATGGCCTCAATTTTAGCTGGGTCAACCTGAATTCCTTTGCTACTAACAACATGGCCAAGAAATTGCACTTCTTTCAACCAAAACGCACACTTAGAAAATTTGGCGTATAATTGTTCTTTTCTTAACAATTCTAATACCAATCTTAAATGTTGTTCATGCTCTTGCTCACTCTTGGAATAGATAAGAATATCGTCAATGAAAACGATAACAAACTTATCTAAATACGGACTACAAACTCGATTCATGAGGTCCATGAATACAGCTGGCGCATTCGTTAATCCAAACGGCATGACCAAAAATTCATAATGACCGTAGCGTGTCCGAAAAGCAGTTTTCGGAATATCTTCTTCTTTGACGCGTAGTTGACGATAGCCCGACCTTAGGTCGATTTTCGAGTAAACACATGATCCTTGCAATTGATCAAACAAGTCATCAATTCTCGGTAGTGGATACCGATTCTTGATAGTTAACTTATTTAATTCACGATAATCTATACACATTCGGAAAGATCCGTCTTTCTTCTTGACGAATAAAATCGGAGCTCCCCACGGTGAAGTGCTCGGTCGAATGAAACCACGGTCCAGTAATTCTTGTAACTGGCTTTGTAACTCTTTCATCTCAGATGGTGCAAGTCTATATGGAGCACGAGCTACTGGTGCAGCTCCTGGTACTAGAACTATTTGAAATTCTACAGATCTAAATGGAGGTAATCCCGGCAACTCTTCCAGAAATACTTCAGGAAAATCTCTTGCCACAGGCACGTCGTTGATGCTCTTCACTTTTTCATTCGTTTCGACTTTATTAACATGTGCTAGGATAGCATAGCACCCTTTCTTCAAGCACTTTTGAGCTTTCAAACAACTAATGAGTTTTAGCTTTGAGTTACCCTTCTCTCCATAAATCATTAATGGCGTTCTATCCTTACGAGGAATGCGAATTGCCTTCTTGGCGCACACAACTTCAGCTCCTATTTTGGACATCCAGTCCATGCCGACTATTACATCAAAACTTCCTAATTCTACGGGTATCAAATCAATCTTAAATGTTTCTCCGGCTAAATTTATTTTACAATCACGGCAAATTTTATCGGCTTTAATTAGTTTACCATTAGCTATCTCAATCATGTACTTAGCATCTAGAGGTAATGATGAACAATTCAATTTAGCGTGAAAGTCTTTACACACGTAACTTCTATCGGCACCAGTTTCAAATATAATAGATACGGATAAGTTATTAATGGTAAACGTACTCGTAACAAGCTCCGGGTCTTCATACGCCTCTCTAGCATTAATAACAAATGCTCTTCCACGTGCAGATCCGTTATTCTTCTCTGGATTCGGGCACTGACTCTTATAATGACCCTGTTTCCCACACCCATAACAAGTAACAGTGGCCAAGGCAGTTCTATTTGCATTGGTGGCAGGAGTCTTGGTACCGTTTGTATTTGTAGCGGGAACCCTACAATCTTCAGCAAGATGACCTTTTCGATTACAATTGTTGCACACCACATTACAATAACCAGAGTGATGTTTGTGGCATCTGTTACATAAAGGATTTCGTCCTTTGTAACCTGAGTTTGAACCGCTACCCGCACCATGCGTGGTTTCTTGTTTCTTGTTGGATTGTTGATGATTACCTTCCCACTTTCTTTTATTTCCCGATGTCTTGACATCGGTGTTCTTATCCAGAATAATCTGGTCCATCAACTCGTTCGCCATGGTGATAGCTTCATGAATAGTCTTGGGTTTGGATGCTGTAACATTTGCCTTGATCTTTTTAGGCAAACCGTCTTTGTACAGTTCAATCTTCCGTTCTTCGGTTGGTGCCAATTCGGGACATAGCAAAGCTAATTCCATGAATCGCTGATTGTAGTTGGTGAGTTCAGTACCAACAACTTTCAGGCTTCGTAATTCAGCTTCCAACTTCCTAACCTCGTTCCTTGGATAATATTCGTTGATTAGCATTGTTTTGAATTCTTTCCAAGGAGTATCATAAGCTACATCTCCTCCTACGGCCTTCACATAGTTTTTCCACCACGTGAGTGCACTATCTTGTAGGGTGCACGATGCATACTTGGTCATGTCCTTCTCAATACAACCACTAATTTTAAACACAGACTCAATCTTTTCGATCCACCGGGTTAAACCGACCGGTCCTTCTGTTCCACTGAATGATGAGGGCTTGCAACCTTGAAAAGTTTTGTAAGTGCACCCCACATGAGGATTTGGGTTAACTGCAGCACCTCTTACAGCCTCGACCCATAACATTCTGTCGTTCACTCGCTGATTGATGAGTTCCTGGATTTCTTGTTCCGTCATTCGATTCAATCGCTCCATAATCTTCAATAAGAATGAAAAAAATAATTATTCACATGGAATATTATAGATGTAGTATGTATTTACAGTACATCGTAGCTTATTAATAATATGAACCAGTTATTATTATAAAAGCCTTTTCTTCTTATTAGCGTTTTATAATTATATCTAGGGTAGTACCTACCCGTTAAAGTTCATACTTAATAGCTTAGTACGAAAATCAATTACTACCACCCAAATAATACTTAACCATGGAAAATTATTGCATTTCACACTTCACTATTTTACATATGCTTATCTTACATCAAACATTAAGCAAACCACACTAGTAATATTATACAAAACATTATATGATCTCATGGTTTAAAACAACAGCGCATCATTTAACCCAAAGCGTTTGTGTTCAAAGAAATCGCTTAAAGGTTATCCTGGTTGTCTCCCTGCGTTTTGGCTGAGGAACCGAAGAACTGGATGTCAGGATAGAACTAGTAGGAATAGCGGGAATAGGTGTGGAAGTATCTGGTGGAGTTGGTGCCACAACATCCTCTCTAGACTCGGGATTTAGATTTTCCATTTCAGTAGCCTTTCGTTTCTTTCCTCGTTCGAACTTGTCTTTAGTAATTTCCTGTATTTCTTCCTCCTCAGGATCACTTTCCGGTTCCTCTTCAATTGATTCATCCGGAACTTGTGAGTCTTCCCCAAAGGTGTCGTTTTCATCATCGGATAGATTAATGACTGGAACACCATCTGAAGAGTCTGTTTCGGAGTCGCTGAATGTGATAATAAGTTCTAAGCCAGACATCTATCACATAACAACTAGCACGTTAATACCACATAATATTTACATATTAATTTTTAACCAGTAAGGATAAGCAATAGTTTTCGAAATCAAACACGGTCAAAGTCCAGACTCACTAATGCATCCTAATAAACTCGATAAGACACACTAATGCGAATTCTCTGGTTCTCTAAGACCAACGCTCTGATACCACATGTCATAACCCGACCTTAACCATAAGGACGAATACAATAACATATGATTTCATCGTGAGGTATTGACCTCTATATGCGACGTTTTTCAAAAACTGCATTAGTTTTTACAATACAAACCATAACTTTTATTACAAATACAAGGTTTAAACAAGATAGTAATGATTATCATTTAGCGATAATCTTAGACTTACAAACTTTACATGTGATAATAACAATACGACTTCCAACATATTTTACATTACAAATCCTCCGATATGCAGTTTTATTTTTGACACAAATATGCATACTCAAGATCTTGCTTAAATTCAACATGTTGCAGCGGAAGCTTTTAGTTATCACCTGAGAATAAAAAAGCTTAAAACGTCAACATAAAGTTGGTGAGATATAGGTTTAATGCCGGCAGCGTTATGAATATAGACCACAAGATCTCATATATAAACGTTTTAATAAAAATATTCTAAGTTGTTGAGCACTTGATAACCATACTTAACATTTAATCAACGTCACATATTCCCTTTATTATGAAATCTTACTACACCATACCAAGTGTAGTCACCGAAACGAAGTACTGTGCAACCGTTGAATACTGGTCGTCCAGTCCGGTTGGGGTTGTCAGGCCCGATAGATCTATTAACAGGATTCGCGTTTACAATACCTCATGTAAATAATAGTTACCAAGTTACAGGGAAGTATGCCAGTGGTACAACTCAACGTAGAATATATATTTTTAATCACTTGTGTCCATAACGTAAATCATAAAATGCATGTATTCTCATCCCGAAATATTTAGAGTTTAAAAGTGGGACTATATACTCACTTTTGCCTTGAAGGTATTTATCACGACTTGGTCTCCGATAGATATCACGAACCTAACCATATATATAATATATCAACATATTTTCTTTTTAAGTAATCGTTACATATATATATATATATATATATATATATATATATATATATATATATATATATATATATATATATATATATATATATATATATATATATATATATATATATATATATACTTTTAATACTTTTAATATTTTCTTAGTCCGTAGTTAGCAGTCCGATGTTAGTGGTCCGCAATTAGTTGCTTAAATAAAATAAATAAAGACCCCATCGTATTCGTATTGATCAGAATTAATCTCGACCCATGGTACCATGTTGTCAAGTGACGTGTTGCGTACATAAAGTACCGTGTTGTCAAATGACGTGTTGCGTACAATCATGAGGTCTTATGATTAATCTTCTCGTGTTGTTTACGGGTGGTCTTGAAATATATAAAATCAAATCATAAGTAAATATATATTAAATATTATGTTAATTAGCCAAGATATGATTAATCCGATTTTGTCATAATATGATATATTACAGGTCTTGAAGTGTTTTTAAAAATCAAATTAGAAGGATCTATTTAGTTTGCGAACAAGTTTGAAATCACTCAAACTATGTTATTGTTGTTAAAATTTTACAACACAAAATAAGATAGCTATATAAATATGAATCGAATAAGGTTACTACCTCAAGTTACTTGGACAAAGCTACTAGAAAAGGTAAGAAAAATCTTGGAATCAAAAGAGTGGTGGAGTGGGATTGAAAGATTGGAAGTAATCTCCTTGAAATCGGATGACTATATTGATACGTTCTTGAGTAGGTAAATGAAGAGAGATTAGGGAGTGAATTAACTTGAAAGAAAATTGGAAATGAAATTGTATGTGTGTGTGTGCAAAATAGCATGATTATGGGATGGATATATAGGAGATTTAGTTTGTTTTCTTGCACAAAAGTCACACATGAGGTTAAATGACTGGTTCTCACATGTAACATCATGTCTAGTGGCTGATCATTGAAGTTTATTGTTGGTATATACCAATAGTAAATACGTATAGAAGCTGGGTATGATACGGTTACATATACCCTAGATATACTTGTAGAAATTTTGAGGAATCGGAACGAGAATTCAAATATGGACGGGTTTATAACTGTAAAAGAGGCTCAAAACTGGGCTTTTATTTTTGGGTCAAACCGGGCCAAAATAAAATTTTAAGACATTTTTAATAAAACAATGTTAGCCCAAAAAAAAATTTCCAAGCTGACCTGGCAGCTCGACCCTAGCCAGGGGCTCTGCCCCTTGGACCCCGCCAGGGGCTGCCACCCCTTGGACCCCGCTTATTGGGGGCGCTGCCCCCGAACCCCCGTCATAATCAAGATAAGTTCAAACAAGTGTGCACTCCACACTTCCCCAAACTTGTTCGATATTTATCAAGATTATTTTGGTTACAATTTAATCCCATTACACTTAAATCATATTGGTGACATAGATCACCAACACATTATAGATTGTAAGTATATATGTCAAAGAACGTTACATATAGTTATCGTTTTGAAAACTTAAGTTAGTGGTCTCAAAGTATACTTATAACTCATTGTTGTTAGTTCACAATGAAATGTTAAACCATCCTTAAATCATGTTAAATATGTATAGATATGTACATATACATAATCGTATAATTATCGTGTGTTATATAGTTCGTGATATCATCGGTCAAATTGGACGGTCAAACGTTGTGTGAAACTCTTTTCAGAAACATAAGTCTCAACAGTTTGGATTACTTATCATGTTGGTAAGGTTTAATTTATGTAAATATTAATCTCATAGGTATAAAAAGATCGGAAAAATCCGGGTCGTTACATGTCCCCACAAGTATAGACATCCTATGTACCAGTGGACAATAGAACCATTACACGGATAATAGGACTACTATAATTTGTTGTATCCACTATTGTAATAACTAGTGGTGTGGGTTTTATTTTTATAGAGTCAAAACGTGTAATAGCTGTTAGTTTACCTCTTAGCTATAATCTAGGTAATCTGTATCAATCAACTATCATTCCGCCAAGGATAGTTGTGATTCTTTATGATTTAATCAATAAAGAATAACTGTTGAAAATTACATGTGACTCTATTTATTTGCATGCTTGAATACTAATCGAGTTTAACTGTTAAGTTATTTTAAAAGAAATTGTATTCACCCCCCTCTACAATACTCCTGTTGTTATCAAGGGACCAACAACTGGTATCAGAGCTTCAGTCTTGATAATTAATATCTTGGATCTGAATTCTCTCATGGCTGCATATTCTAATACAGCTTACCTTGAAAATGGCTCATCCAATAGACCACCCAAATTTGATGAAGATGAGTATGAAACTTGGAAAGCAAGATTCATGCTTCACCTTGAGTCTATTGACCCACTCATGGCTGGTATTGCCACAGATGGTCCATTTGTACCTACTGAGACTATTGGTAGTGCACCAGATACAGCTGACACTCCTGCTGTTCCTGGCAGAGAGGTTATTCTCACCCCTTCTAGATGGGATGCTGAGGATAAACTTCGTGTTGGACTTGACCCTAAAATTAGAACCTTGTTAGCTATAACTTTTCCTAACCCACTGTTCAAACTGATTAAGGGAAAAGAAAATGCCAAGCTTATGTTGGACTATCTAGATGTTACCTATGAGGGTATGGGAGAAGTTAGGCAGAACAGAATGATTGCTTTAAAACGAGAATATGAAATGTTCTTTGCCTACAAGAATGAAACTCTTAAGCAAACCTTCATTAGGTTTAACTCCTTGATTGCTGACCTGATCACTTTGAATGTCACCTATACTGAGTTTGAACAAGTAAACAAATTCATAGATTCACTGCCTACTAAATGGAAATCTGTTACTGACCCTTTAAGAACCACTCAGACCCTAAAGAACTTTAACATGTCTTCTCTCTACAGTTCACTTTGGAACCATGAGAAGGCAGAGGCTAAATTTGAACTTAACTTGAAAGAAAACTTTAGGTCTGCCCCCACCACTTTAAAATCTTCTAAGACAGATGATACTGCTCTTATTGCTGCTGCTAAAAAGAAAACTCAAAAGGCTTTACTGGTTCAAAAGTTGTTGGCATAAGAAGAGTCAGCTAAGAGTGATGTGGATAGTGGTACTGGGTCTAAAGAAAGCAGTGATGATGAAAGTGATGCAGAAGGGTTTGCTGAAAGTATGGCTTTGCTGGCTAGGCAGTTCAAAAGGTTCAATCGTAATAGAACCAACAAGTCATACAAAGGGAGTAAGAAACCGAGTGCTAGGTATAGCAGCAAGTCAGTCAAGGGTCCTAAATCTGAGTGTTATAATTGTGGGAAGGTTGGACATTTTACTGCTGAATGCATGTCCAGGAAACCTTCAATTTCACATGCTAACTCTTTCTCAAAAGCTGACAAGTACAAGAACAAGTACAAAGTTATGAATGCTCAGATGAAGGAAAGTTCTAAGACTGATAAGAAGGGTAAAAAGCCAGAAAAGGTTCTAGTTGCTGAGCATCATGATTGGGATAAAACCAGCTCGTCGTCTTCCTCTGATAGTGATACTGATGATGATGGTGCTGGTTATGCTCCAGAAAAGAAGCTGTGTTTAATGGCCAAGGAGGTCAAGGAGTCTGATGAGGATGATAGTGGTAGTAAGTTTTTGGCTGATATGAGGGAAGCTGATCAGAAAAGAGATTCACCTCAATGGAAAACTGAATTGATGTATAAGGTTAATAATTTTGAACTTATACTGATGATGAAAAAGCCGAAATGTTTGACTACCTAAGAGTTGACTTATGTAGAGGCAGCAAACGTGAAGAAGTTTTGAAAACTGATAACAAATCTTTAAATGGGAAACTTAAAAGCAAAATTGATGAAATTAAAATCTTGAAAGATGAAATTTCCAAACTTGAAAAATAAAACTTTGCTTTAAGGTCTCTTCACGTTGAGGCAGCAGAAGTCAAGAACCAGCTGGATAATCTTAAAATGGTTGTCGCTTCATGGTGTACATCTGCTCAACGCACAACAAAGTGTGTTAACGAGCAGGTGCCTGCCCAAGTTGAAGCTTTCTTTGCTGGTGACTATGCTGCTGCTGCTGCTATTGCAGAAGTTACTTTCATAGACCCAATTCTTGAAACAGATCCTGAAGTTGTCTTGCCAAATACCTTTGCCAAGATAGTTAAGGGTAAAAAGGTCTTGACAAATAAGTTTGTTAGACCTACTGTGTTCCCACCACCTGCCATGAAAGAAATTTTGGAGGATGAAGTTAGAGCAAGAGAAGCCAGTACCTCAATTGATGAGACTACTGACCCCTCAAGCATCTACTACATGACTCTAAAAGAAAGACGTATCAAAAGGGAAATCACTGAAAATAATCTTAGAAAAATTAAACCAACTGATTCCCCTTCGTGTTCGAGTTCCAATTGTGCTGAGCCAGCTGATGACAAACTTACTGGTCAACCAGTAGCTGCAGACAAGCCAGTCAAATGTAATACTGGCAAGTCCAAGGCAGCAGGAAAAACTTCTTCTAGCTCATCAGCTTCAGTAGACAAGCCAGTAACTTCCCACGCTGGCTCGTCAAATCATAAAGGCAAAGCAATACGTGATGACTATGGTACTGGTTCCAAGAAGAAACCTGCCCTTAAGGGAAAAGCAAAAGTGGACTCGAATGAAGAGCTGTCTATCACTGAGATTATGACAGTCAAGCTTGACCAGCTAATTGAGGCAGTAACTAAAAATTGACCCGATCTTACTACACCCCTTTACTCTGTGTATGACCAGTCACAGATACCAAATGTGAGAAAATGCTACAAATGTGGCAGCAAGTTTCACTTAGCCAACCGGTGTCCTTTTACCCCAACCCCGTATGCAGCTACTTCTTCAAACAAACCAACAGACAGGAAGAGATCATCAAAGATGACCCTTCCAGAACCCATCCTTGGATGGGTTCTCAAAAAGAACTAATCTCTTAGCTACTGTGCAGGACATTCAAAACAAGCAAATCTGGTATCTCGATAGTTGCTATTTGAGACATATAACCGGATGTAAGTCCCTGCTGATGGACTATCAAGAAAAATATGGTCCAGTTGTTTCGTATGGAGATAATTCGTTGGGTTACACAAAGGGTTTTGGTACTTTGACTAATGGGAATGTCACATTCTCAAATGTTGCATATGTCGTTGGGCTTAAACATAATTTACTCAGCATAAGCCAACTGATAAGTAATAATAAGATAGTCCAATTCAGAAGGAAAATTGGCACTATTTTTGATAAGACAGGGAAGCCACTGCTGACTGCAAAACGTCATGAAAACATGTATCAAATTGACATGAACACAGCAGTCACAACAACTGATACTTGTTTCTATTCAAAGGCAGCTGATAATGCTAAAAATGAACATATATTTCATAGCATTATTCCTCAAGAAAGACAAGCTTTTAGTTGCAATTGTTCTATTTACAAGTGATATTCGTTTAAATAATAAAAGGTGAAGACAAAAGACAGATTCGACGAATTGAAGACGCAAACGACCAAAAAGCTCAAAAGTACAAAAGACAATCAAAGAGGTTCCAATTATTGATAAGAAACGTCTCGAAATTACAATAGTGCAAGATTCAAAACGCAAAGTACAAAATATAAAATTGTACGCAAGGACGTTCGAAAATCCGGAACCGGGACCAGAGTCAACTCTCAACGCTCGACGCAACGGACTAAAAATTACAAGTCAACTATGCACATAAATATAATATAATATTTAAATAATTCTTATAATTATTTATATATTATAATAAATAATAAAAACCGTCGGCAAGAAAGACTCCAAAGGGACTGAGCTGTAATTTCATTCTCCGCGACTCGCGGAGTTTGAAGGCAAAAATGCCGCGAGTCGCGGAGCCCCAAAAGTCGACTTTTCCTATAAAAGCAACCGAATTCTGATCGCAAATCATCATCTTTTTCTTCTTCTCCTCATACGTAAAATATATATATATATTTATAATTTATATTTTAATTTTAATTATAATTCTAATAATAAGGGTATGTTAGCAAATGTTGTAAGGGTGTAAGTCGAAATTCTGTCCGTGTAACGCTACGCTATTTTTAATCATTGTAAGTTATGTTCAACCTTTTTATATTAATGTCTCGTAGCTAAGTTATTATTATGCTTATTTAAAACGAAGTAATCATGATGTTGGGCTAATTACTAAAATTGGGTAATTGGGCTTTGTACCATAATTGGGGTTTGGACAAAAGAACGACACTTGTGGAAATTAGACTATGAGCTATTAATGGGCTTTATATTTGTTTAACTAAATGATAGTTTGTTAATGTTAATATAAAGATTTACAATTGGGCGTCCCTATAAATTACCATATACACTCAATCGGACACGATGGGCGGGGTATTTATATGTACGAATAATCGTTCATTTAACCGGACACGGGAATGGATTAATAGCCACTAGAATAATTAAAACAGGGGTGAAATTATGTACAAAGGACACTTGGTATAATTGATAACAAAATATTAAAACCTTGGGTTACACTCAGTCGACATCCTGGTGTAATTATTAAACAAAGTATTAAAATCTTGTTACAGTTTAAGTCCCCAATTAGTTGGAATATTTAACTTCGGGTATAAGGATAATTTGACGAGGACACTCGCACTTTATATTTATGACTGATGGACTGTTATGGACAAAAACCAGACGGACATATTAAATAATCCAGGACAAAGGACAATTAACCCATGGGCATAAAACTAAAATCAACACGTCAAACATCATGATTATGGAAGTTTAAATAAGCATAATTCTTTTATTTCATATTTAATTTCCTTTATTTTATATTTAATTGCACTTCTAATTATCGCATTTTTATTGTTATTGTATTTAATCGCACTTTTAATTATCGTACTTTTTAATTATCGCAAGTTTATTTTATCGCACTTTTATTATTCGCAATTTCATTATCGTTATTTACTTCATGCTTTAATTTAAGTCTTGTATTTATTTTTAATATTTTACATTTGGTTTTAACTGCGACTAAAGTTTTAAAATCGACAAATAGGTCATTAAACGGTAAAAACCCCCCTTTATAATAATAATATTACTTATATATATATTTGTATTTTTATAAAAGTAAACTAATATAGCGTTGAGCTTTGTTTAAAAAAGATTCCCTGTGGAACGAACCGGACTTACTAAAAACTACACTACTGTACGATTAGATACACTGCCTATAAGTGTTGTAGCAAGGTTTAAGTATATCCATTCTATAAATAAATAAATATCTTGTGTAAAATTGTATCGTATTTAATAGTGTTTCGTTGTAAAATTTAATAGTATTATATACCACTCCGCTACCACATCAAGTATTTTTGGCGCCGCTGCCGGGGAACTCTCTTAAAAGCCGGAAGCGCAACGCTAATATAAAAAAAAAAAAGATTTTTAGTTTACTTTTATTAAAATTCGTTTTTGTAAAAAAAAAAACGTTTTAAATATTCGAAAATATAAAAAGAAAAACAAAAATATAAATATTTTTAGGAGTTTGATAAATATTTAAGTTTTATAAAGTTTCTTTGTTTTTATTTTATAAAAACATAAGTTTTATTTAAGTATTTTGTTTTTATTTAAAAACATATAAATATAAAAAATATATATATATAAATCTAGTTTTAAGATTTTTATTTATAAAATTATAAAGTGATTCTATTTTTATTTAAGTTTTAAATATAAGTTTTATTAATACACATATTTAAAAACAGAAAATAAAATAAATAAATAAATAAATAAAGAAAAACGCGTTGAAATTAAACCTGTCAGTTGAAATTCTGAACCCCGCGACTCGCGAGGTTTGATGCATTAAATACCGCAACTCGCGGAGGTATTCTGACACGCGACAGAAGCCCTAATCAGGCATTAATTACGGAGTTATTATTATTATTATTTATTAATTAAAACCCTAATTATGTTTTTAGTTTTTAATTAGTTTTTAGTTTTTATTATTATTTTGTATATTTTGTTTAAATTAGTTTAATTAATTTGTAAAATTAGTAGTTTTATTAAATAAATAATATAAAAATAATATTTTTATAAAAATTGTAATTTTTACAACTTTTTGTATATTTTTATATTTTGTCCCTTTTTAATCGCTTTAGCGTAACTTTTGTATTTTTAGCTCATATTTAGTTTTAAACTTAGTTTTTGCCATAGTTATTTTTACTCCTAGATTTTTAGGCTTTGCCGTAGAATTCCTTAAGTGCTTTTTCTTTAGACTAAGATTTAGGTGCTTTAGAATTTTGCGACGCCTTTTTAAGTTTTAGTTTCTTTTTAAGTCATTTCCATTTGGGATTTAGTTTTTCTTGTAAGCTTTAATATTTTTAGACGACTTTTTACCTATGTATCAATTATCATTCCAATTAGTAATTTTAATTTGCGATTATAATTTTAAGTTAGTTGTAGTAATAAGGTTAGGTTAGTCAAGTATTTTTAAGTTTTATAAGTTTCTTTTATTTTTCCGTCACCTTTTATTTTTCAACCATTTTTCTTTTTCGACCTTTTTCGACGAACTCTTTTTCTTTCTTATTTCTCGCTATTCTAGTTTTAGGACATAGATTTTTATTCTACTTCTTATCTAAATTTCTTAAAATTACGAAAATTTATTTTAAGTGGTTAAATTAATAGACATCAAAATTTTCTGGTTCGTAGTAATAGTTGGATTTGTACGTGGACCGGGTTATTGGAGCCAAACAGTCCTCAATTATATTGAGACCAAACGAATCCTGCCCCTCTGCTGCATCTTTTGGCTATTCGAAACGTGGGCAAAATCAGAAAAGTCTATTAATTGGATAACTTATTATAATTTTTCTTTCCTTTTTAAAACTAATAGGATATTCAGTGAATGCACCGAGCAAGACGTTCACCACCTTTTGTACGTTCACCACCTGTAACTAGATCAAGACATTTAGCAAATATAACCGCCGTTGATTTTTCTTTAGAATCATCATCCAGTCGACCAAGTACTTCAGTTCAAATTTCCGATAATCCATTTTTTGAACCCGACCTCACAATTGAGAATCCGGAGAATATTCAGGAACGGTTCGTAGATCCTGAACCACTAAACTTTCCTCCGGAGCCACCAATCATTCAAACAGAGATTGTTGAGGAACGAACCATTAAATCAGAATCATCTAGTGATACCGATTCAAGAAATTCAATTATGGAGAATCTGGAACCTTTAAGTATGGAAGACCGAATGAGAGCTAAACGCACTGGCCAAGGTCACGCAATTACTCATCCAGACATTAATGCGCCAGATTATGAAATCAAAGGACAAATTCTACACATGGTGACTAATCAATGTCAATTTAGTGGTGCGCCGAAGGAAGATCCAAATGAACATCTACGTACCTTTAATAGGATCTGCACACTATTTAAAATCCGAGAAGTGGAGGATGAACAGATATATCTCATGTTATTTCCCTGGACTTTAAAGGGAGAAGCCAAAGATTGGTTGGAATCGTTACCTGAAGGGGCGATTGATACATGGGATGTTTTAGTTGACAAATTTCTTAAACAATTCTTTCCTGCATCTAAAGCCGCAAGACTTCAAGCAGAAATTGTTACGTTTACACAGAAACCAAATGAAACTCTATATGAGGCGTGGACAAGATATGGAAAGTTATTAAGAGGATGTCCGCAACATGGTTTAGACACCTGTCAAATAGTACAAATATTCTACCAAGGATGCGACATCACTACAAGAAAAGACATAGATATAGCAGCTGGTGGTTCTATTATGAAGAAAACCGAAACTGATGCTTACAAAATTATTGATAACACTGCTTCCCACTCACATGAGTGGCACCAAGAAAAAGATATCATTAGATCATCTAAAGCAGCTAGAGCCGATTCTAGCCATGACTTAGATTCCATTTCCGCAAAGATAGATGTTGTGGAGAGACGAATGGAAAAGATGACTAAGGATATTCACTCAATACGAATTAGTTGTGAGCAGTGTGGAGGATCACATTTGACAAAAGATTGTCTCAGTATTGAATTAACAATGGAACAAAGAGAGAATATTTCATACATAAACCAAAGGCCTGGAAATAATTATCAGAATAATTATCAACCGCCAAGACCGATTTACAATCAAAACCAGAATTATAACCGAAATATTCCATACAACAACCAACAAGGTCCTAGCAATCAACAAGTATCCAATAATACTTACAATCAGCAAAGACCTAATTTTCAAAACAAACCACCACAACAAACTGATATTGCTCATTAACATCATATATATCTATCGCAATATCACTTAAAACGCTCTAGAATCGAAGATAATGAAGGTGATCTACAAGTGATAAGCCAAGATGCGCGAATTTGTATCGGAAGAATGATTTGCAAAGAATTTTGATGATTTATGACATTGGTCAATCCCGATACGAGTTAGGGTCAAGGTAGCACTCTAAAATGATAAAACAAGGCTTCCGATATGTTAGGCTTCGTCCAAATGAGCTAACATTAAAAAGAAAACGAAACAGTGCCCTTTAGCTAAGCAGGACGCCGTCCAGGGAATGGGGACGCCGTCCTGCCCTTTGATGTGGGACGCCGTCTTGGACAGTCAGGACGCCGTCTAGGTCTATTTATCGGGACGCCGTCCTGCCTTTTGGGACGACGTCCCGTAGTAGGTGTACCCGACTTTTCTGCTTTTTACCTAATTTCTCCACTTTAAAACTTCATTTTTGGGACTGTTTCATGAGAGTTACGCACCAGAGAGTTTTAGAGGCGATTTTCAGGAGCTATTTGGAGAATTCCAACCTCTTTGAAGAGGCTCAACATCAAGGCATCATCCATCAACATCTTCTTCATCCAAGAACTCTTGTTCTTATAGGTTATTTACTTGTTCTCAGCAATGATTTCAGTTAATAATTTGATTGTATTGTTGTCTGTTACCATGATTGTTGGCTAGTTTCTATAATGTTTGTCTAGATTAATAACCAAGGTATTGGATGTAATCTTATTGATTGAATGTATTATGCGTGATAGATTGAAGCTTGAATTAAGAACCATGCTTATTGTTGTTAAAACCATTTGTATCTAGTTAATTGATATGTTGTTGATAAAGAGAACTCTTGTTGATGTATCATATTGATTTACAATCAACTTGTCTTAGATTGATTGTTTGCTAAACCGGACCAAGGGGGTAAACTAGATTAAAACGGTTAAACAAAATAGGAATGAATTGTGTAGAGCGAACGCAAAGACAATTGTTATTCAAGTCTTTGATCTTGTTGATCAACTAGTCACAAACGAAAAGGTCTAAGTTATAGGGAACCCTCGCTTAGTAATTCTAGTTTGAGTACTTGCTAAAGAGAACTCTTGGCGAGTCGATTTAGGTGATTAGCATACTTATAGTTATTTGATTACAAATACAAGAACTATAGTGAAAAGGGAACCCTTGATCTTGTTATTGTATTTGCGTGTTTATCCGAGAGAACTCTTAGTGAACCTATTAGATAACTACACACATAATTATTCAATCAGGGCTTAATATCTAATTTACATCCAATACCGAGGGTAAAATATCTAGATAAACATTTCATCTCTTTGATTTAATTCAAAACTATCTTACTTGCTTTATTTGCATTTATTTGTATCTTATAAACCAAAAGACTAAAAATATTGTTTTTACATTTAACCTTCTTTGATTTGGCTAAATCGTTAAAACAGCCACAAAACATAAAACTTGTACTTTTACTTTAATTCACTTAGTTAATCATAATATAGTTTCTAATTCTAGTTTGACTGATATAACTGTCCTTGGAACGATACACGGAACTAAACCAGTTTCTATACTACTACACGATCGGGTACACTGCCCGTTAGTGTGTAGCAATCTTAAATCGGTATTTTTTCATATTATTTACAAGACAATTTTATACGACACTTTTAACACATCAAGTTTTTGGCGCCGCTGCCGGGGACAGTTTTGTGTCAAAATAGAATTATTAACTGATTTGTGATTAAGTAGTTTCTTAATTATTTTAAATTTTTAATAATCTTTGATTTTTAAACTTATAGAATCGGTATGTTTAATAATTTTTGTTAGTTGTGTGATTGACAGTTTATAGGTCGCAAATGCCACATACCCGAAGTTCAGAATCTCCATTATTTACACCATTGACAGAACCGGATAGAAAGCTTGGTAGGATTTCAAAAGAAGTACTTGAAATTTTTGAATCTTCATCAAAGCAAGAAACCTTTGATTCAGAATCAAGTACGACCAAGCCTCGATATTCAGACTTTGGTAAACCCGTTCAACCCCCAAATTTTGAAATGGAAGGAGAAAGACCGTTGGTACCACGACAATCAATGGCAGCAAAGATGAAAGCAACCCGGACCGGACAAGGTAGTGCTATTACTCCACCTACTGGTGAGGTAACTTTTGAAATAAAAGGACCTATTCTTCAAATGATTAATAACAGGTGTCAATTTGGTGGTGGTCCGAATGAAGATGCAAACGAACATATTCGTCTCTTTCAAGAGATATGTCTTCTATTTAAACTTAAACTAGAAACTGACCAGGCCATATTATTAAGACTTTTCCCTTGGACACTCCAAGGGGAAGCACGAAGTTGGTTAGATTCATTGGCCGAGGCTACGATAGAAACGTGGGATGGTATGTTGGAAAAATTTCTTAAGAAATATTTTCCAGCATCCAAGTCCGCGAGACTCCAACACGAAATTACCCAATTCTGTCAAAAGCCGATGGAAACCCTGTACGAAGCATGGAATTGATTTTCCAAAATGCTAAGAGGTTGTCCAAACCATGGTTTGGATACCTTTCAAAAGGTCCAAATCTTTTACAAAGGTTGTGATGTAGCAACCCGAATTTCAATTGACCAAGCGGCCGGGGGTTCTCTTATGGACAAAACCGAGCAAGAGGCTTATGAGATAATCGAGAAACTAGCCGATTATTCTCATGAGTGGCATCAAGAACGCCCAATTACTCGAAATGCTCAAGTCCAAAGCGCCGGTGCTTATGATGACTTAAGCTCCCTAGGTGTGAAAATAGATGGTGTTGTCCGAAACATGGACAAAATCACCAAGGAAATCCATAGTATGAAAGTAGGTTGTGAATACTGTGGAGGTCTCCACTTAGGAAAAGATTGTGATGCCGGGTTAACCATGGCTCAAAAAGAAGAAGTGGCTTTCATAAGCCAAAGAAATAATAACCAGTTTCAGGGAAGAGCCCAATTTAACCGGAACTTTAACAACCCCTACAACCCTCAAGGTCAAACTTCCAATTTTCAACAAGGGTCAGGTAGTGGGTTCCAACAACAAACTCCAGGTTTTTACCAAAAACCCCAACAGGAAGAGAAAAAGTCAAATTTAGAGAGTATGTTGGAAAAGTTAATTACATCACAAACTCAACTTGTCACAAATATAAACCAAACCAACGAGAAAAACGAACATCAATTTAGAAACCAACAAGCATCAATTCAAAATTTAGAAAAACAAATGAGTGGTTTAGCCAATTTACTGAGCGAGAGGAAACCAGGTAGTTTACCGGGCGATACCAGTAAAAACCCACGAAACGAGCACGCAAATGTTATCACCACACGGAGTGGTCTAGCATACGATGCTCCAAAAATGCCCGAAAATTCTGATTTCAGGGTTCCATTGAACCAAAATGATGAACCGATTAAGGAGCCGAAAAAAGTGGTTGAAAAGGAAGAACGGGAAAAACCCGTAGTGAAACCATATCAACCACCGCTCCCATACCCAAGAAAACAACAAAAAGAGAGGCTAGAGGCCGAAAGGTCAAAATTCCTAGATATGTTTAAACAAATTAACATAAACATGCCTTTCATTGATGTAATCTCAGGTATGCCCAAGTATGCTAAGTTTTTAAAAGACTTACTTACTAATCGGAAGAAAATGGAGGAACTTTCATCCGTCACCATGAATGCAAATTGTTCAGCAATTTTGATGAACAAAATACCGAAAAAGTTAGCTGATCCTGGAAGTTTTACCATACCATGTCTCCTGGGAGATTTGGAATGCATTAAAGCATTAGCGGATTTAGGGGCTAGCATAAATTTAATGCCTTATTCATTATATGTTAAGCTAAACCCCGGGGAACTGAAACCAACTTGAATGGCAATCCAACTAGCAGACCGCTCTGTTAAATTCCCTCGTGGAATTTTAGAGAATATGTTAGTAAAAGTCGGTACCCTAGTATTTCCAGCTAATTTTGTAATTCTAGACATGGAAGAGGACACACGTGTGCCTCTTATATTAGGTCGACCTTTCCTCAATACCGCTAGAGCTATGATAGATGTTCATGGGCAGAAATTGACCCTTAGTATTGAGGATATGAAGGTTACCTTTTCCGTTGACCATGCCTTGCAATACCCCGAGTCTACTGATGATCAATGTTATTATTTGCAAACCGTAGACACGTATTCGGAGTTATTGCAGGAATTTCCAGAATTGCACGGTACAGGAGAATGCATTTTTGCGGAAGGTGGTGATGAAGCAATGGTGGAAGAAGTGGAGATGTTGACCACTTTGATGGCTAACGGGTATGAGCCAAATGATGAAGAGTACAGAAAGTTGGATTTAGGGAATGAATACCGATGTAAAACATCGATTGAAGAACCTCCCGTTTTGGAACTAAAGCCACTTCCAAGTCACTTGGAATATGCTTACCTACAAGAAGGTTCTACTCTCCCGGTGATCATTTCATCCGAACTCTCTGTAAGTGAGAAATCTAAGCTTGTTTCCATGTTAAAAGCCCATAAAACGGCTCTAGCATGGAAAATTCATGACATCAAGGGTATAAGTCCCTCTTATTGTACACATAAGATATTAATGGAAGATAACTATAAGCCGTGTGTACAAAGACAAAGGCGACTCAACCCCAATATGCAAGAAGTTGTTAAGAAGGAGATTGTAAAACTCCTAGATGCGGGTCTTATTTATCCAATTTCGGATAGTCCTTGGGTGAGTCCGGTCCAATGCGTGCCCAAAAAGGGTGGCATGACCGTTGTCACAAATGAAGACGACCAATTAATTTCTACCAGGACTATCACGGGTTGGAGGGTATGCATTGATTACAGGAAATTAAATGATGCTACCCGAAAAGACCATTTTCCCCTTCCTTACATTGATCAAATGTTGGAAAGATTAGAGGGAAAGAATTTTTATTGTTTTCTTGACGGTTTCTCGGGATATTTCCAAATCCCTATAGCACCCGAGGACCAAGAGAAAACGACCTTTACATGTCCTTATGGTACTTTCTCCTATCGGCGTATGCCTTTTGGCTTATGCAATGCTCCTGCTACCTTTCAAAGGTGTATGGTAGCTATTTTTCATGACATGATTGAAGACTTTATGGAAGTATTCATGGATGACTTCTCAGTCTTCGGTGATTCTTTTGACTCATGTCTTAAAAATCTTGAGCTTATGTTGATTAGGTGTGAAGAATCAAATCTTGTACTAAACTGGGAAAAATGCCATTTTATGGTAAAAGAGGGAATTGTATTGGGTCATAAAATTTCTTGTGCAGGTCTTGAGGTGGATCGGGCTAAAGTGGAAGTAATAGCCAAATTACCACCACCAACGAATGTGAAAGGTGTTAGAAGTTTTCTGGGGCACGCCGGTTTTTACCGGCGGTTCATTAAAGATTTTTCCAAAATTGCAACTCCCATGAACAAACTTCTTGAGAAGGACGCTCCATTTGTCTTTACGGACGAGTGTCTTACCGCCTTTAATCTTCTTAAAGCAAAGCTCACGCAGTCACCGATTATCATATCGCCGAATTGGTCAATACCATTCGAACTTATGTGTGACGCCAGTGACTTTGCTATTGGTGCCGTCTTGGGGCAAAGAATAGAAAAACATTTCAAGCCCATTTACTATGCTAGTAAGACACTGCAAGGAGCCCAACTTAATTACACTACCACCGAGAAGGAACTCCTTGCAATCGTCTTTTCGTTTGACAAATTCCGATCCTATTTAGTGCTAGCAAAGACGGTTGTCTACACAGACCACTCGGCATTAAAGTACTTGCTTTCTAAGCAAGATGCTAAACCCCGTTTAATACGTTGGGTCTTGCTTTTGCAAGAATTCGACATCGATATAAAAGATAAAAAGGGTGCCGAAAACCTAGCTGCCGATCACCTTTCTCGACTTGAGAACCCGAATCTTGGGGTTCTACATGAGACCGTTATCCAAGATAATTTTCCTGATGAAAATCTCATGAGAGTTGAGAAAATTAATGATCCATGGTTTGTAGACATTGCCAACTATCTTGCGGGTGGATTCCTAGAAACCGGTATGTCACACCAGAAAAGAAAGAAATTCTTTAGTGACTTAAAATACTATTTTTGGGAACACCCATATCTCTTTAAACAGTGTCCCGATGGGATAATCCGTCAGTGTGTTTCGGGGAAGGAATGCACCGAAATTCTGCTTGACTGTCACCTTGGTCCAACAGGTGGGCACTTTGGTCCCCAAATCACGGGGAAGAAAGTTTACGAGGCCGGTTTCTATTGGCCTACCATATTCAAAGATGCCTACGCTGTTTGTAAGGCTTGTGACGCGTGCCAACGGACCGGTCAAATAACTAAACGGGATGAAATGCCTCAACAAAGCATCCAAGTATGCGAGGTGTTCGATGTTTGGGGAATTGACTTTATGGGCCCCTTTCCAAAATCTCACTCTTACCTCTACATACTTGTCGCCATAGATTATGTTTCTAAATGGGCGGAGGCAAAGCCTCTACCAACAAATGATGGCCGAGTAGTGGTAAATTTTTTGATGGAGCTTTTCTCTAGATTTGGCACGCCAAAAGCCCTTATAAGTGATCGGGGCACCCACTTTTGCAATAAGCAAATGGAAAAGGTGTTGAAAAGATATGGAGTAATCCATAAAATTTCGACATCCTATCATCCCCAGACAAGTGGGCAAGTAGAAAACACCAACCGGTCATTAAAACGCATACTAGAAAAGACCGTTGGTGCTAATCCAAAAGAGTGGTCAAACAAGTTATATGATGCATTGTGGGCATTTCGCACGGCCTACAAAACACCGATTGGAACAACTCCTTTCCGTATGGTATACGGAAAAGCATGCCATCTCCCGTTGGAGATTGAACATAAAGCACATTGGGCGCTAAGGGCATGCAATTTGGATTACCAAGAAGCGGGTCGGTTACGTTTGACCCAACTAAATGAATTAGACGAGTTAAGGCTTGAAGCCTATGACAACTCTCTAATTTACAAGGAAAAAACTAAACAATGGCACGACAAGAGATTGAAACATCCAAAAGAATTCATGGAAGGAGATCATGTCCTTGTTTACAACTCCCGTTTCAAGTTATCACCCGGAAAGCTTAAGTCCCGATGGACGGGACCATTTGTGGTGAGAAGGGTGTACCCTTATGGAACGATTGAAATGGTAAACTGGAAAGGTGATATTTTTAAAGTGAATGGCCACCGGGTCAAACACTACGTTGATGGTCCCCTGGAAATTGAGGATGAGGTTAGCCTCAACTTCAAGAAAAACGCCTAAATCAAAACGGGGACGAGTTTGGTGAACGACTCATAAAAAAAAAAGAGTTCACATTTGTAATTAGGTTTGTATTGTGTGCGCGATAAATTTTAGTTTGGTACAAAATGATTAACATATGACCTCGAAACGCGAACGACTCAGAAAAACTGATCAGTGAGTTTTAGTGTAACGGGACGCCGTCCCATGAAGCTAGACGCCGTCCCACAAAACAAACCGGGACGCCGTCCCCATGACTTAGACGACGTCCCACTATAAAGATCAGGACGCCGTCCTGTACTCCGAGACGTCGTCTCAAACCCCTGTTTCAGAAAAATAACACGCGTTTTATACCCTTACCCACTTATTTCTTATCCACAAAACACATTCTTCTCTATTTTTCTCTGCCCTAACCCGAACCACACTCCAAAAACCCTAATTTCTACTTCAAATTCGCGATTTCCTCTTCAATTTCAAGCTTGAAATCATGAGCTTTTGGGTATGAATACTCCATTTCTTCACTTTTCTTTATCAATTACTTAAATTGTATATATCTATCAATTGGTTAAAGATAAGTGTGGGGTGTTTGATTTGCTTGATTATTGTTAAGATTAACATACCTTAGATTGTTTAAATTGCCCTTATGTGTTTATTTTGCAAAGATTAATTGTTCTTAAGGGGTTTATTCATGATGCTAGGGTTTGTAGAATTTAAATCCGAATTTTGAGTGCTTAATTTATGATGTTGGGTTTATGTTTGATGTTTATGATTCTTGTGAAGTATTTGATTGTGTTGGTGATGTTGATGTCAACTTGGCCGGGTCGTTTTTGAAAGTTAGTGAATTTCTAAGCATATTGTGAATTGTAATGAATTTATGAAATGTGTATGCTTGTTTTTCATTTGTAAGGTCATGTTGAATCAAATAAGGGAATGGAATGCCATAATGTATGATGTTATAAGGTCATTTGAGCTAAAAGTTGTGAAAATTGTATTATGATTTGTGATGAATATGATTAGAATGCAAAGTTAAATGTTATGACCTATGACACAACATACTTGAATCCTTTAAGTCCTAAGTTTGTGCTACTTTGTGATGTTATGATTTTCATTTTTTGAAAGTGTGTTAATGAATTCAAGTTGACTTTGGTTGACTCTGGTATAAACTTGTGAACATGCACTTTGGTGTAAATGAATCATAATACTTTTGAACTAGGAATTGAATGATTAAGTTCTCCTGCTACTCGGTTATGTTTTAGCTAACATTAACACAACGGTTTCTATGTTCTTTTGGTTTTGTGTATAATGTTTTGCAGGGACAACCAAGCAGAGGAGGACCGGCTAAAAGAGGAAGGCCATCAGGTTTGGCTCCACCAAGACAACCACCACCACCACCACCACAACAACATCATTCATCGTCTTCTTCCGGAGAAGAAGAGGAGGAGGATCTAAATGATCCTCGGGTTTGGTTAACACAGGTACAGAATGACGAAGACTACACCGAAACTTTTGAGAGAATAAACCGCAGGCCCATTAATGCTACTTGGTATTTTATTTGGGGGCCATTGGAGGAGGCGGGCATGCGCCGACATGTTACTAATTTACTCGCCATTCCTTACGGTAGAGTAGTAGCCCACGCCTGGGAACATGTTTTTAGCATCAATGAACCAATCTACCCGGTGCTTCTTAAAGAATTCTACTCTACTATGCGGTTTAGCAATGTAAGTGATTATTTGTCAACTGAGTTTCTACGGTTTCGTCTAGGAGGCCAAGACAGGGGTTTGAGCAGTTTTCAGCTTTGTCGAATTCTGGGTATTTTTGAGGAACTCACCGACACACAGTTAGGTGAATACTTGAGGGCTTCTGATTATGTTGGCCGACATCAGTTTGATGACACTTCTTATTGGCGCAGAATTTGTAAACCAAATAATGCGCCTGCACATTTTCGATCAAGCAAACACCGGTACAACGAAATCGCAGCCCGGGATGATAAGCTGCTTCACCGACTCATCGCATGTACTTTTAATGCAAGGATTGAGGGACATGAGAAGGTGAAAACATTAGATTTGTGGATTATGGATCAAATCAAGTGGGGGGCCTATACCGACATTCCTGGGTTGATCGGTAACTATTTTCTTTCCATTGCTACCGAGACAAGGCTACAGAAGCCACTTCTGGGGGGGGGGCACTACATAACCCGATTTGCCCGACACTTTAACATTGATTTCGACAGATTACAGGAACTTACGAGTATCATGAAACCATTGAAAAAGGTTTTTTATATTAATGCCGAAATCATTATGAAAGACAGGAATGGGCATTTGGTACCCTTTGTGGCAGCAGGTGCAGGTGGCGCGAGTAGCAGTGGTGTTCAACAGGAACAGCAGCAGGAAGAGGAGGCAGAAATGGAGGCACAGACCAATGTTGGTGAACAGGTTCCGTGGCATCCGTCCCAAGCGAATTGGGACAGTTTGGTTGGTAGTGTTAACAACATGAGGTTGAGCCCGAACGAACAAAGGATGCACAACGATCGAATGTGGGATAGTCAGCAGCGAATGGAGCAACGACAGATTGCTCAAGTGCACGATCAGGGATGGATGAGTTATGGTATTGATTGGAATAACCATAACTCAGAGTTGTTTTATTCCAACCCCGAGCAGTACTATGGGATGACACGTCTGACACCCCAATATTACACGGATCCTCAAAACCCACCTCCGCCTCACCCGATTTATAACTCTTCAGCTGCGATGCAAGAAGCTCGGGAAAGATTTGAGAGAGAATATCCACAGGGACGCCCGTACAGAGATGGTTCGGGTAATTATTTTTGGCCGTTTGATAACTAGGCCTGCGTGCCTATTGGATCATTTTGTACCTTGTTTTTAGACTATTTTATTTGTGTGATGTATTTTGATACAATTTCGGTTTGTAATAATATACTAATGTGTGGTTTGATAAATGGATGTGGTTGTAAAAACACCGTTATTTTTATATGCTTTGTGTGGTTTGTTTATTTGTGCAGCATGATTGAACTTCAAAGACTGGCATTAAGTTCAGCAACATTTGATATTATGATGTGTGTATGATGATAATCGCGGACTAGACGATGTACTTATGCTGGCAGTAAGTTCAGCGGCATCTGTCTACTTGTTCCACGATTTACAGGTTAAAAAGTGGAAATTTCTACAATCACCCTATCACTTTGCCCTCTAAATTTAATCCTTTTTCTGATTTCATGCAATGAGGGCCTTGCATGATCTCAAGTGTGGGGTGGGGAGTAGAAATTTATCGGGAACTCGTTTTACTAAAATTAAGGCGTTCAAGGCAACATAACTTGTAAAAGGTTAAATTTTATAAAATTGATTTTAAAATTTATCGACGGATTAAGATCAGGTTTAACAACCGAATTTCCGTTATAAATATAAATTTTTAAAAGATATTTTATAAACTTAATTGATTATAAGCTTATTTAAAAAATTTTAAAATTTTCAAGTAGCCTTAAAAACGATTAAAAGCCCAAAAACCACGTTATACACATTATGGTCTTAAAATCTAGAAAATAAATGTTGGTTTACATTTTAAATTATTAATAGTCTTTGAAGTTGCTCCATCATTCAATTATTTGAGTGAAAATCCTACTAGTTTAGTAAGCTAACTTGTAGGTCACTTGTACCAAAAACGAGTGTAAACCGTGAGAGAGCGGTGATTGTATAGCGTGGTCGGAAACCGGATCTCGCGCCAGATCGAAAACCCTAAGGACGATCCTCATTGTTTCTCCTAACAAGGACAATGTTGCGTCCGACCACTTATATGACCATACAGGATGTATCCATTCCATCCTAAAGGGAGTTAAGTCTCCCGAACGACACACTTGCTGATTTATTTCAAAAGTTGTAGTCCAGACCAGTTGTAGGGTGACGAAAAGTCTTGAAAAGTCATTGCTAAAATCGACGGGAAATCTACCAGGCCTCAACATCAAACAGGGAAACTGGTAGTCAAAGTTTATCTCAATGAGGGAGATTTGCTAGCCAAATGGGAAGCGCACCATGATACACAAATTGTCAGTGATTGATCAGATTCCCAGTGGATAACCTCCGGAAAGGTAATATATCAGCTTTTAAGCCTGATAAACTTCAATCTTTATGATTGACTTAACGGATTAGATGATTACCTCATAATTGTCAATGATATCCGGACGTAATGTGTATCCTCCTAAGCACATTATTTTCTACCGACATCTCATGATGTTAGGTACCGTGGGAGGGATTGGCTTGACCAATAGCGGGAAACCCGCACTCATTTTTCAAAATTCAGAAAACCCGACAAAATCAGAAAACGTGTCTAGTATTAAAAACTAGGATGATATTTTCAAAACCATAAAACGTTTTCATCAAGGTCCTGATTTCCCTAGGATCAAATTTTTCGGATATTTGGCTCTAATCTACCAAAAATGTGTGTGTGTGTTTCCATTGTGAATATAGCGTGCGTGTGATTTCAATAAAAGTGTGCTATACTTAGAGTGTGTGTTTCCATTGTGAATATAGCATGAGTGTGTTACTTAAAGCGTGTGTTTCATATAGTGTGAGTTGTGTTTCATTTCAACGTGTGTGTTTCGTGTGCTTCGAGTGATTCATGTAATATTTGTAATCTATATTGTGTGATTGTGTTTAATATTGTTCTACTTTGTAACGAAAGAATTGCTTGAGGACAAGCAAGGTTTAAGTGTGGGGTGTTTTGATATTGCTCATTAACATCATATATATCTATCGCAATATCACTTAAAACGCTCTAGAATCGAAGATAATGAAGGTGATCTACAAGTGATAAGCCAAGATGCGCGAATTTGTATCGGAAGAATGATTTGCAAAGAATTTTGATGATTTATGACATTGGTCGATCCCGATACGAGTTAGGGTCAAGGTAGCACTCTAAAATGATAAAACAAGGCTTCCGATATGTTAGGCTTCGTCCAAATGAGCTAACATTAAAAAGAAAACGAAACAGTGCCCTTTAGCTAAGCAGGACGCCGTCCAGGGAATGGGGACGCCGTCCTGCCCTTTGATGTGGGACGCCGTCTTGGACAGTCGGGACGCCGTCTAGGTCTGTTTATCGGGACGCCGTCCTGCCTTTTGGGACGACGTCCCGTAGTAGGTGTACCCGACTTTTCTGCTTTTTACCTAATTTCTCCACTTTAAAACTTCATTTTTGGGACTGTTTCATGAGAGTTACGCACCAGAGAGTTTTAGAGGCGATTTTCAGGAGCTATTTGGAGAATTCCAACCTCTTTGAAGAGGCTCAACATCAAGGCATCATCCATCAACATCTTCTTCATCCAAGAACTCTTGTTCTTATAGGTTATTTACTTGTTCTCAGCAATGATTTCAGTTAATAATTTGATTGTATTGTTGTCTGTTACCATGATTGTTGGCTAGTTTCTATAATGTTTGTCTAGATTAATAACCAAGGTATTGGATGTAATCTTATTGATTGAATGTATTATGCGTGATAGATTGAAGCTTGAATTAAGAACCATGCTTATTGTTGTTAAAACCATTTGTATCTAGTTAATTGATATGTTGTTGATAAAGAGAACTCTTGTTGATGTATCATATTGATTTACAATCAACTTGTCTTAGATTGATTGTTTGCTAAACCGGACCAAGGGGGTAAACTAGATTAAAACGGTTAAACAAAATAGGAATGAATTGTGTAGAGCGAACGCAAAGACAATTGTTATTCAAGTCTTTGATCTTGTTGATCAACTAGTCACAAACGAAAAGGTCTAAGTTATAGGGAACCCTCGCTTAGTAATTCTAGTTTGAGTACTTGCTAAAGAGAACTCTTGGCGAGTCGATTTAGGTGATTAGCATACTTATAGTTATTTGATTACAAATACAAGAACTATAGTGAAAAGGGAACCCTTGATCTTGTTATTGTATTTGCGTGTTTATCCGAGAGAACTCTTAATGAACCTATTAGAGAACTACACACATAATTATTCAATCAGGGCTTAATATCTAATTTACATCCAATACCGAGGGTAAAATATCTAGATAAACATTTCATCTCTTTGATTTAATTCAAAACTATCTTACTTGCTTTATTTGCATTTATTTGTATCTTATAAACCAAAAGACTAAAAATATTGTTTTTACATTTAACCTTCTTTGATTTGGCTAAATCGTTAAAACAGCCACAAAACATAAAACTTGTACTTTTACTTTAATTCACTTAGTTAATCATAATATAGTTTCTAATTCTAGTTTGACTGATATAACTGTCCTTAGAACGATACACGGAACTAAACCAGTTTCTATACTACTACACGATCGGGTACACTGCCCGTTAGTGTGTAGCAATCTTAAATCGGTATTTTTTCATATTATTTACAAGACAATTTTATACGACACTTTTAACACATCACAAACCGATGATAAAAAGCCAAATTTAGAAGATATGATGATGAAGCTAGTTGAAACTCAAACGCAGTTTTTCACATCTCAAAAACAAACCAATGAACAAAATGCTCAAGCATTTAGAAATCAACAAGCTTCTATTCAAAATCTGGAACAAGAAGTAAGTAACCTAGCAAGGTTAATAGGTGAAAGAAAACCGGGAAGTCTACCTAGTGATACAAACGCTAACCCCCGGAATGAAACAGCTAAAGCCATTACCACAAGAAGTGGTACAACACTTAAACCACCTGAAATACCTGTAACTTCTGATGAAGCCATTCCTACTCCACAAGAACCACAACCTGATCAAGATAAGGAAAAAGAACCGGTAGTTGAAAAGATTAATGAAGATAACACAGCTAAGGCTAAACCTTATGTTAAACCATATCAACCACCACTTCCTTACCCGAGTAAAATGAAGAAAGAGAAACTTGAAGCCGAGCAATCCAAATTCTTGGATATGTTTAAACAGATAAATGTAAATCTTCCTTTCATTGATGTGATTTCAGAAATGCCTAGATATGCTAAATTCTTGAAAGATCTAATCTCAAATAGAAAGAAAATGGAAGAACTCTCGGCTGTTACTATGAATGCTAATTGTTCAGCAGTGCTGTTGAATAAGATACCAGAAAAACTATCTGATCCAGGAAGTTTCACAATTCCATGTTTTCTGGGTAGTCTTAGTTCAATAGAAGCATTGGCAGACTTAGGTGCTAGTATAAATCTAATGCCGTATTCACTATACGCTAAACTAGACCTTGGAGAATTAAAACCAACAAGAATAAGCATACAACTAGCCGATAGATCAATAAAATATCCTAGAGGGATAATGGAGAACATGCTAGTTAAAGTTGGTACTTTAGTATTTCCAGTAGATTTTGTTGTTCTGGACATGGAAGAAGATTCTCAAGTTCCTCTCATATTAGGAAGACCATTCTTAAACACGGCTAAAGCAATGATAGACGTGTTCGGTAAGAAACTGACCCTAAGTATAGAGGATGAGAGTGTTACCTTTTCAGTTGATAGAGCAATGCAACAACCACAATCTGCAGATGATACATGTTATTATATTCAAACTATAGATGCACATGCAGAATTATTAGAAGAATTTCCAGAATTACAAGGAACAGGAGAATGCTCTTTAGGAGAAGGTAATGAACTAATTGATGAAGCTGAAATGTTAGCTACACTTATAGCTAATGGATATGAACCAACAACAGAAGAAATTCAAATGCTAAAAGAAGAAGACAGATATCGATATAAATCATCGATAGAAGAACCTCCGAAATTAGAGTTAAAGCCACTTCCAAACCATTTGGAATACGCTTATTTACATGGTGAATCTGAATTACCTGTAATAATATCGTCTTCTCTTACTGAAAATGAGAAATCACAACTCATTTCTGTGTTGAAAGCTCATAAACCAGCCATTGCATGGAAGATTCATGATATTAAAGGAATAAGTCCTTCGTATTGCACACATAAAATCCTTATGGAAGAAGGTCATAAAACGTATGTGCAATGCCAACGAAGACTAAATCCTAATATGCAAGATGTAGTTAAGAAAGAGATTATTAAACTACTAGATGCAGGTTTAATTTATCCAATCTCTGATAGTCCATGGGTAAGCCCAGTTCAATGCGTGCCTAAGAAGGGTGGCATGACTGTCATTACAAATGAGAAAAATGAGCTTATTCCTACTAGAACTGTAACAGGATGGCGTGTGTGTATTGATTATAGAAAATTAAATGACGCCACCAGAAAAGATCACTTTCCCTTACCTTTTATTGATCAAATGTTGGAAAGATTAGCCGGAAATAGTTACTATTGTTTTCTAGATGGATTTTCCGGATATTTTCAAATTCCAATAGCACCCGAGGACCAAGAGAAAACCACATTCACGTGCCCTTATGGTACTTTTGCTTACAAACGCATGCCATTTGGACTTTGCAACGCCCCTGCAACCTTTCAAAGGTGCATGATGGCGATTTTTCACGACATGATAGAAGAATGCATGGAAGTTTTCATGGATGACTTTTCAGTCTTCGGTGATACATTTGAATCATGTCTAGCTAATCTTGAACGAATGCTTCTTAGATGCGAACAATCAAATTTAGTACTTAATTGGGAGAAATGCCATTTCATGGTTAAAGAAGGCATCGTTCTTGGACATAAAATTTCAAAAGAAGGAATTGAGGTGGATAGAGCTAAAGTAGATGTAATTGCTAAACTTCCACATCCCACCAATGTTAGAGGAGTTAGGAGTTTTCTAGGGCATGCCGGTTTTTACCGACGTTTCATAAAAGATTTTTCTAAAATTGCCACTCCTATGAATAAACTCCTAGAAAAGGATGCTCCATTCATCTTTTCAGATGAGTGTATCAAATCTTTTAATATTCTTAAAGAGAAACTCACTAATGCACCGATCATGATAACACCAAATTGGAATCTACCATTTGAACTAATGTGCGATGCAAGTGATTTTGCAATGGGAGCCGTTTTAGGACAAAGGATTGAAAAACGATTTCAACCTATATATTATGCTAGTAAGACGTTACAAGGAGCACAAACAAACTATACAACTACTGAAAAAGAACTCCTTGCTATTGTTTTTGCTTTTGACAAATTTCGATCATATCTCGTTCTAGCAAAAACGGTGGTCTATACCGACCATTCTGCTCTTAGATACCTATTTTCAAAACAAGATGCTAAACCAAGATTAATCCGTTAGATCTTACTCTTACAAGAGTTTGATATTGAAATCCGAGATAAAAGAGGAGCAGAGAATCTCGCCGCTGATCATCTTTCTCGTCTTGAAAATCCCGAATTAGAAGTTCTAAATGAATCGGCCATACAAGACAACTTTCCTGATGAATATCTATTGAAGATAGATTATAAAGAAATTCCATGGTTTGCAGACTATGCAAACTACTTAGTTTGTGGATTTCTTGAAAAAGGATTATCGTACCAAAGACGAAAGAAATTCTTCAGTGATATAAAACACTATTTCTGGGAAGATCCACATCTGTTTAAAAGTTGTCCCGATGGAATAATACGCCGATGTGTATTTGGAGATGAAGCTAGTAAAATATTAAACCATTGTCACACAAGACCAACAGGAGGGCATTATGGGCCTCAACTAACAGCAAGAAAAGTTTATGATGCTGGATTCTATTGGCCTACAATTTACAAAGATGCACACCTACTTTGCAAATCCTGTGATGCTTGTCAAAGGGCCGGAAAAATAAGTCAACGTGATGAAATGCCACAAAATGTCATCCAAATATGTGAAGTATTTGACATTTGGGGTATTGACTTTATGGGTCCATTTCCAAAATCTCATAATAATCTATATATACTCGTAGCCATTGATTATGTATCTAAATGGGCGGAAGCACAAGCTCTCCCAACTAACGATGCACGAGTTGTAGTCAATTTTTTAAAACGTCTTTTTGCAAGGTTTGGAACACCGAAAGCTTTAATAAGTGATCGGGGTACTCATTTCTGTAATAATCAACTTGAGAAAGTTCTTAAAAGATATGGAGTAACTCATAAAATCTCCACCGCATATCATCCACAAACAAGTGGACAAGTTGAAAATACCAACCGAGCCTTAAAACGTATTCTAGAGAAAACCGTAGGATCAAATCCGAAGGAATGGTCCATTAAATTGGAGGATGCACTCTGGCTTTTAGAACAGCATACAAAACTCCAATTGGAACCACACCTTTTAGACTTGTTTATGGAAAAGCATGTCATCTTCCAGTAGAAATTGAACACAAAGCATTTTGGGCTTTGAAGACATGTAATCTTGATTTACATGAAGCCGGACGTCTACGATTAAGTCAACTAAATGAATTAGAAGAATTAAGACATGAAGCATACGAAAATTCGTTAATCTATAAAGAAAGAACGAAGAAATGGCATGATAAAAGAATCAGAAGTTCAAAAGAATTTAAAGAAGGAGACAGAGTTCTTCTTTTTAATTCACGATTCAAGCTATTTCCTGGAAAATTGAAATCAAGATGGTCTGGACCATTCATAGTCAAAAGAGTTTTCCCATACGGAACGATAGAATTAATAAATTCAAATGGGATTGAATTTAAAGTTAATGGTCACAGAGTTAAACATTACATACATGGTCCGATGGAAGTCGACAACGAAGTTAATCACAATTTCGACACCACAGCTAACTAAGTGTGGGGAGAATCAAGTCTTTAAAGGATAATATGTATTTCTGTTAGAGTTAGATTGTCTGTTTTCATGTAGTTCTCGAAAATAGAACCCGAATGGTCTTTCCCTAGCAGACCCTAAAGAACTAGTCTTCTCCCCCCATTCTGAATTTTTATTTTTTTTAGGTTTTTACAAAATGAAGACTGCCTGTGAACTAAACCATGGTCTAATGCTACACGCTTTGATCACTAAAAGAAATAATGACATACTACCAAGTGAAATAGTATCAGTAATCAGAGAAAGAATGGACGGAGTTAGAAAAGAATCCAGATGCGAAGATAATAAGTTACAATTTGGTAAAGGAAAATCAAAATCCGCAGCGAAAAGAAGAGCACGACACCTAGAACGATGTCACAAATGCGGAAAATGGTCACATGGAGGTAAATGTTCAAATAATCAAACCTATTCAAATACCGAATTTGTTACTTTATGCAGAGACGGACCGTTCATATGTTTAGAAGAAAAGACACTGAATGCTCGAGGTTACGCCTATGTAGCTATGGAAAACCAATTAAACCGACTATCTTATGAATGGGATAGATCATATAACTAAGAAATCCATTTCACAGGTATGTCTGTACAGTTTTTATTTTTATTTTTATTTTTAACCTTTTGATAATAAACGCTAATTTGTTCGCTAAAAAGTATTAAATTGGTATTGAATAAAATTAGGTTTGGCGACCGAAATTATTGATATCATTCAAAAATTTATTACATCACTGCGAAATTTAACGTTTATTCTTAAGGTATAAATATCTTTAATCAATCAACCCAAAATATTTCAAAAATTCGTCATGAGTTAAATTAGGTTTTGGAACCGAAATTACTTTACCGAAAAGAGGGGCGCATATTTTTGATAATATTTGATTGATTAAAGTGGGATAAAAAGACAAAAAGATTTTTAATTTTATTTTTACCATGTTTTTAAAATTAATATATAAATCTTAAATTAATATTGTAAACTTTGTAAAGACAATATTTTTAAAATTGTAAATATTTGAAAAATTAATATAAGTTTGGTATGAATTTATAATATGAATTTTTAAATTAAGTTTGGTGTGAATTTTTAATTTTTAAAATATGAATTTTTAATTTTATGCATTTCAAATTTTAAGTTTGGTGTGAAATTTTAATATTAATTTTGAATTTTATATTTAAGTTGTGTAAATTTAAAAACAAAAATTTACTTTATCTCATTAAGTTAAAAATATGATTTTTAAAATTCATCGTAAGTTGAAGACTAGGTCATTGAACCGAAATTGCTTTATCCGAGGGAGGGACGAGAACTTTTATTATCATTATTTTTAATCTTATTGAATTAAAGTATGCCAAAAACATAAAAAAAAAAAAAAAACCTTAAAAATCTTAGCTTTTAAAACAATCGCTACAAAAAGACAAATTTTAAAATTTTGTCGAAGGACGGACTAGGACATCGATCCGAAACGACCTCGTCCTAAATAACAAGAGAAACAAATTTTTAAAATTAATTAATATTTTTTTTATAAGTTAAAGATTTCTAAAAAAAAAAAAATCCAATATGTTTGGAAACTTTGGTAAAATTTAATCATTTTTCTACGCAAATCACCCTCAATAATTTAAATTGTTACTGATTTCTTGCAAATGAGGGCATTGCAAGATCTTAAGTGTGGGAAGGGGTTAAATTCTTTCGGATTTTAAAATTTTTATCTTAAACAATGGGTTATCCTATTAGTTATAAAAATAATAAGAAATACTAGTAAAGCAGTAGTTGTATTAGAATCTAGTGTTCTCTGATAATAAAGAACAGCCCTAGTCTTATATACTGACTACCCAATTCTAGTAAAAATTTTCAATTAAATGAATTCAAAATCATGTTTATACATATTTATGAACGATAAAACTAGGTTTTAACACCGAAATTATTGTTACCTCGGAAAGGACATAAATTGAGAAACAAACTAAAATGTTAAAATTCATTTAAAATGGAATAGAGGACGATAAAAAGGAAAATAAAAGCCAAGTGTGGGAAAATTTACCAAGTTATCTTAAACATATGTCACATATATCTGTAACAAATAACTGAAAATACTTTTGCTTTGGACTAAACTAAACTGTTTTACCCAATGAAAGAAAAGAAAAGATGGATCTACACGATGAATCAATTCCATCATTAAAAGGAAGTAAAGTCTTCCGAAAAAGAAACGCGCTTCTTGATCTAGGTCATGAAGTTGTCGTCCAGGCCAGCTGTAGGTTGACGAAAAATCCAGAAAAGTCATCACTAAAATCAGCAGGAAATCCACGGACCTCAGTATCAAACAGGGTCGCCAAGTGGTCAGATTTATCCTAACCATGAGAAGGATTTATCTCGTATAATGGGGGGGCACCATGCAAATTAGCTGGATAAGACTAATGAATCAGATCCCCAGAAAGGATAATCTCCTTAAAGATTAAAAATCAGCTTTTAAGACTGATATTACTCAATCCTAGAGATTGACCTTAAAGATTGAGAATTCAAACTCATGGAATTCAATGATATCTAAACTCGAGCTTGAACGAGAAAATATTTTGATCAAAATTATAAACCGATTTGTTTTCTGAAAACCCATTTTCAATGCGTTCATTACCATTGAACGTAAAATCCTAGGAATTCACCTGGAATTCATTAGGTCACCTGAACCAAATCGGGTGTCAACCGTAAGAACGGTGGTTGCATAGTGGTCAAAGACAGGACCTTGTGCCATACCGAAAAATCATAAGGGTGAACTTTACTATTGCTCCTACCAAGGATAGTAATTGCGTCCGACACGTTATAGACCATAATTAAAAGCATGTTAGGGGACATTGCCTTAACAGTTGCTTGTTCAACGCTTTCCTTTACAACCGGACGGTAGTTTACCGAAAGGTAATATACGGGACAAGTAAACTGGACGTGTTGCTTTCCAAATACAAGGTTAGCAAGTGGGTGACACAAAACCGCAAGTTTTGAGCTAAAATTTTCAAATCTGAAACCCACCAAACCCACAAAAATATTTTGCAAACACCGGTAAAGGGTTATCCCGGAAAACTTATCTAGGGTAAAAACTAGATTTAATTTTCAAAAGATCAAATGTTTTCATAAAGATCCAATTTCCTTAATGGATCTAAATTTTTATAGTCATGTGGGACTGTAAACCATATCGTTACTACCATTGTTTATACCGCCATATAGAAATCACTGATGTACAAAGTGTGAAGAATAAAGAAGTGATTCTAGTATTTCAAGACGATATTGCTTGAGGACAAGCAACGCTCAAGTGTGGGAATATTTGATAATGCTAAAAACGAACATATATTTCATAGCATTATTCCTCAAGAAAGACACGCTTTTAGTTGCAATTGTTCTATTTACAAGTGATATTCGTTTAAATAATAAAAGGTGAAGACAAAAGACAGATTCGACGAATTGAAGACGCAAACGACCAAAAAGCTCAAAAGTACAAAAGACAATCAAAGAGGTTCCAATTATTGATAAGAAACGTCTCGAAATTACAAGAGTACAAGATTCAAAACGCAAAGTACAAAATATAAAATTGTACGCAAGGACGTTCGAAAATCCGGAACCGGGACCAGAGTCAACTCTCAACGCTCGACGCAACGGACTAAAAATTACAAGTCAACTATGCACATAAATATAATATAATATTTAAATAATTCTTATAATTATTTATATATTATAATAAATAATAAAAACCGTCGGCAAGAAAGACTCCAAAGGGACTGAGCTGTAATTTCATTCTCCGCGACTCGCGGAGTTTGAAGGCAAAAATGCCGCGAGTCGCGGAGCCCCAAAAGTCGACTTTTCCTATAAAAGCAACCGAATTCTGATCGCAAATCATCATCTTTTTCTTCTTCTCCTCATACGTAAAATATATATATATATTTATAATTTATATTTTAATTTTAATTATAATTCTAATAATAAGGGTATGTTAGCAAATGTTGTAAGGGTGTAAGTCGAAATTCTGTCCGTGTAACGCTACGCTATTTTTAATCATTGTAAGTTATGTTCAACCTTTTTATATTAATGTCTCGTAGCTAAGTTATTATTATGCTTATTTAAAATGAAGTAATCATGATGTTGGGCTAATTACTAAAATTGGGTAATTGGGCTTTGTACCATAATTAGGGTTTGGACAAAAGAACGACACTTGTGGAAATTAGACTATGAGCTATTAATGGGCTTTATATTTGTTTAACTAAATGATAGTTTGTTAATGTTAATATAAAGATTTACAATTGGGCATCCCTATAAATTACCATATACACTCAATCGGACACGATGGGCGGGATATTTATATGTACGAATAATCGTTCATTTAACCGGACACGGGAATGGATTAATAGCCACTAGAATAATTAAAACAGGGGTGAAATTATGTACAAAGGACACTTGGTATAATTGATAACAAAATATTAAAACCTTGGGTTACACTCAGTCGACATCCTGGTGTAATTATTAAACAAAGTATTAAAATCTTGTTACAGTTTAAGTCCCCAATTAGTTGGAATATTTAACTTCGGGTATAAGGATAATTTGACGAGGACACTCGCACTTTATATTTATGACTGATGGACTGTTATGGACAAAAACCAGACGGACATATTAAATAATCCAGGACAAAGGACAATTAACCCATGGGCATAAAACTAAAATCAACACGTCAAACATCATGATTACGGAAGTTTAAATAAGCATAATTCTTTTATTTCATATTTAATTTCCTTTATTTTATATTTAATTGCACTTCTAATTATCGCATTTTTATTGTTATTGTATTTAATCGCACTTTTAATTATCGTACTTTTTAATTATCGCAAGTTTATTTTATCGCACTTTTATTATTCGCAATTTCATTTATCGTTATTTACTTCATGCTTTAATTTAAGTCTTGTATTTATTTTTAATATTTTACATTTGGTTTTAACTGCGACTAAAGTTTTAAAATCGACAAACCGGTCATTAAACGGTAAAAACCCCCCTTTATAATAATAATATTACTTATATATATATATTTGTATTTTTATAAAAGTAAACTAATATAGCGTTGAGCTTTGTTTAAAAAAGATTCCCTGTGGAACGAACCGGACTTACTAAAAACTACACTACTGTACGATTAGGTACACTGCCTATAAGTGTTGTAGCAAGGTTTAAGTATATCCATTCTATAAATAAATAAATATCTTGTGTAAAATTGTATCGTATTTAATAGTGTTTCGTTGTAAAATTTAATAGTATTATATACCACTCCGCTACCACATCAGCAGCAGACAACCTGAAGTGGTTATGGCACAAGAGACTCTCACATCTTAACTTCAAAGATATTCACAAACTATCCTGTAGAAGTTTGGTGTCTGGGCTACCCACCATGTCTTATGTAAAGGACAGACTGTGTCCTGGTTGTGAAAAAGGATAACATCACCATGCCTCATTCAAATCAAAGCAAATCTCATCTGTTGAGAAACCATTTCATTTACTTCATATGGATCTTTTTGGTCCTGTTAATGTAGCCAACTATAGTGGGAAGAAGTATACACTGGTTATTGTTGATGAATATTCCAGATACACCTGGGTATTCTTTTTGAAGCAAAAGAGTGAAGCTGCTGATGAAATTATCAATTTTATCAAAAGAATGGAGCTTTTAAATGGGCAACTGGTGAAACAGCTAAGAAGTGATCATGGTACAGAATTCAGAAATGCTACATTCGAAGAATTTTGTGTTGATAAAGGTATTTCACAGAACTTTTCTGCTGTAAGAACACCTCAACAAAATGGTGTTGCAGAAAGAAGAAACAGAACTCATTGAAGCAGCAAGATCTATGTTAGCCGAGTCTGGGCTGAAAAATTCATATTGGGCAGAAGCTGTGAACACTGCATGTTTTACCCAGAATAGATCTTTAATAGTGAAAAGACATCAGAAAACTGCTTATGAAGTTCTCAAAGGAAGAAAACCCTCAATCTCATTTCTTCATGTATTTGGCACTCCCTGTTTCATTCTAAACAATAGGGATCAGCTGGGCAAGTTTGATGCTAAGGCTGATGAAGGTATATTCTTGGGATATTCCAACATGTCAAAGGCATATAGGGTTTTCAATAAAATAAGGGGTGGTTTTGAAGAATTAGTTAATGTTACATTTGATGAAACAACCCCAGCCTCATCTCCCAGTCAAGAAGATGAAGAGTTATTGTTTGAAGAGCCTACTCAGCAAGCTCTTGATGATGAAGAGGAACCAGCTGCAAATCCCTCACCAATCCATGTTGCTGAGTTCTCTGATGATGATATGGAACATTCTGTTCCATCTGTGTCTAAACCTAGTGGACCTACTAGCTCTACTGAAGTCCTACAACTTAAGCATAGGTCTACTGGTACTGAAAGATCACAAGCTGGTACTGGTTACATTATTACTGAACATCTGTCTCCAACTGCTGCTCATACCTTTGAACCAGCTGATGATCAAGATGATGTGTGTTCCACGACAAGCTCACATGTTCATAACACTAGATGGAGAAAAGAGCATCCAATTGAGCAAGTTATTAGTAATCTGGCTAGTGGTGTTAAATCAAGAAGGCATGCAACCAGCAATTTCTGTATGCATGTAAATTTTGTGTATACCATTGAACCTAAATGTCCTGATGAAGCAATCAAAGATCCAAGCTGGGCAGGAGCTATGCAAGAAGAGATCTCCCAGTTTGATAGGAATAAGGTTTGGACATTGGTACCTAAACCTGATGATGAAACTAAGAAAATCATTGGTACCAAGTGGGTTTTCAAGAACAGGATGAATGAAGATGGGATTGTGATCAAAAACAAAGCTAGATTGGTAGCTCAAGGGTTCAAACAGGAAGAAGGATTGGATTATGGAGAGACTTATGCTCCAGTGGCTAGGATGGAAGCTATCAGATTGTTCTTGGCATATGCTGCTAAGATGAACTTTAGGGTATTCCAGATGGATGTCAAATCTGCATTTCAAAATAGGAAGCTGCAAGAAGAAGTTTATGTCAAACAGCCTCCTGGGTTTGTAAGCAGTAAATATCCAGACCATGTCTACAAGCTAGACAAAGCTCTTTATGGCCTCAAACAGGCTCCAAGAGTATGGTATGAGACATTTTATGTGTATCTCATTGGTATAGGTTTTAAAGTTGGAACAATTGATACCACTCTGTTCTCAAAAGAGAAAGATGGTGATCTCTTGCTGGTACATATATATGTGGATGATATTATTTATGGATCTAAAAATGAGAAACATTGTCAACATTTTTCAAAACTTATGTCAAAGACATATGAAATGAGCTTACAAAGAGATTTGCAATACTTCTTGGGATTGCAAATTAAACAACTTGATGATGGAATTTTTATAAGTCAGGATAAATATATTAAAGATATGCTAAAGAAATTTGGTCTGACCTGTTTAAAATATATAGGGACCCCAATGGCAGCATCTATTAAAATAGATGCTGATCCCAATGGTGAACCAGTCAATATCACTGAATATAAAGGTATGATTGGATCCCTACTTTATGAAAGGACCCGTCCTAATCTATCCGGACGAAGTCCATATCGATTACAAACGATTCACAACAGTGGATTACATCGCGAGGTAATTGACCTCTATATGATACATTTTACAAACATTGCATTCGTTTTTAAAAGACAAACTTTCGTTACATCGACGGTTGACAGGCATGTATAGCATTTCATAATTATCTAAATATAATTGACTTAATAATAATCTTGGTGAACTCAAAGACTCGAATGCAACGTCTTTTGAAATATGTCATGAATGACTCCAAGTAATATCTCTAATATGAGCAAATGCACAGCGGAAGATTTCTTTCATACCAGAGAATAAACATGCTTTCAAGTGTCAACCAAAAGGTTGGTGAGTTCATTAGTTTAACATAAATAATCATTTCATAATTTTAATAGACCACAAGATTTCATATTTCCATTTCTCATAAACATACGTCCCATGCATAGAGACAAAAATATCATTCATATGGATTGAACACCTGGTAACCGACATTCACAATATGCATATAAGAATATCCCCATCATTCCGGGATCCTCCTTCAGACATGATATAAATTTCGAAGTACTAAAGCATCCGGTACTTTGGATGGGGCTTGTTAGGCCCGATAGATCTATCTTTAGGATTCACGTCAATTAGGGTGTCTGTTCCCTAATTCTTAGATTACCAGACTTAATAAAAAGGGGCAAATTCGATTTCGATAATTCAACCATATAATGTAGTTTCGATTACTTGTGTCTATTTCGTAAAACATTTATAAAAGTTGCGCATGTATTCTCAGCCCAAAAATATAAAGGGTAAAAAGGCAAATGAAACTCACTCATATAATTATTGTAAAACAGTTAATAAAACATTTGCATGTATTCTCGGCCCCAAAAATGTAAAGAGTAAAAGGGATCATATGAAACTCACCTAATGTATTTTGTAGTAAAAATACATATGACAATATTGAACAAGTGTAAGGTTGGCCTCGGATTCACGAACCTATATCATTTGTATTTTTGTTAATATACATAATTGTAATCGAACAAATATATATAAGTTTATTAATTATATCCTTTTTATATTACTAATATATATATGTTTCTTACATTCATTTTGTTATATAAAAGTATTAATCTTCATTATGTTATATGTTATATGTAATATATATATATATATATATATATATATATATATATATATATATATATATATATATATCATTTGTATATTAATAATAATAGTAGTCAAAATAATATTAATAGTGGTAAAAATGATACTAATTATAATAATAATTATTATTAATAATAATGTTAATACTAATAATAATAATAATAACAATAATAATAATAATAATAATAATAATAATAATAATAATAATAATAATAATAATAATAATAATAATAATAATAATAATAATAATAATAATAATAATAATAATGACATTCATATTATTAGTGATACAATAGTTTTAATAACAATCATTTTAATAATCATAATCATAATAACAATTAATAATAATAAGAATAATATGAATTAGAATAATATAATATATAATAGTAATAAGAATAATAAAAATTATATTTATATTTATATTTATATTTATATACCTAATAAAAGTCCACTCTTTTATTGATGTTTTCTTCAAACCAGATCGAAATAGCAGAAGTAAAACGCAAAGACAAATCACGGTTCAGAGGGTCTTCGATTCATCAATAGATCTGTCAGTCACGCAACAATCATCGATGTACAGTAGTCGGTGATTCATAATCATCATCGTTATCAAATCAATAGGAAGATCGAATCGGTAGTTGGTGTTCGGTTTGTGTCCATTCACACAAGGAAGAAGGATTGAACGCCGCAGCGAGTAACAATCGAGACTGCATCAATTGATCATCAATTGATTATGAAATTGGTCCAGTAATTGCTCAAGTAGGTAAATGGTGTTCTTGCTATTTATTTATTTATCTAAATGTATATTTTTATATTAACCATTATCGTTCCTTGTAAATTAGAAACCAATTCATTCAGATTTATTGTGATATAATTCATTTGTTTGGTTCGATTATTTATAACTGGAATATTAAATAGAAACGACAGAGCAGCGGAATTAATCATATAGAAAGGATAATTATAAAGTAATTGAGTTGTTTTGATTTTCTATAGTTTAAACTGGAAGACATGAACGATTATAGCAGTTGCAGTGATGATCTTGACAGGAAAACAAATTTTTTTTTTATATAGCGTATCAGCAGCAGCTTCTCAGGTAGGTTTTTAGTTGATTTAATAGATTAGTAAACAATGAATCATAGGTGTGTTAAATAGTAAATAACAAGGTTGTAGCTGTTTGATTATAAAAAAAATGTAGGTGAAGTTGGGCTGTGCTGACAGGAAAATAGGAAAACAAGTATAGCAGCTTACAGTGATGGTGGTTCATTTTATGAGAATGATGTTTTGGGTCTGATTGAATTAGCCTAGGAAAATCTTGTGCTTGTATGCTTGTGTTCTTGTGCTATTGTGTTGAACTCGAAAACGAATAGAGAAAAGCAACAATTTGTAAGTGGTAGTGAATGTGATTTACAATAGAAATGGTTTTGATGGTTTGAGTCGAAAAAAAAAAACAACAGGAATAACCAACATTTAACAGTGGAGATGGTGATCATCGTAGGTGGTTGTGGCAATGGAGAAATAAAACAGTAACTAGTTATTGCTGTAACTATATTAACAAGATCTCAAAACAAGCAAGTGTAGCATTGGTTCAAATTGGGTCCAAGTTGAAGATCGTGGTTCGAACAGCAGAAAAAGGAAGTGGGTTCATGATGGTGATGAAGGTGATGTGATTCAAGGAGTAGCAAACAAGAATACATATGTATGCATATATGAAGTTAAGCAACAGAAATGTTAGTAGATTATGATGATGGTTGTCGTTGGTAGTTTTATTTGATTAACAAGAAAGAAAAAAATAAGGAGGAGTCATTTGATGAAGAAGATGAAGTTGAAACAGAAAAAAATAAATTGCAAGTGGGTGTGTGTTTCTAAATCATATAATATGTATATATAAACTAAGTTGTAGATATAAAAGAAAACTGATGGAAAGATGAAAAGAAAGGCGTTTGGTTGTATTCATTTAACACATACAGATTTATAGAATATTAGTACTAATAATAATAATTATTATAATTATAATATAATAATAATACAATAGCAAGCAATCAATATCTTATATTTGTATGTGTGTGTGTATATATATATATATATATATATATATATATATATATATATATATATATATATATATATATATATATATATATATATATATATATGATAGGTTAGATAGATCAGTTTAACAGAAAGTAAAAGCAACAAAAGATAATAATGTCCCACTTGGTCTATGATTTAGTTTTTATTCAATGTTTCTTGTAATTTCAGATCTTCCGAAGTTGTTGTAATGATTCATTAATAGAATATAAGAAATATTAGTGGATGGATATTATGTTAAATTAATAATATTTATAATACTGATTTTAACATTGATATTTATTTTAATGATAATAATAAAAGTACTAATAACAATATTAATATAATATAATAACTATATTTTAACTTGTAATTTCATATATTAATATTTCAATTTTAATTATGCAATGTTATATAACATATTCATATATATATATATATATATATATATATATATATATATATATATATATATATATATATAATCATATATTGAATATTTACTAATTATACATTTTAATATAATAATAACTGTGAATAGAAATTATACATACATGTATATACACACGTATCTATTTACAATTAATTGCTCGTGAATCGTCGGGAATAGTCAAAGGGTAATTTGTATATATGAACATAGTTTCCAAAATTTTCAAGACTCAACATTACAAACTTTGCTTATCGTCTCGGAAACATATAAAGATTAAAGTTTAAATTTGGTCGAAAATTCCCGGGTCATCACACTTTATCTCACAGCCAGCAGACCAGATATTATGTTTGCCACATGTCTCTGTGCCAGATATCAAGCTGATCCTAAAGAGTCACACTTGCTAGCAGTCAAAAGGATATTTAGGTATCTGAAAGCTACTGCTAAACGTGGTCTTTGGTACCCCAAAGACTAGGACTTTGAGCTAATTGGGTATTCAGATACTGATTTTGCAGGGTGTAAAATAGACAGGAAAAGTACTACTGGTGGTTGCCAGTTACTGGGTGGTAGGCTAGTCAGCTGGACGAACAAAAAGCAAAATACTGTATCCACAACTACTGCTGAGGTAGAATACTGATGTGCGCAGAGGTGTATATGAAATAGCTTATATTTTACTAGGAAAAACTATTAAATACGATACAATTTTACACAAGATATTTATTTATTTATAGAATGGATATACTTAAACCTTGCTACAACACTTATAGGCAGTGTACCTAATCGTACAGTAGTGTAGTTTTTAGTAAGTCCGGTTCGTTCTACAGGGAAAATCTTTAAACAAAGCTTAACGCTATATTAGCTTAATTTATAAAAATACAAATATATATATAAGTAATATTATTATTATAAAAGGGGGTTTTTACCGTTTAATGACCGGTTTGTCGATTTTAAAACTTTAGTCGCAGTTAAAACCTAATGTAAAATATTAAAAATAAATACAAGACTTAATTTAAAGCGTAAAGTAAATAACGATAATGAAATTGCGATAAATGAAAGTGCGATAAAATAAAAGTGCGATAATTAAAAAGTACGATAATTAAAAGGGCAGTTAAATACAATAACAATAAATAAAAGTACGATAATTAGAAGTGCAATTAAATATAAAATAAAGGAAATTAAATATGAAATAAAAGAATTATGCTTATTTAAACTTCCGTAATCATGATGTTTGACGTGTTGATTTTAGTTTTATGCCCATGGGTTAATTGTCCTTTGTCCTGGATTATTCAATATGTCTGTCTGGTTTTGTCCATAACAGTCCATCAGTCATAAATATAAAGTGCGAGTATCCTCGTCAAATTATCCTTATACCCGAAGTCAAATATTCCAACTAATTGGGGACTTGAACTGTAATAAGATTTTAATACTTTGTTTAATAATTACACCAGGTTATCGACTGCGTGTAACCCAAGGTTTTAATACTTTGTTATCAATTATGCCAAGTATCCTTGTACATAATTTCACCCCTGTTTTAATAATTCTAGTGACTATTAATCTGGTTAAATAATTCTAGTGACTATTAATCCGGTTAAATAAATCTAGTGACTATTAATCCATTCCCTTATTATTAGAAATTAAAATTAAAATTAAAATATAAATATATATATATATATATATAAATATATATATATAAATATATATATATATATATATATATATATATATATATATATATATATATATATATATATATATATATATATATATATTTAGATAGAGAGATTAAAGGGTATATAAAACGTTTAGAATGCGCGGGCTTTTATAGGAATTTTTAGAATTTGGGGCTCCGCGAGTCACGGTATTTTTGCCCTTCAAACTCCGCAAGTCACGGAGTTTGCTTTTACAGCTCATCCCTTTTTGGATCTTCTTTGCCGATGATTTTAATATATAAATATAATATATATATATAATTTATATAATTAATTATATATTATATTATATTTATATATATAGTTAACTTGTAATTTTTAGTCCGTTGCGTCGAGCGTTGAGAGTTGACTCTGGTCCCGGTTCCGGATTTTCGAACGTCCTTACGTACAATTTAATATCTTGTACTTTGCGTTTTGAATCTTGTACTCTTGTAATTTCGAGACGTTTCTTATCAATAATTTGAACCTTTTTGATTGTATCTTGTACTTTTTAGCTTTTTGGACCTTTGCGTCTTCAATTTGTCGAATCTGCCTTTTGTCTTCACCTTTTAATATTTAAGCGAATATCACTTGTAAATAGAACAATTGCAACTAAAAGCTTGTCTTTCTTGAGGGATAATGCTATGAAATATATGTTCGTTTTTAGCATTATCAAATATTCCCACATTTGAGTGTTGCTTGTCCTCAAGCAATATAGTCTTGAAATACTAGAATCACTTCTTTATTCTTCACACTTTGTACATCAGTGATTTCTTTACGGCGGTATAAACAATGGTAGTAACGTTATGGTTTACAATCCCACATGACTATAAAAATTTAGATCCATTAAGGAAATTGGATCTTTATGAAAACATTTGATCTTTTGAAAATTAAATCTAGCTTTTACCCTAGATAAGTTTTCCGGAATAACCCTTCACCGGTGTTTGCAAATTCTTTTTGTGGGTTTGGTGGGTTTCAGATTTGAAAATTTTAGCTCAAAACTTACGGTTTTGTGTCACCCACTTGCTAACCTTGTATTGGAAAAGCAACACATCCAGTATACTTGCTCCGTATATTACCTTTCGGTAAACTACCGTCCGGTTGTAAAGGAAAGTGTTGAACAAGCAACTGTTAAGGCAATGTCCCCTGACATGCTTTTAATTATGGTCTATAATGTGTCGGACGCAATTACTATCCTTTGTAGGAGCAATAGTAAAGCTCACCCTTATAATTTTTCGGTCTGGCACAAGGTCCTGTCTTTGACCATGCTATGCAACCACCGTTCTTACGGTTGACACCCGATTTGGTTCAGGTGACCTAATGAATTCCAGGTGAATTCCTAGGATTTTACGTTCAGTGGTAATGAATGCATTGAAAATGGGTTTTCAGAAAACAAATCGGTTTTATTTTTGATCAAAATATTTTCTCGTTCAAGCTCGAGTTTAGATATCATCGAATTCCATGAGTTTGTAATTCTCAATCTTTAAGGTCAATCTCTAGAATTGAGTAATATCAGTCTTAAAAGCTGATTTTTGATCTTTAAGGAGATTATCCTTTCTGGGGATCTGATTCATTAGTCTTATCAAGCTAATTTGCACAGCGTCCTCCCCATTTTACAAGACAGATCATCTCATGGTTAGGATAAGTCTGACCACTTGGCGACCCTGTTTGATGCTACGGTCCGTGGATTTCCTGCTGATTTTAGTGATGACTTTTCTAGATTTTTTGTCAACCTACAGCTGGTCTGGACGATAACTTCTTGACCTAAATCAAGAAGCGCGTTTCTTTTTCGAAAGACATTACTTCCTTTTAATGATGGAATTGATTCATCGTGTAGATCCATCTTTCTTACAGTAAATCGGGTAAAACTGTTTAGTTTAGTCCAAAGCAAAAGTATCTTTAATTATTTGTTACTGAAATATGTGACATATGTTTAAAATAACTTGGTAAATTTTCCCACACTTGGCTTTTATTTTCCTTTTTATTGTCCTCTATTCCATTTTAAATGAATTCTAACATTTTAGTTTGTTTCTCAATTTATGTCCTTTCCGAGGTAACAATAATTTCGGTGTTAACACCTAGTTTTATCGTTCATAAATATGTATAAACATGATTTTGAGTTCATTTAATTGAAAATTTTCAAAAATTTTACTAGAATTGAGTAGTCAGTATATAAGACTAGGGCTGTTCTTTATTATCAGAGAGCACTAGATTCTAATACAACTACTACTTTACTAGTATTTCTAATGGTAACCAAGTGTATAAAGTAAAAATTTTAAAATTCGAAAGAATTTAACCCCTTCCCACACTTAAAATCTTGCAATGCCCTCATTTGCAAGAAATCAGTAACAATTTAAATTATTGAGGGTGATTAGCGCAGAAAAAATGATTAAATTTTACCCAAGTTTCCAAACATATTGTTGTTTGTGTTGAATGATAAATGGTGCATATCATTTATTCATTCCGTCTTGTTGTTACATCACCTTTATTTTTTATCTTATCGTCAAAATTAGTTGCTTTTGCTGAACTTAATGACATTCTTTGAAAATGCGTTGTTTTACCCTGTTGTGTACATAAGATAAACTGCAAACATATATACATATTTTTGAAGTTTGGTATATTACCCCACATTCAAAAATTATTAAAATCTAATAATAAAAGTTAGAAAATTATAAAAACTATTACAATATCAACATAAGTGCTAAATGTAGTAACATTACAAAAATAAAATAAATAAAACTGAATAAACTAGGGTTGATACTGATACCAGTAGGGGTTCCATGCATAACCATATGTGTTATAGAATGCTTCAGCTGGGTTATAAGTAGGATACAGTGGTTGGATCTCTATAGACCAGGGAGGAAATACGGGCTTTGAAGTAGGAATATAGTTTCTACCTATATGTTAGCAATGAGCTATGATGTGGTTTTGATGAACTTGCCAATCTTCAAATGCTCGATGTCTAGCATTTTCATACTCTTGTGAAGCTATAAACCTTTGCATTTCTGTCATTTCATTTCCCCCTCCCACATTACCTGGCTGTTGATTTCTCTCAACCTGTGGATGTCTTCCATTATATGGTATTGCGGCATTATTTCGCCTCTTCAAAACCTTAGCACCATGATATACATTTAAACCAATTGTATCGTGGGGCTCTGGTTCTTCGATTAATAATCCCCCCCGACTTATATCCACATCGAGATACTCAGTAATTAATGTAATAAATATACCACCTCCTATTATACAGTGCGGTCTCATCCCCCTAACCATAGCCGATAAATAATAACCCACACAATAAGGTATACTTACAGTGCTTTGTGGGTCTCGAATACACATGTGGTAAAATAAATCTTGCTCATTTACCTTTTCCTTATTTTTACCTCGCTGTGTAATCGAGTTCGCTAGAAACCTATGGATTACTCTTAATTCAGCTCTATCAATATCAAGATAAGAGTAATTTCCCCCTTTAAATCGGTGATGGCTAGTCATTTGACTCCATACACCATGTGTATCAAAATTTTCATCAATCTTCCTACCATTTAATATCAACCCTTGACAATCGGCAGATGCTAGCTCCTCAGGCGTATATATACGTAAGGCCTGAGCCAGGTCTAGTAGAGACATGTGGCGCATCGAACCTCCTAACAAAAATCTAATAAAAGTTCGATCGGTTAAACTAGCTACCCGATCATTTATTTCTATACTACACAATAATTCTTCACACCATACTTTATATACAGGTCTACGCATGTTGAATAATCGTACTCAATCGTTAAAAGTAGAATTACCATACCTCTATGTAAGTAATTCTCTAATCCGTTCGCCCAATCCTACGGCTTCTAACGGTTCCCATTCTATTACCCTAGGTACTTCAACAGCTTTAGAATGAAGAGTGTGCAAGCTCCTTTGGTATTTTGGATAATCTATCCAACGTCTGTCTAATCTCAAGTTCGGGTGCAAATCTTTCACGTGCATATCTGAAAATGTCATAACTGGATGAGGTATATCTTGTTTGTAATAGTTATCAACATCCTGTTGTTCCGCATTCTCAGGAGGAGCAATGCGAGCTTGGGATGAAGATTCACCCCCCTTCAGTCTGCAAAACACATCAAACACAATTTTTGTGCATCCAAATATGCATTAGTGTTAGCAAAATCATCAATCAAAATAATTACAATGACATGTTCAATTTATATCAAACTTATGCTCATTTTCATATTTTTATCAAATCTACACTTTTTCAAATAAGCATATACGAAAATGTTCGCCAAGTTCATAAGCATTCAACTCAAATAACATGTCAAAATAATCATTATTAGCAATTAAACAAGTTTCAAATGGCATTATCTCTCAAAAATCAAGTTCATGAATTTTAGACTTGAAAAAGTCCACTTTAATTCTCAAAAATCATGTCTAGGCTCAAAGTTTGGATCATTTAACTACCTAAACATGTTACACTACTTAATTTAGCAATAATTCATGACAAAAATCGGCCATAACCTGTTTATATCAAAAAGCCACAAATTGCTCAAGAACACAAACCCTAGATTACTCAAAATTTGAAGTTTAAGGCTTCTAATCATGTTAAATAGCATCAATCTTGGTTATACAAGCATAATACATAAGCAATTTAAGCATAATTATACTAAAAAGCATCAAAATTGAATTGGGTATAAAATTGCTCAAGAACACTAATTTTTCATATTAAAGGGTGATTTGGTGTAGAAATTTACCGTTTTCCTTGAGTAATTCCTTGATAGCATCCTTCTCAACATGATTTTGTGAAAGATTTGATAAAAAATGGCCAAAAATTGCGAATTTGTGTGTGTTTTCGTGTGTGTTTTTCGCAGTATTTGAGTTTGGTTGGGAAGAAACTGGTCTGTTCGATCCCTTTTATTTTTTTCTGGATTTCGCAACCTCCGCGAGTAGCGGAGCTTTTTTTTTTTTTCTAAATCTTTAACTTATAAAACAAATATTAACTAATTTTAAAAATTTGTTTCCCTTGTTATTTAGAACGAGGTCGTTTCGGATCGATGTCCTAGTCCATCCCTCGACAAAATTTTAAAATTTATCTATTTAAAGCGCGGTTTTAAAAGCAAAGATTTTTGGATTTTTTAATATTTTTGGCATACTTTAAATCAATAAGATTAAAAATAATGATAATAAAAATTCTCGTCCCTCCCTCGGGTAAATCAATTTCGGTTCAACGAACTAGTCTTCAACTTACGACGAATTTTTAAAAATCATATTTTTAACTTAATGAGATAAAGTAAATTTTTTTTTTAAATTCACACAACTTAAATTTAAAATGCATAAAATTAAAAATTCATGTTTTAAAAATTCACACCAAACTTAAATTATATTTTTGTTTTTATACATACAAACTTATATTAATTTTTCAAATATTTACAATTTTAAATATATTGATTTAAAAAGTTTACAATATCAGTTTAAGATTTATATATTAATTTTAAAAACATGGTAAAAATAAAATTAAAAATATTTTTGGCTTTTATCCCACTTTAATCAATCAAATATTATCAAAAATATGTGCCCCTCTTTTCGGTAAAGTAATTTCGGTTCCATAACCTAATTTAACTCATGACGAATTTTTGAAATATTTTGAGTTTGATTGATTAAAGATATTTATACCTTAAGAATAAACGGTAAATTTCGCAGTGATGTAATAAATTTTTGTATGATATCAACAATTTCGGTCGCAAGACATAATTTCATCGAATACCAATTTAATACTTTATAGCGAACAAATTAGCGTTTATTATCAAAAGGTTAAAAATAAAAATAAAAATAAAAATAAAAACTGTACAAACTTACCTGTGAATCATATTTCTTAGTGATATGCTCTAGCCCACTCATAAGATAGTTGGACTAATTGGTTTTCCATGGCTACATAGGCGTAACCTCGAGCATTTAATGTTTTTTCTTCTAAACATATGAACGGTCCATCTCTGCATAAAGTAACAAATTCGGTGTTTGAATAGGTTTGATTATTTGAACATTTACCTTCGTGTGACCATTTTCCGCATTTGTGACATCTTTCAAGGTGTCGTGCTCTTCTTTTCGCTGCGGATTTTGATTTTCCTTTACCAAATTGTAACTTATTATTTTCGTATCTGGATTCTTTTCTTACTCCGTCCAATTTTTCTCTGATTACTGATACCAGTTCACTCGGTAGTGTGTCATTATTACATTTAGTAATCAAAGCGTGTAGCATTAGACCATGGTTTAATTCACAGGAAGTCTTCATTTCGTAAAAACCTAAAAAAAAATAAAAATTCAGAATGGGGGGAGAAGACTAGTTCTTTAGGGTCTGCTAGGGAAAGACCATTCGGGTTCCATTTTCGAGAACTACACGAAAACAGAAAATCTAACTCTAACAGAAATACATATTATCCTTTAAAGACTTGATTCTCCCCACACTTAGTTAGCTGTGGTATCGAAATTGTGATTAACTTCGTTGTCAACTTCCATCGGACTATCTATGTAGTGTTTAACTCTGTGACCATTAACCTTAAATTCAATCCCATTTGAATTTATTAATTCTACTGTTCCGTATGGGAAAACTCTTTTGACTATGAATGGTCCAGACCATCTTGATTTCAATTTTCCAGGAAATAGCTTGAATCGTGAATTGAAAAGAAGAACTCTGTCTCCTTCCTTAAATTCTTTTGAACTTCTTATTCTTTTATCATACCATTTCTTCGTTCTTTCTTTATAGATTAACGAATTATCGTATGCTTCATGTCTTAATTCTTCTAATTCGTTTAGTTGACTTAACCGTAGACGTCCAGCTTCATGTAAATCAAGATTACATGTCTTCAAAGCCCAAAATGCTTTGTGTTCAATTTCTACTAGAAGATGACATGCTTTTCCGTAAACGAGTTTAAAAGGTGTGGTTCCAATTGGAGTTTTGTAGGCTGTTCTAAAAGCCCAGAGTGCATCCTCCAATTTAATGGACCATTCCTTCGGATTTGATCCTACAATTTTCTCTAGAATACGTTTTAAAGCTCGGTTGGTATTTTCAACTTGTCCACTTGTTTGTGGATGATATGCGGTGGAGAATTTATGAGTTACTCCATATCTTTTAAGAACTTTCTCAAGTTGATTATTACAAAAATGAGTACCCCGATCACTTATTAAAGCTTTCGGTGTTCCAAACCTTGCAAAAAGATGTTTTATAAAGTTGACTACAACTCGTGCATCGTTAGTTGGGAGAGCTTGTGCTTCCGCCCATTTAGATACATAATCAATGGCAACGAGAATGTAGAGATTATTATGAGATTTTGGAAATGGACCCATAAAGTCAATACCCCAAATGTCAAATACTTCACATACTTGAATGACATTTTGTGGCATTTCATCACGTTGACTTATTTTTCCGGCCCTTTGACAAGCATCACAGGATTTGCAAAGAAGGTGTGCGTCTTTGTAAATTGTAGGCCAATAGAATCCAGCATCATAAACTTTTCTTGCTGTGAGTTGAGGCCCATAATGCCCTCCTGTTGGTCATGTGTGACAATGGTTTAAGATTTGATTGGCTTCATCTCCGAATACACATCGGCATATTATTCTAACGGGACAACTTTTAAACAAATGTGGATCTTCCCAGAAATAGTGTTTTATATCACTGAAGAATTTCTTTCGTTTTTGGAACGACAATCCTTTCTCAAGGAATCCACATACTAATTAGTTTGCATAGTTTGCAAACCATGGAATTTCATTATAATCTATCTTCAATAGATATTCATCAGGAAAGTTGTCTTGTATGGCCGATTCATTTAGAACTTCTAATTCGGGATTTTCAAGACGAGAAAGATGATCGGCGGCGAGATTTTCTGCTCCTCTTTTATCTCGGATTTCAATATCGAACTCTTGTAAGAGTAAGATCCAACGGATTAATCGTGGTTTAGCATCTTGTTTCGAAAATAGGTATCTAAGAGCAGAATGGTCGGTATAGACCACCGTTTTTGCTAGAACGAAATATGAACGAAATTTGTCAAAAGCAAAGACAATAGCAAGGAGTTCTTTTTCAGTAGTTATGTAGTTCGTTTGTGCTCCTTGTAACGTCTTACTAGCATAATAAATAGGTTGAAATCGTTTTTCAATCCTTTGTCCTAAAACGGCTCCCATTGCAAAATCACTTGCATCGCACATTAGTTCAAACGGTAGATTCCAATTTGGTGTTATCATGATCGGCGCATTAGTGAGTTTTTCTTTAAGAATATTAAAAGATTTGATACATTCCTCCGAAAAGATGAATGGAGCATCCTTTTCTAGGAGTTTATTCATAGGAGTGGCAATTTTAGAAAAATCTTTAATGAAACGTCGGTAAAAACTGGCATGCCCTAGAAAACTCCTAACTCCTCTAACATTGGTGGGATGTGGAAGTTTAGCAATTACATCTACTTTAGCTCTATCCACTTCAATTCCTTCCTTTGAAATTTTATGTCCAAGAACGATGCCTTCTTTAACCATGAAATGGCATTTCTCCCAATTAAGAACTAGATTTGATTGTTCGCATCTAATAAGCATTCATTCAAGATTAGCTAGACATGATTCAAATGTATCACCGAAGACTGAAAAGTCATCCATGAAAACTTCCATGCATTCTTCTATCATGTCGTGAAAAATCGCCATCATGCACCTTTGAAAGGTTGCAGGGGCGTTGCAAAGTCTAAATGGCATGCGTTTGTAAGCAAAAGTACCATAAGAGCACGTGAATGTGGTTTTCTCTTGGTCTTCGGGTGCTATTGGAATTTGAAAATATCCGAAAAAACCATCTAGAAAACAATAGTAAGTGTTTCCGGCTAATTTTTCCAACATTTGATCAATGAAAGGTAAGGGAAAGTGATCTTTTCTGGTGGCGTCATTTAATTTTCTATAATCAATACATACACGCCATCCTGTTACAGTCCTAGTAGGAATAAGCTCATTGTTCTCATTTGTAATAATAGTCATGCCACCCTTCTTAGGCACGCATTGAACTGGGCTTACCCATGGACTATCAGAAATTAGATAAATTAAACCTACATCAAGCAGTTTAATAATTTCTTTTTTAACAACATCTTGCATATTAGGATTTAGTCTTCGTTGGCGTTGCACATACGTTTTATGACCTTCTTCCATAAGGATTTTATGTGTGCAATACGAAGGACTTATTCCTTTTATATCATGAATCTTCCATGCAATGGCTGGTTTATGAGCTTTCAACACAGAAATGAGTTGAGATTTTTCATTTTCAGTAAGAGAAGACGATATTATTACAGGTAATTCAGATTCACCATGTAAATAAGCGTATTCCAAATTATTTGGAAGTGGCTTTAACTCTAATGTCGGAGGTTCTTCTATCGATGATTTATATCGATATCTGTCTTCTTCTTTTAGCATTTGAATCTCTTCTGTTGTTGGTTCATATCCATTAGCTATTAGTGTAGCTAACATTTCAGTTTCATCAATTGGTTCAGTTCCTTCTCCTAAAGAACATTCTCCTGTTCCTTGTAATTCTGGAAATTCTTCTAACAATTCTGCATGTGAATCTATAGTTTGAATATAATAACATGTATCTTCTGCAGAATGCGGTTGTTGCATTGCTTTATCAACTGAAAAGGTAACACTCTCATCCTCTATACTTACGGTCAATTTCTTACCAAACACGTCTATCATTGCTTTAGTCGTGTTTAAGAATGGTCTTCCTAACATGAGAGGAACTTGTGAATCTTCTTCCATGTCCAGAACAACAAAATCTACTGGAAATACTAAAGTACCAACTTTAACTAGCATGTTCTCCATTATCCCTCTAGGATATTTTATTGATCTATCGGCTAGTTGTATGCTTATTCGTGTTGGTTTCAATTCTCCAAGGTCTAGTTTAGTGTATAGTGAATACGGCATTAAATTTATACTAGCACCTAAGTCTGCCAATGCTTCTATTGAACTAAGACTACCCAGAAAACATGGAATTGTGAAACTTCCTGGATCAGATAATTTTTCTGGTATCTTATTCAACAGCACTGCTGAACAATTAGCATTCATAGTAACAGCCGAGAGTTCTTCCATTTTCTTTCTATTTGTGATCAGATCTTTCAAGAATTTAGCATATCTAGGCATTCCTGAAATCACATCAATGAAAGGAAGATTTACATTTATCTGTTTAAAAATATCCAAGAATTTGGATTGCTCGGCTTCAAGTTTCTCTTTTTTCATTTTACTCGGGTAAGGAAGTGGTGGTTGGTATGGTTTAACATAAGGTTTAGCCTTAACTGTGTTATCTTCATTAACCTTTTCAACTACCGGTTCTTTTTCCTTATCTTGGTCAGGTTGTGGTTCTTGTAGAGTAGGAATAGCTTTCTCAGAAATTACAGGTATTTCAGGTGGTTTAAGTGTTGTACCACTTCTTGTAGTAATAGCTTTAGCTGTTTCATTCCGGGGGTTAGCATTTGTATCACTAGGTAAACTTCTCGGTTTTCTTTCACCTATTAACCTTGCTAGGTTACTTACTTCTTGTTCCAGATTTTGAATAGAAGCTTGTTGATTTCTAAATGCTTGAGCATTTTGTTCATTGGTTTGTTTCTGAGATGTGAAAAACTGCTTTTGAGTTTCAACTAGCTTCGTCATCATATCTTCTAAATTCGGCTTTTTATCATCGGTTTGTGGTGGTTTGTTTTGAAAATTAGGTCTTTGCTGGTTGTAAGTATTGTTGGATACTTGTTGATTGCTAGGACCTTGTTGGTTGTTGTATGGAACATTTCGGTTATAATTCTGGTTTTGATTGTAGATTGGTCTTGGCGGTTGATAATTATTCTGATAATTATTTCCAGGCCTTTGGTTTAGATATGAAATATTCTCTCTTTATTCCATTGTTTGCTCAATACTAAGACAATCTTTTGTCAAATGTGGTCCTCCACACTGCTCACAACTAATTCGTATTATGTGAATATCCTTAGTCATCTTTTCCATTCGTCTCTCGACAACATCTATCTTTGCGGAAATGGAATCTAAGTCATGGCTAGAATCGGCTCTAGCTGCTTTAGATGATCTAATGATATCTTTTTCTTGGTGTCACTCATGTGAGTGGGAAGCAGTGTTATCAATAATTTTGTAAGCATCAGTTTCGGTTTTCTTCATAATAGAACCACCAGCTGCTATGTCGATGTCTTTCCTTGTAGTGATGTCGCATCCTTGGTAGAATATTTGTACTATTTGACAGGTGTCTAAACCATGTTGCGAACATCCTCTTAATAACTTTCCAAATCTAGTCCACGCCTCATATAGAGTTTCATTCGGTTTCTGTGTGAACGTAACAATTTCTCCTTGAAGTCTTACGGCTTTAGATGCCGGAAAGAATTGTTTAAGAAAATTTTCAACTAAAACATCCCATGTATCAATTGCCCCTTCAGGTAACGATTCCAAGCAATCTTTGGCTTCTCCCTTTAAAGTCCAGGGAAATAACATGAGATATATCTGTTCATCCTCAACTTCTCGGATTTTAAATAGTGTGCAGATCCTATTAAAGGTACGAAGATGTTCATTTGGATCTTCCTTCGGCGCACCACTAAATTGGCATTGATTAGTCACCATATGTAGAATTTGTCCTTTGATTTCATAATCTGGCGCATTAATGTCTGGATGAGTAATTGCGTGACCTTGGCCAGTGCGTTTAGCTCTCATTCGGTCTTCCATACTTGAAGGTTCCAGATTTTCCATGATTGAATTTGTTGAATCTGAATCACTAGAGGATTCTGATTTAATGGTTCGTTCCTCAACAATCTCTGTTTGAATGATTGGTGGTTCTGGAGGAAAAATTAATGGTTCAGGATCTATGAATCGTCCCTGAATATTTTTCGGATTCTCAACTGTGAGGTCGGGTTCAAAAAATGGATTATCGGAAATTTGAATTGGAGTACTTGGTCGACTGGATGACGATTCTAAAGGAAAATCAACGGCGACAATATTTGCTAGATGTCTTGATCGAGTTACAGGTGGTGAACGTATAAAAGGTGGTGAACGTCTTGCTCGGTGCATTCACTGAATATCCTATTAGTTTTTAAAAGGAAAGAAAAATTATATAAATTATCCAATTAATAGACTTTTCTGATTTTGCCCACGTTTCAAATAACCAAAATATGCAGCAGAGGGGCAGGATTTGTTTGGTCTCAATATAATTGAGTACTGTTTGGCTCCAATAACCCGGTCCACGTACAAATCCAACTATTACTACAAACCAGAAAATTTTGATGTCTATCAATTTAACCACTTAAAATAAATTTTCGTAATTTCAAGAAATTTAGATAAGAAGTAGAATAATTCTAAGTCCTAAAAACTAGAATGGCGAGAAATAAGAAAGAAAAAAAGCGCGTCGAAAAAGGTCGAAAAAGAAAAAGGTTTGAAAAATAAAAGGCGTCGAAAAAGAAAAAAAATGACTATAAAACTTTAAAACACTCGACTAACCCAACCTTATTACTATCACTAACTTAAAATTAAAATTGCAAATTGAGATTACTAATTGGAGTGATAATTGATACATAGGTAAAAGGCGTCGAAAAAAAAAAATTAGAAAGCAGCGCGTCAAAACTTAAAAAGGAACTAAAAACTAAAAAATTAAAAGTTGCGTCTAAAAATATTAAAGCTTACAAGTAAAACTATATCCCAAATGGCAATATCTTAAAAAGGTACTAAAACTTAAAAAGGCGTCGCAAAATTCTAAAGCACCTAGATCTTAGTCTAAAGAGAAAGCACTTAAGGAATTTTACGGCAAAGCCTAAAAATCTAGAGAAAAAAAACTAAGGCAAAAACTATGACTTAAAACTAATTACGAGCGAAAAATACAACAATTTACGCTAAAACAATTAAAAAGGGACAAAATATAAAAATATACTAAAAGTTGTAAAAAGTACAATTTTTATAAAAATATTATTTTTATATTATTTATTTTATAAAACTATTAATTTTGTAAATTAATTAAACTAATTAAACAAAATAATAACTTAAATTAACTAATTAAAAACTAAAAACCTAATTAGGGTTTTAAATAAAATAATAATAATAATAATTACTCCGTAATGATGCTGGTTAGGGTTTCTGTGTACGCGTGTCAGGGTGGCTTCGCGAGTCGCTGTGCCACGTACCAGAAAAACTCCGCGAGTCGCGGAGGTTAAAATTTTAAATGCACAAATATCGTTCGACAGGTTCTGTAGTTTTTTTAAATTATATTTTATATATTTTTCTGTTTTTAATAATTATATAAAATATAATAAATAAAAACTTATATTTTAAAAACTAAAATAAAAAAATAGAAATACTTTATAATTTTATAAATAAAAATCTTAAAATAGATTTATATATATATATTTTTTAATTTTATATTGATTTTTTTTTAAATAAATACGAAATATTTAAATAAAACTTATATTTTTTTAACACTAAAATAAAAATAAAGAAACTTTATAAAACTTTTAACAAACTTTTAAAAATATATAAATTTTTGTTTTTCTTTTTATATTTTTGAATTTTTAAAACGTATTTTTACAAAAGCGTATTTTTTTTATAAAAGTAAACTAAAAATAAAAATTCTTTTTTTTATATATATAGCGTTGCGCTTCCGGCGTTTAAGCAAGAAATTGAGTTCCCCGGCAGCGGCGCCAAAAATACTTGATGTGCGCAGAGGTGTATATGAAATAACTTATATTTTACTAGGAAAAACTATTAAATACGATACAATTTTACACAAGATATTTATTTATTTATAGAATGGATATACTTAAACCTTGCTATAACACTTATAGGCAGTGTACCTAATCGTACAGTAGTGTAGTTTTTAGTAAGTCCGGTTCGTTCCACAGGGAAAATCTTTAAACAAAGCTTAACGCTATATTAGTTTAATTTATAAAAATACAAATATATATATAAGTAATATTATTATTATAAAAGGGGGGTTTTTACCGTTTAATGACCGGTTTGACGATTTTAAAACTTTAGTCGCAGTTAAAACCTAATGTAAAATATTAAAAATAAATACAAGACTTAATTTAAAGCGTAAAGTAAATAACGATAATGAAATTGCGATAAATGAAAGTGCGATAAAATAAAAGTGCGATAATTAAAAAGTACGATAATTAAAAGTGCAATTAAATACAATAACAATAAATAAAAGTACGATAATTAGAAGTGCAATTAAATATAAAATAAAGGAAATTAAATATGAAATAAAAGAATTATGCTTATTTAAACTTCCGTAATCATGATGTTTGACGTGTTGATTTTAGTTTTATGCCCATGGGTTAATTGTCCTTTGTCCTGGATTATTCAATATGTCCGTCTGGTTTTTGTCCATAACAGTCCATCAATCATAAATATAAAGTGCGAGTATCCTCGTCAAATTATCCTTATACCCGAAGTCAAATATTCCAACTAATTGGGGACTTGAACTGTAACAAGATTTTAATACTTTGTTTAATAATTACACCAGGTTATCGACTGCGTGTAACCCAAGGTTTTAATACTTTGTTATCAATTATGCCAAGTATCCTTGTACATAATTTCACCCCTTTTTTAATAATTCTAGTGACTATTAATCCATTCCCGTGTCCGGTTAAATGAACGATTATTCGTACATATAAATACCCCGCCCATCGTGTCCGATTGAGTGTATATGGTTATTTATAGGGACGTCCAATTGTAAATCTTTATATTAAAATTAACAAACTATCATTTAGTTAAACAAATATAAAGCCCATTAATAGCCCATAGTCTAATTTCCACAAGTGTCGTTCTTTTGTCCAAACCCCAATTATGGTACAAAGCCCAATTACCCAATTTTCGTAATTAGCCCAACATCATGATTACTTCGATTTAAATAAGAATAATAATAACTTAGCTACGAGACATTAAATTAAAAAGGTTGAACATAACTTACAATGATTAAAAATAGCCTAGCGTTACACGGACAGAATTTCGACTTACACCCTTACAACATTCGCTAACATACCCTTATTATTAGAAATTAAAATTAAAATTAATATATATATATATATATATATATATATATATATATATATATATATATATATATATATATATATATATATATATATATATATATATATATATATATACGTTTAGATAGAGAGATTAAAGGATATATAAAACATTCAGAATGCGCGAGCTTTTATAGGCATTTTCAGAATTTGGGGCTCCGCGAGTCGCGGTATTTTTGCCCTTCAAACTCCGCAAGTTGCGGAGTTTGCTTTTACAGCTCATCCCTTTTTGGATCTTCTTTGCCGACGGTTTTAATATATAAATATAATATATATATATATATATATATATATATATATATATATATATATATATATATATATATATATATATATATATATATATAATTAATTAATTATATATTATATTATATTTATATACATAGTTAACTTGTAATTTTTAGTCCGTTGCGTCGAGCATTGAGAGTTGACTCTGGTCCCGGTTCCGGATTTTTGAACGTCCTTGCGTACAATTTAATATCTTGTACTTTGCGTTTTGAATCTTGTACTCTTGTAATCTCGAGATGTTTCTTATCAATAATTTGAACCTTTTTGATTGTATCTTGTACTTTTTAGCTTTTTGGACCTTTGCGCCTTCAATTCGTCAAATCTGCCTTTGTTTTCACCTTTTAATATTTAAACGAATATCACTTGTAAATAGAACAATTGCAACTAAAAGCTTGTCTTTCTTGAGGGATAATGCTATGAAATATATGTTTGTTTTTAGCATTATCAAATACGTTTCTGCTGGTAGTTGTACTGCTCAAGTACTGTGGATGCAAAGCCAGATGAAAGACTATGGTGTTCATGTTACAAAGACTCCAATCTACTGTGACAACACAAGTGCAATCGCTATCACCAACAATCCTGTGATGCATTCAAGAACAAAGCACATTGACGTTCGATATCATTTCATAAGGGATCATGTTCAAAAAGGAGATGTGGAGCTACATTTTATTTCAACAGACCAGCAGTTAGCAGATCTATTCACAAAGCCCTTAGATGAGAAACGTTTTAACTATCTCATCTCTGAGCTGGGTATGCTTGAACTTTAAATAAAAGACAATTTTTGTTGGTGTGCTGGCTCTACAACATGTAGGGCAAACTAGTAAGTCATTTTTGTTAACTTACTGCCTACATGTATAACACTCAGTACAACAATGTCTTTTATACTTTGGTTACTCAAAATGTTTTTAAATGAAATAATAAATAGCTCACAAAATTAAATGATTCCTTAAATCTGAAACTCATTTACTCCCAATGATTTAAATTAAATTCATGACATATTAAATGTAACAAAGTATTTTGTATTTAATACAAAACTTCTTTTGTGGTTTTTAAATCATTTTATTTTTTGAATTAAAACATGCTGCATTTAATGGTGAATGGGAGGTATGAGTGTTCAAGCCGTATATACATCAAATCAACAGTCTGTGTCCCCTCGAAAGTGTGCCAGTCTGTCACATCTGCCCACGCGCCTGCTAATAGCAGTTGCCTTTTTCTCTCTCCTGCCTTTTTCATCCAATCACAATGGTTAAAAGAGTGTTTTATCTTCCATAATAACCTTCGGTTATTTAGTTTTCAAATTCACACTCTTCTCTCTAAAATCCCCAAATCTTCAAATCAATTCATACATCCATCTTCCACGAAATCATCAATGGCAGAACAACAACAACATCAATCACCACCTGCTACAAACCAGCCAGAGGAACAACAACCACAGCAACAAAAATTGGTAGAACAACAACAACCGGAACAGCAACCACCACCGGTCATCGAAGAACAAGTGGTGCAGGGCCCGTTGTTCAACCTGCACCTAAACCTTGTTAGGGCTGCAAATGCACCTGAACACTCTTCCATTCGCCTATCGCGAGGCAATGCTGCTCATGCCCTTTCAATTCCCAAATCCAAAGCCAACATGGGCTATGATACGCTTATCGATTACATAAGACAATCACCACTGGCTCGAGCTATTACCGGCATACCTTCTCGTCTTTATCCGGCCTGTTTGGCCAGACTTTGGTATACTGCCACCACAGACACCACTCAACAGAACGTTCCATGTATTCGTGGCATGGTGACTGAAACCCTATCCTGCTCCATCACTGTTGATGCCATCCGACGTGCTCTCCAATTACCTATTGGTCCATTTGTTAATTCACCAACCAGTGATGAGTTTAGAAGAGAAGTACTAGAAATTATAGGGTTTGATGGACCAGTGGCTCATACACCCTTAAGGAAGCAGATGCCACCTCTGTGGAATTACTTCTTTGGCCTGCTGACTCATTGCATCAGTCAGAAGTCCTGGAGCTTTGATCAGTACTCAGATTTTGAGCTGAAGATTGGTTACGGGATGCTGTTCAATCGAAATATTGATTATGCCGGTGAAATTTACTTAAGGATAAGGAAAATGGTGCTTGCACCCAAATGAACACACTTAATCTCCTTTCTAAGGTTTTTGAGCCTTGTTTTTGAAAATGAGCTGGGTGAAGCTTACCAACAGATTGCTGATGAATCATTCGACCTGCCTCCAAAACAAGGGGGAATGCCAAAAGATGCTCCTGCTGCTCCATATAATGCCTTGACACCAGGCATGCTTGAGTATCTTGCTGCTCGAGGTGGATGAACCAACCGACTGCCCCTAGTGCTGCACCAGCTGAGGGGGAGGGACCTCAGTGAAAGCCAGCTGTAAAAAGGAAGAAGCCAGCTACCTCAACAGCCACCGTCTCACATACTGGTAAAGCAGTAGTTGTATTAGAATCTAGTGCTCTCTGATCATAAAGAACAGCCCTAGTCTTATATACTGACTACCCACTTCTAGTATTGGAATCCGTTGCTTAACTATTTCTTGGTAACAGGAAAATCTAAATGTGCAAAAGCTGGCTCCAAGCACACCACAAGGGAGATTGCACCAGTCTCAACTGCTGCTCCTGCAAAGGATGTGGCTCTGAAACCTGGTGCGCTTCTAGACCAAACAGCAGAAAATTCTAACTTAATTAAAAATATTTTACCTGCTGACTTGAAAAATGAAAGTGAAGTTAAAGGTATAACCATGGCCCCCAAGCTGACTGGTTTTAAAACTAGTGTTAAGAAGAGTAGCAACACATACTCTTCTAGCCAGACACTTCCACATTTTTCTAAATTGAACTTAATGCTATATCCTCTGCTGACAGTGAAATGTCCCGTTCTTATTGATTAAAAACGTTCCATATTAATTGATTTCGTTGCGAGGTTTTGACCTCTATATGAGACGTTTTTCAAAGACTGCATTCATTTTTAAAACAAACCATAACCTTTATTTTATAAATGAAGGTTTAAAAAGCTTTACATAGATTATCAAATAATGATAATCTAAAATATCCTGTTTACACACGACCATTACATAATGGTTTACAATACAAATATGTTACATCGAAATCAGTTTCTTGAATGCAGTTTTTACACAATATCATACAAACATGGACTCCAAATCTTGTCCTTATTTTAGTATGCAACAGCGGAAGCTCTTAATATTCACCTGAGAATAAACATGCTTTAAATGTCAACAAAAATGTTGGTGAGTTATAGGTTTAACCTATATATATCAAATCGTAACAATAGACCACAAGATTTCATATTTCAATACACATCCCATACATAGAGATAAAAATCATTCATATGGTGAACACCTGGTAACCGACATTAACAAGATGCATATATAAGAATATCCCCATCATTCCGGGACACCCTTCGGATATGATATAAATTTCGAAGTACTAAAGCATCCGGTACTTTGGATGGGGTTTGTTAGGCCCAATAGATCTATCTTTAGGATTCGCGTCAATTAGGGTGTCTGTTCCCAAATTCTTAGATTACCAGACTTAATAAAAAGGGGCATATTCGATTTAGATAATTCAACCATAGAATGTAGTTTCACGTACTTGTGTCTATTTTGTAAATCATTTATAAAACCTGCATGCATTCTCATCCCAAAAATATTAGATTTTAAAAGTGGGACTATAACTCACTTTCACATATTTTTACTTCGTCGAGAAGTAAGACTTGGCCACTGTTGATTCACGAACCTATAACAATATATACATATATATTAAAGTATGTTCAAAATATATTTACAATACTTTTAATATATTTTGATGTTTTAAGTTTATTAAGTCAGCTGTCCTCGTTAGTAACCTACAACTAGTTGTCCACAGTTAGATGTACAGAAATAAATCGATAAATATTATCTTGAATCAATCCACGACCCAGTGTATACGTATCTCAGTATTGATCACAACTCAAACTATATATATTTTGGAATCAACCTCAACCCTGTATAGCTAACTCCAACATTCACATATAGAGTGTCTATGGTTGTTCCGAAATATATATAGATGTGTCGAAATGATAGGTCGAAACATTGTATACGTGTCTATGGTATCTCAAGATTACATAATATACAATACAAGTTGATTAAGTTATGGTTGGAATAGATTTGTTACCAATTTTCACGTAGCTAAAATGAGAAAAATTATCCAATCTTGTTTTACCCATAACTTCTTCATTTTAAATCCATTTTGAGTGAATCAAATTGCTATGGTTTCATATTGAACTCTATTTTATGAATCTAAACAGAAAAAGTATAGGTTTATAGTCAGAAAAATAAGTTACAAGTCGTTTTTGTAAAGGTAGTCATTTCAGTCGAAAGAACGACGTCTAGATGACCATTTTAGAAAACATACTTCCACTTTGAGTTTAACCATAATTTTTGGATATAGTTTCATGTTCATAATAAAAATCATTTTCTCAGAATAACAACTTTTAAATCAAAGTTTATCATAGTTTTTAATTAACTAACCCAAAACAGCCCGCGGTGTTACTACGACGGCGTAAATCCGGTTTTACGGTGTTTTTCGTGTTTCCAGGTTTTAAATCATTAAGTTAGCATATCATATAGATATAGAACATGTGTTTAGTTAATTTTAAAAGTCAAGTTAGAAGGATTAACTTTTGTTTGCGAACAAGTTTAGAATTAACTAAACTATGTTCTAGTGATTACGAGTTTAAACCTTCGAATAAGATAGTTTTATATATATGAATCGAATGATGTTATGAACATCATTACTACCTAAAGTTTAGTAGGTAAACCTACTGGAAGTGACAAGAAATGATCTAGCTTCAAAGGATCTTGGATGGCTTGAAAGTTCTTGAAGTAGGATCATGACACAAAAACAAGTTCAAGTAAGATTTTTACTCGAATTAAGATAGTTTATAGTTATAGAAATTGAATCAAAGTTTGAATATGAATATTACCTTGAATAAGAAAGATAACCTACTGTATATAACAAAGGTTTCTTGATCTTAGATGATTACTTGGAATGGATTAGAAAGCTTGGAAGTAAATTAGTAAACTTGAAGGGATTTTTGAAGTGTTCTTGAAGTGTTCTTCCTATGATGATTATAGCTTGATTCTTGAAGTGATTTTTGATGAAGATGATGATTAACTACCGGAAAAATACGTTCATAATAGTGTGTGTGTGTTGAGAGAGAATTAGAAAGAGAATTGGAAGTGAAATGGAGTGAATGATGAGTGGTAATTGGTGAGTGGTGAGTGGGGTTAAAAGGAGTTCTAGTTAGTTGACTAGCTCATGGTAGAAGTTAAAATTGATTAGTCATACATGACATAATCAAGAGTGGAATCCCATGCTAGTTCCTATTGGTATATACCCATAGTAAGTACGTTTTGAAGCTGTGTATAATACGGGTAAGAATACGACTAGAATTCTTGATGAAAGAAAAGAATGGGAAAGTAACTGTAACCATTTTCGTTAAGTATGAGTGTTTTGATATATGTCTTTAAGTCTTCCAAAAGTATTTTAATACATCTAAATACACTACATGTATATACATTTTAACTGAGTCGTTAAGTCATCGTTAGTCGTTACATGTAAGTGTTGTTTTGAAACCTTTAAGTTAACGATCTCAATTAATGTTGTTAACCCATTGTTTATTATATCTAATGAGATGTTAAATTATTATATTATCATGATATTATGATATATTAATATATCTTAATATGATATATATACATTTAAATGTCGTTACAACGATAATCGTTACATATATGTCTCGTTTCGAAATCCTTAAGTTAGTAGTCTTGTTTATATGTATATAACTCATTGTTAATATACTTATGGAGATACTTACTTATCATAATCTCATGTTAACTATATGTATATCCATATATATATCGTCATGTCGTTTTTACAAGTTTTAACGTTCGTGAATCGCCGGTCAACTTGGGTGGTCAATTGTCTATATGAAACATATTTCAATTAATCAAGTCTTAACAAGTTTGATTGCTTAACATGTTGGAAACATTTAATCATGTAAATATCAATCTCAATTAATATATATAAACATGGAAAAGTTCGGGTCACTACAGTACCTACCTGTTAAATAAATTTCGTCCCGAAATTTTAAGCTGTTGAAGGTGTTGACGAATCTTCTGGAAATAGATGCGAGTATTTCTTCTTCATCTGATCTTCACGCTCCCAGGTGAACTCGAGTCCTCTACGAGCATTCCATCGAACCTTAACAATTGGTATCTTGTTTTGCTTAAGTCTTTTAACCTCACGATCCATTATTTCGACGGGTTCTTCGATGAATTGAAGTTTTTCGTTGATTTGGATTTCATCTAACGGAATAGTGAGATCTTCTTTAGCAAAATATTTCTTCAAATTCGAGACGTGGAAAGTGTTATGTACAGCCGCGAGTTGTTGAGGTAACTCAAGTCGGTAAGCTATTGGTCCGACACGATCAATAATCTTGAATGGTCCAATATACCTTGGATTTAATTTTCCTCGTTTACCAAATCGAACAACGCCTTTCCAAGGTGCAACTTTAAGCATGACCATCTCTCCAATTTCAAATTCTATATCTTTTCTTTTAATGTCAGCGTAGCTCTTTTGTCGACTTTGGGCGGTTTTCAACCGTTGTTGAATTTGGATGATCTTCTCGGTAGTTTCTTGTATAATCTCCGGACCCGTAATCTGTCTATCCTCCACTTCACTCCAACAAATTGGAGACCTGCACTTTCTACCATAAAGTGCTTCAAACGGCGCCATCTCAATGCTTGAATGGTAGCTATTGTTGTAGGAAAATTCTGCTAACGGTAGATGTCGATCCCAACTGTTTCCGAAATCAATAACACATGATCGTAGCATGTCTTCAAGCGTTTGTATCGTCCTTTTGCTCTACCCATCATTTTGTGGATGATAGGCAGTACTCATGTCTAGACGAGTTCCTAATGCTTGCTGTAATGTCTGCCAGAATCTTGAAATAAATCTGCCATCCCTATCAGAGATAATAGAGATTGGTATTCCATGTCTGGAGACGACTTCCTTCAAATACAGTCGTGCTAACTTCTCCATCTTGTCATCTTCTCTTATTGGCAGGAAGTGTGCTGATTTGGTGAGACGATCAACTATTACCCAAATAGTATCAAAACCACTTGCAGTCCTTGGCAATTTAGTGATGAAATCCATGGTAATGTTTTCCCATTTCCATTCTGGGATTTCGGGTTGTTGAAGTAGACCTGATGGTTTCTGATGCTCAGCTTTTACCTTAGAACACGTCAAACATTCTCCTACGTATTTAGCAACATCGCCTTTCATACCCGGCCACCAAAAATGTTTCTTGAGATCCTTGTACATCTTCCCCGTTCCAGGATGTATTGAGTATCTGGTTTTATGAGCTTCTCTAAGTACCATTTCTCTCATATCTCCAAATTTTGGTACCCAAATCCTTTCAGCCCTATACCGGATTCCGTCTTCCCGAATATTAAGATGCTTCTCCGATCCTTTGGGTATTTCATCCTTTAAATTTCCTTCTTTTAAAACTCCTTGTTGCACCTCCTTTATTTGATTAGTAAGGTTATTATGAATCATTATATTCATAGATTTTACTCGAATGGGATCTCTGTCCTTCCTGCTCAAGGCATCGGCTACCACATTTGCCTTCCCCGGGTGGTAACGAATCTCAAAGTCGTAATCATTTAACAATTCAATCCACCTACGCTGCCTCATATTCAGTTGTTTCTGATTAAATATGTGTTGAAGACTTTTGTGGTCGGTATATATAATACTTTTGACCCCATATAAGTAGTGCCTCCAAGTCTTTAATGCAAAAACAACCGCCCCTAATTCCAAATCATGCGTCGTATAATTTTGCTCGTGAATCTTCAATTGTCTAGACGCATAAGCAATCACCTTCATTCGTTGCATTAATACACAACCGAGACCTTGCTTTGATGCGTCACAATAAATCACAAAATCATCATTCCCTTCAGGCAATGACAATATAGGTGCCGTAGTTAGCTTTTTCTTTAATAACTGAAACGCTTTCTCTTGTTCATCCTTCCATTCAAATTTCTTCCCTTTATGCGTTAATGCAGTCAAGGGTTTTTCTATTCTGGAAAAGTCTTAGATGAACTTTCTGTAATAACCAGCTAGTCCTAAAAACTAGCGTATGTGTTTCGGAGTTTTCGGGGTTTCCCACTTTTCAACAGTTTCTATCTTTGTCGGATCCACCTTAATACCTTTTTTGTTGACTATGTGACCGAGGAATTGAACTTCTTCCAACCAAAATGCACACTTTGAAAATTTAGCGTACAATTCTTCCTTCCTCAATACTTCTAACACCTTTCTCAAATGTTCACCGTGTTCTTGGTCATTCTTTGAGTAAATAAGTATGTCATCAATGAAAACAATGACAAACTTGTCAAGGTATGGTCCACACACTCGGTTCATAAGGTCCATGAACACAGCTGGTGCATTAGTTAAACCAAATGGCATGACCATAAACTCGTAATGACCGTAACGTGTTCTGAAAGCAGTCTTTGGAATATCATCTTCTTTCACCCGCATTTGATGATACCCGGAACGTAAGTCAATCTTTGAATAAACAGACGAGCCTTGTAGTTGATCAAATAAGTCGTCGATTCTCGGTAGTGGGTAGCGGTTCTTGATGGTAAGTTTGTTCAACTCTCGGTAGTCGATACACAACCTGAATGTACCATCTTTCTTCTTGACAAACAAAACAGGAGCTCCCCACTGTGATGTGTTTGGTCGAATAAAACCATGCTCTAAAAGTTCTTGTAATTGGCTTTGTAGTTCTTTCATTTCGCTGGGTGCGAGTCTGTAAGGAGCACGAGCTATTGGTGCAGCTCCTGGTACAAGATCTATTTGAAATTCAACGGATCGATGTGGAGGTAATCCCGGTAATTCTTTCGGAAATACATCGGGAAATTCTTTTGCGATGGGAACATCATTGATGCTCTTTTCTTCAGTTTGTACTTTCTCGACATGTGCTAGAACAGCATAACAACCTTTTCTTATTAGTTTTTGTGCCTTCAAATTACTAATAAGATGTAGCTTCGTGTTGCCCTTTTCTCCGTACACCATTAAAGGTTTTCCTTTTTCTCGTATAATGCGAATTGCATTTTTTGTAACAAACGATCTCTGCTTTCACTTCTTTCAACCAGTCCATACCGATTATCACATCAAAACTCCCTAACTCTACTGGTATCAAGTCAATCTTAAATGTTTCGCTAACCAGTTTAATTTCTCGATTCCGACATATATTATCTGCTGAAATTAATTTACCATTTGCTAATTGGAGTAAAAATTTACTATCCAAAGGCGTCAATGGACAACTTAATTTAGCACAAAAATCTCTACTCATATTGTTTCTATCCGCACCCGAATCAAATAAAACGTAAGCAGATTTATTGTCAATAAGAAACGTACCCGTAACAAGCTCCGGGTCTTCCTGTGCCTCTGCCGCATTAATATTGAAAACTCTTCCGCGGCCTTGTCCATTAGTGTTCTCCTGGTTCGGGCAATTTCTAATAATGTGGCCCGATTTTCCACATTTATAACAAACTACATTGGCATAACTTGCTCCGACACTACTTGCTCCGCCATTACTCGTTCCGACACCATTTGTTCCTTTCGTTCTATTAACCCCTGGTCCGTAGACCTCACACTTCACCGCGCTATGACCGTTTCTTTTACACTTGTTGCAAAATTTGGTGCAGAACCCCGAGTGATACTTTTCACACCTTTGGCATAGCTGCTTCTGATTGTTATTGTTGTTGCGGTTATTATTGTTGTTGGGATGATTGTTGTAGTTGCTGTTGTTGTTGTTATTGTTGTTGTTGGGCCGTTTGTTGTAGTTGCGATTGATGTTGCGATTGTTGGGATAATTGTTGCGATTATTGTTGTAATTGCTGTTGTTGTTGTATTGGTGATTCTTATCACCGTTTTCCTCCCACTTTCTTTTGACTTGCTTCACATTGGCCTCTTCAGCAGTCTGTTCTTTAATTCTTTCTTCAATCTGGTTCACTAGTTTGTGAGCCATTCTACATGCCTGTTGTATGGAGGCGGGCTCGTGTGAACTTATATCTTCTTGGATTCTTTCCGGTAATCCTTTCACAAACGCGTCGATCTTCTCTTCCTCATCTTCAAATGCTCCCGGACACAATAGGCACAATTCTGTGAATCGTCTTTCGTACGTGGTAATATCAAATCCTTGGGTTTGTAACCCTCTAAGTTCTGTCTTGAGCTTATTGACCTCGGTTCTAGGACGGTACTTCTCGTTCATCAAGTGCTTGAATGCTGACCACGGTAGTGCGTACGCATCGTCTTGTCCCACTTGCTCTAGATAGGTATTCCACCATGTTAACGCAGAACCTGTGAAGGTATGCGTAGCGTACTTTACTTTGTCCTCTTCAGTACACTTACTTATGGCAAACACCGATTCGACCTTCTCGGTCCACCGTTTCAATCTGATCGGTCCTTCGGTTCCATCAAATTCCAAAGGTTTGGAGGCAGTGAATTCTTTGTAGGTGCATCCTACACGATTTCCTGTACTGCTAGATCCAAGGTTATTGTTGGTATGTAGCGCAGCCTGTACTGCGGCTATGTTTGAAGCTAGAAAAGTACGGAATTCCTCTTCATTCATATTCACGGTGTGTCGAGTAGTCGGTGCCATTTCCTTCAAAATAGTCAAATGGAACAAGTTAATCATACAGAATATTAAGAGTAGTTAATAGTATTTCGTAGCATAATATGAACTCATTTATAAAAGCTTTTTCTTCATATTAGCGTTTTATAAGTTTAAATTCGGGTAGTACCTACCCGTTAAGTTCATACTTAGTAGCTAATATACAATTCAACTACTACAATTCTATATGAAAAACTGATTATAATAATATTTCGCGTTCAAACTTTTATACAATATTTTACAAACTTACAATACCGCTTATTTTACATAAAGCATGAAATATAGCACACAATAACTTTGATACAAGATAGTTGTGAAGATAATTCTAGCTAGTACACAAGTCGTTCAGCAAAGGCAATAAAGACACGTAATTCATACGTCCAGAAACAAGTCATGCATTCTGGTTTTACTAGGACTACTTCCCATCCTTGGTCTTGTGGAACATTACCGTTATGGCCGTTGATAAGACAGCGTGTTGTAACGTCGTCAAAGGGACGAGGGTTACGTAATGTCCAACAGTCCCGTAACAATCTAAAAACCTCATTTCTTACCCCAATTACCGACTCCGTCACTTGTGGGAATGTTTTGTTTAATAGTTGTAGGCCGATGTTCTTGTTCTCACTTTGGTGAGAAGCGAACATTACTAATCCGTAAGCATAACATGCTTCTTTATGTTGCATGTTAGCCGCTTTTTCTAAATCACGAAGTCCAATATTCGGATATATTGAGTCAAAATAATTTCTTAACCCATTGCGTAAAATAGCATTTGGGTTCCCCGCAATATATGCGTCAAAGTAAACACATCGTAACTTATGGATTTCCCAATGTGATATCCCCCATCTTTCGAACGAAAGCCTTTTATAAACCAAGGCATTCTTGGAACGTTCTTCGAATGTCTTACAAACTGATCTCGCCTTAAATAGTTGTGCCGAAGAATTCTGACCGACTCTAGACAAGATTTCATCAATCATGTCTCCGGGTAGGTCTCTTAAAATATTGGGTTGTCTATCCATTTTGTGTTTTTATACTGTAAAATAGACAAGAGTTAGATTCATAAAAAAATACTTATTAATACAAGCAATTTTTACATATATCATAAAGCATAAGCACACTATATTACATATATTAAACCACACGAATACAACTATCTTATTCCGACTCGCTTGTTTCTTCTTCTTCGGTTTTGGTTCGTTTTGCCAAGTTTCTAGGGATATATGATGTTCCCCTAATACGAGCCGTCGTTATCCACATTGGTTTAGAAAAACCTGGTGGTTTAGAGGTTCCCGGGTCATTGTTACAACTTAAGGACTTCGGGGGTTGACGATACATATAAAGTTCATCGGGGTTGGAATTAGATTTCTCTATTTTTATGCCCTTTCCCTTATTATTTTCTTTTGCCTTTTTAAATTCAGTTGGGGTAATTTCTATAACATCATCGGAATTCTCGTCGGAATCCGATTCATCGGAGAATTGGTAATCCTCCCAATATTTTGCTTCCTTGGCGGAAACACCATTGACCATAATTAACCTTGGTCGGTTGGTTGAGGATTTTCTTTTACTTAACCGTTTTATTATTTCCCCCACTGGTTCTATTTCTTCATCCGGTTCCGATTCTTCTTCCGGTTCCGATTCTTCTTCTGGTTCCGACTCTTCTTCCGGTTCCTCTTCGGGAACTTGTGAATCAGTCCACGAATCATTCCAATTTACATTTGACTCTTCATTATTATTAGGTGAGTCAATGGGACTTGTTCTAAAGGTAGACATCTATCACATAATATCAAACGCATTAAGAGATTAATATATCACATAATATTCACATGTTAAAAATATATAGTTTCCAACAAAATTTGTTAAGCAATCATTTTTCAAGTAAACACGGTCGAAGTCCAGACTCACTAATGCATCCTAACAAACTTGATAAGACACACTAATGCAAAATTCTGGTTCTCTAAGACCCACGCTCGGATACCAACTGAAATGTCCCGTTCTTATTGATTAAAAACGTTCCATATTAATTGATTTCGTTGCGAGGTTTTGACCTCTATATGAGACGTTTTTCAAAGACTGCATTCATTTTTAAAACAAACCATAACCTTTATTTTATAAATGAAGGTTTAAAAAGCTTTACGTAGATTATCAAATAATGATAATCTAAAATATCCTGTTTACACACGACCATTACATAATGGTTTACAATACAAATATGTTACATCGAAATCAGTTTCTTGAATGCAGTTTTTACACAATATCATACAAACATGGACTCCAAATCTTGTCCTTATTTTAGTATGCAACAGCGGAAGCTCTTAATATTCACCTGAGAATAAACATGCTTTAAATGTCAACAAAAATGTTGGTGAGTTATAGGTTTAACCTATATATATATATCAAATCGTAACAATAGACCACAAGATTTCATATTTCAATACACATCCCATACATAGAGATAAAAATCATTCATATGGTGAACACCTGGTAACCGACATTAACAAGATGCATATATAAGAATATCCCCATCATTCCGGGACACCCTTCGGATATGATATAAATTTCGAAGTACTAAAGCATCCGGTACTTTGGATGGGGTTTGTTAGGCCCAATAGATCTATCTTTAGGATTCGCGTCAATTAGGGTGTCTGTTCCCAAATTCTTAGATTACCAGACTTAATAAAAAGGGGCATATTCGATTTCGATAATTCAACCATAGAATGTAGTTTTACGTACTTGTGTCTATTTTGTAAATCATTTATAAAACCTGCATGCATTCTCATACCAAAAATATTAGATTTTAAAAGTGGGACTATAACTCACTTTCACAGATTTTTACTTCGTCGAGAAGTAAGACTTGGCCACTGTTGATTCACGAACCTATAACAATATATACATATATATTAAAGTATGTTCAAAATATATTTACAACACTTTTAATATATTTTGATGTTTTAAGTTTATTAAGTCAGCTGTCCTCGTTAGTAACCTACAACTAGTTGTCCACAGTTAGATGTACAGAAATAAATCGATAAATATTATCTTGAATTAATCCACGACCCAGTGTATACGTATCTCAGTATTGATCACAACTCAAACTATATATATTTTGGAATCAACCTCAATCCTGTATAGCTAACTCCAACATTCACATATAGAGTGTCTATGGTTGTTCCGAAATATATATAGATGTGTTGACATGATAGGTCGAAACATTGTATACGTGTCTATGGTATCTCAAGATTACATAATATACAATACAAGTTGATTAAGTTATGGTTGGAATAGATTTGTTAGCAATTTTCACGTAGCTAAAATGAGAAAAATTATCCAATCTTGTTTTACCCATAACTTCTTCATTTTAAATCCGTTTTGAGTGAATCAAATTGCTATGGTTTCATATTGAACTCTATTTTATGAATCTAAACAGAAAAAGTATAGGTTTATAGTCGGAAAAATAAGTTACAAGTCGTTTTTGTAAAGGTAGTCATTTCAGTCGAAAGAACGACGTCTAGATGACCATTTTAGAAAACATACTTCCACTTTGAGTTTAACCATAATTTTTGGATATAGTTTCATGTTCATAATAAAAATCATTTTCTCAGAATAACAACTTTTAAATCAAAGTTTATCATAGTTTTTAATTAACTAACCCAAAACAGCCCGCGGTGTTACTACGACGGCGTAAATCCGGTTTTACGGTATTTTTCGTGTTTCCAGGTTTTAAATCATTAAGTTAGCATATCATATAGATATAGAACATGTGTTTAGTTAATTTTAAAAGTCAAGTTAGAAGGATTAACTTTTGTTCGCGAACAAGTTTAGAATTAACTAAACTATGTTCTAGTGATTACGAGTTTAAACCTTCGAATAAGATAGTTTTATATATATGAATCGAATGATGTTATGAACATCATTACTACCTCAAGTTTAGTAGTTAAACCTACTGGAAGTGACAAGAAATGATCTAGCTTCAAAGGATCTTGGATGGCTTGAAAGTTCTTGAAGTAGGATCATGACACAAAAACAAGTTCAAGTAAGATTTTTACTCGAATTAAGATAGTTTATAGTTATAGAAATTGAATCAAAGTTTGAATATGAATATTACCTTGAATAAGAAAGATAACCTACTGTATATAACAATGGTTTCTTGATCTTAGATGATTACTTGGAATGGATTAGAAAGCTTGGAAGTAAATTAGTAAACTTGAAGGGATTTTTGAAGTGTTCTTGAAGTGTTCTTCCTATGATGATTATAGCTTGATTCTTGAAGTTATTTTTGATGAAGATGATGATTAACTACCGGAAAAATACGTTCATAATAGTGTGTGTGTGTGTTGAGAGAGAATTGGAAGTGAAATGGAGTGAATGATGAGTGGTAATTGGTGAGTGGTGAGTGGGGTTAAAAGGAGTTCTAGTTAGTTGACTAGCTCATGGTAGAAGTTAAAATTGATTAGTCATACATGACATAATCAAGAGTGGAATCCCATGCTAGTTCCTATTGGTATATACCCATAGTAAGTACGTTTTGAAGCTGTGTATAATACGGGTAAGAATACGACTAGAATTCTTGATGAAAGAAAAGAATGGGAAAGTAACTGTAACCATTTTTGTTAAGTATGAGTGTTTTGATATATGTCTTTAAGTCTTCCAAAATTATTTTAATACATCTAAATACACTACATGTATATACATTTTAACTGAGTCGTTAAGTCATCGTTAGTCGTTACATGTAAGTGTTGTTTTTAAACCTTTAAGTTAACGATCTCAATTAATGTTGTTAACCCATTGTTTATTATATCTAATGAGATGTTAAATTATTATATTATCATGATATTATGATATATTAATATATCTTAATATGATATATATACATTTAAATGTCGTTACAACGATAATCGTTACATATATGTCTCGTTTCGAAATCCTTAAGTTAGTAGTCTTGTTTATATGTATATAACTCAGTGTTAATATACTTATGGAGATACCTACTTATCATAATCTCATGTTAACTATATATATATCCATATATATATATCGTCATGTCGTTTTTACAAGTTTTAACGTTCGTGAATCGCCGGTCAACTTGGGTGGTCAATTGTCTATATGAAACATATTTCAATTAATCAAGTCTTAACAAGTTTGATTGCTTAACATGTTGGAAACATTTAATCATGTAAATATCAATCTCAATTAATATATATAAACATGGAAAAGTTCGGGTCACTACAGTACCTACCCGTTAAATAAATTTCGTCCCGAAATTTTAAGCTGTTGAAGGTGTTGACGAATCTTCTGGAAATAGATGCGAGTATTTCTTCTTCATCTGATCTTCACGCTCCCAGGTGAACTCGGGTCCTCTACGAGCATTCCATCGAACCTTAATAATTGGTATCTTGTTTTGCTTAAGTCTTTTAACCTCACGATCCATTATTTCGACGGGTTCTTCGATGAATTGAAGTTTTTCGTTGATTTGGATTTCATCTAACGGAATAGTGAGATCTTCTTTAGCAAAATATTTCTTCAAATTCGAAACGTGGAAAGTGTTATGTACAGCCGCGAGTTGTTGAGGTAACTCAAGTCGGTAAGCTACTGGTCCGACACGATCAATAATCTTGAATGGTCCAATATACCTTGGATTTAATTTTCCTCGTTTACCAAATCGAACAACGCCTTTCCAAGGTGCAACTTTAAGCATGACCATCTCTCCAATTTCAAATTCTATATCTTTTCTTTTAATGTCAGCGTAGCTCTTTTGTCGACTTTGGGCGGTTTTCAACCGTTGTTGAATTTGGATGATCTTCTCGGTAGTTTCTTGTATAATCTCCAGACCCGTAATCTGTCTATCCCCCACTTCACTCCAACAAATCGGAGACCTGCACTTTCTACCATAAAGTGCTTCAAATGGCGCCATCTCAATGCTTGAATGGTAGCTATTGTTGTAGGAAAATTCTGCTAACGGTAGATGTCGATCCCAACTGTTTCCGAAATCAATAACACATGCTCGTAGCATGTCTTCAAGCGTTTGTATCGTCCTTTCGCTCTGCCCATCAGTTTGTGGATGATAGGCAGTACTCATGTCTAGACGAGTTCCTAATGCTTGCTGTAATGTCTGCCAGAATCTTGAAATAAATCTGCCATCCCTATCAGAGATAATAGAGATTGGTATTCCATGTCTGGAGACGACTTCCTTCAAATACAGTCGTGCTAACTTCTCCATCTTGTCATCTTCTCATATTGGCAGGAAGTGTGTTGATTTGGTGAGACGATCAACTATTACCCAAATAGTATCAAAACCACTTGCAGTCCTTGACAATTTAGTGATGAAATCCATGGTAATGTTTTCCCATTTCCATTCTGGGATTTCGGGTTGTTGAAGTAGACCTGATGGTTTCTGATGCTCAGCTTTTACCTTAGAACACGTCAAACATTCTCCTACGTATTTAGCAACATCGGCTTTCATACCCGGCCACCAAAAATGTTTCTTGAGATCCTTGTACATCTTCCCCGTTCCAGGATGTATTGAGTATCTGGTTTTATGAGCTTCTCTAAGTACCATTTCTCTCATATCTCCAAATTTTGGTACCCAAATCCTTTCAGCCCTATACCGGATTTCGTCTTCCCGAATATTAAGATGCTTCTCCGAACCTTTGGGTATTTCATCCTTTAAATTTCCTTCTTTTAAAACTCCTTGTTGCACCTCCTTTATTTGAGTAGTAAGGTTATTATGAATCATTATATTCATAGATTTTACTCGAATGGGTTCTCTGTCCTTCCTGCTCAAGGCATCGGCTACCACATTTGCCTTCCCCGGGTGGTAACGAATCTCAAAGTCGTAATCATTCAACAATTCAATCCACCTACGCTGCCTCATATTCAGTTGTTTCTGATTAAATATGTGTTGAAGACTTTTGTGGTCGGTATATATAATACTTTTGACCCCATATAAGTAGTGCCTCCAAGTCTTTAATGCAAAAACAACCGCGCCTAATTCCAAATCATGCGTCGTATAATTTTGCTCGTGAATCTTCAATTGTCTAGACGCATAAGCAATCACCTTCGTTCATTGCATTAATACACAACCGAGACCTTGCTTTGATGCGTCACAATAAATCACAAAATCATCATTCCCTTCAGGCAATGACAATATAGGTGCCGTAGTTAGCTTTTTCTTCAATAACTGAAACGCTTTCTCTTGTTCATCCTTCCATTCAAATTTCTTCCCTTTATGCGTTAATGCAGTCAAGGGTTTTGCTATTCTGGAAAAGTCTTGGATGAACCTTCTGTAATAACCAGCTAGTCCTAAAAACTAGCGTATGTGTTTCGGAGTTTTCGGGGTTTCCCACTTTTCAACAGTTTCTATCTTTGTCGGATCCACCTTAATACCTTTTTTGTTGACTATGTGACCGAGGAATTGAACTTCTTCCAACCAAAATGCACACTTTGAAAATTTAGCGTACAATTCTTCCTTCCTCAATACTTCTAACACCTTTCTCAAATGTTCACCGTGTTCTTGGTCATTCTTTGAGTAAATAAGTATGTCATCAATGAAAACAATGACAAACTTGTCAAGGTATGGTCCACACACTCGGTTCATAAGGTCCATGAACACAGCTGGTGCATTAGTTAAACCAAATGGCATGACCATAAACTCGTAATGACCGTAACGTGTTCTGAAAGCAGTCTTTGGAATATCATCTTCTTTCACCCGCATTTGATGATACCCGGAACGTAAGTCAATCTTTGAATAAACAGACGAGCCTTGTAGTTGATCAAATAAGTCGTCGATTCTCGGTAGTGGGTAGCGGTTCTTGATGGTAAGTTTGTTCAACTCTCGGTAGTCGATACACAACCTGAATGTACCATCTTTCTTCTTGACAAACAAAACAGGAGCTCCCCACGGTGATGTGCTTGGTCGAATGAAACCATGCTCTAAAAGTTCTTGTAATTGGCTTTGTAGTTCTTTCATTTCGCTGGGTGCGAGTCTGTAAGGAGCACGAGCTATTGGTGCAGCTCCTGGTACAAGATCTATTTGAAATTCAACGGATCGATGTGGAGGTAATCCCGGTAATTCTTTCGGAAATACATCGGGAAATTCTTTTGCGACGGGAACATCATTGATGCTCTATTCTTCAGTTTGTACTTTCTCGACGTGTGCTAGAACAGCATAGCAACCTTTTCTTATTAGTTTTTGTGCCTTCAAATTACTAATAAGATGTAGCTTCGTGTTGCCCTTTTCTCCGTACACCATTAAGGGTTTTCCTTTTTCTCATATAATGCGAATTGCATTTTTGTAACAAACGATCTCTGCTTTCACTTCTTTCAACCAGTCCATACCGATTATCACATCAAAACTCCCTAACTCTACTGGTATCAAGTCAATCTTAAATGTTTCGCTAACCAGTTTAATTTCTCGATTCCGACATATATTATCTGCTGAAATTAATTTACCATTTGCTAATTCGAGTAAAAATTTACTATCCAAAGGCGTCAATGGACAACTTAATTTAGCACAAAAATCTCTACTCATATAGCTTCTATCCGCACCCGAATCAAATAAAACGTAAGCAAATTTATTGTCAATAAGAAACGTACCCGTAACAAGCTCCGGGTCTTCCTGTGCCTCTGCCGCATTAATATTGAAAACTCTTTCGCGGCCTTGTCCATTCGTGTTCTCCTGGTTCGGGCAATTTCTAATAATGTGGCCCAGTTTTCCACATTTATAACAAACTACATTGGCATAACTTGCTCCGACACTACTTGCTCCGCCATTACTCGTTCCGACACCATTTGTTCCTTTCGTTCTATTAACCCCTGGTCCGTAGACCTCACACTTCACCGCGCTATGACCGTTTCTTTTACACTTGTTGCAAAATTTGGTGCAGAACCCCGAGTGATACATTTCACACCTTTGGCATAGCTGCTTCTGATTGTTGTTGTTGTTGCGGTTATTATTGTTGTTGGGATGATTGTTGTAGTTGCTGTTGTTGTTGTTGTTGTTGGGCCGTTTGTTGTAGTTGCGATTGATGTTGCGATTGTTGGGATAATTGTTGCGATTATTGTTGTAATTGCTGTTGTTGTTGTATTGGTGATTCTTATCACCGTTTTCCTCCCACTTTCTTTTGACTTGCTTCACATTGGCCTCTTCAGCAGTCTGTTCTTTAATTCTTTCTTCAATCTGGTTCACTAGTTTGTGAGCCATTCTACATGCCTGTTGTATGGAGGCGGGCTCGTGTGAACTTATATCTTCTTGGATTCTTTCCGGTAATCCTTTCACAAACGCGTCGATCTTCTCTTCCTCATCTTCGAATGCTCCCGGACACAATAGGCACAATTCTGTGAATTGTCTTTCGTACGTGGTAATATCAAATCCTTGGGTTTGTAACCCTCTAAGTTCTGTCTTGAGCTTATTGACCTCGGTTCTAGGACGGTACTTCTCGTTCATCAAGTGCTTGAATGCTGACCACGGTAGTGCGTACGCATCGTCTTGTCCCACTTGCTCTAGATAGGTATTCCACCATGTTAACGCAGAACCTGTGAAGGTATGCGTAGCGTACTTTACTTTGTCCTCTTCAGTACACTTACTTATGGCAAACACCGATTCGACCTTCTCGGTCCACCGTTTCAATCCGATCGGTCCTTCGGTTCCATCAAATTCCAAAGGTTTGGAGGCAGTGAATTCTTTGTAGGTGCATCCTACACGATTTCCTGTACTGCTAGATCCAAGGTTATTGTTGGTATGTAGCGCAGCCTGTACTGCGGCTATGTTTGAAGCTAGAAAAGTACGGAATTCCTCTTCATTCATATTCACGGTGTGTCGAGTAGTCGGTGCCATTTTCTTCAAAATAGTCAAATGGAACAAGTTAATCATACAGAATATTAAGAGTAGTTAATAGTATTTCGTAGCATAATATGAACTCATTTATAAAAGCTTTTTCTTCATATTAGCATTTTATAAGTTTAAATTCGGGTAGTACCTACCCGTTAAGTTCATACTTAGTAGCTAATATACAATTCAACTACTACAATTCTATATGAAAAACTGATTATAATAATATTTCGCGTTCAAACTTTTATACAATATTTTACAAACTTACAATACCGCTTATTTTACATAAAGCATGAAATATAGCACACAATAACTTTGATACAAGATAGTTGTGAAGATAATTCTAACTAGTACACAAGTCGTTCAGCAAAGGCAATAAAGACACGTAATTCATACGTCCAGAAACAAGTCATGCATTCTGGTTTTACTAGGACTACTTCCCATCCTTGGTCTTGTGGAACATAACCGTTATGGCCGTTGATAAGACAGCGTGTTGTAACGTCGTCAAAGGGACGAGGGTTACGTAATGTCCAACAGTCCCGTAACAATCTAAAAACCTCATTTCTTACCCCAATTACCGACTCCGTCACTTGTGGGAATGTTTTGTTTAATAGTTATAGGCCGATGTTCTTGTTCTCACTTTGGTGAGAAGCGAACATTACTAATCCGTAAGCATAACATGCTTCTTTATGTTGCATGTTAGCCGCTTTTTCTAAATCATGAAGTCCAATATTCAGATATATTGAGTCAAAATAATTTCTTAACCCATTGCGTAAAATAGCATTTGGGTTCCCCGCAATATATGCGTCAAAGTAAACACATCGTAACTTATGGATTTCCCAATGTGATATCCCCCATCTTTCGAATGAAAGCCTTTTATAAACCAAGGCATTCTTGGAACGTTCTTCGAATGTCTTACAAACTGATCTCGCCTTAAATAGTTGTGCCGAAGAATTCTGACCGACTCTAGACAAGATTTCATCAATCATGTCTCCGGGTAGGTCTCTTAAAATATTGGGTTGTCTATCCATTTTGTGTTTTTATACTGTAAAATAGACAAGAGTTAGATTCATAAAAAAAATACTTAGTAATACAAGCAATTTTTACATATACCATAAAGTATAAGCACACTATATTACATATATTAAACCACACGAATACAACTATCTTATTCCGACTCGCTTGTTTCTTCTTCTTCGATTTTGGTTCGTTTTGCCAAGTTTCTAGGGATATATGATGTTCCCCTAATACGAGCCGTCGTTATCCACATTGGTTTAGAAAAACCTGGTGGTTTAGAGGTTCCCGGGTCATTGTTACAACTTAAGGACTTCGGGGGTTGACGATACATATAAAGTTCATCGGGGTTGGAATTAGATTTCTCTATTTTTATGCCCTTTCCCTTATTATTTTCTTTTGCCTTTTTAAATTCAGTTGGGGTAATTTCTATAACATCATCGGAATTCTCGTCGGAATCCGATTCATCGGAGAATTGGTAATCCTCCCAATATTTTGCTTCCTTGGCGGAAACACCATTGACCATAATTAACCTTGGTCGGTTGGTTGAGGATTTTCTTTTACTTAACCGTTTTATTATTTCCCCCACCGGTTCTATTTCTTCATCCGGTTCCGATTCTTCTTCCGGTTCCGATTCTTCTTCTGGTTCCGACTCTTCTTCCGGTTCCTCTTCGGGAACTTGTGAATCAGTCCACGAATCATTCCAATTTACATTTGACTCTTCATTATTATTAGGTGAGTCAATGGGACTTGTTCTAGAGGTAGACATCTATCACACAATATCAAACGCATTAAGAGATTAATATATCATTTAATATTCACATGTTAAAAATATATAGTTTCCAACAAAATTTGTTAAGCAATCATTTTTCAAGTAAACACGGTCGAAGTCCAGACTCACTAATGCATCCTAACAAACTCGATAAGACACACTAATGCAAAATTCTGGTTCTCTAAGACCAACGCTTGGATACTAACTGAAATGTCCCGTTCTTATTGATTAAAAACGTTCCATATTAATTGATTTCGTTACGAGGTTTTGACCTCTATATGAGACGTTTTTCAAAGACTGCATTCATTTTTAAAACAAACCATAACCTTTATTTTTTAAATTAAGGTTTAAAAAGCTTTACGTAGATTATCAAATAATGATAATCTAAAATATCCTGTTTACACACGACCATTACATAATGGTTTACAATACAAATATGTTACATCGAAATCAGTTTCTTGAATGCAGTTTTTACACAATATCATACAAACATGGACTCCAAATCTTGTCCTTATTTTAGTATGCAACAGCGGAAGCTCTTAATATTCACCTGAGAATAAACATGCTTTAAATGTCAACAAAAATGTTGGTGAGTTATAGGTTTAACCTATATATATATCAAATCGTAACAATAGACCACAAGATTTCATATTTCAATACACATCCCATACATAGAGATAAAAATCATTCATATGGTGAACACCTGGTAACCGACATTAACAAGATGCATATATAAGAATATCCCCATCATTCCGGGACACCCTTCGGATATGATATAAATTTCGAAGTACTAAAGCTTCCGGTACTTTGGATGGGGTTTGTTAGGCCCAATAGATCTATCTTTAGGATTCGCGTCAATTAGGGTGTCTGTTCCCAAATTCTTAGATTACCAGACTTAATAAAAAGGGGCATATTCGATTTCGATAATTCAACCATAGAATGTAGTTTCACGTACTTGTGTCTATTTTGTAAATCATTTATAAAACCTGCATGCATTCTCATCCCAAAAATATTAGATTTTAAAAGTGGGACTATAACTCACTTTCACAGATTTTTACTTCGTCGAGAAGTAAGACTTGGCCACTGTTGATTCACGAACCTATAACAATATATACATATATATTAAAGTATGTTCAAAATATATTTACAACACTTTTAATATATTTTGATGTTTTAAGTTTATTAAGTCAGCTGTCCTCGTTAGTAACCTACAACTAGTTGTCCACAGTTAGATGTACAGAAATAAATCGATAAATATTATCTTGAATTAATCCACGACCCAGTGTATACGTATCTCAGTATTGATCACAACTCAAACTATATATATTTTGGAATCAACCTCAACCCTGTATAGCTAACTCCAACATTCACATATAGAGTGTCTATGGTTGTTCCGAAATATATATAGATGTGTCGACATGATAGGTCGAAACATTGTATACGTGTCTATGGTATCTCAAGATTACATAATATACAATACAAGTTGATTAAGTTATGGTTGGAATAGATTTGTTAGCAATTTTCACGTAGCTAAAATGAGAAAAATTATCCAATCTTGTTTTACCCATAACTTCTTCATTTTAAATCCGTTTTAAGTGAATCAAATTGCTATGGTTTCATATTGAACTATATTTTATGAATCTAAACAGAAAAAGTATAGGTTTATAGTCGGAAAAATAAGTTACAAGTCGTTTTTGTAAAGGTAGTCATTTCAGTCGAAAGAACGACGTCTAGATGACCATTTTAGAAAACATACTTCCACTTTGAGTTTAACCATAATTTTTGGATATAGTTTCATGTTCATAATAAAAATCATTTTCTCAGAATAACAACTTTTAAATCAAAGTTTATCATAGTTTTTAATTAACTAACCCAAAACAGCCCGCGGTGTTACTACGACGGCGTAAATCCGGTTTTACGGTGTTTTTCGTGTTTCCAGGTTTTAAATCATTAAGTTAGCATATCATATAGATATAGAACATGTGTTTAGTTAATTTTAAAAGTCAAGTTAGAAGGATTAACTTTTGTTTGCGAACAAGTTTAGAATTAACTAAACTATGTTCTAGTGATTATGAGTTTAAACCTTCGAATAAGATAGTTTTATATATATGAATCGAATGATGTTATGAACATCATTACTACCTCAAGTTTAGTAGGTAAACCTACTGGAAGTGACAAGAAATGATCTAGCTTCAAAGGATCTTGGATGGCTTGAAAGTTCTTGAAGTAGGATCATGACACAAAAACAAGTTCAAGTAAGATTTTTACTCGAATTAAGATAGTTTATAGTTATAGAAATTGAATCAAAGTTTGAATATGAATATTACCTTGAATAAGAAAGATAACCTACTGTATATAACAAAGGTTTCTTGATCTTAGATGATTACTTGGAATGGATTAGAAAGCTTGGAAGTAAATTAGTAAACTTGAAGGGATTTTTGAAGTGTTCTTGAAGTGTTCTTCCTATGATGATTATAGCTTGATTCTTGAAGTGATTTTTGATGAAGATGATGATTAACTACCGGAAAAATACATTCATAATAGTGTGTGTGTGTGTTGAGAGAGAATTAGAAAGAGAATTGGAAGTGAAATGGAGTGAATGATGAGTGGTAATTGGTGAATGGTGAGTGGGGTTAAAAGGAGTTCTAGTTAGTTGACTAGCTCATGGTAGAAGTTAAAATTGATTAGTCATACATGACATAATTAAGAGTGGAATACCATGCTAGTTCCTATTGGTATATACCCATAGTAAGTACGTTTTGAAGCTGTGTATAATACGGGTAAGAATACGACTAGAATTCTTGATGAAAGAAAAGAATGGGAAAGTAATTGTAACCATTTTCGTTAAGTATGAGTGTTTTGATATATGTCTTTAAGTCTTCCAAAAGTATTTTAATACATCTAAATACACTACATGTATATACATTTTAAGTGAGTCGTTAAGTCATCGTTAGTCGTTACATGTAAGTGTTGTTTTGAAACCTTTAAGTTAACGATCTCAATTAATGTTGTTAACCCATTGTTTATTATATCTAATGAGATGTTAAATTATTATATTATCATGATATTATGATATATTAATATATCTTAATATGATATATATACATTTAAATGTCGTTACAACGATAATCGTTACATATATGTCTCGTTTCGAAATCCTTAAGTTAGTAGTCTTGTTTATATGTGTATAACTCATTGTTAATATACTTATGGAGATACTTACTTATCATAATCTCATGTTAACTATATGTATATCCATATATATATCGTCATGTCATTTTTACAAGTTTTAACGTTCGTGAATCGCCGGTCAACTTGGGTGGTCAATTGTCTATATGAAACATATTTCAATTAATCAAGTCTTAAAAAGTTTGATTGCTTAATATGTTGGAAACATTTAATCATGTAAATATCAATCTCAATTAATATATATAAACATGGAAAATTTCGGGTCACTACAGACAGTACAACCAGCAGAGCACATACCTGACCCCCAAAGCAAACTTGAGCTGGGTCCTCATCGTGTTGAACCAGCTCAGGATACTGTACAGCCATTATGTTACTCGGATCATGATAAGAGTCTCACTCCTACATCATTACCAGCCAGAACTCTTACACTATCTGGGTCAACATGTGTCGCCAATGAGTCAGCAGAGTCATAGCTGTACTTACAGACACCTTATTCTGTCTCATTCGAAGGGCTGACCAAATCACCAGTCTGTCCCCAGAGACCAACAACAGATGCAATTGTTGAGTCAAATTTATTTGGTTCTACAGTTGTTAACATAAAATTTTCTATTATTTCAGTTCTTAGTAGGGTAGATGAACAGGCAGAGGGGAGAAAGTTAAAGATGTTATCGTTCCTACTCATGAGATTGCTACCTCTGCTACTGGTGTTGGTGCTACTATTTCTCCTACTGGTGGTGCTGATGCTGGTACTATTGCTTCTACAGCTTCTTCTGATTCGCCGGTACCTTCTGATTCATCAGCTTCTTCCTCATCATCTTCTTCTTCTGATGGTGATGCTGATAAAGGTACTGGTAAGGATGAACCAGTTACTCATGATAATGTGACTGGTACTAAAGACAAACCGGTGGATCTCACCGATGATGCTGTCAATGATGCTGACAAGAATACCAGTGGTTCTAAACCTTCGGGTGAAGGTAAAAATGATGGTGATCATGGTGACGGGTCAGATTCTGACCTTCCACCTCCACCACCCCACGGAGGTAGTTCTGTGTTAGCTGCTACTGACCACACCTCAACCAGCTATGCTAAATTTAATGCTGATGAGGTGGCTGACATCTCCACCCTGGCTGTCTATAAGACACTCGCCTAAGTTACACCTGATCTAAAAAACACCATTCGCACTGCTATTGTTGATAGTGTGACTGAAGCCATACGTAACGCTGGGCAAGTTACCACTTCCAATATTGAAGCCCAGCTCAGAAAAGTATGTGCCTTTGCAGATCTTGCGGTGGATGCCATTGTCAGACAACATGAAGAGGAGGAGGACTTAAAGAAATGAATCATCTCTCACAATGAGTATACCGAGGATATTGCCCGTCTTCAAGTATAATGAGTATACGGTGCTACATGAGAGATTGGATTCGCAGGAACAACAAATGGCTAACATGATTCCTGCTTCTGCCTATGTTCAAATGGTTGAAAATATGCAACGACTGGCTGCCCTAAAGGGTGATGTTAGGGCCATTGTTGAACAGATGGCTATGGGTGTTGCAAGGAATGAAGTTAGGTCTTCTAACCTCCTTCTTCGACAATTTGGCGTGGATCCTGGTGCCCATCTTACTCCTGAAGTTGCTGACTGGAAAAATTTTGCATTCTCTGTTCCAGATTCAGATAGTGACATTGATGCACATGTCTCCCCTGTACACCTTTCTGCCCCTGCTGATGAAAAAAGGGGGAGAAGAAATCTAAAAAGAAACTCAAAAAGAGAAAACAATCAGAGGGGGAGCATGAGCATGAAAAGGCTCCAAAACAACCAAGGAGGGATGGTGATGGCGATGGTAGTGATGGTACTACTGGTCAAGACTCTGGCACTAAGCCCAGCAACGCTCATACTAAAGCTGGTGTACAGGCAGCAGGTGAATCTCAACCCAGTGTGTCTGCCACATCAGTGGATGATATTGGTTCTGGCAGTAAGCCCAGTGATGTGTCTACATTGGCTGTTGCTGAAGCTTTTGTTATCTCTCAAACTATTGAAAGAATAATGAAAAGAAAACTGGAGAGACATCAGAATTAAATGATGCCTTCAATGTCAAATGGGATGCCTATGTTGCTCTTAAACACCACAGAATTGAGCATAGGAGATGGCTGACCCCAAAAAAGAGGGACTTTGATGATGACCTGATTGTCATTGATAAATTCAAAAAGGATGCACGAAAAAGAAATGCTAAGTTCATGGTCAAATACGACAAAAATAGGGCAAAGTTGTATGCTGAGCGAGCAGACAGGATCAAACGGATGACTCCTGAAGAAATGAAAGATTATCTTGCATCTACTGAGTCAGGGGGAGGAGTTAGAGCTGACATTTTTATGAAGTGTTTAGATGCTATGTTAGAAACCAGCTCATCTTCTCGTCCAACATCTTCTGCACAGCCAGCTACACAACAAAAGCTAGCAAACATAATCAATATTGATGATGATGATGTTCAGGGGGAGCATCTTGCTATCGTTCCCTACCAGCCTCCACTTGAGCCAGTATCAACACAAGAACCATTAGCTGAACCCATGCCCATTGATAAACAAAGGGTGAAATCTGCTCCTAGGGATAATCAGCCCCTAAGGAAAGGACCCTTATTTGAGGCAGCTGATGAAGATACTGAGGTGGTTGTACCAGCTGATACTAATCAGTCAGCTGGTACTGAAGACACAGCAAGGAGTGCTGTAAATGAAGACCCAGCCAGAAGTGTGCTGCTGGGTGTTACAAGTGTTGAAGACCCAGCCAAGGTGGTTGAACTGGGTGTTAATCAAGATGATGATACGGTTAATCTTGCCAACTTTACAGTCTGGGGTAGTGGAGATCACTTATTTGTTCAATCACCTATCTCTCCCCAGACCTTCACTTATTTTAATAGAACACGGGATAATCGTGTTAATCAGTTTCTAGTAAGTTCATCTGGCATAGGTGAATCAATCATGTATCCTCCATCTTTCCCAAAACGTCATGGTAAACACAGAACTTGGGAAGATGATTCAGTTACCCGTGGTGAGCCAGACTTATTTAAAATGAATCCAGATGAAAGAGATGCTTACAGGCTGGTGATCACTGTACAAGAATTGCTTGAGCAAAGACAAGCTGCTATTAATGAAAGGATACTCCAAGTTAGGTTGCTATCCCCTTGATCAGCCACTTTACATCACTGCCTTGACTTATGGCATTGAAATTGGTGTATACTTAAACAACAGTGGTCAAAGGCTCTCTACTGATGAGGAGAAAGCTCAATTTCAAGAGGCTCGCCAGCTGAGTATGGATCTAAGGCAGTATCGTGCTGCCCTTAGAACTGAAGAGGGTAGAAAGATGATTGAAACAGCAAAATCCCTGAAAATCACTGCCGACAATTATTTGTTGGGCCTACAAGCTGAAATTCAAAGAAGGGAGGCTGCTGATGCTGAACTTGCTGAGAGGGTAAGGCTTCTGGACATAGAAGACAAATTGGCCGCTGATAGAAAGCAAGAGGCTGAGTCCCTAAAGTTAGCCAAAGCCATTGTCAAAGAACAGGATAAGGTACTTGATGATATGGAAGCTGCTGAGAAAGCACCTGCTACTACTCCTATAGAATCTGTCCATACCATTGAATTTCCTGATCATTATTATAGGAGTAGGTATGGTGATGTGATGAATAGAAGATCCAATCCCAGCAGGATCATCAAAGTGAACAGAGGGTCAAAAAGAGCTTTCAATGTCATAAGGGAGAATAAGGTTCAAGAAAGAATAAACTATGACGAGTTAAGATCCCTAGGATTTAGTGAATGGATGGAGATCTTGGAATATTTCGTTAGTAAAGGTGAAAGTGCTATAAAAAATACAATTAAATCTGAACTCCAACAGCTCTTCAAGAAAGCAACAAGGTTTGGGAATGCACCAGTGGTGAATGTAGAAGAAGTCCTTTCTCAAAACCCTAAAGGAAAGTAATCTACTTGTGAAGGACCAACCGGAAGAGGCCCCCATCATTCTACCTCCTCATATCCCTGTATTTAACCCTGCTGATGTACCTTATCTGTTCCCTGAAGCCTAGAGAATCAAACAAGAGGAGCTATCTAAAGAAGAACGAGATAAAGATAAAGATAGATAGTCTCCTATGTGCTCAAATTGTATCTTTTGTTTAATTCACTTTTCATTTTGCTTTTGTTGTAATTACTGTACATACTTTGTTGTAATGAAAGTGAAATGAGTTTATCTTCAAAATCATATCAAATTATAAGATATGGATAACTCAGCAAAAGATCCCAAAAACAAACTTAAAAAAGGACAAATTTACTGCCTATTTTTCATTAGGTCCCTCTGTGCTGACTTTAGTGTTTTCTCTATATGTCATAGGTTTTGTCATCATCAAATAGGGGGAGATTGTTGAGTCCCCAAAATAATTAAGGATTTAATTATGACAAAACTGTAATTTATTTGCACTAAAATGTTATGTGCAGTCAGCACAAGTTTGTTTATGTATAGACAGAAGATATTACTATGTCGAGTGTTTAGTTTATTGCTCAGTCTACCAGCACAAGGTAGACAGTGTTCTTCAATCAGCACAGGATGTGTACTCAGCAAATCAAGAACATGAAGTGGCTCAGCAATGAAGAACCAGCACAACTGGAATGCAGCTTACTACACAAGACAGCTATGCTCCATTATAAGCATAGTAGTTTCCCGAGTGGTCTACATCTATGGTACTATTCAACAGAAGTCTAAGACAAAGTTGAACAGAAAAGGACACGCGTCGGCGGCTGACAAGTGACCTTACAAGACCACGTGGGAATGCAGAAGTTTAACGCATGTGCAGACATGGGTTATACTTTGTCAACACCTAGGGAACACAACATTCTATTTGTATAATTAAATAGTGGTGCCAAACCGAATTGGGGTGTTCCTGCAAATAGCTACCAAAGAGAAAAGAGGAGAGCATGCTCTCTGATATAGTTGTCCCCACAAGTACAGACATCCTATGTACCCGTGGACAATAGAACCATTACACGGATAATATGACTAATATAAATTGTTGTATCCACTATTGTAACAACTAATGGTGTGGGTTTTATTTTTATAGAGTCAAAACATGTAATAGCTGTTAGTTTACCTCTTAGCTATAATCTAGGTAATCTGTATCAACCAACTATCATTCTGCCAAGGATAGTTGTGATTCTTTGTGATTCAATCAATAAAGAATAACTGTTGAAAATTACTCGTGACTCTATTTATTTGCATGCTTGAATACTAATCGAGTTTAACTGTTAAGTTATTTTAAAAGAAATTGTATTCACCCCCCCTCTACAATACTCCTGTTGTTATCAAGGGACCAACAATATATAATAATATATAGCAAATCTAGATTTGGATATTTGAATTGTCATATAGGACAAGACCACATATAATTGTGGCGCTAACGTGTGGTGGATGAAAGGTGTTTTGCGAGTCATATCACCGATTTGGCAATGTTGAAAAGAGGGAGAGTTATAATGGAGAAAGTTGTTGAAGATTTTAAGTGTCGTGGTAAGATTTAATTGAAAGTTGTGGTATAAAGTTGTTAAAAAGGTAAAAAAAAAAAAAGTAAAAAATAATTATATAAAATTAAAAACACCTCAAATGGCTCTGACATTCGATTACATACGCCTCACATATTTATCCTCACAAACGTCACACTACAAGTGTTTGTAGTGTTAACTCAAGATTGGTGATGAGAAACACACCCCATTATTCGTGGTCTAACCTTTAGTAAAAACTAGTCCGGATCCGGCCCGAGCGATGCGGCGAGGGCTTTCAGCCTGTGTATTCATATTTAACGTAGCATTGTGTATTTACAGAGGGGAAAGCGACTCATATCTTAAGCGCTGTTTTAGATGTCGTTGTCTTAAATGTTTTTTAAAAAGTGTCCGTTTAAAATGTAGTTAGTTTCATTTTGTTCATAAAATTTTTTCGAGTGTAACGGTGCTGTCAGAAAAATTTAACTTGCGGCGAACAGAAAGATACGGGTTGTTGTTGTGTTAAGCGTTTTTTGAGAAGTGTCCGTTTCGCGTATAGTTAGGCATGTTGGGTTTGTGATATTTTTTCGAGTTGAACGGTGGTCTCGAAAAAATTTAACTCGCACCGAGCGAGAAGATAGGGCCCGTTATAAATCTGGGTGGAATTAGTTTCTTTTATTTTAATAAAATTATGTATTTACACTTTCTACCCCTGAAAAAGTGTAAACTTGAGGGACTGTTGTGTAAAATGAAGCGATTTTGAGGGGCTGATTGTAGTGTAAACGCAAACTCAAAACTACAATTCAAATGAACTAAAACTACACAATTAGACATGCTTTTTTGTATATAAGGATTAATATTATACTTAAAAAATACTCCCTCCGTCCCATATTAATAGTCCACAGACAAAAAATACACAGTTTAAGAAAATGTCATAAAAGTACTGTACTTTCTGTTTACTTTTCAGTTTTACCCTTACATTTTCTTTTCCCCTTTAATCCTATCCACATACATCAAGGACATAATAGAACTTAAGCATCTTATTCTTTTCTATTTATGGAAGTGAACTATTAATTTGGGACATCCCAAAATGAAATAATGGACTATTAATATGGAACGGAGGGAGTATAACTTAACTTATATACTATTTATTATATAGAATTGTCTTTTACTCATAATCTGAGTCATCTAAATCTAAAATTATATTTGATAAAAGAAGAAAAAATATAGTTAAATATTAAAAAGATAAATAAATAAAGGTGTGGATGATGATGCCACGATGCTGTAATCATGACATCATCATTCTACTATTCATCAAGTATTGGAAAATAGTATATATGAGTGGGGTTGAGCCCGTGTTTTATAGCAAAAAGTATATGCGATATGTTTCTAATGTTGGTAACGTGACACACAAAATAATCATAAAAATCATTATGTAATATTATTATTACAAATTTTTCTATGCCCTATGTAGTATACTATTTTTTGGATAAAGGGTTTTACCCGGTAAATATTATTAAAAATAATAAGAAGAACAAAGAGGAGCAATGACCACAAGTGCACCTTGCGGCCTCTCAAACAACCACAAACCTAGCTAGGCTCTATAAACCATTAACAAGACTAGTTAAACCAAGAAACACCACCTACACCTACTATAACCAGCCCGATTTCATGTCAAATGGGCCCCTGACCTTATTATCATTTTTTCCCGCCATAAATGTGGCTGTTTCTTCTTCATCTGATTCTATGTCGCTCGGTTCATCAATCAAGTGAAGTATATCATTGTTAAGCGCTTCAAACGAATTATGAATCTTCATTTGTGTACCTTTACTCTTCCAAAGTTGATCCTTTTGTTGATCTCCTTTATTCGCATTAACCTCATTTGTTTTGATTACAACCTTATCCTGTTGTGTACTAGGAGTAGCACGAGCATCCGATTCGTTGTTCTTCTTATTTTTAGGACGGTAGACAAGCTTTGTCTTTTGCTTTCCCATGGGAAAAACCTTTGTTGAATTCGATGTTTTAACATTTCCTTCCACATTAACGAACCCATCAGTATCCTTTGTATTATTATTAACGAAAACAACCACTTCCTTTGTACTGCAAAGCTGTATGGCCAAAAATAGAACAAGAAGCACAACGTGGAGGCTTCCACTCATATTCTACCTTGAGAGTGAAAAATTGATTTGCACTTACCATCTGTACTTGGAATAGCCATACGTAAACTTTCCTTCAAGTCCTTCTCGCGCAGATATTTCCACCAAAGCACGGGCAAAATTTGGTCTACCCCATGACTCTAAGCACATCGTGCTTGTGTATGAATCCAACATCATGGGGGTACCAATATTTGAAGCAATAACGCTTAATCAGGTATCAGTGAAACCTGCAAAAGGAATATCATGCACTTTCACCTAAACCGGGACTCGAGATAAATCCTCCTTAGTTAGAGTTGTAGTGACCCGAACTTTTCCATGTTTATATATATTAAATGAAATTGATATTTACATGATTAAGTGTTTCCAACATGTTAATCAATCAAACATGTTAAGACTTGATTAATTGAAATAGGTTTCATATAGACAATTGACCACCCAAGTTGACCGGTGATTCACGAACGTTAAAACTTGTAAAAACTATATGATGACATATATATGATTATATATATAGTTAACATGATATTATGATAAGTAAGTATCTCATTAGGTATTTTAACAATGAGTTATATACATAAAATTGTGTTTATTGAATTAAGAAACTCGAAACGATATATATAACGATTATCGTTATAACAACGTCTTACTAATTACATATGAATCATATTAAGATATTGTTACACTATGTTTAATCATGATAAATTATAAGTAAACATGTCATTATGTATATTAACAATGAACTACATATGTAAAAACATGACTACTAACTTAAGGATTTCGAAACGAGACATATATGTAACGATTATCGTTGTAACGATATTTAAATGTATATATATATATCATATTAAGATATATTAATATATCATAATATCATGATAATATAATAATTTAACATCTCATTAGATATAATAAACATTGGGTTAACAACATTTAACAAGATCGTTAACTTAAAGGTTTCAAATCAACATTTACATGTAACGACTAACGATGACTTAATGACTCAGTTAAAATGTATATACATGTAGTGTTTTAATATGTATTCATACACTTTTTAAAGACTTTAAGACACTTATCAAAATACTTCTACTTAACAAAAATGCTTACAATTACATCCTCTTTCAGTTTCATCAACAATTCTACTCGTATGCACCCGTATTCGTACTCGTACAATACACAGCTTTTAGATGTATGTACTATTGGTATATACACTCCAATGATCAGCTCTTAGCAGCCCATGTGAGTCACCTAACACATGTGGGAACCATCATTTGGTAACTAGCATGAAATATCTCATAAAATTACAAAAATATTAGTAATCATTCATGACTTATTTACATGTAAACAAAATTACACATCCTTTATATCTAATCCATATACCAAAGACCAAAAACACCTATAAACACTTTCATTATTCAATTTTCTTCATATAATTGATCTCTCTCAAGTTCTATCTTCAAGTTCTAAGTGTTCTTCATAAATTCTATAAGTTCTAGTTTCATAAAATCAAGAATACTTCCAAGTTTACTAGCTTACTTCCAATCTTGTAAAGTGATCATCCAACCTCAAGAAATCTTTCTTATTTACAGTAAGATATCTTTCTAATAAAAGGTAATACTCATATTCAAACTTTGATTCAATTTATATAACTATAACAATCTTATTTCGAGTGGAAATCTTACTTGAACATGTTTTCGTGTCATGATTCTGCTTCAAGAACTTTCAAGCCATCCAAGGATCCTTTGAAGCTAGATCTATTTTTCTCATTTCCAGTAGGTTTATCCACAAAACCTGAGGTAGTAATGATGTTCATAACATCATTCGATTCATATATATATAACTACCTTATATATATATATATATATATATATATATATAAGGTTTAAACTTAAAATCACTAGAACATAGTTTAGTTAATTCTAAACTTGTTCGCAAACAAAAGTTAATCCTTATAACTTGACTTTTAAAATCAACTAAACGCATGTTCTATATCTATAAAGTATGCTAACTTAATGATTTAAAACCGAAAAACACGAAAAACACCGTAAAACCGGATATACGCCGTCGTAGTAACACCGCGGGCTGTTTTGGGTTTGATAATTAAAAACTATGATAAACTTTGATTTAAAATTTGTTCTTTTGGGAAAATGATTTTTCTTATGAACATGAAACTATATCCAAAAATCATGGTTAAACTCAAAGTGGAAGTATGTTTTCCAAAATGGTCATCTAGACGTCGTTCTTTCGACTGAAATGCCTACCTTTACAAAAATAACTAGTAACCTGTATTTTTGACTATAAACTTATACTTTTTATGTTTAGATTCATAAACTTAAGTTCAATATGAAACCATAGCAACTTGAAACACTCAAAACGGATTTAAAACGAAGAAGTTATGGGTAAAACAAGATTGGATATTTTTGCTTGTTGTAGCTACGTGAAAATTGGTAACAAAATTATATTAATCATATCCTAGCTAACTTATATTGTATTATACATGTATTCTAATATATTATGTAATCTTGGGATACCATAGACACGTATGCAAATTTTTTGACATATCATATCGACCCATCTATATATATTATTTGGAACAACCATAGACACTCTATATGCAGTAATGTTGGAGTTAGCTATACAGGGTTGAGGTTGATTCCAAAAATATATATACTTTGAGTTGTGATCTAGCCTGAGACGTGTATACACTGGGTCGTGGATTGATTCAAGATAATATGTATCGATTTATTTCTGTACATCTAATTGTGGACAACTAGTTGTAGGTTACTAACGAGTACAGCTGACTTAATAAACTTAAAACATTAAAACGTATTAAAAATGTTGTAAATATATTTTGAACATACTTTGATATATATATATATGTATATATTTGTTATAGGTTCATGAATCGACCAGTGGCCAAGTCTTACTCCCGACGAAGTAAAAATCTGTGAAAATGAGTTATAGTCCCACTTTTAAAATCTAATATTTTGGGATGAGAATACATGCAGTTTTATAAATGTTTTACGAAATAGACACAAGCAATTGAAACTACATTATATGGGTGAATGATCGAAGCCGAATATGCCCCTTTTGCTTTGTAACCTAAGAATTAGTAAACCGATCTACTAATTGACGTGAATGCTAAAGATAGATCTATTGGGCCTAACGAACCCCATCCAAAGTACCGGATGCTTTAGTACTTCGAATTCATTGTTATCATGTCTAAAGGATTTTCCGGAATGATAGGGGATATTCTTATATGCATCTTGTTAATGTCGGTTACCAGGTATTCACCATATGAATGAATTTTATCTCTATGTATGGGATGTATATTGAAATATGAAATCTTGTGGTCTATTATTATGATTTGGTAATATATATGTTAAACCTATAACTCACCAACATTTTTGTTGACGTTTTAAGCATGTTTATTCTCAGGTGATTATTAAGAGCTTCCGCTGTTGCATACTAAAATAAGGACAAGATTTGGAGTCTATGCTTGTATGATATTATGTAAAAACTACATTCAAGAAACTTATTTTTGATGTAATATATTCTTATTGTAAACCATTATGTAATGGTCGTGTGTAAACGGTATATTTTAGATTATCATTATTTGATAATCTACGTAATATTTTTTAAACCTTTATCAATAAAATAAAGGTTATGGTTGTTTTAAAAATGAATGCAGTCTTTGAAAAACGTCTCATATAGAGGTCAAAACCTCGCGACGAAATCAATTAATATGGAACGTTTATAATCAATATGAACGGGACATTTCAGTTGGTATCCGTGCGTTGGTCTTAGAGAACCAGATATTTGCATTAGTGTGTCTTATCAAGTTTGTTAGGATACATTAGTGAGTCTGGACTTCGACCGTGTTTTCTTTAAAAACGATTGCTTAACACTTTTGTTGGAAACTATATATTATTAACATGTAAATATTATGTGATATATTAACCTCTTAATGTGTTTGATATTGTGTGATAGATGTCTACCACTAGTACAAATCCCATCGATTCACCTAATAATAATGAAGAGTCGAATATATTTTGGAAAGATTCACAAATTCCCGAAGAGGAAACGGAAGAGGAGGAACCGGAAGAGGAGGAACCGGAAGAGGAGGAACCGAAAGAAGAAGAGGTTCCGGAGGAAGAAATATTGATACCTATAGTAAATCGATTAAATAAATGAAAATCCTCAACCAACGGACCAAAGTTAATAATGGTCAATGGTGTTTCCGCCGAGGAAGCAAAATATTGGGAAGATTACCAATTTTTCGATGAATCGGATCCCGATGAGGATTCCGATGATGTTATAGAAATTACCTCGACCCAATTTAATAAAGCGAAAGAAAATAATAAGGGAAAAGGTATAAAAATAGAGAAACCCGATTCCAACCCCGATAAACTTTATATGTATCGACAACATCCGTATTTCCTAAAATGTAACAATGACCCGGGAACCTCTAAACCACCAGGTTTTTCTAAACCATTATGAAAAACGATGGCTCGTATTAGAGGAACACCATATATTCCTAGAAAATTAGGAAAACGAACCAAGTCCGAAGAAGAAGAAACCAGTGATTCAGATTAGAGGTTTGTAATCATGTTGTGTATTATATGTATTGTAGTGTGCTTGTACTTTTATGTTCTATGTAAAAATTGCTTGTATTGTTTGTTAATTATCTTTTACGAATCTAATCTTTGTCTATTTTACAGTATAAAAACAAAATGGACTTTAAGGGTAGACAACCGAATATTTTAGAAGACCTACCAGAGGATATGATTGAGGAAATCTTGTCTAGAGTCGGTCAGAATTCATCAGCACATTTAGTTATGGCGAAATTAACTTGTCAAACATTTGAAAGACTTTTCAGAAATGCCTTAGTTTATAAAAGGCTTTCCTTTGATAGGTGGGGTATATCACATTGGGGAGACCGTAAGTTACGCCGTGTTTTCTTCAAAGCGTTAAATGCGGGGAACCCAAATGCAATTTTACGCTACGGGTTAAGAACCTATTTTGACTCAACATATCCCAATATAGGATTTCATGAATTAGAAAGAGCTTCTAACATGCAACATAAAGAAGCATGTTATGCTTACGGGTTAGTGATGTTCGCTTCTTACCAAAGTGAGAAAAAGAACATCGGATTGCAGCTTTTAAATAAAACCTTCCCACAAGTAACGGATTCAGTAGTTGGGGTGAGAAAAAAGGTTTTTAGATTATTACGGGGCTGTTGGACATTACGAAACCCTCGTCCTTTTGACGACATTACAAAATGCTGCCTAGCCAATGGTCATAACGGTTATTTTCCAAAAGACCAAGGATGGGAAGTCGTCTTAGTAAAACCAGAAAGCATGACTTGTTTCTGGACTTATGAATTACGTGTCTTTATTTCCTTTGCTGAACAACTTGCGTATTAGCTAGATTTATCTTCAAAACTGTCCTGTATCAAAGTGTACTATATTTCATGTTATATGTAATATAGCGAAGTTGTAAGTTTGAAGAATATTTGTATGTGATATATTATTATAATCAGTTTTATATGGAATTGTAGTAGTTGAATTGTATATTAGCTACTAAGTATGAACTTAACGGGTAGGTAGTACCCGAATTTAAACTTATAAAACGCTAATATGAAGAAAAAGCTTTTATAAATGAGTTCATATTATGCTACGAAATGCTATTGACTACTCTTAATATTCTGTATGATTAACTCGATTCAGTTGGCTATTTTGAAGGAAATGGCACCGACTACTCGACACACCATGAATATGAGCGAAGAGGAATTTCGTACCTTTCTTGCTGCAAACATAGCCGCAGTACAGGCTGCGCTACATACCAACAATAACTCTGAATCTAGCAATGCAGCTAACGGCGCAAGAAATCATGTAGGATGCTCCTACAAAGAATTCACTGCCTGCAAACCTTTGGAATTTGATGGAACTGAAGAACCAATTGGATTGAAACGGTGGACCGAGAAAATCGAGTCGGTGTTTGCCATAAGTAAGTGTACTGAAGAGGACAAAGTTAAGTACGCTACGCATACCTTCACAGGTACTGCGTTAACGTGGTGGAACACCTATCTTGAACAGGTAGGACAAAATGCTGCTTACGCACTACCGTGGTCGGCATTCAAGCAATTGATGAACGAGCAGTACCGTCCTAGAAACGAAGTCAATAAACTCAAGGCAGAACTTAGAGAGTTACGAACACAAGGGTTCGATGTTACCACATATGAATGACGATTCACAGATGTGTGCCTATTGTGTCCGGGAGCATTCGAAGATGAAGAAGAGAAGATCGACGCATTTGTAAAAGGGTTACCAGTAAGGATTCAAGAAGATGTGAGTTCACACGAGCCCGCTTCTATACAGAAGGCAAGTCGAATGGCTCATAAACTCATAAATCAGATTGAGGGAAGAGTTAAAGAGAAAGCGGCCGAAGAAGCCAACACGAAACAACTCAAGAGGAAGTGGGAGGAAAATGGTGACAAGAGTCACCAGTACAACAACAACAACAACAATTACAACCACAATCGCAACAACTATCCCAACAACCGCAACAACAATCGCAACAATAACCGCAATCCTAACAATAACTACAACAAACATCCCAACAACAACAACAACTACAACAACCGTTTCAACAACAATAACAATCCCAACAACAACTTCAATAACAACAACGGCAACAAAAACCAAAAACAGCTATGTCATAGGTGTGAAGAAAATTATCAGGGGTTTTGCACGATATTTTGCAACATGTGTAAAAGAAATGGTCATAGCGTGACAAAGTGTGAGGTCTACGGACCAAAGTTTAACAGAACTAAAGGAACAAATAATGTAGGAACAAGTAATGCCGAAACGAATAGTGTCAGAGCAAGTAATACCAACGTTGTTTGTTATAAATGTGGAAAACCGGGCCACATTATTAGAAATTGCCCGAATCAGGGAAATACTAATGGGCAGGGCCGTGGAAGAGTTTTCAATATTAATGCGGCAGAAGCACAGGAAGACCCGGAGCTTGTTACGGGTACGTTTCTTATTGACGATAAATCTGCTTATGTTTTATTTGATTCGGGTGCGGATAGAAGCTATATGAGTAGAGAATTTTATGCTAAATTAAGTTGCCCATTGACGCCTTTGGATAGTAAATTTTTACTCGAATTAGCAAACGGTAAATTAATTTCAGCAGATAATATATGTCGGGAGAGAGAAATTAAACTGGGGGATGAAACGTTTAAAATTGATTTAATACCAGTCGAGTTAGGGAGTTTTGATGTAATAATTGGCATGGACTGGTTGAAAAAGGTGAGAGCAGAGGTCGTTTATTACAAAAATGCGATTCGCATTATGCGTGAAAAAGGAAAACCTTTAATGGTGTACGGAGAAAAGAACAACGCGAAGTTAAATCTTATTAGTAGTTTGAAGGCGCAAAAACTAATAAGAAAAGGTTGTTACGTCATTCTAGCACACATCAGGGAAGTTAAACCTGAAGAAAAGAATATCAGTGATGTTCCCGTCGCAAAAGAATTTCCCGATGTATTTACGAATGAATTACCGGAATTACCCCCACATCGATCCGTTGAATTTCAAATAGACCTTGTACCAGGAGCTGCACCAATAGCTCGTGCTCCATACAGACTCGCACCCAGTGAAATGAAAGAATTACAAAGTCAGTTACAGGAACTTTTAGAGCGTGGTTTCATTCGACCAAGCATATCACCATGGGAGCTCCTGTTTTGTTTGTCAAGAAGAAAGATGGTACATTCAGGTTGTGTATCGACTACCGAGAGTTGAACAAACTTACCATCAAGAACCGTTACCCACTACCGAGAATCAGTGACTTATTTGATCAACTACAAGGCTCGTCTGTTTATTCGAAGATCGATTTACGTTCTGGATATCATCAAATGCGGGTGAAGGAGGATGATATTCCAAAGACTACTTTTAGGACGCGTTACGGTCATTACGAGTTTATGGTTATGCCGTTTGGATTGATTAACGCACCAGCTGTGTTCATGGACCTCATGAACCGAGTGTGTGGGCCATATCTTGACAAGTTTGTCATTGTTTTAATCGATGACATACTTATTTACTCGAAGAATGATCAAGAGCACGAAGAACATTTGAGAAAAGTGCTAGAGTTGCTGAGAAAAGAAAAACTGTACGCTAAGTTTTCAAAGTGTGCATTTTGGTTGGAAGAAGTTCAATTCCTCGGTCATATAGTGAACAAAGAAGGTATTCATATGGATCCAGCAAAGATTGAAACCGTTGAAAAGTGGGAAACCCCGAAAACTCCGAAACACATACGCCAATTTTTAGGGCTAGCTGGTTATTACAGGAGATTCATCCAAGATTTTTCTAAAATAGCAAAACCCTTGACTGCATTAACGCATAAAGGGAGGAAATTTGAATGGAAGGATGAACAAGAAAAAGCGTTTCAATTATTGAAGAAAAAGTTAACTACGACACCTATATTGTCATTACCTGAAGGGAATGATGATTTTGTGATATATTGTGACGCCTCAAAGCAAGGTCTCGGTTGTGTATTAATGCAACGAACGAAAGTAATTACTTATGCGTCTAGACAATTGAAGATTCACGAGCAGAATTATACGACGCATGATTTGGAATTAGGCGCGGTTGTTTTTGCATTAAAGACTTGGAGACACTACTTATATGGGGTCAAAAGTATTATATATACCGACCACAAAAGTCTTCAACACATATTTAATCAGAAACAACCGAACATGAGCCAGCGCAGATGGATTGAATTGTTGAATGATTATGACTTTGAGATTCGTTACCACCCAGGGAAGGCAAATGTGGTAGCCGACGCCTTGAGCAGAAAGGACAAAGAACCCATTCGTGTAAAATCTATGAATATAATGATTCACACTAACCTTACTACTCAAATAAAGGAGGCGCAACAAGGAGTTTTAAAAGAGAGAAATTTAAAGGATGAAATACCCAAAGGATCGGAGAAGAATCTTAATATTCGGGAAGACGGAACCCGGTATAGGGCTGAAAGAATTTGGGTACCAAAATTTGGAGATACGAGAAAAATGGTACTTAGAGAAGCTCATAAAACCAGATACTCAATACATCCTGGAACGGGGAAGATGTACAAGGATCTCAAGAAATATTTTTGGTGGCCGGGTATGAAAGCCGATGTTGCTAAATATGTAGGAGAATGTTTGACGTGTTCTAAGGTCAAATCTGAGCATTAGAAACCATCAGGTCTACTTCAACAACCCGAAATCCCGGAATGAAAATGGGAAAACATTACCATAGATTTCATCACTAAATTGCCAAGGACTGCAAGTGGTTTTGATACTATTTGGGTAATAGTTGATCGTCTCACCAAATCAACACACTTCCTGCCAATATGAGAAGATGACAAGATGGAGAAGTTAGCACGACTGTATTTGAAGGAAGTCGTCTCCAGACATGGAATACCAATCTCTATTATCTCTGATAGGGATGGCAGATTTATTTCAAGATTCTGGCAGACATTACAAAAAGCATTAGGAACTCGTCTAGACATGAGTACTGTCTATCATCCACAAACTGATGGGCAGAGCGAAAGGATGATACAAACGCTTGAAGACATGCTACGAGCATGTGTTATTGATTTCGAAAACAGTTAGGATCGACATCTACCGTTAGCTGAATTTTCCTACAACAACAGCTACCATTCAAGTATTGAGATGGCGCCGTTTGAAGCACTTTATGGTAGAAAGTGCAGGTCTCCGATTTGTTGGAGTGAAGTGAGGGATAGAAAGATTATGGGTCCGGAGATAATACAAGAAACTGCCGAGAAGTGTTGGGATTTAACAAGTTCATAATATACTTAAACCATTTTAAGAATTAAGAAAGCGGAAGCATGTTAATTACCAATTTGATACTTGTTATTCTTTAACCAATTAAAGTTAAATCCCAATTAGGATCAAGTTGTGAAACATACTTACAAACTACAAGCAAGTAAAGAGATTATACCTTCTCCTAGCTTGTTGGTAGATGATGATGAAGATGATGATGAATGGAGCTCCAAAACTATGAAACCTCAAGTTGTAATTGTAGTGACCCGAACTTTTCCATGTTTATATATATTAATTGAGATTGATATTTACATGATTAAATGTTTCCAACATGTTAAGCAATCAAACTTGTTAAGACTTGATTAATTGAAATAGGTTTCATATAGACAATTGACCACCCAAGTTGACCGGTGATTCACGAACGTTAAAACTTGTAAAAACTATATGATGACATATATATGGTTATATATATAGTTAACATGATATTATGATATGTAAACATATCATTAAGTATATTAACAATGAACTACATATGTAAAAACAAGACTACTAACTTAATGATTTTGAAACGAGACATATATGTAACGATTATCGTTGTAACGACATTTAATGTATATATATCATATTAAGAGATATTCGTACATCATAATATCATGATAATATAATAATTTAAAATCTCTTTTGATATTATAAACATTGGGTTAACAACATTTAACAAGATCGTTAACCTAAAGGTTTCAAAACAACATTTACATGTAACGACTAACGATGACTTAACGACTCAGTTAAAATGTATATACATGTAGTGTTTTAATATGTATTCATACACTTTTGAAAGACTTCAAGACACTTATCAAAATACTTCTACTTAACAAAAATGCTTACAATTACATCCTCGTTCAGTTTCATCAACAATTCTACTCGTATGCACCCGTATTCGTACTCGTACAATACACAGCTTTTAGATGTATGTACTATTGGTATATACACTCCAATGATCAGCTCTTAGCAGCCCATGTGAGTCACCTAACACATGTGGGAACCATCATTTGGCAACTAGCATGAAATATCTCATAAAATTACAAAAATATGAGTAATCATTCATGACTTATTTACATGAAAACAAAATTACATATCCTTTATATCTAATCCATACACCAACGACCAAAAACACCTACAAACACTTTCATTCTTCAATTTTCTTCATCTAATTGATCTCTCTCAAGTTCTATCTTCAAGTTCTAAGTGTTCTTCATAAATTTCAAAAGTTCTAGTTTCATAAAATCAAGAATACTTTCAAGATTGCTAGCTCACTTCCAATCTTGTAAGGTGATCATCCAACCTCAAGAAATCTTTGTTTCTTACAGTAGGTTATCATTCTAATACAAGGTAATAATCATATTCAAACTTTGGTTCAATTTCTATAACTATAACAATCTTATTTCAAGTGATGATCTTACTTGAACTTGTTTTCGTGTCATGATTTTGCTTCAAGAACTTTGAGCCATCCAAGGATCCATTGAAGCTAGATCCATTTTTCTCTTTTCCAGTAGGTTCATCCAAGGAACTTAAGGTAGTAATGATGTTCATAACATCATTCAATTCATACATATAAAGCTATCTTATTCGAAGGTTTAAACTTGTAATCACTAGAACATAGTTTAGTTAATTCTAAACTTGTTCGCAAACAAAAGTTAATCCTTCTAACTTGACTTTTAAAATCAACTAAACACATGTTCTATATCTATATGATATGCTAACTTAATGATTTAAAACCTGGAAACACGAAAAACACCGTAAAACCGGATTTACGCCGTCGTAGTAACACCGCGGGCTGTTTTGGGTTAGTTAATTAAAAACTATGATAAACTTTGATTTAAAAGTTGTTATTCTGAGAAAATGATTTTTATTATGAACATGAAACTATATCCAAAAATTATGGTTAAACTCAAAGTGGAAGTATGTTTTCTAAAATGGTCATCTAGACGTCGTTCTTTCGACTGAAATGACTACCTTTACAAAAACGACTTGTAACTTATTTTTCCGACTATAAACCTATACTTTTTCTGTTTAGATTCATAAAATAGAGTTCAATATGAAACCATAGCAATTTGATTCACTCAAAACGGATTTAAAATGAAGAAGTTATGGGTAAAACAAGATTGGATAATTTTTCTCATTTTAGCTACGTGAAAATTGGTAACAAATCTATTCCAACCATAACTTAATCAACTTGTATTGTATATTATGTAATCTTGAGATACCATAGACACGTATACAATGTTTCGACCTATCATGTCGACACATCTATATATATTTCGGAACAACCATAGACACTCTATATGTGAATGTTGGAGTTAGCTATACAGGGTTGAGGTTGATTCCAAAATATATATAGTTTGAGTTGTGATCAATACTGAGATACGTATACACTGGGTCGTGGATTGATTCAAGATAATATTTATCGATTTATTTCTGTACATCTAACTGTGGACAACTAGTTGTAGGTTACTAACGAGGACAGCTGACTTAATAAACTTAAAACATCAAAATATATTAAAAGTGTTGTAAATATATTTTGAACATACTTTGATATATATGTATATATTGTTATAGGTTCGTGAATCAACCAGTGGCCAAGTCTTACTTCCCGACGAAGTAAAAATCTGTGAAAGTGAGTTATAGTCCCACTTTTAAAATCTAATATTTTTGGGATGAGAATACATGCAGGTTTTATAAATGATTTACAAAATAGACACAAGTACGTGAAACTACATTCTATGGTTGAATTATCGAAATCGAATATGCCCCTTTTTATTAAGTCTGGTAATCTGAGAATTAGGGAACAGACACCCTAATTGACGCGAATCCTAAAGATAGATCTATTGGGCCTAACAAACCCCATCCAAAGTACCGGATGCTTTAGTACTTCGAAATTTATATCATATCCGAAGGGTGTCCCGGAATGATGGGGATATTCTTATATATGCATCTTGTTAATGTCGGTTACCAGGTGTTCACCATATGAATGATTTTTATCTCTATGTATGGGATGTGTATTGAAATATGAAATCTTGTGGTCTATTGTTACGATTTGATATATATAGGTTAAACCTATAACTCACCAACATTTTTGTTGACGTTTAAAGCATGTTTATTCTCAGGTGAATATTAAGAGCTTCCGCTGTTGCATACTAAAATAAGGACAAGATTTGGAGTCCATATTTGTATGATATTGTGTAAAAACTGCATTCAAGAAACTGATTTCGATGTAACATATTTGTATTGTAAACCATTATGTAATGGTCGTGTGTAAACAGGATATTTTAGATTATCATTATTTGATAATCTACGTAAAGCTTTTTAAACCTTTATTTATGAAATAAAGGTTATGGTTTGTTTTAAAAATGAATGCAGTCTTTGAAAAACGTCTCATATAGAGGTCAAAACCTCGCAACGAAATCAATTAATATGGAACGTTTTTAATCAATAAGAACGGGACATTTCAGTTGGTATCCGAGCGTTGGTCTTAGAGAACCAGAATTTTGCATTAGTGTGTCTTATCGAGTTTGTTAGGATGCATTAGTGAGTCTGGACTTTGACCGTGTTTACTTGAAAAATGATTGCTTAACAAATTTTGTTGGAAACTATATATTTTTAACATGTGAATATTATGTGATATATTAATCTCTTAACGCGTTTGATATTATGTGATAGATGTCTACCTCTAGAACAAGTCCCATTGACTCACCTAATAATAATGAAGAGTCAAATGTAAATTGGAATGATTCGTGGACTGATTCACAAGTTCCCGAAGAGGAACCGGAAGAAGAGTCGGAACCGGAAGAAGAATCGGAACCGGAAGAAGAATCGGAACCGGATGAAGAAATAGAACCGGTAGGGGAAATAATAAAACGGTTAAGTAAAAGAAAATCCTCAACCAACCGACCAAGGTTAATTATGGTCAATGGTGTTTCCGCCAAGGAAGCAAAATATTGGGAGGATTACCAATTCTCCGATGAATCGGATTCCGACGAGAATTCCGATGATGTTATAGAAATTACCCCAACTGAATTTAAAAAAGCAAAAGAAAATAATAAGGGAAAGGGCATAAAAATAGAGAAATCTAATTCCAACCCCGATGAACTTTATATGTATCGTCAACCCCCGAAGTCCTTAAGTTGTAACAATGACCCGGGAACCTCTAAACCACCAGGTTTTTCTAAACCAATGTGGACAACGACGGCTCGTATTAGGGGAACATCATATATCCCTAGAAACTTGGCAAAACGAACCAAAACCGAAGAAGAAGAAACGAGCGAGTCGGAATAAGATAGTTGTATTCGTGTGGTGTAATATATGTAATATAGTGTTCTTATGCTTTATGATATATGTAAAAATTGCTTGTATTAATAAGTATTTTTTTATGAATCTAACTCTTGTCTATTTTACAGTTTAAAAACACAAAATGGATAGACAACCCAATATTTTAAGAGACCTACCCGGAGACATGATTGATGAAATCTTGTCTAGAGTCGGCCAGAATTCCTCGGCACAACTATTTAAGGCGAGATCAGTTTGTAAGACATTCGAAGAACGTTCCAAGAATGTCTTGGTTTATAAGAGACTTTCGTTTGAAAGATGGGGGATATCACATTGGGAAACCCATAAGTTACGATGTGTTTACTTTGACGCATATATTGCGGGGAACCCAAATGCTATTTTACGCAACGGGTTAAGAAATTATTTTGACTCAATATATCCGAATATTGGACTTCGTGATTTAGAAAAAGCGGCTAACATGCAACATAAAGAAGCATGTTATGCTTACGGATTAGTAATGTTCGCTTCTCACCAAAGTGAGAACAAGAACATCGGGCTACAACTATTAAACAAAACGTTTCCACAAGTGACGGAGTCGGTAATTGGGGTAAGAAATGAGGTTTTTAGATTATTACGGGACTGTTGGACATTACGTAACCCTCGTCCTTTTGACGACGTTACAACACGCTGTCTTATCAACGGCCATAACGGTTATGTTGCACAAGACCAAGGATGGGAAGTAGTCCTAGTAAAACCAGAATGCATGACTTGTTTCTGGACGTATGAATTACGTGTCTTTATTGCCTTTGCTGAACGACTTGTGTACTAGCTAGAATTGTCTTCACAACTATCTTGTATCAAAGTTAATGTGTGCTATATTTCATGCTTTATGTAAAATAAGCGGTATTGTAAGTTTGTAAAATATTGTATAAAAGTTTGAACGCGAAATATTATTATAATCAGTTTTTCATATAGAATTGTAGTAGTTGAATTGTATATTAGCTACTAAGTATGAACTTAACGGGTAGGTACTACCCGAATTTAAACTTATAAAACGCTAATATGAAGAAAAAGCTTTTATAAATGAGTTCATATTATGCTACGAAATACTATTAACTACTCTTAACATTCTGTATGATTAACTTGTTCCATTTGACTATTTTGAAGGAAATGGCACCGACTACTCGACACACCGTGAATATGAATGAAGAGGAATTCCGTACTTTTCTAGCTTCAAACATAGCCGCAGTACAGGCTGCACTACATACCAACAATAACCTTGGATCTAGCAGTACAGGAAATCGTGTAGGATGCACCTACAAAGAATTCACTGCCTGCAAACCTTTGGAATTTGATGGAACCGAAGGACCGATCGGATTGAAACGGTGGACCGAGAAGGTCGAATCGGTGTTTGCCATAAGTAAGTGTACTGAAGAGGACAAAGTAAAGTACGCTACGCATACCTTCACAGGTTCTGCGTTAACATGGTGGAATACCTATCTAGAGCAAGTGGGACAAGATGATGCGTACGCACTACCTTGGTCAGCATTCAAGCACTTGATGAACGAGAAGTACCGTCCCAGAACTGAGGTCAATAAGCTCAAGACAGAACTTAGAGGGTTACGAACCCAAGGATTTGATATTACCACATACGAAAGACGATTCACAGAATTGTGCCTATTGTGTCCGGGAGCATTCGAAAATGAGGAAGAGAAGATTGACGCGTTTGTGAAAGGATTACCAGAAAGAATCCAAGAAGATATAAGTTCACACGAGCCCGCCTCCATACAACAGGCATGTAGAATGGCTCACAAACTCGTGAACCAAATTGAAGAAAGAATTAAAGAACAGACTGCTGAAGAGGCCAATGTGAAGCAAGTTAAAAGAAAGTGGGAGGAAAACGGTGATAAGAATCACCAATACAACAACAACAACAATTACAACAATAATCGCAACAATTATCCCAACAATCGCAACATCAATCGCAACTACAACAAACGGCCCAACAACAACAACAACAACAACAGCAACTACAACAATCATCCCAACAACAATAATAACCGCAACAACAACAACAATCAGAAGCAGCTATGCCAAAGGTGTGAAAAGAATCACTCGGGGTTCTGCACCAAATTTTGCAACAAGTGTAAAAGAAATGGTCATAGCGCGGCGAAGTGTGAGGTCTACGGACCAGGGGTTAATAGAACGAAAGGAACAAATGGTGTCGGAACGAGTAATGGCGGAGCAAGTAGTGTCGGAGCAAGTTATGCCAATGTAGTTTGTTATAAATGTGGAAAACCAGGCCACATTATTAGAAATTGCCCGAACCAGGAGAACACGAATGGACAAGGCCGTGGAAGAGTTTTCAATATTAATGCGGCAGAGGCACAGGAAGACCCGGAGCTTGTTACGGGTACGTTTCTTATTGACAATAAATCTGCTTACGTTTTATTTGATTCGGGTGCGGATAGAAGCTATATGAGTAGAGATTTTTGTGCTAAATTAAGTTGTCCATTGACGCCTTTGGATAGTAAATTTTTACTCGAATTAGCAAATGGTAAATTAATTTCAGCAGATAATATATGTCGGAATCGAGAAATTAAACTGGTTAGCGAAACATTTAAGATTGATTTGATACCAGTAGAGTTAGGGAGTTTTGATGTGATAATCGGTATGGACTGGTTGAAAGAAGTGAAAGCGGAGATCGTTTGTTACAAAAATGCAATTCGCATTATACGAGAAAAAGGAAAACCCTTAATGGTGTACGGAGAAAAGGGCAACACGAAGCTACATCTTATTAGTAATTTGAAGGCACAAAAACTAATAAGAAAAGGTTGCTATGCTGTTCTAGCACACGTCGAGAAAGTACAAACTGAAGAAAAGAGCATCAATGATGTTCCCGTCGCAAAAGAATTTCCTGATGTATTTCCGAAAGAATTACCGGGATTACCCCCACATCGATCCGTTGAATTTCAAATAGATCTTGTACCAGGAGCTGCACCAATAGCTCGTGCTCCTTACAGACTCGCACCCAGCGAGATGAAAGAATTACAAAGCCAATTACAAGAACTTTTAGAGCGTGGTTTCATTCGACCAAGCACATCACCGTGGGGAGCTCCTGTTTTGTTTGTCAAGAAGAAAGATGGTACATTCAGGTTGTGTATCGACTACCGAGAGTTGAACAAACTTACCATCAAGAACCGCTACCCACTACCGAGAATCGATGACTTATTTGATCAACTACAAGGCTCGTCTGTTTATTCAAAGATTGACTTACGTTCTGGGTATCATCAAATGCGGGTGAAAGAAGATGATATTCCAAAGACTGCTTTCAGAACACGTTACGGTCATTACGAGTTTATGGTCATGCCGTTTGGTTTAACTAATGCACCAGCTGTGTTCATGGACCTTATGAACCGAGTGTGTGGACCATACCTTGACAAGTTTGTCATTGTTTTCATTGATGACATACTTATTTACTCAAAGAATGACCAAGAACACGGTGAACATTTGAGAAAGGTGTTAGAAGTATTGAGGAAGGAAGAATTGTACGCTAAGTTTTCAAAGTGTGCATTTTGGTTGGAAGAAGTTCAATTCCTCGGTCACATAGTGAACAAAGAAGGTATTAAGGTGGATCCGGCAAAGATAGAAACTGTTGAAAAGTGGGAAACCCCGAAAACTCCGAAACACATACGCCAGTTTTTAGGACTAGCTGGTTACTACAGAAGGTTCATCCAAGACTTTTCCAGAATAGCAAAACCCTTGACTGCATTAACGCATAAAGGGAAGAAATTTGAATGGAATGATGAACAAGAGAAAGCGTTTCAGTTATTGAAGAAAAAGCTAACTACGGCACCTATATTGTCATTGCCTGAAGGGAATGATGATTTTGTGATTTATTGTGACGCATCAAAGCAAGGTCTCGGTTGTGTATTAATGCAACGAACGAAGGTGATTGCTTATGCGTCTAGACAATTGAAGATTCACGAACAAAATTATACGACGCATGATTTGGAATTAGGCGCGGTTGTTTTTGCATTAAAGACTTGGAGGCACTACTTATATGGGGTCAAAAGTATTATATATACCGACCACAAAAGTCTTCAACACATATTTAATCAGAAACAACTGAATATGAGGCAGCGTAGGTGGATTGAATTATTGAATGATTACGACTTTGAGATTCGTTACCACCCGGGGAAGGCAAATGTGGTAGCTGATGCCTTGAGCAGGAAGGACAGAGAACCCATTCGAGTAAAATCTATGAATATAATGATTCATAATAACCTTACTACTCAAATAAAGGAGGCGCAACAAGGAGTTTTAAAAGAGGGAAATTTAAAGGATGAAATACCCAAAGGATCGGAGAAGCATCTTAATATTCGGGAAGACGGAACCCGGTATAGGGCTGAAAGGATTTGGGTACCAAAATTTGGAGATATGAGAGAAATGGTACTTAGAGAAGCTCATAAAACCAGATACTCAATACATCCTGGAACGGGGAAGATGTACAAGGATCTCAAGAAACATTTTTGGTGGCCGGGTATGAAAGCCGATGTTGCTAAATACGTAGGAGAATGTTTGACGTGTTCTAAAGTCAAAGCTGAGCATCAAAAACCATCAGGTTTACTTCAACAACCCGAAATCCCAGAATGGAAATGGGAAAACATTACCATGGATTTCATCACTAAATTGCCAAGGACTGCAAGTGGTTTTGATACTATTTGGGTAATAGTTGATCGTCTCACCAAATCAGCACACTTCCTGCCAATAAGAGAAGATGACAAGATGGAGAAGTTAGCACGACTGTATTTGAAGGAAGTCATCTCCAGACATGGAATACCAATCTCTATTATCTCTGATAGGGATGGCAGATTTATTTCAAGATTCTGGCAGACATTACAGCAAGCATTAGGAACTCGTCTAGACATGAGTACTGCCTATCATCCACAAACTGATGGGCAGAGCGAAAGGACGATACAAACGCTTGAAGACATGCTACGAGCATGTGTTATTGATTTCGGAAACAGTTGGGATCGACATCTACCGTTAGCAGAATTTTCCTACAACAACAGCTACCATTCAAGCATTGAGATGGCGCCGTTTGAAGCACTTTATGGTAGAAAGTGCAGGTCTCCGATTTGTTGGAGTGAAGTGGGGGATAGACAGATTACGGGTCCGGAGATTATACAAGAAACTACCGAGAAGATCATCCAAATTCAACAACGGTTGAAAACCGCCCAAAGTCGACAAAAGAGCTACGCTGACATTAAAAGAAAAGATATAGAATTTGAAATTGGAGAGATGGTCATGCTTAAAGTTGCACCTTGGAAAGGCGTTGTTCGATTTGGTAAACGAGGGAAATTAAATCCAAGGTATATTGGACCATTCAAGATTATTAATCGTGTCGGGCCAGTAGCTTACCGACTTGAGTTACCTCAACAACTCGCGGCTGTACATAACACTTTCCACGTCTCGAATTTGAAGAAATGTTTTGCTAAAGAATATCTCACTATTCCGTTAGATGAAATCCAAATCAACGAAAAACTTCAATTCATCGAAGAACCCGTCGAAATAATGGATCGTGAGGTTAAAAGACTTAAGCAAAACAAGATACCAATTGTTAAGGTTCGATGGAATGCTCGTAGAGGACCCGAGTTCACCTGGGAGCGTGAAGATCAGATGAAGAAGAAATACCCGCATCTATTTCCAGAAGATTCGTCAACACCTTCAACAGCTTAAAATTTCGGGACGAAATTTATTTAACGGGTAGGTACTGTAGTGACCCGAACTTTTCCATGTTTATATATATTAATTGAGATTGATATTTACATGATTAAATGTTTCCAACATGTTAAGCAATCAAACTTGTTAAGACTTGATTAATTGAAATAGGTTTCATATAGACAATTGACCACCCAAGTTGACCGGTGATTCACGAACGTTAAAACTTGTAAAAACTATATGATGACATATATATGGTTATATATATAGTTAACATGATATTATGATATGTAAACATATCATTAAGTATATTAACAATGAACTACATATGTAAAAACAAGACTACTAACTTAATGATTTTGAAACGAGACATATATGTAACGATTATCGTTGTAACGACATTTAATGTATATATATCATATTAAGAGATATTCGTACATCATAATATCATGATAATATAATAATTTAAAATCTCTTTTGATATTATAAACATTGGGTTAACAACATTTAACAAGATCGTTAACCTAAAGGTTTCAAAACAACATTTACATGTAACGACTAACGATGACTTAACGACTCAGTTAAAATGTATATACATGTAGTGTTTTAATATGTATTCATACACTTTTGAAAGACTTCAAGACACTTATCAAAATACTTCTACTTAACAAAAATGCTTACAATTACATCCTCGTTCAGTTTCATCAACAATTCTACTCGTATGCACCCGTATTCGTACTCGTACAATACACAGCTTTTAGATGTATGTACTATTGGTATATACACTCCAATGATCAGCTCTTAGCAGCCCATGTGAGTCACCTAACACATGTGGGAACCATCATTTGGCAACTAGCATGAAATATCTCATAAAATTACAAAAATATGAGTAATCATTCATGACTTATTTACATGAAAACAAAATTACATATCCTTTATATCTAATCCATACACCAACGACCAAAAACACCTACAAACACTTTCATTCTTCAATTTTCTTCATCTAATTGATCTCTCTCAAGTTCTATCTTCAAGTTCTAAGTGTTCTTCATAAATTTCAAAAGTTCTAGTTTCATAAAATCAAGAATACTTTCAAGATTGCTAGCTCACTTCCAATCTTGTAAGGTGATCATCCAACCTCAAGAAATCTTTGTTTCTTACAGTAGGTTATCATTCTAATACAAGGTAATAATCATATTCAAACTTTGGTTCAATTTCTATAACTATAACAATCTTATTTCAAGTGATGATCTTACTTGAACTTGTTTTCGTGTCATGATTTTGCTTCAAGAACTTTGAGCCATCCAAGGATCCATTGAAGCTAGATCCATTTTTCTCTTTTCCAGTAGGTTCATCCAAGGAACTTAAGGTAGTAATGATGTTCATAACATCATTCAATTCATACATATAAAGCTATCTTATTCGAAGGTTTAAACTTGTAATCACTAGAACATAGTTTAGTTAATTCTAAACTTGTTCGCAAACAAAAGTTAATCCTTCTAACTTGACTTTTAAAATCAACTAAACACATGTTCTATATCTATATGATATGCTAACTTAATGATTTAAAACCTGGAAACACGAAAAACACCGTAAAACCGGATTTACGCCGTCGTAGTAACACCGCGGGCTGTTTTGGGTTAGTTAATTAAAAACTATGATAAACTTTGATTTAAAAGTTGTTATTCTGAGAAAATGATTTTTATTATGAACATGAAACTATATCCAAAAATTATGGTTAAACTCAAAGTGGAAGTATGTTTTCTAAAATGGTCATCTAGACGTCGTTCTTTCGACTGAAATGACTACCTTTACAAAAACGACTTGTAACTTATTTTTCCGACTATAAACCTATACTTTTTCTGTTTAGATTCATAAAATAGAGTTCAATATGAAACCATAGCAATTTGATTCACTCAAAACGGATTTAAAATGAAGAAGTTATGGGTAAAACAAGATTGGATAATTTTTCTCATTTTAGCTACGTGAAAATTGGTAACAAATCTATTCCAACCATAACTTAATCAACTTGTATTGTATATTATGTAATCTTGAGATACCATAGACACGTATACAATGTTTCGACCTATCATGTCGACACATCTATATATATTTCGGAACAACCATAGACACTCTATATGTGAATGTTGGAGTTAGCTATACAGGGTTGAGGTTGATTCCAAAATATATATAGTTTGAGTTGTGATCAATACTGAGATACGTATACACTGGGTCGTGGATTGATTCAAGATAATATTTATCGATTTATTTCTGTACATCTAACTGTGGACAACTAGTTGTAGGTTACTAACGAGGACAGCTGACTTAATAAACTTAAAACATCAAAATATATTAAAAGTGTTGTAAATATATTTTGAACATACTTTGATATATATGTATATATTGTTATAGGTTCATGAATCAACCAGTGGCCAAGTCTTACTTCCCGACGAAGTAAAAATCTGTGAAAGTGAGTTATAGTCCCACTTTTAAAATCTAATATTTTTGGGATGAGAATACATGCAGGTTTTATAAATGATTTACAAAATAGACACAAGTACGTGAAACTACATTCTATGGTTGAATTATCGAAATCGAATATGCCCCTTTTTATTAAGTCTGGTAATCTGAGAATTAGGGAACAGACACCCTAATTGACGCGAATCCTAAAGATAGATCTATTGGGCCTAACAAACCCCATCCAAAGTACCGGATGCTTTAGTACTTCGAAATTTATATCATATCCGAAGGGTGTCCCGGAATGATGGGGATATTCTTATATATGCATCTTGTTAATGTCGGTTACCAGGTGTTCACCATATGAATGATTTTTATCTCTATGTATGGGATGTGTATTGAAATATGAAATCTTGTGGTCTATTGTTACGATTTGATATATATAGGTTAAACCTATAACTCACCAACATTTTTGTTGACGTTTAAAGCATGTTTATTCTCAGGTGAATATTAAGAGCTTCCGCTGTTGCATACTAAAATAAGGACAAGATTTGGAGTCCATATTTGTATGATATTGTGTAAAAACTGCATTCAAGAAACTGATTTCGATGTAACATATTTGTATTGTAAACCATTATGTAATGGTCGTGTGTAAACAGGATATTTTAGATTATCATTATTTGATAATCTACGTAAAGCTTTTTAAACCTTTATTTATGAAATAAAGGTTATGGTTTGTTTTAAAAATGAATGCAGTCTTTGAAAAACGTCTCATATAGAGGTCAAAACCTCGCAACGAAATCAATTAATATGGAACGTTTTTAATCAATAAGAACGGGACATTTCAGTAATACCCCAAGCTTAGCACCAACACCTTGCACTTTGGTTAGGATTTATTTGACACTTAATTTGAACTTGCAAGATGAACAAAGAAACCTTTTTCTTGCCCTCAAACTCACGAATTTTAGCAGCTCAATGGGCTGTTTTTGAACAGCAGAATGAAGCTGAAAAGTGAGCTGAAACAAGTGTATTTGACATGTATTGAGAGCGTGTATTGAGCCTCACAAGTCTTGGTTCATATGCCACTTGAACATGGAAGCAACCAAGCTTCAAACCACTCATTCCTTACTCATTTAACTTGGCCAGAATCTGCTGAAAAACAGCAAAAATAATCGGCCAGCAGCAGCTCAATTTTTGAGTGTTTTTGCACTTCAACTCATTTACAAAATCAGTCAAAGCTTGGTTCTTATCACATGCATGCATATACTTGAGACTTGTGATGTTTAAAGTAACAAGGGAATAAGCATGGGTCTTGCTTTGTGTCCCTCAAAACTACCACTTACTAATATTAAATTAGCATGCTAGAAAGTTTATAAAACTTAATAAAACTTAAGTTTATAAACTTAAGTAATAGTTTTGTTACTTACATAATTTATTTTATAACCTTTTATAAAATATAACACAATATAATCATTTAAACCTATAAATAATTATATATAAATTATCCAAATAATTTATCTCAAGTGATGATATTTCAGAAAACTGATTTTCTAAAATCCAAGTGTCACGTAATTTAATCAACGATCCATTCGTTAAGATCAAATACGAATAAGGTGTCGGTAAGCTTGTTATTGGGTATGACCCGACTTGGATCATAACATATTGGCCACATTAATTTAATATGTCTCTCGGGCATATGAAATACCTTCAATCTCCCACTTGCACGAGAAACATAAGAAATTAATGCAAGTGATGGATACAGCCTAACACACCGTCCATCACCCCTAATATGTTATGACTTTGTGCCATTCAATAACATCATCCCCTTCGAGCTCCCTACTCGAACTGATATATATAGGTGAATCTTATCATTATATCCTTTCGTCCTAGATGTCATGTTAAATCCAAGAGATACAGAGTGATCACTCTCTTATAGATTTAACTTTTCAGGCCTTAGACATCTGACTCTCAACGAATAAGAGGGACAAATTCCATCTTGACTACATACGTCCTAGATATACACTTTGTAATATACCTGAGTTCTTCCTTATGTACTACCATGTTTCAGAATAGCGAAGGAAAGAATCAAGGCATAATACTCGGTGAATGTCAGAACCCAATATGTATCTCAGGTCAGAGGATACAATGATATTCTCCTTTACCCAAGATTACATGTGATCAACCACAAAAGTTCTATACAGTAATTCTTGAGAGCGGGTCTTCCAATATTTGTTTCCCACAAATATCTATGAACCTTGGTTGCAACCTTGCCCCACATTCAACCTATGAATGTATACCAATCCGAGTTCATAATAGTCTAAACCTCACACTTGTTCCCACAAATGTGATCAACTACGGAATTTAGAATAATAGTTTATTCATGGATGAAATATGCTAAATTGGAACATGACTCATAATTAAATTAATACCATAATTATATTAATGAGTTTGAACTAATTCGTTCTGTTACAATACATAAAGTAGATCAATTCCAATCACTAGAATATCGAAGCCCTAACGCACAAACATGTCCCTCATGTTTTGGCCCATGTAAAAGCTTCGTGAGTGGATCCGCAACATTATGATCTGTGTGAACTTTGTGAATACATATCTTTCCCTTTTCAACCTCATCCCTGATGTAGTTGAATCTCCGCTCAATGTGACGAGTCTTTTGATGAGCACGAGGTTCCTTGATTTGAGTAATCGCACCCTCGTTGTCACAAAAGATCTCAAGAGGATCCTGAATGGAAGGGACCACTCCTAAGTCGTCGATGAATTTCTTCATCCATGCAGCTTCCTGAGCTGCCAGTGAGGCGGCAATGTACTCCGACTCTGTAGTGGATAACGCAACAACCTCCTGTTTCGAACTCTTCCAAGAGACCGCACCACCATTTAACATGAAGACATAACCGGATTGTGATCGAGAGTCATCTCGATCAGTTTGGAAACTCGCGTCCACGTAACCTTTTACGGCGAGTTCCTCCTCACCAGACCCATATATTAGAAACATATCCTTAGTTCTCCTAAGGTATTTCAATATACTTTTAACAGCAATCCAATGACTTTTTCCTGGGTTATTCTGGTATCTACTTGTCAAGCTTAGAGCGCATGACACATCCGGTCTAGTACATATCATCGCATACATGATAGACCCAAAAGCAGATGCGTATGGGACTTTCTTCATTCTCTCTTGTTCATCTTTCGTGGTAGGACACTGAGATGAATTGAGAACGGTTCCTCTTTGAATAGGTACCAAACCTTTCTTAGAGTTTTCCATCTTGAACCTTTTCAAGATTTTATCAATGTATGTACTTTGACTTAAACCTATCAATCTCTTGGATCTATTCCTATAGATCCCTATCCCCAATATGTATTGTGCGTCTCCAAGATCCTTAATGGAGAAGCAACTCTTTAGCCAAGTTTTGACTCCTTGCATTGTGGTAATATCATTCCCAAATAATAATATATCATCCACATATAGCACAAGGAACATTGTAGAGCTCCCACTAGCCTTCTTGTACACACAAGCTTCATCACCATTTTTAATGAAGCCAAATTTCTTTGCCTCTTCATTAAAGTGATGATTCCACATTCTAGATGCTTGTTTCAATCCGTAGATTGATTTCTTCAACTTGCATACCTTTTTAGGATTTTTCGGATCAACAAAACCTTCGGGCTGTACCATATAGACATCTTCCTCAAGATATCCATTTAGGAAAGCGGTTTTGACATCCATTTGCCATATTTCATAGTCATAGTGAGCAGCAATGGCAAATAATATCCTAATAGACTTTAGCATTGCCACTGGCGAGAAAGTTTCATCATAATCAACCCCTTGAGTTTGAGTGAAACCTTTTGCTACAAGTCTAGCTTTGTATGTATCCAAGTTTCCATGTATGTCAGTTTTCTTCTTGAAAATCCATTTGCAATCAACTAGCTTGGAGCTAGGAGGTTGCACAACAAGTTCCCAAACTTGGTTTTCATACATGGATTGCATCTCGGCGTTCATGGCTTCCTGCCATTTATCTTTATCAATTCTTGATAAAGCATCTTTGTAGTTTGTCGGTTCATCCAAATCAACCGTATAGCAACCTTCCACGAGAAACCCATATCTCTCGGGAGGATTACTAATCCTACTAGATCTTCGAACGTTTTGTGTACCTTGATCATCCACTTGATCATTTTCAACATCCTCATGTTGAGTACTAGTGCCAACCAATTGTGTATCATCGGCTTGATCTTGTACCTCTACAAGATCTATCTTCCTTTCACCATCACCTTCCATAAGGAACTTGGTTTCAAGGAATTCCGCTTTCCGAGCAACAAATACGGTTTGCTCGGATGGATCATTGAAGTAATATCCCATGTCATCTTTGGGATATCCTATGAAGATACACTTTGTGGATCGAGCATGTAGCTTATTTGCTACATAACGCTTAGGATAAGCTTCACATCCCCATACTTTCAAGTATGAAAGAGAAGGAGGTTTTCCAAACCACATCTCATGAGGAGTTCGTTCCACTTTCTTGGTTGGGGCCATATTTAGAATACTGGCCGCGAAGCATAGACAATAACCCCAAAATATATTGTTGAGTTGATTATGTACTTCATTTTGATATACTTTGAATGCTTCAAATGTTTCGTCCTTGTGTCTTAATAAGTAGACATATCAGAAACGACTGAAGTTTATCAATTAAAGAAATGAAGTATCTTTCACCATTCCTAGTCATGGGCTTAAAGGGTCCATATACATCCAAATGTATTAATCCCAATAAGTCTTTAGTCCTTTCATAGGTCCCTTTGAAAGGTGCTTTAGTCATTTTGCCTTGTAAACAAGATTCACATACATCAAATGAATCCAGCTCACTCGATTTTAAAAGACCATTCTTTTGAAGTGTATGCATTTGTTTATGTGACCAAGGCGACAATGCCATAAGTAGGAATCACTCAAATCCTTTTGAGTTCCTTGGTGTTTGCTTAGTATATTGAGCTATCGAACGATGTGTTATCATGAACCAATTCATAATTACTATTTAAAGGCAAAGCCTTAAAATAGAACACATTATCTAAAGAAACATGGATATCATCATTAATAAAATTAAGATTATAACTACATTTTCTTAAGCGGGATACAGAAATAATGTTTTGAGTCAAATCAGGAGCATACAAAACATTTTTCAAAATAAGTTCCAAACCACTTGGAAGTTGTAACATAAAGTCTCCTTGAGCTTGTACGTGCACCTTTGCACCATTTCCCATAAAGAGACTTGATGTTCCCGCATCTAGTTTACTTCTTTTGAACCCTTGCAAAGAATTGCAAATGTGAGTTCCACATCCTGTGTCTAATACCCATGTATTAGAAGAAGTAATACTAAGCTCAATGTATTCCATATATACATTACTTGAGGTTTGCCCTGCATCCCTCTTTGTTTTCAACTCCTTTAGGTAGACCGGGCAGTTGCGTTTCTAGTGACCCATCACATCGCAACCATAGCACGGATCTATCTTGGGGTTTCCTTATCCTGCAACCTTTTGCTTTTATTTTATGTTGGTTGGGGTAACCAACTTCCTTTTTCCCTTGTTCTTGCCTTGGTAGGTGGGTCCTTTCCTCTTAGCCCCTTTGGCTTAGAAGTGGAATTGTCCTTGGACCTACCTTCATTGATCATAAGCACGGGTGAAGCCCTTTTACCTATGCTTGATTAGCCATCCTAAGCATGGCATGTAATTTGCCAATGCTCTTATCCCAACCATTCATGTTTTAATTCAAAACGAATGTGTCAAACCTTTTGACAAAGAGTTGAGGATAAGGTCTGTGGCTAATCCATTAGACACATTATAATTTAGACGGTCCAATCGATCAATAAGGCTTTTCATCTTTAGTACATAAGATGAAATGGATTGGATGTTATTTTCTTTTCCGAGGATGGACCTCAATGATAGGTTGTTTAGGTTAAGTGGTGCATTTTGCATGTTGTTGTTATTTGCGGCCAGCTACAAAATTTGACAAAGTTTGTTTAAGCATTGATTTATAATTTAACAATCAATACCCTTTTAGTTTAATTGATCCATATTAAATTTTAGAATCCAACGGTAAACCAAATTTCGGTTAGGTGACCTTTATCCCGTTATTTGATTTAGCTAGGTAGTCATTCCATGACAATTGCAATCCTTTTGCAACTTCTAAGGTATGGGATCATGCAATCCTTTTGCATGGCATATTTATCCCATCAACGCCTATTTGTTCCTCATGCTTCGGTGACCCTAAGTTCATGATTCCTAAATCAAGTCGTCCTACTTGTGTAAACATGTAGACTTAACATACAAATGGTTAGGTGACCTTTATCCCACATGTATGCGAAGTGTACCTTATTCATATTAGTTCACTCATGACGGTTAGGTGACCTTTATCCCATCAAGAGATTCCTAATATGTCTAAGTGTTTCCACAAAAGGATGGCGTTTAACTTGTTTACCTTGTTTTAGTTAAGGGATTTTAAGTTTTCATAAATTCTAGTTTAAGAAAACATTTGCCATACACCAACATGCATTTGGTGTATAGTTCATTATGAAAAGCCAATTTCATGTCTATAAACCATTTTATATATATGATCCTAATCATGATCTTAATAACCGTTTATTAATGTCCTTTTAGCCATTTTTAATTCAACCAATTAAATTGTCGTTTTGCATGTCGTTAATTAATGTATAATTTAACCAATTAAATTTCCATTTTGCTTGTTGTTAACTTGTGTGATTAACTTGTAGCATACAAACATACAATCCACAATCATACAATAAACAACCATGCATGCAAAACAAATATGTTCACAATCAAGCCATTTTGGTAGACATTTGTTTAGCCGAAAACAAATGCCACCGGATAAGGGGTAATTACACAAAGTAGGAGATTTCAAATCTCCCACTTAACCTTGCATCCAAATGCTTCTTCATGTGTTCTTCAAGTCTTCATCATTCTTCATCATTTTACAAAATATATCCTAATACATTTTGTCTAAAAAATGAAATTACAACCTAATCTATTTTACATACCAAATATAAAATAAATTACATAACCAAATGAATTATTACATGCCAAATGAATAAATATTATTACAAACCAATTGAATAAATATCAATCAACCATGCATGCAACCAAACACAAGGTCAAGGCTTAGATTGTGAACATCATCAACATAAGTGATAGGCAATACAGAATCACAAGTGATTGGAAACACAGAATCACAAGTGATCTGCAACACAGAATCACAAGTGATTGGCAATACAGAATCACAAGTGATCGGCAACACAGAATCACAAGTGATTGGCAATACAGAATCACAAGTGATCGGCAACACAGAATCACAAGTGATTGGCAGTACAGAATGCAGAATCACAAGTGATTTTGGCCAAAATGACAACCACCCAAAACCGAAAATTTTACATTCTACTTCATGCATGTTCATAGAATGCAAAATTATAGTGGGTTTAATAACCATCTCGAAGCATATTTCAACAACTTCGGCTCTAGATACCATTGTTGGGATTTAACAAGTTCATAATATACTTAAACCATTTTAAGAATTAAGAAAGCGGAAGCATGTTAATTACCAATTTGATACTTGTTATTCTTTAACCAATTAAAGTTAAATCCCAATTAGGATCAAGTTGTGAAACATACTTACAAACTACAAGCAAGTAAAGAGATTATACCTTCTCCTAGCTTGTTGGTAGATGATGATGAAGATGATGATGAATGGAGCTCCAAAACTATGAAACCTCAAGTTGTAATACCCCAAGCTTAGCACCAACACCTTGCACTTTGGTTAGGATTTATTTGACACTTAATTTGAACTTGCAAGATGAACAAAGAAACCTTTTTCTTGCCCTCAAACTCACGAATTTCAGCAGCTCAATGGGCTGTTTTTGAACAGCAGAATGAAGCTGAAAAGTGAGCTGAAACAAGTGTATTTGACATGTATTGAGAGCGTGTATTGAGCCTCACAAGTCTTGGTTCATATGCCACTTGAACATGGAAGCAACCAAGCTTCAAACCACTCATTCCTTACTCATTTAACTTGGCCAGAATCTGCTGAAAAACAGCAAAAATAATCGGCCAGCAGCAGCTCAATTTTTGAGTGTTTTTGCACTTCAACTCATTTACAAAATCAGTCAAAGCTTGGTTCTTATCACATGCATGCATATACTTGAGACTTGTGATGTTTAAAGTAACAAGGGAATAAGCATGGGTCTTGCTTTGTGTCCCTCAAAACTACCACTTACTAATATTAAATTAGCATGCTAGAAAGTTTATAAAACTTAATAAAACTTAAGTTTATAAACTTAAGTAATAGTTTTGTTACTTACATAATTTATTTTATAACCTTTTATAAAATATAACACAATATAATCATTTAAACCTATAAATAATTATATATAAATTATCCAAATAATTTATCTCAAGTGATGATATTTCAGAAAACTGATTTTCTAAAATCCAAGTGTCACGTAATTTAATCAACGATCCATTCTTTAAGATCAAATACGAATAAGGTGTCGGTAAGCTTGTTATTGGGTATGACCCGACTTGGATCATAACATATTGGCCACATTAATTTAATATGTCTCTCGGGCATATGAAATACCTTCAAGAAGATCATCCAAATTCAACAACGGTTGAAAACCGTCCAAAGTCGACAAAAGAGCTACGCTGACATTAAAAGAAAAGATATAGAATTTGAAATTGGAGAGATGGTCATGCTTAAAGTTGCACCTTGGAAAGGCGTTGTTCGATTTGTTAAACGAGGGAAATTAAATCCAAGGTATATTGGACCATTCAAGATTATTGATCGTGTCGGACCAGTAGCTTACCGACTTGAGTTACCTCAATAACTCGCGGCTGTACATAACACTTTCCACGTCTCGAATTTGAAGAAATGTTTTGCTAAAGAAGATCTCACTATTCCGTTAGACGAAATCCAAATCAACGAAAAACTTCAATTCATCGAAGAACCCGTCGAAATAATGGATCGTGAGGTTAAAAGACTTAAGCAAAACAAGATACCAATTGTTAAGGTTCGATGGAATGCTCGTAGAGGACCCAAGTTCACCTGGGAATGAGAAGATCAGATGAAGAAGAAATACCCGCACTAATTTCCAGAAGATACGTCAACACCTCCAACTGCTTAAAATTTTGGGACGAAATTTATTTAACGGGTAGGTACTGTAGTGACCCGAACTTTTCCATGTTTATATATATTAAATGAAATTGATATTTACATGATTAAGTGTTTCCAACATGTTAAGCAATCAAACTTGTTAAGACTTGATTAATTGAAATAGGTTTCATATAGACAATTGACCACCCAAGTTGACCGGTGATTCACGAACGTTAAAACTTGTAAAAACTATATGATGACATATATATGATTATATATATAGTTAACATGATATTATGATAAGTAAGTATCTCATTAGGTATTTTAACAATGAGTTATATACATAAAATTGTGTTTATTGAATTAAGAAACTCGAAACGATATATATAACGATTATCGTTATAACAACGTCTTACTAATTACATATGAATCATATTAAGATATTGTTACACTATGTTTAATCATGATAAATGATAAGTAAACATGTCATTATGTATATTAACAATGAACTACATATGTAAAAACAAGACTACTAACTTAAGGATTTCGAAACGAGACATATATGTAACGATTATCGGTGTCACGACATTTAAATGTATATATATCATATTAAGATATATTAATATATCATAATATCATGATAATATAATAATTTAACATCTCATTAGATATAATAAACATTGGGTTAACAACATTTTACAAGATCGTTAACTTAAAGGTTTCAAATCAACATTTACATGTAACGACTAACGATGACTTAACGACTCAGTTAAAATATATATACATGTAGTTTTTTAATATGTATTCATACGCTTCTGAAAGATTTCAAGACACTTATCAAAATACTTCTACTTAACAAAAATGCTTACAATTACATCCTCGTTCAGTTTCATCAACAATTCTACTCGTATGCACCCGTATTCGTACTCGTACAATATACAGCTTTTAGATGTATGTACTATTGGTATATACACTCCAATGATCAGCTCTTAGCAGCCCATGTGAGTCACCTAACACATGTGAGAACCATCATTGGGTAACTAGCATGAAATATCTCATAAAATTACAAAAATATTAGTAATCATTCATGACTTATTTACATGTAAACAAAATTACACATCCTTTATATCTAATCCATATACCAACGACCAAAAACACCTATAAACACTTTCATTCTTCAATTTTCTTCATATAATTGATCTCTCTCAAGTTCTATCTTCAAGTTCTAAGTGTTCTTCATAAATTCTATAAGTTCTAGTTTCATAAAATCAAGAATACTTCCAAGTTTACTAGCTTACTTCCAATCTTGTAAAGTGATCATCCAACCTCAAGAAATCTTTCTTATTTACAGTAAGATATCTTTCTAATAAAAGGTAATACTCATATTCAAACTTTGATTCAATTTATATAACTATAACAATCTTATTTCGAGTGGAAATCTTACTTGAACTTGTTTTCGTGTCATGATTCTGCTTCAAGAACTTTCAAGCCATCCAAGGATCCTTTGAAGCTAGATCTATTTTTCTCATTTCCAGTAGGTTTATCCACAAAACCTGAGGTAGTAATGATGTTCATAACATCATTCGATTCATATATATATAACTACCTTATTCGAAGGTTTAAACTTGAAATCACTAGAACGTAGTTTAGTTAATTCTAAACTTGTTCGCAAACAAAAGTTAATCCTTCTAACTTGACTTTTAAAATCAACTAAACACATGTTCTATATCTATATGATATGCTAACTTAATGATTTAAAACCGAAAAACACGAAAAACACCGTAAAACCGGATATACGCCGTCGTAGTAACACCTCGGGCTGTTTTGGGTTTGATAATTAAAAACTATGAAAAACTTTGATTTAAAATTTGTTCTTCTGGGAAAATAATTTTTCTTATGAACATGAAACTATATCCAAAAATCATGGTTAAACTCAAAGTGGAAGTATGTTTCCAAAATGGTCATCTAGATGTCGTTCTTTCGAATGAAATGACTACCTTTACAAAAACGACTTGTAACCTGTATTTCCGACTATAAACTTATACTTTTTATGTTTATATTCATAAACTTAAGTTCAATATGAAACCATAGCAACTTGAAACACTCAAAACGGATTTAAAACGAAGAAGTTATGGGTAAAACAAGATTGGATATTTTTGCTTGTTGTAGCTACGTGAAAATTGGTAACAAATTTATATTAATCATATTCTAGGTAACTTATATTGTATTATACATGTATTATAATATATTATGTAATCTTGGGATACCATAGACACGTATGCAAATGTTTTGACATATCATATCGACCCATCTATATATATTATTTGGAACAACCATAGACACTCTATATGCAGTAATGTTGGAGTTAGCTATACAGGGTTGAGGTTGATTCCAAAAATATATATACTTTGAGTTGTGATCTAGCCTGAGAAGTGTATACACTGGGTCGTGGATTGATTCAAGATAATATGTATCGATTTATTTCTGTACATCTAATTGTGGACAACTAGTTGTAGGTTACTAACGAGGACAGCTGACTTAATAAACTTAAAACATTAAAACGTATTAAAAATGTTGTAAATATATTTTGAACATACTTTGATATATATATATGTATATATTTGTTATAGGTTCGTGAATCGACCAGTGGCCAAGTCTTACTCCCGACGAAGTAAAAATCTGTGAAAGTGAGTTATAGTCCCACTTTTAAAATCTAATATTTTGGGATGAGAATACATGCAGTTTTATAAATGTTTTACGAAATAGACACAAGTAATTGAAACTACATTATATGGGTGAATGATCGAAGCCGAATATGCCCCTTTTGCTTGGTAACCTAAGAATTAGTAAACCGATCTACTAATTGACGCGAATCCTAAAGATAGATCTATTGGGCCTAACGAACCCCATCCAAAGTACCGGATGCTTTAGTACTTCAAATTCATTTTTATCATGTCCGAAGGATTTCCCGAAATGATAGGGGATATTCTTATATGCATCTTGTTAATTTCGGTTACAAGGTGTTCACCATATGAATGAATTTTATCTCTATGTATGGGATGTATATTGAAATATGAAATCTTGTGGTCTATTATTATGATTTGATAATATATAGGTTAAACCTATAACTCACCAACATTTTTGTTGACGTTTTAAGGATGTTTATTCTCAGGTGATTATTAAGAGCTTTCGCTGTTGCATACTAAAATAAGGACAATATTTGGAGTCCATGCTTGTATGATATTATGTAAAAACTGCATTCAAGAAACTTATTTTTGATGTAATATATTCTTATTGTAAACCATTATGTAATGGTCGTGTGTAAACGGTATATTTTAGATTATCATTATTTGATAATCTACGTAATGTTTTTTAAACCTTTATCGATAAAATAAAGGTTATGGTTGTTTTAAAAATGAATGCAGTCTTTGAAAAACGTCTCATATAGAGGTCAAAACCTCGCGACGAAATCAATTAATATGGAACGTTTATAATCAATATAAACGGGACATTTCAAGAGTTACATCCGGTGACCATGTATTAAGAATAATGGGAATAGATCGTATAATCCACGGACCACTGTCCAACACGCCTTGCATCCCATCTAGCGATGAAAACTTAAAAAAGAAAAATCCTTTTGAGTTCATCATTATTTTATCCAATCCAAACTTTCTCCAAACATTTGTCACATAATTTTTGACAACCGGATAAGCAACCCTCTTACCCAAGAAGTAACCATATAGTATAGTGTGTTATTATAACGATCATGTAATTCATGATTATAATGAGGTTTTATAAATCTAAAATTTACCTTTTTAGAAGACTGTGATCCATTCACAACTTTAAAATAGGAATTAGTCTTTGGTAAATCAATTTGAGCATCCTCCTTCTGCTTTAACGATGTTGGACTACGCAACCCCGAAGCACTTGTCACGTTAACAGTATTAGGATTTCCACCAGGCACTTCCTCATTCATCATCTTAGATTTGTTGCAGTCTACATCGTCATCTGACCAGGAATTAGCGGAGTGCACACTAATCTTATCTACATCATCTTCTTTATTACTCAAAACAGAATCAAGAACCTGATCCATTATGATTGGTTCCTTATGTGCAGACTGTACCTCATCATCTACAGCTTCCTTAGATTGATCACCATGTTTAGAATTAACACTCTTTGCAGGGCTGTTACAATGACTATTCGATTTAGTCCCTGAACCTTTCACTCCACTTAATGAAGGAAAATCATACTCATAACCCCCATCATTCTTAATCGATTCCTCATTCAATAATTCTGTGACCTTATGACTAACGTTATCATCATTAACAACACATGAATTTAGAGGGTTATCCAATTCTGGACTGTTATTACGTTCTGAACGCCTCCTTATTGACCGATACTGACGTGGATTCACCATTAGATTTTTGCGGTGAACCATACTTAATATATTAAAGTCAAAACTTTTATCTACTTATTTTCTCTCGATTCTCAAACTTACTATTTATTAAAAATAATTAATTATTTTTGCATTCTTAATCTTAAAAATTGTTCATTTTAAAATTAAAAATATCTAATTAAATACATCTTTAATTTGTCATATACCTTTTAGTAAAAAAAAAGTGATCGTATTCAATTGAAAATATAAATTAATTAATGTAGTTTTAACGTTCTAAAATTTGTAAAAAATGATAAAATAAAATAAAATAAGTAGATAGATGCATAGAGATCGAGCAAGTTGGTTGCGCTTCGTGCAGGTATGAGATTGAATTAGTTAGCCACGTGATGTTTGATTATCAGGTAGCAAAAGACTTATGGAGAATGTTGCGTATATGGGTAAATTTACCAATGCCAGAGTTTAACGAATGGTACGAATGGCTGTCATGGTTGACAATTGGCGCGAAAAGATTGAAGTTAAAGTCAGGTTGTACACGATCGTGGGTTCTTTGGTTTAGCACATATGGAGGTATCGAAATAGCATCATCTTTCTCCCACCGATGAAGAAGAACACGTTGTTTGATTCTATTGTTTTTACATCTTTCGTTTGGTTTAATAGTAGAGGCAAAATTAATGTAAACTTGAACTCATGGTATACATTGCCATTGTAATTTTTGGCATATCCTAGCTTCTTGCTAGGAGGGTTTGTTATTAATAAATTTGAGTTGTTCTAAAAAAAAAGGAAAAAAATGGATGATGAGGTCACGACGACGTCATCACATTTTATTATTGATAAGATTTATCAGATAAATAAATAAATAATCATCCGACTATTTAAACATTATTTTATACATCTTTTTTGGTAGTGTTTAGTACTGAATTGGTCCTGAAAAGAAATGCTGATTTGACGCTGATGTAACAGCTAGTCTTGAAAATGAAATATGTTTTGGTTCGGAGCACTCTAATTGCTGTATTATGTAGTTCTTCCAATGAGCCTTCGCACAATATATTACCTAAAAGATAGGAGGACTATAATTGTTAGTTTTTATAGTACATGGGTTAGCTACAAAAATTGCGAGTTTTCAAACATTTCACTTTCGCAGTGAAAGAGTAGAACTAGAAATAGAGGCGACAAAAAAAAATCAATACTGACATTGACCTGAAAAACTGCATCGAACAAAATGGACTTGAGTTCCATTGTCATCTCTTCAATTACTTCATGGACCTCTGTACGTGACAGAATATATTACTGTATGATTATTATACGTAGATTTACTGTATGATTATTATACGTAGATTTACTTCTACTACTAGTGCAAATTAGGGTTTTGTTGTTTAATTGAATGAAATGATTAGTGTAATTAGCTGAATTTGTTGCACTATTTGATTTAGGTCATTGCATTGAATTTAAGTGTTCTGTTTATTTAGGTTGGTTTGTTATTGGGATTCTTTGGTTATTTGGGGATTGCTGGATCTATTTTACCTGGAAAGATTGTTCCTGGAGCTAATTTATCAGATGGAACTCGACTTCATTATCGTTGTAACGGTACTTTTATTTTGCCTGATTTGAAATTTTGTTACTAGGATATAATTATTGGCTATCTCCTTTGATAAGTTCAATTGAATTGATTTATTTGGACAACTGGCTTAGGGTGCATTTGTTTACCTCTTAGTTGAATGGTTCAGTGCTGAATGTTATTCAGTGCGTTTGTTTCTGACCTCTGGATGATAGATGGTGCTGAATGGTTCAACATTCGGTGCTGAATGGTTCAACATTCGGTGCTGAACCATTCAGAGATGGAACTATCTTTCAACCATTAAGCACTTAAATTTTATGTAATATGCTCTTTAATTATATTAAGAACAATTATTAAGCAACTATATTGCAACTTTTATTAATGTCAAAGGTTAATAAGGCAATTTTACATCATTCACATTATTCGTTCAAAATGATTATCAAACAGGTTCTTTTCATTCAGAAGTAATTTCATTCAGAACATTTGAATCATTTAGATTATGAACCATTCAACGCTAAATCATTCAGTTATATCAAACGCACCCTTACTTATGTCACCATTAAAGTCTAATCACAAATGTTAGTATTAATCTTCTTTGATCAAGAAAACTCATGCTTTAGAAGTAGTTTGTGTGAGTGGTGCTTACAAATGTTTTCAGGATTGATATCGCTTGTTTTGCTGATTGGACTACTTTTGATCGGAGCTTGGATGAATTTTGTATCACTCACTGTATGTGTACCTTGAAATTATATAGAAATATGGTTGTATGAGAATTAAGCAATGCATTATTTCTACACAAATAAAATGAATGTGTATGTTATTCAATCCGAATTTGCTGCAGGCCTTCTATGATAAGGTTTTTGTTTACCCTTTTCATTTAATACAAAAATTAGCATGAAGTGGAACTATTAGGTAGTATGCATGTTTCTCATTTTGTTTGCATAGGAATAAGATTCTCCATAAGCAATCTTCATGCACTATTATGTCAACATATGAATTTTGCAGGCAATATCTGACCGAGGACTTGAGCTTTTATCAACAACTTTTATCTTTAGTGTTATTGTAAGTTCCAATTTTCAGTTATGGATATGTTAACTTTCAAATTAATGTATGATCCATAGCACGTATCAACTGTTTAAGCATCTTAATCATAAGTTAGTGGTGTTTGGCTTTGGTTTGTTATGAATACCCCTGGCATTGTATTATAAATGACTTGTATATTATAAATGATAAATGACAGGTGACATTGTTACTCTATGTGTCTGGATGCAAATCTAATGCTCGAAGTGCATCTCTGAAGCCTCATATCAGTGGAAACATAATCGATGATTGGTATCAATTTTTCATTTTAATGTATTTTCATTATAGTGGAAGATTTATAGTCAATTAATCCTTGATAAAAATAGTATATGATCTCTGATTTCTTATTTCTCTTCTGATATGACTGCAATAATATTTAACAGGTGGTTTGGAATACAGCTAAATCCCAACTTTTTGGGTGTTGACCTCAAGTATGTAACAGTTCTCTTACTTATAACTTAATTTATCGGCTTAAACAACCCAAATCAACCCTTTTTATTATATTATGATCATTCTTTTCATTCGTTATAAATATAAATTTTGTAAGTATCTTGATGCTAATGAGACACTTCGCATGTGTAGGTTTTTCTTCGTTAGAGCTGGGATGATGGGATGGCTCCTAATCAATCTATCCGTGCTTGCAAAATCAGTCCAAGATGCGAACTTGAGCCAATCAATGATCCTTTACCAGATATTTTGTGTGGTAATTGGGCTTCGTTATTTGTTGTGATGTTACTAGAGTTGGCAAATTTTGATCCATTTACTTATATAATGGCTGATTTGGGTTATGTTCTCTAACGGGTCGGATGGTGCTGATACTCTTTTTTCTTTCTTTCTTTTTTTTTTTTTTTTTTATGTGTGACCTGTTAGATCTACATTATGGATTACTTCTTTTACGAGGAATACATGACATCTACGTAAGCTTTTTAAATCCCATATTTGACTATTAAATTACCATGCTCCTCTTTCAAATGCATGCATGATTATCGCTATTGAATATGTATTAAATTAAGAAATTTCTTGATGCTTCTTATGCATACCTGCTTCAGTTTCTTTATGATGTCATTATTAGATTGGTTCCTGAGTATTTTGTTCATCCTTATGTAGGTCTTACTTTAGTCACAGGTTTAACATTATTGGTGTGTTAATTATTGTTCTTGTGTTTTTTAGATGGGATATAATTGCAGAGAGATTAGGCTTCATGCTAGTATTTGGAGATTTAGTGTGGATTCCCTTCACATTCAGCATTCAGGTAAACATATTATATGATAGCCGAACAACAACAAAGGACAATGCAAAATCGTTCCTTTAAAATATTTTAAGGTTCAGAAGCATTTGATTTGACCCTGAAAGTCAAACTGTATCTAATATAGTTTTGTCTGTATCTTTTATATCTATAACACAATGTAAAATTTTGTTTTGTAATCAGGGTTGGTGGCTTTTGAGTAACAAGGTTGAGTTGCCAACTGCTGCAATTGTTGTAAACTGCTGTGTATTTGTGATCGGGTAAATGTTTTATAAATTTAAAATTTGACCTAACTTTCGTTCTTATACTCTCATATGATTCATTTTTGTTTTTGAATTTGTGGTAGGTATTTGGTCTTTAGAGGTGCTAACAAGCAAAAACATGATTTTAAAAAGAATCCAAAGGCACTAATATGGGGTCAACCCCCAAAAGTTATTGCAGGAAAATTACTCGTTTCCGGTTATTGGTAATTTTCTTCCCAAAACCATCTACACTTCAACTTTGCACTAAACTTCTCCTTTACTTTTGTCTTTTTTTTTTTTTAATTAATAAATTAATATTTAAATATTCCATATGCATGACCATAATGTGTTTTTTTTCTTCATGAATTAATAAAGGGGAATAGCAAGGCACTGCAATTACCTTGGAGATTTGTTATTGGCACTATCCTTCAGTTTACCTTGTGGAATCAGGTCAAACTTTTCAGTTCAAACTTTGATTTTAAAATTGCTATTTTTTCACAATTTGGAGAAAAAAATCTGTACTTATTACCTTAATCTTATTGATGTATAATCTAGGTATTCTAGTTTATTAGGCTTGTTTTTGTAAATTTGACTGAAAAAGTCATTTGCTAATGGATCTTTTTAACGCATTTTTGGGCCAAATTTGCAGTTCTCCGGTTCCATATTTATATCCAATATATCTTTTGATTTTGCTGATATGGCGAGAGAGAAGAGACGAAGCTCGATGTGCAGAGAAATATAAAGAAGTGTGGGCGGAATACCGAAGGGCTGTCCCGTGGAGGATTCTTCCATATATTTACTAGTGTCATTTGGATTTTTAATTTTTTTTTTATTAATTAATGTAGAATTCATGTAAGCATCTATTTCCATTTAATCAAAACTATGGATGGTTGCAGGATAAAGATTATGTACATTAATGTTTTAGTGCAACAACATGAGAGATTTTAATCACTCCTTTTTTGTTTTCATCTTGTTAGTGGCCAAGAGACTTGATGATTCTATATAGAGTTAATTATACCATTAGTCATTGTGGTTTATTTAAAATTATATCGGTAGTCATTTTCTTTTTAAATTATACCGGTGGTCCTTGTGGTTTTAAAAATGCACAGTGTTGGTCCCCAAAACTAACGACCATTAGTCTAATACGTTAAGTGATGACATGCGGACTTCACATGAGAATATTTTCATCATTTTCCATGCTTCACCTTTTAACTTCATACCTACCATAAATCATAAACCCTAATTCAATTTAACCTCCATACAATATGCTGTCAAAAACTATTCTCTCTTCAAATTAAACCCAATATTCAAATTAAAAGTCAAATAAGAACTACAACAAAATCAAACCCAATATCCAAGTTTTTATCTTTGCAAATTGCAGTGGCACCTTTATGCTTATATTTATTCAAGTCAAAAATAAACTTTACTCCCTAATATGTAATTTTGAAAAAAGTTTGGGGACCAATCGCGTAATTTTGTCTGGATAAATTAACCAATACTATTAAAGAAATAAACTAACTGGCGTTTAGTATATTACCAACGGTGTGCATTTTTAAAACCATGGGGACTAATGGTATAATTTTAAAAAGAAAAGGACTATCGGTATAATTTTAAATAAATCATAGGGACCAATGGTAAAATTTACTCTTCTATATATAATACTACTAAAACTGATTTGTTTTATTACTTTTTTGTTTTAGGAGGATATCTGATTACTTTTTTTAGATATATAAAATTTAGAAAGTAGGTATTCGCTATAGGGGATGATTATCACACACACTTTTTTGATCCTCACACACCTATTTTAACCTTTTACTCTTCTAATAATACTCAATTGGTGTGTGAGGATCAAAAAATTGTGTGTGAGAATCATCCCCCATTGGCTATTGGTGAAAAATAAATTAATGTTATAGAATATTCAGATTCAGATGATAAGTAAATTGGATGTATAAATCATGAGCGTGAAAGCTTATAAAGGGTCTCTGATGTTAAATCTTAAACCTGGGCCAATTGATGAAACAAATTACAATGTATATGGGTCACCATTTCAGGGGTAAAACAAACTACAATTTATATGGGTCATCATTTCGGGCACAAACTACCGTGTATATGGGTCATCATATCAAGGGTAAAACAAACTACAATGGATATGGGTCACCATATCATGGGTAAAACAAACTACAATGTATATGGGTCATCATTTCAACATTAACTTCAATGCAATCTCTGCATCTTGTTATATCTTTGTATATGCTTGCACGTTTTAGTTTTATCCACGCTACATCATAGCAGTTTAAATCTCGTATATATATTTATATATATATATATATATATATATATATATATATATATATATATATATATATATATATATATATATATATATATGGGTCTGCATTGCTAGTTTTGCATATCCTGTATATTGATTTGTCTTTTGAGTGATAAAATTTCTATTTTGTTTTTCAATTTTTTTTTTAAGAAATTAAAGGCTAGATTCAAGAAAGAAAGAATGGGGGAAGAAACAATATTTGCATACTCTAAATCACCGCCCAGCCCTCATGGTGCACCTTTTTGCCCCACCATAACTCCGTCACCTGCTATGCACCAATAACCAAATCAAGTACCATTTCCTAATTTCCCAAACAACAACAGCATCCCACCACTGTCACAACCACCACCGGTGACTCCACCACCACCAGCTCATGACAAATCAGTACTACCGAGCCCCCGTAGTGCACCACCTTCATCATGCCCCACCATATCCATATCTCCGTCGTCGTCCTCGTCACCTCCTAATGCACCAAATATTTGTTACTAAACTAAATATTTGGAGCATTGGCAGGTAACGAAGACGACGAACGGAGATATGGATATGGTGGGGCATGATGAAGGTGGTGCACTATGGGGGCTTGGTGGGTACTGATTTATCATGAGCTGACTCAACGGTAGTGGTTGTGATGGTGGTGGAATGCTGTTTTTGCTGCTGTATATTTCATGTGTACGTGTTGTGAGCTTGATGTTGATGGTTCATGGCCGGAGTAACATGATCCAAAGTTTAGAGATCATATATAGTCATAATGTATAACCAAAGCAAAAGATAATAGGATTTGTGTCTTATGTTGGTGTTTTGCCATAGTTTTAGTTCTTTTTGTACTAGTAGCTCTTTTTGCTATTAGTAGCTTTGATCAGTAATGAAGTTAGATCGTTGTAAAACAATATCATTGTGACTTGTCATGAGTTCACTGCAAGCTGTATATCTATGTGAATTGCAATTTTATATGACATTGATCACGCTATACGAGTCTTAAACACAAGCAATTTGTTCATACAGATGCAATCCTCAACTCTAAAGTCAAACCACACTTAATACAGTATATTTAAGGATAAGTAGTGAATTCACTAGAGCTTAAAAATTGATGAGCATGTTGGTTATAGTTTTGGTTAGAAGAAATGGATATGTGTGAACGATAAATCTATGGATCTTAGGTCGCTTGAACTCTAAACTAAAGGCGGAACACAATAGAATAGAGGTAAATCGAGATACGGGTCGTTTCGGGATCGAATTGGTCGAACCTAGTGCAAAACCTAGATTAGATCGACACCTAGACGATGTATTTCGGTGGTATTCGGTGTTAGGGTTTTCTGGAGACGAAAAACAACGATTTGGAACAAATGGGACGAGTAACCTCATCAATGAAGTCTAAACCCGTATATATACTGCAAGTCAGACACACTCGGTCGAGTGTGTCTGTCAGTCGGTCGACTGACTTACACAGTCGGTCGAGTGTGTACACACACTCGGTCGACTGTGTGCAGTTTAACATATTGATTATTTAATTAATTAAGAAAGCACAATCACCATAGTAATCAATAGTCACTAGTAAATAACATTATTACATAACCGAATGTACTAAACGTAAGAATAAACTACGGCTGGGGATTCATGCACCAACAATATGGTTGCTTTGTATTTGTGAATGGATGTTATCCCACATAGGTGGGAGGAAGAAGTGGGAGGGGGTGACTTGGTTATAAAAGGAGTGTTAAGCCTCACTTCCAAATTGCACCAATCAATACACTTTAAGTATTTGATTATTTCTTTCTTTGTTACCCTTGTTTGAGAGTTGTATTAGTTAAATATTTTGGAGAGTGTAGTTGGCTTAAGAGAGTCGTCTATATCATTGTAACAATTTGTGATATAGTGTATTTCTCTCTTTGGGGGCCGGTGGTTTTTCTCCTGTTTTGGAGTTTTCACGTTAAATCTTGTGTTGTGTAGTGTTCTTGTTTCTTTACTATTAGTGAGACCGTAATTTTTCAACAACTGGTATCAGAGCGTCAGGTTTGAAGGGGGTCTCGGTTATAGGAGTCGGAGTATGCTCTGTGGTTGCCACGGGAGTGGATCGTCCACATTAGAAACGAGTTCTATTGATCGTATAGGGTATCTGGTTAGACGATATCTTTTCTGATTCGGAGTAAGTGGTGTCTAGAATTTGTAATGGACCGGGTGTTGAATTTTCCAATTTAACGGATCCTGTGCGCCACTCCACTACATCTGTCGGCCAGTCGAAACGTGAGCAAAATCAGAGAAAGTGTTGTTTATAGGATACTGATACGATGTCGAAGTTCAGTCCAATGAGGTTTGATGTTGAGAAATTTGATGGGAGGATCAATTTTGGCTTATGGCAGGTTCAAGTCAAGGATGTGTTGATTCAGTCTGGTTTACACAAGGCATTGAAGGGTAAACTGAAATGTCCCGTTCATATTGATTATAAACGTTCCATATTAATTGATTTCGTCGCGAGGTTTTGACCTCTATATGAGACGTTTTTTAAAGACTACATTCATTTTTAAAACAACCATAACCTTTATTTTATCGATAAAGATTTAAAAAGCATTACGTAGATTATCAAATAATGATAATCTAAAATATACCGTTTACACACGACCATTACATAATGGTTTACAATAAGAATATATTACATCAAAAGTAAGTTTCTTGAATGTAGTTTTTACATAATATCATACAAGCATGGACTCCAAATCTTGTTCTTATTTTAGTATGCAACAACGGAAGCTCTTAATAATCACCTGAGAATAAACATGCTTAAAACGTCAACAAAAATGTTGGTGAGTTATAGGTTTAACCTATATATTATCAAATCATAATAATAGACCACAAGATTTCATATTTCAATATACATCCCATACATAGAGATAAAATTCATTCATATGGTGAACACCTGGTAACCGACATTAACAAGATGCATATAAGAATATCCCCTATCATTACGGGAAATCCTTCGGACGTGATATAAACGAATTCGAAGTACTAAAACATCCGGTACTTTGGATGGGGTTCGTTAGGCCCAATAGATCTATCTTTAGGATTCGCGTCAATTAGTAGATCGGTTTACTAATTCTTAGGTTACCAAGCAAAAGGGGCATATTCGGCTTCGATCATTCACCCATATAATGTAGTTTCAATTACTTGTGTCTATTTCGTAAAATATTTATAAAACTGCATGTATTCTCATCCCAAAATATTAGATTTTAAAAGTGGGACTATAACTCACTTTCACAGATTTTTACTTCGTCGGGAAGTAAGACTTGGCCACTGGTCGATTCACGAACCTATAACAAATATGTACATATATATCAAAGTATGTTCAAAATATATTTATAACATTTTTAATACGTTTTTACTGTTTTAAATTTATTAAGTCAGCTGTCCTCGTTAGTAACCTACAACTAGTTGTCCACAGTTAGATATACAGAAATAAATCGATATATATTATCTTGAATCAATCCACGACCCAGTGTATACACGTCTCAGGCTAGATCACAACTCAAAGTATATATATTTTTGAAATCAACCTCAACCCTGTATAGCTAACTCCAACATTACTGCATATAGAGTGTCTATGGTTGTTCCAAATAATATATATACATGGGTCGATATGATATGTCAAAATATTTGCATACGTGTCTATGGTATCCCAAGATTACATAATATATTATAATACATGTATAATATAATATAAGTTAGCTAGGATATGATTTGTATAGAATTTTTACAATATTTCCCGTAGCTACAACAATCAAAAAACATCCAATCTTGTTTTACCCATAACTTCTTCGTTTTAAATCCGATTTGAGTGAATCAAATTGCTATGGTTTCATATTGAACTCTATTTTATGAATCTAAACTTAAAAAGTATAGGTTTATTTTCAGAAATATAAGTTACAAGTCGTTTTTATAAAGGTAGTCATTTCTGTCGAAAGAACGACGTCTAGATGACTATTTTGGAAAACATACTTCCACTTTGAGTTTAACCATAATTTTTGGATATAGTTTCATGTTCATAAGAAAAACCATTTTCCCAGAAGAACAACTTTTAAATCGAAGTTTATCATAGTTTTTAATTAACTAACCCAAAACAGCCTGCGGTGTTACTACGACGGCGTATATCCGGTTTTACGGTGTTTTTCGTGTTTTCCGGTTTTAAATCATTAAGTTAGCATATCATATAGATATAGAACATGTGTTTAGTTGATTTTAAAAGTCAAGTTAGAAGGATTAACTTTTGTTTGCGAACAAGTTTAGAATTAACTAAACTATGTTCTAGTGATTACATGTTCAAATCTTCGAATAAGATAGTTTTATATGTATGAATCGAATGATGTTATGAACATCATTACTACCTCAAGTTTAGTAGGTAAACCTACTGGAAGTGACAAGAAATGATCTAGCTTCAAAGGATCTTGGATGGCTTGAAAGTTCTTGAAGTAGAATCATGACACGAAAACAAGTTCAAGTAAGATTATCACTCGAATTAAGATAGTTATAGTTATAGGAATTGAAACAAAGTTTGTATATGAGTATTACCTTGATTTAGAATAATATCTTACTGTAAACAACAAGGATTTCTTGAGGTTGGATGATCACTTTACAAGATTGGAAGTAAGCTAGTAAACTTGGAAGTATTCTTGATTTTATGAAACTAGAACTTGTAGAATTTATGAAGAACACTTAGAACTTGAAGATGGAACTTGAGAGAGATCAATTAGATGAAGAAAATTGAAGAATGAAAGTGTTTATAGGTGTAACATCCCGCCTTTTTCCGGCTACTTTCCGTTTAACTATTTTAAAGTCCGTTATATATTTATAACATCTCCCGTTAATACGCGTTTTAAATTATCTCGTTTAGGTAATTCACGCACCCGAACGAAAGTTGAGGGACTAAACTTGAAAAGGGATCAAACCCTTGACTAGGTCAAAGGGTCAAACCCCTTTCACCCATTCATTCTCATCCTCATATTTTACTACTTCCAAATCCTCTCAACATTCAATCCTTAATTCATCATCTAAATCCGATTTTGGAGGCTAACATCAAAACAAATTACATATTTGGAATCCTCTCTTCATTCTCTACGTTTTGATACTAATTTCATCTCGATTGGGTAACTTTCTAAAAACTCTAAATTTCATAATCTTAGTGTTCTTGACTTAAAAGTGTGTTAATTAGTGTCTATGGCTCATTGTGATGTCGTATATGTAAATTGTATGCTCGATCTTGTGATTTGACATAACTAGCACGAACTTGAAAAAGTGTTTGTTAAATCTTTGATTTTGGATGATGAAATGTGTTTAGATGTTAATGTTTGTATGTTCAAAGTGTTAGTTACTTCATTAGCTTCGTTTTGGTGTGTTGATTGACATGAAAACCTTACATTAACATGATTATTGGTTTTGAGATTTTGGTTAGGGTTCGATAGGCTTAATATGAACTTTTGATGCATCAAATGCTATGAAATATTGTTGATAAGTGTTTGGTTGCAATGTGTGTTTGATTACCTTTAAAACGGCATATCATATGTGTGAATTGGTTTCCCGAAACTTAAAATGCATTTGATGAACTTGAAACATTGATTTTGAACGTTTAACGATCATTCGACGAGGTTTTTGTTGTCTTAAATGATGAACTTGATTTAGGAAATGTATCTAGTTGTGTTCCTTGTCAAAAGAGCTTTTCGATGATATAAGATACATGTCTTGGTTGTTTGCGGATCATAAAATGTGTTAGTTTGGTTTTTGGTTCGTGCACTTAGGAGTTTCTGCATCAGACTTGAATACCAATCTGGACGCCGTCCAGATACTTGGACGCCGTCCAGGATTTCAAACTTGGACGCCGTCCAGCCTTTTGGACGCCGTCCAGGCTTTCAAACTTGGACGCCGTCCAGGCATTTTGGACGCCGTCCAATATGCCTGTTCTGTTCTGTTTCGTTTTACCATTTTTCGAAAAATGTTTACCATGCTACGCACCTCCGATTCACATATAACTTGTTCTAATATGCTCATATATGATTAAAAACCCCAGAAAAATAGTTCGGGACCCGACCCGAACGTGTTGACTTTTTCGTTGACTTTGACCCGACCCAAGTAGATTTTTAATCAAACTTAACCAAATGTTTGTGCAATCGTTCTAACATGCTTTTATACTTGTATCTTGCATGAAACGTGACAATTTGACTCACACGTTGTAGTATTCGAGTCGTAACGAGCCATAGGACTAATTGAACATCTTTGACCTATCGCGTTTACCGTTATTGATACAACCTATTGTTTAGGTCAAGACTAGCATTGTTCTTTGCACACGTTTACTTGTTAAAGTACTTTACTACTCGTGCACTCAAGGTGAGATCATAGTCCCACTTTTACTCTTTTTGAACTTACATTTGGGATGAGAAAACATAAACATTTCTTTTACTAAGTGAACACAAGTACAGGAAAACAAACATTCTACATACGAGTTTAGAACAAAATCCTCAATTCGATTATCATTAGTTACACTTGCCGGGTGTAAGCGAGAACTTATGTTGTATGGATCCATATGGGTTTGACAAACCCTCATTCAAACGGTTCGCTACCATTTACGAATGAAATATATTTTCGTGAAACAGTGTATGTTCTAACACTATTGTGATGGGGTTCTATGGAAGGAAAGTTAAGCATTGATAATTGGGTGCTCGTGAAACAAACTTTTGGAATGTATTACTATTATAACAATGTTACAAATCTTGTAGTTCATTTGTACTTACTTACTTAAACCTATGATTTCACCAACGTTTTCGTTGACAGGTTTCTATGTTTTTCTCAGGTCCTTGAACGTTTTTGTGATACATGCTTCCGCTCATTACTTTTGATGCTTTGCTTGGATATCGAGTATACATGCATACGTGGAGCGTATTTTGGCTACTTTTAAATTGTGTCGCATATGTTTCAATTGTACTTTAAACTTTGTTATGTAACTAGTTGTCGAACTACTTCGTAAACCTTGAAACATCTTTACTTTTGAAATAAATGCGACATACTTTTGGTCAAACGTTGTTTTAAAGACTTATGACCACGTAACGGGACCTAAGTAGACGGCGTCGTCAATGACGATTTTTTCGGGTCGCTACAGGTGGTATCAGAGCGTTGGTTGTAGGGATTTAGAGTTCATTGGTGTCAACCTCGAGTCATAGGGTACATTGGTGAGTCTAGACTACAACCGGCATATAGACTTGAAGTAGGAATTACTTGACTACTTGTGCATTTATACTCGAACGCTTCTACTCATATCTACTCTTAGTTCATCTTAATCTCACGTTGTTTAATTTGATTGACACGCCACCTTGACTATACGAAATGATGTCGAATGCACATATGAATCAGGGTAATATAATTTCCGGGATTATATTAGGGTGACTCATATGAACGTTCCGACATTGTGGCATAAAGAATTTAAGGCGAGTCAAGGAAAATTTTCTCTTTATCTTTATTCCATATCACGGTTAGTATTATTTAGAATACTAACCAACGGTATTCTTGTGTCTTGAAGGAACAATGGCTCGTCGACGCGCTCCTCCCGAAACTCCCGAACAAGCTCTACAACGAATGATAGCCACCGCCGTGGATGCGGCCATGGCCGGTCACTCTTCCAACAACAATAATAATAACAACCACAACAACAACAACAATGGAGCCGGTAACTCAAACGAAGGGTGCTCCTATAAATCCTTCATGGGGTGCAAACCTCACACTTTTGATGGAACCGGGGGACCGGTCGTGCTCACCCGATGGTTTGAGCAAACGGAAGCCGTCTTTAGCATAAGCGGTTGTCGGGACCAAGACAAGGTCAAATACTCCACTCACACCTTCGCCGGTGTCGCTCTTACATGGTGGAATACTTATGTACAATCGTTGGGTACCGATGAAGCTCACGCCCTCTCTTGGGCCGACTTGAGGGAAAAGATGATTGTCGAATATTTCCCTCGTGAAGAAACCCGAAGGCTCGAACAAGAGCTAAGAACTTTAAAGGCGATCGGAAATGATCTCAAGGCTTATAATCAACGATTTTCCGAACTAGCCTTGATGTGCCCAAATCTTGTGAACCCCGAAGCTTTAAGGGTTGAACTTTACATGGATGGTCTTCCAAAGAGTATCAAACACGGAGTAATGTCATCCAAACCCACTAATCATCAAGAAGCTTTGAACATGGCCCTCAAATTGATAGAAACAGTTGACGAAATCGTAGTTCCGGCACCTAAGGCCGAGGATAAATCGGGCGGCAACAAAAGAAAGTGGGAACCCTCCCAATCAAGCAACAACAACTTTGCTAAGAAGCCTTACACCTCCGACGGCAAGAAGGGTTATGCCGGGAACTTACCCCTTTGCAACAAATGCAACAAACATCACTTTGGTGAATGTGGCAAGTTAATTTGCCACCGGTGCCAAGGAGTTGGTCATAAGGCCAATGAGTGTAAAAGTGTTGCCCCCATCGCTCGAAAGGGGCCCAATGCACCAAAAAAGGGCACTTGTTATGAATGTGGCCAAACGGGCCAATATAGAAATGCATGCCCGAAGAGGAAAGATAACCCCAATACGCGCGGCCAAGCTTTCAACATCAACACCGAGGAAGCCCGAGATGATAATGAATTAGTCACGGGTACGTTTCTTCTCAACAACACTTATGTTAATTGTTTATTCGATTCGGGTGCCGATAAGAGTTTTGTATCCAAGACTTTGACTCATTCTTTTAATACTCCACCACGTCCACTAGATACCACTTATACTATTGAAGTGGCCAACGGAAAACTATTGAGTGCCGACATATATTACCGGGGGTGTACGTTAAACATTTTGGGTAATGAGTTTGAAATCGACTTGATACCCATGGAACTAGGTAGCTTCGATGTAATAATCGGTATGAATTGGCTAGCCAAAATGAAGTCTCACATCCTTTGTGATCTTAACGCAATCCGAATCCCTATCGAGAATGGTGAACCTTTGATCGTCTATGGCGATAAGAGTTGCACCGAACTCAACCTCGTTTCGTGTATTAAAGTTAGAAAACTACTCCGTAAGGGTTGTTTTGCGATCCTTGCTCACGTTAAGAAAGTCGAGTCCGATGAGAAGCACATCGATGATGTGCCAATTGTTAGTGACTATTCCGATGTATTTCCCGACGAATTGCCGGGTCGTCCACCTCATCGACCGGTTGAATTCCAAATCGATCTTATTTCGGGAGCCGCACCCGTAGCACGTGCACCATATAGACTCGCTCCATCCGAAATGCAAGAATTGCAAAGTCAAATCCAAGAACTACTTGATCGTGGTTTTATCCAACCTAGCCATTCACCTTGGGGCGCTCCGATTTTGTTTGTTAAAAAGAAAGACGGATCCCTACGAATGTGCATTGATTATAGTGAACTAAATAAATTGACGGTTAAGAACCGATATCCTCTTCCTCGCATCGATGACCTCTTTGATCAACTACAAGGGTCTTGTGTATATTTGAAAATCGATCTCCGCTCGGGTTATCATCAATTGAGGGTTAAGGGGGAAGATGTCTCCAAAACCGCTTTCCAAACTCGTTATGGTAGTTATGAATTTCTTGTACTGCCATTTGGTCTCACTAACGCACCGACGGTGTTCATGGATCTTATGAACCGCGTGTGCAAACCGTATCTCGATAAATTCGTTATTGTGTTCATCGATGACATATTGATCTATTCTAAAAGCGAAGAAGAACACGAGGAACACCTCCGACTTGTGCTTGAACTTTTAAGACAAGAACAACTCTATGCCAAATTCTTCAAGTGTGAATTTTGGTTAAAGGAAGTTCAATTTCTTGGTCATGTTGTAAGTGATCAAGGTATTAAAGTTGATCCCACGAAAATCGAAGCCATTAGTAAATGGGAGACTCCTACTACTCCTACTCACATTCGTCAATTCTTGGGTCTCGCCGGGTACTATCGTAGATTCATCGAAAACTTCTCTTTGGTTGCACGTCCTCTAACCGCATTAACTCACAAGGGAAAGAAATTCATTTGGGCGACCGAGCAAGAATCCGCGTTTCAAATCTTGAAGACAAAGCTAACCACCGCTCCTATCTTGTCACTTCCCGAAGGCAATGATGATTTTGTTGTATATTGCGATGCCTCGAAACATGGTTTTGGGTGTGTATTGATGCAACAGAAGAAAGTCATTGCTTATGCCTCTCGACAACTAAAAATTCATGAACGGAATTACACGACTCATGATCTCGAACTCGGAGCCGTTGTCTTTGCACTTAAAATGTGGAGACACTATCTTTATGGAACCAAGAGTACTATCTTCACCGATCACAAAAGCCTTCAACACATCTTCGATCAAAAGCAACTAAACATGAGACAACGACGGTGGATTGAAACTTTGAACGATTATGATTGCGAGCTTCGTTACCATCCCGTGAAGGCAAACGTAGTAGCCGATGCCTTAAGTCGAAAAGAAAGAGCGGTGCCTCTTCGTGTCCGAGCTTTAAACATCACCATCCACACAAACCTTAATAGCCAAATTCAGGTAGCCCAAGATGAGGCTCTCAAGGATGAAAACCTTTCACACGAGCTCTTGAACATTCTCGTCTCTCGATTCGAAATTAGGGAGACCGGACTCCGATATTACGCCGGAAGGATTTGGGTGCCTAGTTATGGGGACCTACGAAGCCTTATTTTAGATGAAGCCCATAAGTCACGATACTCGATTCACCCCGGTGCCAATAAGATGTACCACGACCTCAAAGAACAATATTGGTGGCCGAACATTAAAAGGGACGTCGCTACTTATGTTGGAAAGTGCCTAACTTGCTCCAAAGTCAAAGCCGAACACCAAAGACCGTCTGGACTACTTCAACAACCCGAGATCCCGCAATGGAAGTGGGAAAGGATAACGATGGATTTTATCACCAAGCTACTGTCATAACCCGTCCTTAACCATAAGAACGCGTTAGATAACGTATGATTTCATTGCGAGGTATTGACCTCTATATGAGACATTTTTGAAAGAAAACTGCATATATTATACATTACAAACCATAACCATTATTTTTGTTACAAGCTTAAGACAATAAAAAGAAGATTAACGTTTAGCGATAATCTTCGACTTACAAACTTTACAAATGATGACAACAACACGGTTTCTAGCATATTTTACAATACAACATCTCGGATATGCAGTTTTATTTTTGACACAAACATGCGTACGCAAGATCCTGGTTAGATCCAACATAATGCAGCGGAAGCTTTAGTAATCTCCTGAGAATAGACATGTTTTAAAAGGTCAACATAAAGTTGGTGAGATATAGGTTTAGTGCCGGCAGCAATATATATACAGACCACAAGATTTCGTATATAAACAGTTTAATAAAAGTATTCTAAGTGGTTGAGCACTTGGTAACCATACTTAACATTTTCATGTCGCATATTCCCTTTAATATGAAATCTTACTACACCGTACCAAGTGTAGTCACAAAACGAAGTACTGTGCAACCGTTGAATACTGGTCGTCCAGTCCGGTTGGGGTTGTCAGGCCCGATAGATCTATCAACAGGATTCGCGTTTACAATACCGCTGTAAATATTAGTTACCAAGCTACAGGGAAGTATGCCAGTGGTACAACTCAACGTAGAACATATTTTTCAGTTACTTGTGTCCATATCGTAAAACATAAAATACATGTATTCTCATCCCGAAATATTTAGAGTTTAAAAGTGGGACTATATACTCACTCTTGTCTTGATGATATATATATTTTGACTCGGTCTTCCGGTTGTTATCACGAACCTATCCATATATAACATATCAATATGTTTTCATTTTAAAACAAACGTTATATATATATATACTTGTTATACTTTTAATACTTTGAATATTTCCTTAGTCCGAAGTTAGCTGTCCGAGGTTAGCAATTCAATTTTTAATGGTTCATTTTTAGATGTTTAATATACCCGCAATAAATAAAACCCCCAACGAAATAAATAAAACCCCATCGTATATGTATTGGTCGAGATTAATCTTGACCCATGGTACCGGTGTTGTCAAATGACGTGTTGCGTACATAAAGTACCGGTGTTGTCAAATGACGTGTTGCGTACAATCATGGGATCTTATGATTAATCTTCTCGTGTTGTTTACGGGTGATCCTGAACCATATAAAATTGAATTATAAGTACATATATATAAAATATCATGTTATCTTAGAAATATGTGATTTATATCATTTTTTTCCAATTGATCCCGTAGTTGAAATGATCTAGGATAACCAATTTTGTTTCGGTCATAGTTTCTTCGTTACAAATCCGTTTTCGTTGATTCAAATTGCCATCTTCTTGGATCGAGTTCTTCTTTAAGACTATGAACTTTAAATACCTTGGTTTGTATTCAAAATCATACGGCATAAGTGAAAGTTTAGTGAAACATATGAAGTTAAACATTTTGTTACAACAAAATCATTTAATGACCATTTTTCCAAAAATACTTATACTTTGAAAAACCAAGTTTTACCTTGTTAAATTAACATATAAATAAGTTATATTACATGTCTTGAAGTATTTTAAAAGTTAAGTTAGAAGGATCTATTTAGTTTGCAAACAAGTTTGAAAACATTCAAACTATGTTCTTGTTGTTAAACTTTTGTACCACAAAATAAGATAGCTATATATATATGAATAGAATAAGGTTATGAACATAGATTCTACCTCAAGTTCCTTGGATAAGTTTGCTGTAAAAGAGGAGTAAGAAGCTAGAATCAAAAGGGTGATAGAAGTGGATGAAAGTTTGGAAGTAAGTTGGTGTTCTTGGAGGGTTTTCTTGAAGTGTTTTTGTATGGTTTTCTTATGGTGTTTTAGTATGGTTTTTGAAGCTAGATCTTTATGGAACTTTGCTGGATTGTTATGGAGTTTAGAGAGTAAGAAAGAGTGTGTGTTTTTAGTTAAGAGATTGAAGTAAAAATGAATCAAAAATGATGATACATATATACTCCTAAAAATGTGATCTTTAAGGATAACATGACAAAATTTTAGTTTGTATTTTTGTAATTAGTCTTGCAATGATTCAAAAGTAATTACCTTATACATAAGGCATGAATAAGGGCTGGTTAGGTGGTGATTTGATGTGTATATACCAATAGTAAATACGTATAGAAGCTTGGTATGATACGAGTACAAATACTCTAGGTATACGTATAGAAATTTTGTGAAAAATGGAATGAGGATTCAAATATAGCTATCTTTTGTGAATACACTTATATGATTTTATGTATTTAAGTTCTTAAAAGTGATTAAATACATTACTTATACAATATATGTATAAACATTATATGTCTTAAGTATTTATGTCAAATAACGTTACGTATAGTTATCGTTTTGAAAACTTAAGTTAGTAGTTTCAAAATACACATATAACTTGTTGTTATTAATATAAAATGAGGTATTAAAACATTCCTTAATCATGTTAAATATGTATATATACATATATATACACAAACGTATAATTATCATATATTGTATGGTTCGTGATATCATCGGTCAAACTAGACGGTCAAACGTTGTGTAAAACTCTTTTCGGAAATATCAGTCTCGACAATTTGGATTGCTTATCATGTTGGCAAGGTTTAATTTATGTAAATATTAATCTTATAAGTATAGAATGATCGAAAAAGTGCGGGTCGTTACATTACCTCCCCGTTAAATAAATTTCGTCCCGAAATTTTAAAATTGTACCTATTTTGCGTCATCGAGAAACAAATGCGGATACTTTCGTTTCATCTGATCCTCTCGTTCCCAAGTAAACTCGGGACCTCTTCTAGCATTCCAACGAACCTTAATAATCGGTATATTGCTCTGTTTGAGCTGTTTAACTTCACGGTCCATGATTTCAATTGGTTCTTCGACGAATTGTAGTTTCTCGTCGACATGGATTTCTTCAAGAGGAATGGTGAGGTCTTCCTTTGCAAGACACTTCTTAAGGTTTGAGACGTGAAAGGTATTATGTACTCCGGCGAGTTGTTGCGGTAACTCGAGTCGATAAGCTACCGGTCCAATGCGTTCGATGATCTTGAACGGGCCTACGTACCTTGGGTTCAGTTTACCCCTTTTGCCGAAACGTATTACACCTTTCCAAGGTGACACCTTTAGCATAACCATGTCCCCGACCTGAAACTCTAATGGTTTCCTTCGAACATCGGCGTAGCTCTTTTGGCGACTACGGGCTGTTTTCAATCTCTCCTTGATTTGTACTATCTTCTCGGTCGTTTCATGTATGATCTCGGGACCAGTTAAATGTCGATCTCCTACTTCATTCCAACAGATAGGAGATCTACACTTTCTTCCATACAATGCTTCGAATGGCGCAGCTCCAATGCTCGCATGATAACTATTATTATACGAGAATTCTGCTAACGGTAGATATTTATCCCATCCGTTTCCAAAATCGATCACACATGCCCTGAGCATGTCTTCGAGAGTCTGAATCGTTCTCTCACTCTGCCCGTCGGTTTGCGGATGATATGCGGTGCTCATATCCAAACGAGTTCCTAGTGCCTCTTGTAGTGATTGCCAAAACTTTGAAGTAAATCTACTATCACGATCGGATATAATGGAAATAGGTATCCCATGCCTTGAAACAACTTCCTTTATATACAATCGTAATAGTTTCTCCATTCTATCCGTTTCCTTTATAGGCAAGAAATGTGCAGACTTGGTGAGACGATCAACAATCACCCAAATGGTGTCGTATCCCCAGGCAGTCTTTGGTAACTTCGTGATGAAATCCATGGTAATACCATCCCATTTCCATTCTGGGATTTCTGGTTGTTGAAGTAACCCTGACGGCTTTTGGTGTTCTGCTTTAACCTTGGAACAAGTTAAACACTCCCCAACATATGTTGCAACGTCTGTTTTTAAATTAGGCCACCAATAATGCGTCTTAAGATCTTGGTACATCTTTCTAACTCCAGGATGTATCGAATATCTTGTCTTATGTGCCTCGTTCAATATCAACTTCCTTAATCCACCCAACTTCGGTACCCAAATACGATTTGCAAAATACCGAATTCCATCTTCCCGTACAACAAGTTGTTTCTCGTACTTTTTCATTATTTCATTCTTTATGTTTTCTTCATTGAGTGCTTCTCGTTGAACTTCTTTGATTTGTGAGTTGAGATTCATACGAATTTTTATGTTCATTGCTCGAACTCGAATTGGTTCTCGTTCTTTTCTGCTTAAAGCATCAGCCACCACGTTTGCCTTCCCGGGATGATAACGAATTTCACAATCATAGTCGTTTATTAACTCGACCCACCTACGTTGCCTCATGTTCAATTGTTTCTGATCAAAAATATGTTGAAGGCTTTTATGATCAGTAAACACAGTGAATTTAACCCCATACAAGTAGTGTCTCCACATCTTCAATGCAAACACGACTGCTCCCAATTCTAGATCATGCGTCGTATAATTTCGCTCGTGAATCTTCAATTGTCGGGATGCGAATGCAATAACTTTCTTCCGTTGCATAAGAACACAACCAAAACCTTGTCGCGAAGCGTCACAATATATTTCAAAATCATCGTTCCCTTCTGGTAACGATAAAATAGGCGCCGTAGTTAACTTCTTCTTCAGTATTTGAAATGCGTTCTCCTGCTCCGAGGTCCATTCATATTTCTTCCCTTTTTGCGTTAACGCTGTCAACGGCTTAGCTATTCGGGAAAAATCTTGAATAAACCTTCTATAATAACCGGCTAAACCCAAAAATTGGCGTATCTGCGTTGGTGTCTTAGGAGTCTCCCATTTTTCAATAGCTTCAGTTTTTGCTGGATCAACCTGAATTCCTTCGCTATTAACAACGTGGCCAAGAAATTGCACTTCTTTCAACCAAAAAGCACACTTAGAAAATTTAGCATATAGCTGTTCTTTTCTTAACAACTCCAATATCAACCTTAAATGCTCTTCATGCTCTTGCTCACTCTTGGAATAGATAAGAATATCATCAATGAAAACGATAACAAACTTATCTAAATACGGACTACAAACTCGATTCATGAGGTCCATGAATACAGCTGGCGCATTCGTCAATCCAAACGGCATGACTAAAAATTCGTAATGACCATAACGTGTCCGAAAAGCAGTTTTCGGTATATCTTCTTCTTTGACACGTAATTGATGATAGCCCGACCTTAAGTCAATTTTTGAGTACACACATGATCCTTGGAGTTGATCAAATAAGTCGTCAATTCTCGGTAGTGGATACCGATTCTTGATAGTTAACTTATTTAATTCACGATAATCTATACACATCCTAAAAGATCCATCTTTCTTTTTAACAAATAGAATCGGAGCTCCCCACGGTGAAGTACTTGGTCGTATGAATCCATGATCCAGTAATTCTTTTAACTGACTCTGAAGTTCTTTTAACTCGGACGGTGCAAGTCTATATGGAGCACGAGCCACTGGTGCAGCTCCTGGTACTAAATCTATTTGAAATTCTACAGATCTAAATGGAGGTAATCCCGGCAACTTTTCCGGAAAGACTTCAGGAAAATCTCTTGCCACAGGCACGTCATTGATGCTCTTCACTTTTTCCTTTGTTTCGACTTTATTAACATGTGCTAAGATAGCATAGCACCCTTTCTTCAAGCACTTTTGAGCTTTCAAATAACTAATGAGTTTTAGCTTTGAGTTACCCTTCTCTCCATAAATCATTACTGGCGTTTTATCCTTACGAGGAATGCGAATTGCCTTCTTGGCGCACACAACTTCAGCTCCTATTTTGGACATCCAGTCCATGCCGACTATTACATCAAAACTTCCTAATTCTACGGGTATCAAGTCAATTTTAAACGTTTCTCCGGCTAAATTTATTTTACAATCACGGCAAATTTTATCGGCTTTGATTAGTTTACCATTAGCTAACTCAATCAAGTACTTAGCATCTAGAGGTAATGATGAACAATTCAATTTAGTGTAAAAATTTATACACACGTAACTTCTATCGGCGCCAGTATCAAATAAAATAGATGCTGATAAGTTATTGATGGTAAACGTACCCGTAACAAGCTCCGGGTCTTCACGTGCCTCTCTAGCATTAATAACAAATGCTCTTCCACGTGCAGGTCCGATATTCTTCTCTGGATTCGGGCACTGGCTCTTATAGTGGCCTTGTTTTCCACACCCAAAACAAGTAATGGTAGCCAAAGCAGTTCTATTTGCGTTGGTGGCAGGAGTCTTGGCACCATTTGTATTCGTAACGAGAGCCCTACAATCTTCAGCAAGATGACCCTGTCGATTACATTTGTTGCATACCACACTACAGTAACCAAAGTGATGTTTGTGACATCGGTTGCATAAAGGACTTTGTCCTTTGTAACCAAAACCTGAACCACTACCCGCACCTTTCGGGGTTTCTTGTTTCTTAAAAGTTTGTTGTTGATTACCTCGATCATAGCTTCCATTCCACTTTCTCTTGTTACCTGATACCTTCACATCAGTATTGAATGCTTTCTTATCCAAAATGACCTGATTCATTAGCTCGTTTGCCATGGTTATAGCTTCATGAATTGTCTTAGGTTTCGATGCTGTAACATTTGCCTTGACCTTTTTGGGCAAACCACCTTTGTACATTTCAATCTTCCGTGCTTCGGTTGGAACCAATTCAGGACATAGTAAAACCAATTCCATGAATCGCTGATTGTAGTTGGTGATTTCAGTACCAACCACCTTCAAACTTCGTAACTCATCTTCTAACTTAATAACCTCATTCCTTGGACAATACTCGGTGATTATCATCGCTTTGAATTCTTCCCATGGAGTATCATAAGCTACATCTCCTCCTACCGCCTTCACATAATTCTTCCACCATGTGAGTGCACTATCTTGTAAAGTGCACGATGCAAACTTGGTCATGTCTTTTTCATCACAACCACTGATTTTAAACACCGTCTCCATCTTTTCTATCCATCGGGTTAAACCGATCGGTCCTTCCGTTCCACTGAATGATGATGGCTTGCAAGCTTGGAACGTCTTGTAGGAGCATCCTACACGAGGATTTGGATTAACTGCAGCAGCTCTTGCAGCTTCGACCCATAGCATTCTATCGTTCACTCGCTGGTTGATGAGTTCCTCGAGTTCTTGTTCCGTCATTCGATTCAATCGCGCCATTTCCTAATGAAAGAAAATAATTATTCACATGGAATATTATAGATGTAGTGTGTGTTTATAGTACATTTATAGCTTGTTAATAATATGAACCAGGTATTATTATAAAAGCCTTTTCTTCTTATTAGCGTTTTATAATTATATCTTGGGTAGTACCTACCCGTTAATGTTCATACTTAATAGCTTAGTACAGAACCAATTACTACAATCTAAATAATACTTAACCATGGAAAATTATTGCATTTCATACTTCGCTATTTTACATATGCTTATCTTACATCAAACTTTAAGCAAACCACACTAATAATATTATACAAAACATTATGTGATTCCATGGTTTAATACGGTAGCGCATCATTTGGTCTATTTCCCAAAACATTTATGTCCAGGGAATCCCCCAACGCGAATCCTAGCTGTCTCCCTACGTTTTGGCTGAGGTGCCGAAGAACTAGATGCGGGGATAGCACTAATAGGAATAGCGGGGATAGGGGTGGTAGTGTTGAGTGGAATTGGTGCCACATCATTCTCATTAAACTCGGGATTTGGATTTTCTAATTCACTAGCTTTTCGTTTCTTTCCTTGATCATATTTTTCTTTCGTAATTTCCTCGGGTTCACTTTCCTCCTCGGGTTCACTTTCCGATATTTCTATAGTTGGTTCATCCGGAAATTGTGAGTCTTCCCCAAAAATACCACTTTCGTCATCGGATATGTTAATGACTGAAACACAATCTGAAGGTTCTGATTCGGAGTCGCTGAATGTGATAATAAGTTTCGAGCCCGACATCTATCACACAACAACTAACCCATTAGTACTTACATAATATTTACATATAAATTTTTAACCAACAGTGATAAGCAATGGTTTTCAAAATCAGACCCGGTCAAAGTCCAGACTTACTAATGTATCCTAACGACTTCTCGGTTAGACACACTAATGCAGACCTGGTTCGCTAAGACCAACGCTCTGATACCACATGTCATAACCCGTCCTTAACCATAAGAACGCGTTAGATAACGTATGATTTCATTGCGAGGTATTGACCTCTATATGAGACATTTTTGAAAGAAAACTGCATATATTATACATTACAAACCATAACCATTATTTTTGTTACAAGCTTAAGACAATAAAAAGAAGATTAACGTTTAGCGATAATCTTCGACTTACAAACTTTACAAATGATGACAACAACACGGTTTCTAGCATATTTTACAATACAACATCTCGGATATGCAGTTTTATTTTTGACACAAACATGCGTACGCAAGATCCTGGTTAGATCCAACATAATGCAGCGGAAGCTTTAGTAATCTCCTGAGAATAGACATGTTTTAAAAGGTCAACATAAAGTTGGTGAGATATAGGTTTAGTGCCGGCAGCAATATATATACAGACCACAAGATTTCGTATATAAACAGTTTAATAAAAGTATTCTAAGTGGTTGAGCACTTGGTAACCATACTTAACATTTTCACGTCGCATATTCCCTTTAATATGAAATCTTACTACACTGTACCAAGTGTAGTCACAAAACGAAGTACTGTGCAACCGTTGAATACTGGTCGTCCAGTCCGGTTGGGGTTGTCAGGCCCGATAGATCTATCAACAGGATTCGCGTTTACAATACCGCTGTAAATATTAGTTACCAAGCTACAGGGAAGTATGCCAGTGGTACAACTCAACGTAGAACATATTTTTCAGTTACTTGTGTCCATATCGTAAAACATAAAATACATGTATTCTCATCCCGAAATATTTAGAGTTTAAAAGTGGGACTATATACTCACTCTTGTCTTGATGATATATATATTTTGACTCGGTCTTCCGGTTGTTATCACGAACCTATCCATATATAACATATCAATATGTTTTCATTTTAAAACAAACGTTATATATATATATACTTGTTATACTTTTAATACTTTGAATATTTCCTTAGTCCGAAGTTAGCTGTCCGAGGTTAGCAATTCAATTTTTAATGGTTCATTTTTAGATGTTTAATATACCCGCAATAAATAAAACCCCCAACGAAATAAATAAAACCCCATCGTATATGTATTGGTCGAGATTAATCTTGACCCATGGTACCGGTGTTGTCAAATGACGTGTTGCGTACATAAAGTACCGGTGTTGTCAAATGACGTGTTGCGTACAATCATGGGATCTTATGATTAATCTTCTCGTGTTGTTTACGGGTGATCCTGAACCATATAAAATTGAATTATAAGTACATATATATAAAATATCATGTTATCTTAGAAATATGTGATTTATATCATTTTTTTCCAATTGATCCCGTAGTTGAAATGATCTAGGATAACCAATTTTGTTTCGGTCATAGTTTCTTCGTTACAAATCCGTTTTCGTTGATTCAAATTGCCATCTTCTTGGATCGAGTTCTTCTTTAAGACTATGAACTTTAAATACCTTGGTTTGTATTCAAAATCATACGGCATAAGTGAAAGTTTAGTGAAACATATGAAGTTAAACATTTTGTTACAACAAAATCATTTAATGACCATTTTTCCAAAAATACTTATACTTTGAAAAACCAAGTTTTACCTTGTTAAATTAACATATAAATAAGTTATATTACATGTCTTGAAGTATTTTAAAAGTTAAGTTAGAAGGATCTATTTAGTTTGCAAACAAGTTTGAAAACATTCAAACTATGTTCTTGTTGTTAAACTTTTGTACCACAAAATAAGATAGCTATATATATATGAATCGAATAAGGTTATGAACATAGATTCTACCTCAAGTTCCTTGGATAAGTTTTCTGTAAAAGAGGAGTAAGAAGCTAGAATCAAAAGGGTGATAGAAGTGGATGAAAGTTTGGAAGTAAGTTGGTGTTCTTGGAGGGTTTTCTTGAAGTGTTTTTGTATGGTTTTCTTATGGTGTTTTAGTATGGTTTTTGAAGCTAGATCTTTATGGAACTTTGCTGGATTGTTATGGAGTTTAGAGAGTAAGAAAGAGTGTGTGTTTTTAGTTAAGAGATTGAAGTAAAAATGAATCAAAAATGATGATACATATATACTCCTAAAAATGTGATCTTTAAGGATAACATGACAAAATTTTAGTTTGTATTTTTGTAATTAGTCTTGCAATGATTCAAAAGTAATTACCTTATACATAAGGCATGAATAAGGGCTGGTTAGGTGGTGATTTGATGTGTATATACCAATAGTAAATACGTATAGAAGCTTGGTATGATACGAGTACAAATACTCTAGGTATACGTATAGAAATTTTGTGAAAAATGGAATGAGGATTCAAATATAGCTATCTTTTGTGAATACACTTATATGATTTTATGTATTTAAGTTCTTAAAAGTGATTAAATACATTACTTATACAATATATGTATAAACATTATATGTCTTAAGTATTTATGTCAAATAACGTTACGTATAGTTATCGTTTTGAAAACTTAAGTTAGTAGTTTCAAAATACACATATAACTTGTTGTTATTAATATAAAATGAGGTATTAAAACATTCCTTAATCATGTTAAATATGTATATATACATATATATACACAAACGTATAATTATCATATATTGTATGGTTCGTGATATCATCGGTCAAACTAGACGGTCAAACGTTGTGTAAAACTCTTTTCGGAAATATCAGTCTCGACAATTTGGATTGCTTATCATGTTGGCAAGGTTTAATTTATGTAAATATTAATCTTATAAGTATAGAATGATCGAAAAAGTGCGGGTCGTTACAGCTACCAAAAACGACGGGCGGTTATGATACCATTTGGGTTATTGTTGACCGTCTCACCAAATCCGCACACTTCCTTGCCATGAAAGAAACGGACAAAATGGAGAAACTTACACAACTTTACATTAAGGAGATCGTAGCCCGACACGGTGTACCTTTATCGATTATCTCCGACCGAGATGGCCGTTTCGTTTCTAGATTTTGGCGTACATTGCAAGAAGCGTTGGGAACGCGTTTAGACATGAGCACCGTATATCATCCTCAAACCGATGGACAAAGCGAACGTACAATTCAAACCTTAGAGGACATGTTACGAGCTTGCGTGGTTGATTTCGGAAAAGCTTGGGACAAGCACTTACCTCTCGCCGAGTTCTCTTACAACAATAGTTATCACGCGAGTATTAAAGTCGCACCTTTTGAAGCGCTATATGGCCGAAAATGTCATTCACCTCTTTGTTGGGCCGAAGTAGGCGATGTACAAATCACCGGACCCGAACTCATTCACGAAACCACCGAGAAGATCGTTCAAATTCGAGATAGGCTTCGGACGGCCCGGAGCCGTCAAAAGTGCTATACCGACAAAAGACGCAACGACCTTGAATTTCAAGTCGGTGACCGCGTCATGTTAAAAGTCGCACCTTGGAAGGGTGTAATCCGTTTTGGGAAACGCGGGAAGCTAAATCCGCGGTATATTGGTCCTTTCGAAATCTTGGAGCGTGTTGGAACCGTTGCTTATCGTTTAGATCTTCCGCCTCAACTGAGTTCCGTTCATTATACTTTCCATGTATCTAACTTGAAAAAGTGTTTAGCCGAACCCGAACTCGTCATCCCACTCGAGGAGCTTACTATCGATGACAAACTTCATTTTGTGGAGGAACCGGATGAAATTGTAGACACCTCCGTCAAAACGTTAAAACAAAGCCGAATTCTAATTGTTAAGGTCCGTTGGAATGCCAAAAGGGGACCCGAGTTTACTTGGGAAAGACAAGATCAAATGCAAAGGAAGTATCCTCATATATTCGTGAATTCGGAAACGCAAGATCTCGAGGAAGAAACAACGACTACTACGCCTACTTAAATTTCGGGACGAAATTTCTTTTAAGGAGTAGGTAATGTAACATCCCGCCTTTTTCCGGCTACTTTCCGTTTAACTATTTTAAAGTCCGTTATATATTTATAACATCTCCCGTTAATACGCGTTTTAAATTATCTCGTTTAGGTAATTCACGCACCCGAACGAAAGTTGAGGGACTAAACTTGAAAAGGGATCAATCCCTTGACTAGATCAAAGGGTCAACCCCTTTCACCCATTCATTCTCATCCTCATCTTTTACTACTTCCAAATCCTCTCAACATTCAATCCTTAATTCATCATCTAAATCCAATTTTGGAGGCTAATATCAAAACAAATTACATATTTGGAATCCTCTCTTCATTCTCTACGTTTTGATACTAATTTCATCTCGATTGGGTAACTTTCTAAAAACTCTAAATTTCATAATCTTAGTGTTCTTGACTTAAAAGTGTGTTAATTAGTGTCTATGGCTCATTGTGATGTCGTATATGTAAATTGTATGCTCGATCTTGTGATTTGACATAACTAGCACGAACTTGAAAAAGTGTTTGTTAAATCTTTGATTTTGGATGATGAAATGTGTTTAGATGTTAATGTTTGTATGTTCAAAGTGTTAGTTACTTCATTAGCTTCGTTTTGGTGTGTTGATTGACATGAAAACCTTACATTAACATGATTATTGGTTTTGAGATTTTGGTTAGGGTTCGATAGGCTTAATATGAACTTTTGATGCATCAAATGCTATGAAATGTTGTTGATAAGTGTTTAGTTGCAATGTGTGTTTGATTACCTTTAAAACGGCATATCATATGTGTGAATTGGTTTCCCGAAACTTAAAATGCATTTGATGAACTTGAAACATTGATTTTGAACGTTTAACGATCATTCGACGAGGTTTTTGTTGTCCTAAATGATGAACTTGATTTAGGAAATGTATCTAGTTGTGTTCCTTGTCAAAAGAGCTTTTCGATGATATAAGATACATGTCTTGGTTGTTTGCGGATCATAAAATGTGTTAGTTTGGTTTTTGGTTCGTGCACTTAGGAGTTTTTGCATCAGACTTGAATACCAATCTGGACGCCTCCAGATACTTGGACGCCATCCAGGATTTCAAACTTGGATGCCGTCCAGACTTTTGGACGCCGTCCAGGCTTTCAAACTTGGACGTCGTCCAGGCATTTTGGACGCCGTCCAATATGCCTGTTCTGTTCTGTTTCGTTTTACCATTTTTCGAAAAATGTTTACCATGCTACGCACCTCCGATTCACATGTAACTTGTTCTAATATGCTCATATATGATTAAAAACCCCAGAAAAATAGTTCGGGACCCGACCCGAACGTGTTGACTTTTTCGTTGACTTTGACCCGACCCAAGTAGATTTTTAATCAAACTTAACCAAATGTTTGTGCAATCGTTCTAACATGCTTTTATACTTGTATCTTGCATGAAACGTGACAATTTGACTCACACGTTGTAGTATTCGAGTCGTAACGAGCCATAGGACTAATTGAACATCTTTGACCTATCGCGTTTACCGTTATTGATACAACCTATTGTTTAGGTCAAGACTAGCATTGTTCTTTGCACACGTTTACTTGTTGAAGTACTTTACTACTCGTGCACTCAAGGTGAGATCATAGTCCCACTTTTACTCTTTTTGAACTTACATTTGGGATGAGAAAACATAAACATTTCTTTTACTAAGTGAACACAAGTACAGGAAAACAAACATTCTACATACGAGTTTAGAACAAAATCCTCAATTCGATTATCATTAGTTACACTTGCCGGGTGTAAGCGAGAACTTATGTTGTATGGATCCATATGGGTTTGACAAACTCTCATTCAAACGGTTCGCTACCGTTTACGAATGAAATATATTTTCGTGAAACAGTGTATGTTCTAACACTATTGTGATGGGATTCTATGGAAGGAAAGTTAAGCATTGATAATTGGGTGCTCGTGAAACAAACTTTTGGAATGTATTACTATTATATCAATGTTACAAATCTTGTGGTTCATTTGTACTTACTTACTTAAACCTATGATTTCACCAACGTTTTCGTTGACAGATTTCTATGTTTTTCTTAGGTCCTTGAACGTTTTTGTGATACATGCTTCCGCTCATTACTTTTGATGCTTTGCTTGGATATCGAGTATACATGCATACGTGGAGCGTCTTTTGGCTACTTTTAAATTGTGTCGCATATGTTTCAATTGTACTTTAAACTTTGTTATGTAACTAGTTGTCGAACTACTTCGTAAACCTTGAAACATCTTTACTTTTGAAATAAATGCGACATACTTTTGGTCAAACGTTGTTTTAAAGACTTATGACCACGTAACGGGACCTAAGTAGACGGCGTCGTCAATGACGATTTTGTCGGGTCGCTACAATAGGTGTTTTTGGTCGTTGGTATATGGATTAGATATAAATGATATGTAATTTTGTTTTCATGTAAATAAGTCATGAATGATTACTAATATTTTTGTAATTTTATGAGATATTTCATGCTAGTTGCCAAATGATGGTTCCCACATGTGTTAGGTGACTCACATGGGCTGCTAAGAGCTGATCATTGGAGTGTATATACCAATAGTACATACATTTAGAAGCTGTGTATTGTACGAGTACGAATACGGGTGCATACGAGTAGAATTGTTGATGAAACTGAACGAGGATGTAATTGTAAGCATTTTTGTTAAGTATAAGTATTTTGATAAGTGTCTTGAAGTCTTTCAAAAGTGTATGAATACATATTAAAACACTACATGTATATACATTTTAACTGAGTCGTTAAGTCATCGTTAGTCGTTACATGTAAATGTTGTTTTGAAACCTTTAGGTTAACGATCTTGTTAAATGTTGTTAACCCATTATTTATTATATCTAAAGAGATGTTAAATTATTACATTATCATGATATTATGATATATTAATATATCTTAGTATGATATATATACAGTTAAATGTTGTTACAACGATAAACGGTACATATATGTCTCGATTCGAAATTCTTAAGTTAGTAGTCTTCTTTTACATATGTAGTTCATTATTAATATACATAATTGCATGTTTACTTATCATTTATCATGATTAAACATAGTGTAACAATATCTTAATATGATTCATATGTAATTAGTAAGACATTGTTATAACGATAATCATTATATATATCGTTTCAAGTTTCTTAATTCAATAAACACAATTTTATGTATATAACTCATTGTTAAAATACCTAATGAGATACTTACTTATCATAATATCATGTTAACTATATATATAATCATATATATGTCATCATATAGTTTTTACAAGTTTTAACGTTCGTGAATCACCGGTCAACTTGGGTGGTCAATTGTCTATATGAAACCTATATCAATTAATCAAGTCTTAACAAGTTTGATTGCTTAATATGTTGGAACACTTAATCATGTAAATATCAATTTCATTTAATATAGATAAACATGGAAAAGTTCGGGTCACTACAGTACCTACCCGTTAAATAAATTTCGTCCCAAAATTTTAAGCAGTTGGAGGTGTTGACGTATCTTCTGGAAATAAGTGCGGGTATTTCTTCTTCATCTGATCTTCTCATTCCCAGGTGAACTCGAGTCCTCTACAAGCATTCCTTCGAACCTTAACAATTGGTATCTTGTTTTGTTTAAGTCTTTTAACCTCACGATCCATTATTTCGACGGGTTCTTCGATGAATTGAAGTTTTTCGTTGATTTGGATTTCGTCTAACGGAATAGTGAGATCTTCTTTAGCAAAACATTTCTTCAAATTCGAGACGTTGAAAGTGTTATGTACAGCCGCGAGTTGTTGAGGTAACTCAAGTTGGTAAGCTACTGGTCCAACACGATCAATAATCTTGAATGGTCCAATATACCTTGGATTTAATTTCCCTCGTTTATCAAATCGAACAACGCCTTTCCAAGGTGCAGCCTTAAGCATGACCATCTCTCCAATTTCAAATTCTATATCTTTTCTTTTAATGTCGGCGTAGCTCTTTTGTCGACTCTGGGCGGTTTTCAACCGTTGTTGAATTTGGATGATCTTCTCGGTAGTTTCTTGTATTATCTCAGGACCCGTAATCTGTCTATCCCCCACTTCACTCCAACAAATTGGAGACCTGCACTTTCTACCATAAAGTGCTTCAAACGGCGCCATCTCAATGCTTAAATGGTAGCTGTTGTTGTAGGAAAATTCTGCTAACGGTAGATATCGATCCTAACTGTTTCCGAAATCAATAACACATGCTCGTAGCATGTCTTCAAGCGTTTGTATCGTCCTTTCGCTCTGCCCATCAGTTTGTGGATGATAAGCAGTACTCATGTCTAGATGAGTTCCTAATGCTTGCTGTAATGTCTGCCAGAATCTTGAAATAAATCTGCCATCCCTATCAGAGATAATAGAGATTGGTATTCCATGTCTGGAGACGACTTCCTTCAAATACAGTCATGCTAACTTCTCCATCTTGTCATCTTCTCTTATTGGCAGGAAGTATGCTGATTTAGTGAGACGATCAACTATTACCCAAATAGTATCAAAACCACTTGCAGTCCTTGGCAATTTAGTGATGAAATCCATGGTAATGTTTTTCCATTTCCATTCCGGGATTTCGGGTTGTTGAAGTAGACCTGATGGTTTCTGATGCACCGCTTTGACCTTAGAACACGTCAAATATTCCCCTACATATTTAGCAGCATCGGCTTTCATACCTGGCCACCAAAAATGTTTCTTGAGATCCTTGTACATCTTCCCCATTCCAGGATGTATTGAGTATCTGGTTTTATGAGCTTCTCTAAGTACCATTTCTCTCATATCTCCAAATTTTGGTATCCAAATTCTTTCAGCCCTATACCGGGTTCCGTCTTCCCGAATATTAAGATGCTTCTCCGATCCTTTGGATATTTCATCCTTTAAATTTCCCTCTTTTAAAACTCCTTGTTGTGCCTCCTTTATTTGAGTAGTAAGGTTAGTGTGAATCATTATATTCATAGCTTTTACTCGAATGGGTTCTCTGTCCTTTCTGCTCAAGGCATCGGCTACCACATTTGCCTTCCCCGGGTGGTAACGAATCTCAAAGTCGTAATCATTCGACAATTCAATCCACCTACGCTGCCTCAAATTCAGTTGTTTCTGATTAAATATGTGTTGAAGACTTTTGTGGTCGGTATATATAATACTTTTAACCCCATATAAGTAGTGCCTCCAAGTCTTTAATGCAAAAACAACCGCGCCTAATTCCAAATCATGCGTCGTATAATTCTGTTCGTGAATCTTCAATTGTCTAGACGCATAAGCAATTACTTTCGTTCGTTGCATTAATACACAACCGAGACTTTGCTTTGAGGCGTCACAATATATCACAAAATTATCATTCCCTTCAGGTAATGACAATATAGGTGCCGTAGTTAACTTTTTCTTTAACAATTGAAACGCTTTCTCTTGTTCATCTTTCCATTCAAATTTCTTCCCTTTATGCATTAATGCAGTCAAGGGTTTTGCTATTCTGGAAAAGTATTGGATGAACCTTCTGTAGTAACCAGCTAGTCCTTAAAACTGGCGTATGTGTTTCGGAGTTTTCGGGGTTTCCCACTTTTCAACGGTTTCAATCTTTGCTGGATCCACCTGAATACCTTCTTGGTTCACTATGTGACCGAGGAATTGAACTTCTTCCAACCAAAATGCACACTTTGAAAACTTAGCGTACAGTTTTTCTTTTCTCAGCAACTCTAGCACTTTTCTCAAATGTTCTTCGTGCTCTTGATCATTCTTCGAGTAAATAAGTATGTCATCGATAAAAACAATGATAAACTTGTCAAGATATGGCCCACACACTCGGTTCATGAGGTCCATGAACACAGCTGGTGCGTTAGTCAATCCAAACGGCATAACCATAAACTCGTAATGACAGTAACGCATCCTAAAAGCAGTCTTTGGAATATCATCCTCTTTCACCCGCATTTGATGATATCCAGAACATAAATTGATCTTCAAATAAACAGACGAGCCTTGTAATTGATCAAATAAGTCGTCGATTCTCGGTAGTGGGTAGTGGTTCTTGATGGTAAGTTTGTTCAACTCTCGGTAGTTGATACACAACCTAAATATACCATCTTTCTTCTTGACAAACAAAACAGGAGCTCCCCATGGTGATGTGCTTGGTCGAATGAAACCACGCTCTAAAAGTTCCTGTAACTGACTTTGTAATTCTTTCATTTCGCTGGGTGCGAGTCTGTATGGAGTGCGAGCTATTGGTGCAGCTCCTGGTACAAGGTCTATTTGAAATTCAACAGATCGATGTGGGGGTAATCCCGGTAATTCTTTCGGAAATACATCGGGAAATTCTTTTGCGATGGGAACATCACTGATGTTCTTTTCTTCAGGTTTAACTTCCTCGATGTGTGCTAGAATGACGTAACAACCTTTTCTTATTAGTTTTTGCGCCTTCAAACTACTAATAACATTTAATTTCGCGTTGTTCTTTTCTCCGTACACCATTAAAGGTTTTCCTTTTTCACGCATAATGCGAATCGCATTTTTGTAACAAACGACCTCTGCTCTCATCTTTTTCAACCAGTCCATGCCAATTATTACATCAAAACTTCCTAACTCGACCGGTATTAAATCAATTTTAAACGTTTCATCCCCCAGTTTAATTTCTCTCTCCCGACATATATTATCTGCTGAAATTAATTTACCGTTTGCTAATTCGAGTAAAAATTTACTATCCAAAGGCGTCAATGGGCAACTTAATTTAGCACAAAATTCTCTACTCATATAGCTTCTATCCGCACCCGAATCAAATAAAACATAAGCAGATTTATCATCAATAAGAAATGTACCCGTAACAAGCTCCGGGTCTTCCTGTGCTTCTGCCGTATTAATATTGAAAACTCTTCCACGGCCCTGCCCATTAGTATTCCCCTGATTCGGGAAATTTCTAATAATGTGGCCCAGTTTTCCACATTTATAACAAACAGCGTTGGTATTACTTGCTCCGACACTATTCGTTTTGGCATTACTTGTTCCGACATTATTTGTTCCTTTAGTTCTGTTAAACTTTGGTCTGTAGACCTCACACTTTGTCGCGCTATGACCATTTCTTTTACATCTATTGCAAAATGTCGTGCAAAACCCCAGATGATTTTCTTCACACCTATGACATGGCTGTTTTTGGTTTTTGTTGCCGTTGTTGTTATTGAGGTTGTTGTTGGGATTGTTATTGTTGTTGAAATGGTTGTTATAGTTGTTGTTGTTGTTGTTGGGATGTTTGTTGTAGTTATTATTAGGATTGCGGTTATTGTTGCGATTGTTGTTGCGGTTGTTGGGATAGTTGTTGCGATTGTGGTTGTAATTGTTGTTGTTGTACTGGTGACTCTTGTCACCGTTTTCCTCCCATTTCCTCTTGAGTTGTTTCGTGTTGGCTTCTTCGACCGCCTGCTCTTTAATTCTTCCCTCAATCTGATTTATGAGTTTATGAGCCATTCGACTTGCCTTCTGTATAGAAGCGGGCTCGTGTGAACTCACATCTTCTTGATCCTTACTGGTAACCCTTTTACAAACACGTCGATCTTATCTTCTTCATCTTCGAATGCTCCCGGACACAATTGGCATAACTCTGTGAATCGTCGTTCATATGTGGTAACGTCGAACCCTTGTGTTCGTAACTCTCTAAGTTCTGCTTTGAGTTTATTGACTTCGTTTCTAGGACGGTACTGCTCGTTCATCAATTGCTTGAATGCCGACCACGGTAGTGCGTAAGCAGCATTTTGTCCTACCTGTTCAAGATAGGTGTTCCACCATGTTAACGCAGTACCTGTGAAGGTATGCGTAGTGTACTTAACTTTGTCCTCTTCAGTTCACTTACTTATGGCAAACACCGATTCGACTTTCCCGGTCCACCGTTTCAATCTAATTGGTCCTTCAGTTCCATCAAATTCCAAAGGTTTGCAGGCAGTGAATTCTTTGTAGGAGCATCCTATACGATTTCTTGCGCCGTTAGCTGCATTGCTAGATTCAGAGTTATTGTTGGTATGTAGCGCAGCCTGTACTGCGGCTATGTTTGCAGCAAGAAAGGTTCGAAATTCCTCTTCGCTCATATTCATGGTGTGTCGAGTAGTCGGTGCCATTTCCTTCAAAATAGCCAACTGAATCGAGTTAATCATACAGAATATTAAGAGTAGTCAATAGTATTTCGTAGCATAATATAAACTCATTTATAAAAGTTTTTTCTTCATATTAGCGTTTTATAAGTTTAAATTCAGATACTACCTACCCGTTAAGTTCATACTTAGTAGCTAATATACAATTCAACTACTACAATTCCATATGAAAAACTGATTATAATAATATATCACATACAAATATTCTTCAAACTTACAACTTCGCTATATTACATATAACATGAAATATAGTACACTATGATACAGGACAGTTTTGAAGATAAATCTAGTTAATACGCAAGTTGTTCAGCAAAGGAAATAAAGACACGTAATTCATAAGTCCAGAAACAAGTCATGCATTCTGGTTTTACTAAGACGACTTCCCATCCTTGGTCTTGTGGAAAATAACCGTTATGACCATTGGTTAGGCAGCATGTTGTAATGTCATCAAAAGGACGAGGGTTTTGTAATGTCCAACAGCCCCGTAATAATCTAAAAACCTTGTTTCTCACCCCAACTACTGAATCCGTCACTTGTGGGAAGGTTTTATTTAAAAGTTGCAATCCGATGTTCTTTTTCACACTTTGGTAAGAAGCGAACATCACTAACCTGTAAGCATAACATGCTTCTTTATGTTGCATGTTAGAAGCTCTTTCTAATTCACGAAAATCCTATGTTGGGATATGTTGAGTCAAAATAGGTTCTTAACCCATAGCGTAAACTTTCATTTGGGTTCCCCGCATTTAATGCTTTAAAGAAAACATGGCGTAGCTTACGGTCTCCCCAATCTGATATACCCCACCTATCAAAGGAAAGCCTTTTATAAACTAAGGCATTTCTGGAAAGTCTTTCAAATGTTTGACAAGTTAATTTCGCCATAACTAAATGTGCTGATGAATTCTGACCGACTCTAGACAAGATTTCCTCAATCATATCCTCTGGTAGGTCTTCTAAAATATTCGGTTGTCTACCCTTAACGTCCATTTTGTTTTTATACTGTAAAATAGACAAGGATTAGATTCGTAATAACAAACAATACAAGCAATATTTTACATAGAACATAAAAGTACAAGCACACTACAATACATATAATACACAACATGATTACAACCCTCTAATCTGAATCACTGGTTTCTTCTTCTTCGGACTTGGTTCGTTTTCCTAATTTTCTAGGAATATATGGTGTTCCTTTAATACGAGCCGTCGTTTTCCATAATGGTTTAGAAAAACCTGGTGGTTTAGAGGTTCCCGGGTCATTGTTACATTTTAGGAAATACGGATGTTGCTGATACATATAAAGTTCATCGGGGTTGGAATCGGGTTTCTCTATTTTTATACCTTTTCCCTTATTATTTTCTTTCGCTTTATTAAATTGGGTCGAGGTAATTTCTATAACATCATCGGAATCCTCATCGGGATCCGATTCATCGGAAAATTGGTAATCTTCCCAATATTTTACTTCCTCGGCGGAAACACCACCGACCATTATTAACTTTGGTCCGTTGGTTGAGGATTTTCTTTTATTTAATCGATTTACTATAGGTATCAATATTTCTTCCTCCGGAACCTCTTCTTCTTCTGGTTCCTCCTCTTTCGATTCCTCCTCTTCTGGTTCCTCTTCTTCCGGTTCCTCCTCTTCCGGTTCCTCCTCTTCGGTTCCTCTTCGGGAATTTGTGAATCTTCCCAAAATATATTCGACTCTTCATTATTATTAGGTGAATCAATGGGATTTGTACTAGAGGTAGACATCTATCACACAATATCAAACACGTTAAGAGATTAATATATCACATAATATTTACATGTTAATAATATATAGTTTCCAACAAAAAAAATGTTAAGCAATCGTTTTTGAAGAAAAACACGGTCGAAGTCCAGACTCCCTAATGCATCCTAACAAACTCGGTAAGACACACTAATGCAATTTTCTGGTTCTCTAAGACCAACGCTCGGATACCAACTGAAATGTCCCGTTCATATTGATTATAAACGTTCCATATTAATTGATTTCGTCGCGAGGTTTTGACCTCTATATGAGACGTTTTTCAAAGACTGCATTCATTTTTAAAACAACCATAACCTTTATTTTATCGATAAAGGTTTAAAAAACATTACGTAGATTATCAAATAATGATAATCTAAAATATACCGTTTACACACGACCATTACATAATGGTTTACAATAAGAATATATTACATCAAAAGTAAGTTTCTTGAATGCAGTTTTTACATAATATCATACAAGCATGGACTCCAAATCTTGTCCTTATTTTAGTATGCAACAGCGGAAGCTCTTAATAATCACCTGAAAATAAACATACTTAAAACGTCAACAAAAATGTTGGTGAGTTATAGGTTTAACCTATATATTATCAAATCATAATAATAGACCACAAGATTTCATATTTCAATATACATCCCATACATAGAGATAAAATTCATTCATATGGTGAACACCTGGTAACCGACATTAACAAGATGCATATAAGAATATCCCCTATCATTACGGGAAATCCTTCGGACGTGATATAAACGAATTCGAAGTACTAAAGCATCCGGTACTTTGGATGGCGTTCGTTAGGCCCAATAGATCTATCTTTAGGATTCGCGTCAATTAGTAGATCGGTTTACTAATTCTTAGGTTACCAAGCAAAAGGGGCATATTCGGCTTCGATCATTCACTCATATAATGTAGTTTCAATTACTTGTGTCTATTTCGTAAAACATTTATAAAACTGCATGTATTCTCATCCCAAAATATTAGATTTTAAAAGTGGGACTATAACTCACTTTCACAGATTTTTACTTCGTCGGGAAGTAAGACTTGGCCACTGGTCGATTCACGAACCTATAACAAATATGTACATATATATCAAAGTATGTTCAAAATATATTTATAACATTTTTAATACGTTTTTACTGTTTTAAATTTATTAAGTCAGCTGTCCTCGTTAGTAACCTACAACTAGTTGTCCACAGTTAGATGTACAGAAATAAATCGATATATATTATCTTGAATCAATCCACGATCCAGTGTATACACGTCTCAGGCTAGATCACAACTCAAAGTATATATATTTTTGTAATCAACCTCAACCCTGTATAGCTAACTCCAACATTACTGCATTTAGAGTGTCTATGGTTGTTCCAAATAATATATATACATGGGTCGATATGATATGTCAAAATATTTGCATACGTGTCTATGGTATCCCAAGATTACATAATATATTAGAATACATGTATAATACAATATAAGTTAGCTAGGATATGATTTGTATAGAATTGTTACAATATTTCCCGTAGCTTCAACAATCAAAAAACATCCAATCTTGTTTTACCCATAACTTCTTCGTTTTAAATCCGATTTGAATGAATCAAATTGCTATGGTTTCATATTGAACTCTATTTTATGAATCTAAACTTAAAAATATAGGTTTATTGTCGGAAATATAAGTTACAAGTCGTTTTTATAAAGGTAGTCATTTCAGTCGAAAGAAAGACGTCTAGATGACCATTTTGGAAAACATACTTCCACTTTGAGTTTAACCATGATTTTTGGATATAGTTTCATGTTCATAAGAAAAACCATTTTCCCAGAAGAACTACTTTTAAATCGAAGTTTATCATAGTTTTTAATTAACTAACCCAAAACAGCCTGTGGTGTTACTACGACGGCGTATATCCGGTTTTACGGTGTTTTTCATGTTTTCCGGTTTTAAATCATTAAGTTAACATATCATATAGATATAGAACATGTGTTTAGTTGATTTTAAAAGTCAATTTAGAAGGATTAACTTTTGTTTGCGCACAAGTTTAAAATTAACTAAACTATGTTCTAGTGATTACATGTTCAAATCTTCGAATAAGATAGTTTTATATGTATGAATCGAATGATGTTATGAACATCATTACTACCTCAAGTTTAGTAGGTAAATCTACTGGAAGTGACAAGAAATGATCTAGCTTCAAAGGATCTTGGATGGCTTGAAAGTTCTTGAAGTAGAATCATGACACGAAAACAAGTTCAAGTAAGATTATCACTCGAATTAAGATAGTTATAGTTATAGGAATTGAAACAAAGTTTGTATATGAGTATTACCTTGATTTAGAATAATATCTTACTGTAAACAACAAGGATTTCTTGAGGTTGGATGATCACTTTACAAGATTGGAAGTGAGCTAGTAAACTTGGAAGTATTCTTGATTTTATGAAACTAGAACTTGTAGAATTTATGAAGAACACTTAGAACTTGAAGATGGAACTTGAGAGAGATCAATTAGATGAAGAAAATTGAAGAATGAAAGTGTTTATAGGTGTTTTTGGTTGTTGGTATATGGATTAGATATAAATGATATGTAATTTTGTTTTCATGTAAATAAGTCATGAATGATTACTAATATTTTTGTAATTTTATGAGATATTTCATGCTAGTTGCCAAATGATGGTTCCCACATGTGTTAGGTGACTCACGTGGGCTGCTAAGAGCTGATCAAGGGAGTGTATATACCAATAGTACATACATTTAGAAGCTGTGTATTGTACGAGTACGAATACGGGTGCATACGAGTAGAATTGTTGACGAAACTTAACGAGGATATAATGGTAAGCATTTTTGTTAAGTAGAAGTATTTTGATAAGTGTCTTGAAGTCTTTCAAAAGTGTATGAATACATATTAAAACACTACATGTATATACATTTTAACTGAGTCGTTAAGTCATCTTTAGTCGTTACATGTAAATGTTGTTTTGAAACCTTTAGGTTAACGATCTTGTTAAATGTTGTTAACCCATTGTTTATTATATCTAAAGAGATGTTAAATTATTACATTATCATGATACTATGATATATCAATATATCTTAGTATGATATATATACAGTTAAATGTTGTTACAACGATAATCGTTACATATATGTCTCGTTTCGAAATTCTTAAGTTAGTAGTCTTCTTTTACATATGTAGTTCATTGTTAATATACATAATTGCATGTTTACTTATCATTTATCATGATTAAACATAGTGTAACAATATCTTAATATGATTCATATGTAATTAGTAAGACATTGTTATAACGATAATCATTATATATATCGTTTCAAGTTTCTTAATTCAATAAACACAATTTTATGTATATAACTCATTGTTAAAATACCTAATGAGATACTTAATTATCATAATATCATGTTAACTATACATATAATCATATATATGTCATCATATAGTTTTTACAAGTTTTAACGTTCGTGAATCACCGGTCAACTTGGGTGGTCAATTGTCTATATGAAACCTATTTCAATTAATCAAGTCTTAATATGTTGGAAACACTTAATCATGTAAATATCAATTTCATTTAATATAGATAAACATGGAAAAGTTCGGGTCACTACAGTACCTACCCGTTAAATAAATTTCGTCCCAAAATTTTAAGCAGTTGGAGGTGTTGACGTATCTTCTGGAAATAAGTGCGGGTATTTCTTCTTCATCTGATCTTCTCATTCCCAGGTGAACTCGGGTCCTCTACGAGCATTCCATCGAACCTTAACAATTTGTATCTTGTTTTGTTTAAGTCTTTTAACCTCACGATCCATTATTTCGACGGGTTCTTCGATGAATTGAAGTTTTTTGTTGATTTAGATTTCGTCTAACGGAATAGTGAGATCTTCTTTAGCAAAACATTTCTACAAATTCGAGACGTGGAAAGTGTTATGTACAGCCGCGAGTTGTTGAGGTAACTCAAGTCGGTAAGCTACTGGTCCAACACGATCAATAATCTTGAATGGTCCAATATACCTTGGATTTAATTTCCCTCGTTTATCAAATCGAACAACGCCTTTCCAAGGTGCAACATTAAGCATGACTATCTCTCCAATTTCAAATTCTATATCTTTTCTTTTAATGTCGGCGTAGCTCTTTTGTCGACTTTGGGCGGTTTTCAACCGTTGTTGAATTTGGATGATCTTCTCGGTAGTTTCTTGTATTATCTCGGGACCCGTAATCTGTCTATCCCCCACTTCACTCCAACAAATTGGAGACCCGCACTTTCTACCATAAAGTGCTTCAAACGGCGCCATCTCAATGCTTAAATGGTAGCTGTTGTTGTAGGAAAATTCTGCTAACGGTAGATATCGATCCTAACTGTTTCCGAAATCAATAACACATGCTCGTAGCATGTCTTCAAGCGTTTGTATCGTCCTTTTGCTCTGCCCATCAGTTTGTGGATGATAAGCAGTACTCATGTCTAGACGAGTTCCTAATGCTTGCTGTAATGTCTGCCAGAATCTTGAAATAAATCTGCCATCCCTATCAGAGATAATAGAGATTGGTATTCCATGTCTGGAGACGACTTCCTTCAAATACAGTCGTGCTAACTTCTCCATCTTGTCATCTTCTCTTATTGGCAGGAAGTATGCTGATTTGGTGAGACGATCAACTATTACCCAAATAGTATCAAAACCACTTGCAGTCCTTGGCAATTTAGTGATGAAATCCATGGTAATGTTTTCCCATTTCCATTCCGGGATTTCGGGTTGTTGAAGTAGACCTGATGGTTTCTGATGCTCCGCTTTGACCTTAGAACACGTCAAACATTCCCCTACGTATTTAGCAACATCGGCTTTCATACCTGGCCACCAAAAATGTTTCTTGAGATCCTTGTACATCTTCCCCGTTCCAGGATGTATTGAGTATATGGTTTTATGAGCTTCTCTAAGTACCATTTCTCTCATATCTCCAAATTTTGGTATCCAAATTCTTTCAGCCCTATACCAGGTTCCGTCTTCCCGAATATTAAGATGCTTCTCCGATCCTTTGGGTATTTCATCCTTTAAATTTCCCTCTTTTAAAACTCCTTGTTGCACCTCCTTTATTTGAGTAGTAAGGTTAGTGTGAATCATTATATTCATAGCTTTTACTCGAATGGGTTCTCTGTCCTTTCTGCTCAAGGCGTCGGCTACCACATTTGCCTTCCCCGGGTGGTAACGAATCTCAAAGTCATAATCATTCGACAATTCAATCCACCTACGCTGCCTCATATTCAGTTGTTTCTGATTAAATATGTGTTGAAGACTTTTGTAGTCGGTATATATAATACTTTTGACCCCATATAAGTAGTGCCTCCAAGTCTTTAATGCAAAAACAACCGCGCCTAATTCCAAATCATGCGTCGTATAATTCTGTTCGTGAATCTTCAATTGTCTAGACGCATAAGCAATTACTTTCGTTCATTGCATTAATACACAACCGAGACCTTGCTTTGAGGCGTCACAATATATCACAAAATCATCATTCCCTTCAGGTAATGACAATATAGGTGCCGTAGTTAACTTTTTCTTTAACAATTGAAACGCTTTCTCTTGTTCATCTTTCCATTCAAATTTTTTCCCTTTATGCGTTAATGCAGTCAAGGGTTTTGCTATTCTGGAAAAGTATTGGATGAACCTTCTGTAGTAACCAGCTAGTCCTAAAAACTGGCGTATGTGTTTCGGAGTTTTCGGGGTTTCCCACTTTTCAACGGTTTCAATCTTTGCTGGATCCACCTGAATACCTTCTTGGTTCACTATGTGACCGAGGAATTGAACTTCTTCCAACCAAAATGCACACTTTGAAAACTTAGCGTACAGTTTTTCTTTTCTCAGTAACTCTAGCACTTTTCTCAAATGTTCTTCGTGCTCTTGATCATTCTTCGAGTAAATAAGTATGTCATCGATAAAAAACAATGACAAACTTATCAAGATATGGCCCACACACTCGGTTCATGAGGTCCATGAACACAGCTGGTGCGTTAGTCAATCCAAACAGCATAACCATAAACTCGTAATGACCGTAACGTGTCCTAAAAGCAGTCTTTGGAATATCATCCTCTTTCACCCGCATTTGATGATATCCCGAACGTAAATCGATCTTCGAATAAACAGACGAGCCTTGTAATTGATCAAATAAGTCGTCGATTCTCGGTAGTGGGTAGTGGTTCTTGATGGTAAGTTTGTTCAACTCTCGGTAGTCGATACACAACCTAAATGTACCATCTTTCTTCTTGACAAACAAAACAGGAGCTCCCCATGGTGATGTGCTTGGTCGAATGAAACCACGCTCTAAAAGTTCTTGTAACTGACTTTGTAATTCTTTCATTTCGCTGGGTGCGAGTCTGTATGGAGTACGAGCTATTGGTGCAGCTCCTGGTACAAGGTCTATTTGAAATTCAACGGATCGATGTGGGGGTAATCCCGGTAATTCTTGCGGAAATACATCGGGAAATTCTTTTGCGACGGGAACATCACTGATGTTCTTTTCTTCAGGTTTAACTTCCTCGATGTGTGCTAGAATGACGTAACAACCTTTTCTTATTAGTTTTTGCGCCTTCAAACTACTAATAAGATTTAATTTCGCGTTGTTCTTTTCTCCGTACACCATTAAAGGTTTTCCTTTTTCACGCATAATGCGAATAGCATTTTTGTAACAAACGACCTCTGCTCTCACCTTTTTCAACCAGTTCATGCCAATTATTACATCAAAACTTCCTAACTCGACTGGTATTAAATCAATTTTAAACGTTTCATCCCCCAGTTTAATTTCTCTCTCCAGACATATATTATCTGCTGAAATTAATTTGCCGTTTGCTAATTCGAGTAAAAATTTACTATCCAAAGGAGTCAATGGGCAGCTTAATTTAGCACAAAATTCTCTACTCATATAGCTTCTATCCGCACCCGAATCAAATAAAACATAAGCAGATTTATCATCAATAAGAAATGTACCCGTAACAAGCTCCGGGTCTTCCTGTGCTTCTGCCACATTAATATTGAAAACTCTTTCACGGCCCTGCCCATTAGTATTCCCCTGATTCGGGCAATTTCTAATAATGTGGCCCGGTTTTCCACATTTATAACAAACAGCGTTGGTATTACTTGCTCCGACACTATTCGTTTCGGCATTACTTGTTCCGACATTATTTGTTCCTTTAGTTCTGTTAAACTTTGGTCTGTAGACCTCACACTTTGTCGCGCTATGACCATTTCTTTTACATCTGTTGCAAAATGTCGTGTAAAACCCCTGATGATTTTCTTCACACCTATGACATGGCTGTTTTTGGTTTTTGTTGCCGTTGTTGTTATTGAGGTTGTTGTTGGGATTGTTATTGTTGTTGAAACGGTTGTTGTAGTTGTTGTTGTTGTTGGGATGTTTGTTGTAGTTATTGTTAGAATTGCGGTTATTGTTGCCATTGTTGTTGCGGTAGTTGGGATAGTTGTTGCGATTGTGGTTGTAATTGTTGTTGTTGTTGTACTGGTGACTCTTGTCACCGTTTTCCTCCCATTTACTCTTGAGTTGTTTCGTGTTGGCTTCTTCGGCCGCCTGCTCTTTAATTCTTCCCGCAATCTGATTTATGAGTTTATGAGCCATTCGACTTGCCTTCTGTATAGAAGCGGGCTCGTGTGAACTCACATCTTCTTGAATCCTTACTGGTAACCCTTTTACAAACGCGTCGATCTTCTCTTCTTCATCTTCGAATGCTCCCGGACACAATTGGCACAACTCTGTGAATCGTCGTTCATATGTGGTAATGTCGAACCCTTGTGTTCATAACTCTCTAAGTTCTGCCTTGAGTTTATTGACTTCGTTTCTAGGACGGTACTGCTTGTTCATCAATTGCTTGAATGCCGACCACGGCAGTGCGTAAGCAGCATTTTGTCCTACCTGTTCAAGATAGGTGTTCCACCACGTTAACGCAGTACCTGTGAAGGTATGCGTAGCGTACTTAACTTTGTCCTCTTCAGTACACTTACTTATGGCAAACACCGATTCGACTTTCCCGGTCCACCGTTTCAATCCAACTGGTCCTTCGGTTCCATCAAATTCCAAAGGTTTGCAGGCAGTGAATTCTTTGTAGGAGCATCCTATACGATTTCTTACGCCGTTAGCTGCATTGCTAGATTCAGAGTTATTGTTGGAATGTAGCGCAGCCTGTACTGCGGCTATGTTTGCAGCAAGAAAGGTACGAAATTCCTCTTCGCTCATATTCATGGTGTGTCGAGTAGTCGGTGTCATTTCCTTCAAAATAGCCAACTGAATCGAGTTAATCATACAGAATATTAAGAGTAGTCAATAGTATTTCGTAGCATAATATGAACTCATTTATAAAAGTTTTTTCTTCATATTAGCATTTTATAAGTTTAAATTCGGGTACTACCTACCCGTTAAGTTCATACTTAGTAGCTAATATACAATTCAACTACTACAATTCCATATGAAAAACTGATTATAATAATATATCACATACAAATATTATTCAAACTTACAACTTCGCTATATTACATATAACATGAAATATAGTACACTATGATACAGGACAGTTTTGAAGATAAATCTAGTTAATACGCAAGTTGTTCAGCAAAGGAAATAAAGACACGTAATTTATAAGTTCAGAAACAAGTCATGCATTCTGGTTTTACTAAGACGACTTCCCATCCTTGGTCTTGTGGAAAATAATCGTTATGACCATTGGCTAGGCAGCATGTTGTAATGTCATCAAAAGGACGAGGGTTTCGTAATGTCCAACAGCCCCGTAATAATCTAAAAACCTTGTTTCTCACCCCAACTACTGAATCCGTCACTTGTGGGAAGGTTTTATTTAAAAGTTGCAATCCGATGTTCTTTTTCTCACTTTGGTAAGAAGCGAACATCACTAACCCGTAAGCATAACATGCTTCTTTATGTTGCATGTTAGAAGCTCTTTCTAATTCACGAAATCCTATGTTGGGATATGTTGAGTCAAAATAGGTTTTTAACCCGTAGCGTAAAATTGCATTTGGGTTCCCCGTATTTAATGCTTTAAAGAAAACACTGCGTAACTTACGGTCTACCCAATCTGATATACCCCACCTATCAAAGGAAAGCCTTTTATAAACTAAGGCATTTCTGGAAAGTCTTTCAAATGTTTGACAAGTTAATTTCGCCATAACTAAATGTGCTGATGAATTCTGACCGACTCTAGACAAGATTTCCTCAATCATATCCTCTGGTAGGTCTTCTAAAATATTCGGTTGTCTACCCTTAACGTCCATTTTGTTTTTATACTGTAAAATAGACAAGGATTAGATTCGTAATAACAAACAATACAAGCAATATTTTACATAGAACATAAAAGTACAAGCACACTACAATACATATAATACACAACATGATTACAACCCTCTAATCTGAATCACTGGTTTCTTCTTCTTCGGACTTGGTTCGTTTTCCTAATTTTCTAGGAATATATGGTGTTCCTTTAATACGAGCCGTCGTTTTCCATAATGGTTTAGAAAAACCTGGTGGTTTAGAGGTTCCCGGGTCATTGTTACATTTTAGGAAATACGGATGTTGCCGATACATATAAAGTTCATCGGGGTTGGAATCGGGTTTCTCTATTTTTATACCTTTTCCCTTATTATTTTCTTTCGCTTTATTAAATTGGGTCGAGGTAATTTCTATAACATCATCGGAATCCTCATCGGGATCCGATTCATCGGAAAATTGGTAATCTTCCCAATATTTTGCTTCCTCGGCGGAAACACCACCGACCATTATTAACTTTGGTCCGTTGGTTGAGGATTTTCTTTTATTTAATCGATTTACTATAGGTATCAATATTTCTTCCTCCGGAACCTCTTCTTCTTCTGGTTCCTCCTCTTTCGATTCCTCCTCTTCTGGTTCCTCTTCTTCCGGTTCCTCCTCTTCCGGTTCCTCCTCTTCGGTTCCTCTTCGGGAATTTGTGAATCTTCCCAAAATATATTCGACTCTTCATTATTATTAGGTGAATCAATGGGATTTGTACTAGAGGTAGACATCTATCACACAATATCAAACACGTTAAGAGATTAATATATCACATAATATTTACATGTTAATAATATATAGTTTCCAACAAAAAAAATGTTAAGCAATCGTTTTTGAAAAAAAACACGGTCGAAGTCCAGACTCACTAATGCATCCTAACAAACTCGGTAAGACACACTAATGAAATTTTCTGGTTCTCTAAGACCAGCGCTCGGATACCAACTGAAATGTCCCGTTCATATTGATTATAAACGTTCCATATTAATTGATTTCGTCGCGAGGTTTTGACCTCTATATGAGACGTTTTTCAAAGACTGCATTCATTTTTAAAACAACCATAACCTTTATTTTATCGATAAAGGTTTAAAAAGTATTACGTAGATTATCAAATAATGATAATCTAAAATATACCGTTTACACACGACCATTACATAATGGTTTACAATAAGAATATATTACATTAAAAGTAAGTTTCTTGAATGCAGTTTTTACATAATATCATACAAGCATGGACTCTAAATCTTGTCCTTATTTTAGTATACAACAGCGGAAGCTCTTAATAATCACCTGAGAATAAACATGCTTAAAACGTCAACAAAAATGTTGGTGAGTTATAGGTTTAACCTATATATTATCAAATCATAATAATAGACCACAAGATTTCATATTTCAATATACATCCCATATATAGAGATAAAATTCATTCATATGGTGAACACCTGGTAACCGACATTAACAAGATGCATATAAGAATATCCACTATCATTCTGGGAAACCCTTCAGACATGATATAAACGAATTCGAAGTACTAAAGCATCCGGTACTTTGGATGGGGTTCGTTAGGCCCAATAGATCTATCTTTAGGATTCGCGTCAATTAGTAGATCGGTTTACTAATTCTTAGGTTACCAAGCAAAAGGGGCATATTCGGCTTCGATCATTCACCCATATAATGTAGTTTCAATTACTTGTGTCTATTTCGTAAAATATTTATAAAACTGCATGTATTCTCATCCCAAAATATTAGATTTTAAAAGTGGGACTATAACTCACTTTCATAGATTTTTACTTCGTCGGAAAGTAAGACTTGGCCACTGGTCGATTCACGAACCTATAACAAATATGTACATATATATCAAAGTATGTTCAAAATATATTTACAACATTTTTAATACGTTTTTACTGTTTTAAATTTATTAAGTCAGCTGTCCTCGTTAGTAACCTACAACTAGTTGTCCACAGTTAGATGTACAGAAATAAATCGATATATATTATCTTGAATCAATCCACGACCCAATGTATACACGTCTCAGGCTAGATCACAACTCAAAGTATATATATTTTTGGAATCAACCTCAACCCTGTATAGCTAACTCCAACATTACTGCATATAGAGTGTCTATGGTTGTTCCAAATAATATATATACATGGGTCGATATGATATGTCAAAAAATTTGCATACGTGTCTATGGTATCCCAAGATTACATAATATATTAGAATACATGTATAATACAATATAAGTTAGCTAGGATATGATTTGTATAGAATTGTTACAATATTTCCCGTAGCTACAACAATAAAAAAACATCCAATCTTGTTTTACCCATAACTTCTTCGTTTTAAATTCGATTTTAGTGAATCAAATTGCTATGGTTTCATATTGAACTTTATTTTATGAATCTAAACTTAAAAAGTATAGGTTTATAGTCGAAAATATAAGTTACAAGTCGTTTTTGTAAAGGTAGTCATTTCAGTCGAAAGAACGACGTCTAGATGACCATTTTGAAAAACATACTTCCACTTTGAGTTTAACCATGATTTTTGTATATAGTTTCATGTTCATAAGAAAAATCATTTTACCAGAAGAACAACTTTTAAATCAAAGTTTATCATAGTTTTTAATTAACTAACCCAAAACAGCCCGCGGTGTTACTACGACGGCGTATATCCGGTTTTACGGTGTTTTTGGTGTTTTTCGGTTTTAAATCATTAAGTTAGCATATCATATAGATATAGAACATGTGTTTAGTTGATTTTAAAAGTCAAGTTAGAAGGATTAACTTTTGTTTGCGAACAAGTTTAGAATTAACTAAACTATGTTCTAGTGATTACATGTTCAAATCTTCGAATAAGATAGTTTTATATGTATGAATCGAATGATGTTATGAACATCATTACTACCTCAATTTTAGTAGGTAAACCTACTGGAAGTGACAAGAAATGATCTAGCTTCAAAGGATCTTGGATGGTTTGAAAGTTCTTGAAGTAGAATCATGACACGAAAACAAGTTCAAGTAAGATTATCACTCGAATTAAGATAGTTATAGTTATAGGAATTGAATCAAAGTTTGTATATTAGTATTACCTTAATTTAGAATGATATCTTACTGTAAACAACAAGGATTTCTTGAGGTTGGATGATCACTTTACAAGATTGGAAGTGAGCTAGTAAACTTGGAAGTATTCTTGATTTTATGAAACTAGAACTTGTAGAATTTATGAAGAACACTTAGAACTTGAAGATGGAACTTGAGAAAGATCAATTAGATGAAGAAAATTGAAGAATGAAAGTGTTTGTAGGTGTTTTTGGTCGTTGGTATATGGATTAGATATAAAGGATATGTAATTTTGTTTTTATGTAAATAAGTCATGAATGATTACTAATATTTTTATAATTTTATGAGATATTTCATGCTATGATGGTTCCCACATGTGTTAGGTGACTCACATGGGCTGCTAAGAGCTGATCATTGGAGTGTATATACCAATAGTACATACATTTAGAAGCTGTGTATTGTACGAGTACGAATACGGGTGCATACGAGTAGAATTGTTGATGAAACTGAACGAGGATGTAATTGTAAGCATTTTTTTTAAGTAGAAGTATTTTGATAAGTGTCTTGAAGTCTTTCAAAATTGTATGAAAATACATATTAAAACACTACATGTATATACATTTTAACTGAGTCGTTAAGTCATCGTTAGTCGTTACATGTAAATGTTGTTTTGAAACCTTTAGGTTAACGATCTTGTTAAATGTTGTTAACCCATTGTTTATTATATCTAAAGAGATGTTAAATTATTACATTATCATGATATTATGATATATTAATATATCTTAGTATGATATATATACAGTTAAATGTTGTTACAACGATAATCGTTACATATATGTCTCGTTTCGAAATTCTTAAGTTAGTAGTCTTCTTTTACATATGTAGTTCATTGTTAATATACATAATTGCATGTTTACTTATCATTTATCATGATTAAACATAGTGTAACAATATCTTAATATGATTCATATGTAATTAGTAAGACGTTGTTATAACGATAATCATTATATATATCGTTTCAAGTTTCTTAATTCAATAAACACAATTTTATGTATATAACTCATTGTTAAAATACCTAATGAGATACTTGCTTATCATAATATCATGTTAACTATATATATAATCATATATATGTCATCATATAGTTTTTACAAGTTTTAACGTTCGTGAATCACCGGTCAACTTGGGTGGTCAATTGTCTATATGAAACCTATTTCAATTAATCAAGTCTTAACAAGTTTGATTGCTTAACATGTTGAAAATACTTAATCATGTAAATATCAATTTCATTTAATAAATATAAACATGGAAAAGTTCGGGTCACTACAGTAACCCACCCTTGTTCCTGGCAGTGATTCTAGCAGTAAGTTCGATGAAGAAGAATGAGATGATATGGATTTGAGGGCAGCAAGTGCGATTCGTTTGTGTCTTGCAAAGAACGTGCTTGCAAATGTGCACGGGTTATCAACGACAAAGGAGCTTTGGGTTAAACTAGAGCAGTTGTACCAGGGCAAGGGCATCTCAAATCGGTTGCGTCTTAAAGAACAATTTCATACTCTGCGTATGGATGGGGGTTCAAAGATTTCAGATCATCTAAGTATTCTTAACGGTATTGTTTCGGAACTGGAGGCTATTGGAGTTAAAACGGATGATGAAGATAAAGCTTTGAGGTTGATATTATCTTTATCATCGTCCTATGAGCACATGAAACCTATTCTAATGTACGGGAAAGAAAAGGTAACGGAGTCTCATCATCAGAAGCTACGGTACTATTGTGTTCGGATAGGCAGAAGAGAAACTCTAGAAAGAATCTGACATGCTGGAAGTGCGGTAAGACTGGGCATGTAAGGGTTAATTGTCCAGGTGGAGTTAATCCGGCAAATGGCTCCAAAGATGCTAACATTGTCTCCGTCGTTACGGAGAGTGACGAATTCTTCTGAAGTCACGTCATCCTCATGGTGTGTCCGCGCCACCATGGAAAGGGATGTTCGTTAGCGGTTCCACAATTGCACATGGGCATTGGTTTGGCGTTTATGCAGGTTGTGTGGTGAAAACGGATGTTGTAGCTGATGAAACTTCCGGGGAAAGCCAAACAGGAAGTTGCACCATAACAGTTCAGCTGGGTATACAACATGTGCCGATATAAAATGCTTGAAATGTGATATTTTAAGTGTTATACTCTTTATGGTGGAGTATGATAATTCTGTTTAGAGTTATGATTGTCTGTTATGACAATGATTGTCGGGTCTTGACAATGTTCGATGAAGATGCAAATTTTATTTCTTGGGTTAGAGGTAATGTCAGCGGCATGAAGATGAGGATCTTGAAGTTGTCGTCGAAGAAGCATCTACGTCGGTTTTTTTTGCAAAGTGGAAGCATGGTTATCTTCTTCTATCCAAAAGGTGGAGATTTGTTGGTTATAGTTTTGGTTAGAAGAAATGTATATGATTGCTTTGTATTTGTGAATGGATGTTATCCCACATAGGTGGGAGGAAGAAGTGGGAAGGGGGTGACTTGGTTATAAAAGGAGTGTTAAGCCTCACTTTTAAATTGCACAAATCAATACACTTTAAGTATTTGATTATTTCTTTCTTTCTTACCCTTGTTTGAGAGTTGTATTAGTTAAATATTTTGGAGAGTGTAGTTAACTTAAGAGAGTCGTCTATATCATTGTAACAATTTGTGATATAGTGTATTTCTCTCTTTGGGGGCCGGTGGTTTTCTCCTGTTTTGGAGTTTCCACGTTAAATCTTGTGTTGTGTTGTGTTCTTATTTCTTTACTATTATTGTTTGACTGGGTGGTGGGAATTAGTGAATTAGTGAGATCGTAATTTCCTAACAGAGCAATCCATTGACACTTTACAGTTCAGTCAGACATAAGGTATACATTTAAGATCTCAACACAACATTATGTGGTCACCATTACTACCATATCAATAAAAGAGATTAAACAACTATTTTCCTTGGGAGAGTAAACTAGTGATCATTATTTAATTTTATAAAATAAAATAAAAGAAATGAGAAAGGACAACGGACCAATAGGATACAAAAGCAATGATCATTTCTTAGTATTACCTTTTCAATTTTTCATTAATGATATTTGATTTATACAACAAATCATCATGCGTACCAGAGAAATCAGATAACTTGACGGGTCAAAAGTATCCAACCTAACACAATCTTCATAGCCTGTCTCTTGGTAAATGGGTTGGCACATTGGTCTCAAGTGATTTTCAAGTTGAGTGTTGGTTTCTGGTCCAACATATCAAATTCAAAAGTTACTTTTGGGTTGGCGGATCTACCTATTAACTAGAACATTGACCCGAGTCCGACCCAAAAAATTAAATGGGTTGCCAAGCCTGGGGAGAGTAGGTTCGGATGTATTTACAAATGTTGTATGCTGGAAACTTGGGATGATTATAGGTACTGATGATATATTCATTACCCGCAAATAATCAAACATTGCAAGCCACAAACTGGCCATAAAATGTCATAGCCGGTACTTATATTCCTGTATTATCATCATGTTTTTAAACAGGGGCGAATTTGGTGTGGGGAGCCCGCCGCCAGTCGATTTCGAAATTTTAGTGTAAAAATTTGAATTTTTTTTTATTTTGCCCCCAACCCAAAAGTCATTTGCCCCATAACCTACATATTTTGCCTCAAAACCTTCAAATTTTGCCCACAATTCTCTAAATTTTGCCCCAAAACCTTCAAATTTTACCCACAAACCTTCAAATTTTATCCAAAAACCTCAATATTTAGCCTAAAAACCTCCAATTTTTACCCAAAAAACTCCGTATTTAGCCTAAAAAAGTTGCTACGGTTTAAAAAAAAATTCGCCCCCTGTGAAGAAAAATCCTACTTCCGCCACTGTTTTTAAACCCATACCACAGGCACAATCCTGTTTGTATGGTAGAACAGTAAGCATTTTTTTTTTTTTTTTTTCATACCAAATTCAACGAGCAATGGATCTTATATTGCATCCTCGTGATGACCTGAAAACAGAACAACAGTCAGTCAGACTAGAATCATATGTACACGATAACTAAGTAGTAAGTAGCTATGAAGCCATTAAACATTATTATGAACAGCGGTTGCCTCTCCTTAGCAATATGTGAAGGAACATGCAACAGACAGAGACAAAAATAACAGGTTCCTGAAGAAATGAATAAATCAACTGAATTAGGGATAAAGAGAATACAACCAATATCATGTGGGTGTTAATCTTCTATAGACCTGAAATGGTATGAAATCTAATTAAAGGGCACTTGTCTTAAGTGCTTGTTAGTCTAAATGTATAAGAGCATTCAAAGTAAACTATAATTATGCAGAAGTTTATATTAAAAAATCAGATCAAATAAAAAGGAAACAAAATAATCAACTCGATTATTAGATAATAGTTTCATCTGTCTATATAACGCCCCTATTAATTAACCGAACCAATTTAGGATTCAAAACCCATATTGGTTGGTTTCACCACTTGGACTATTATCAGCTTCTAAATTCCATATATCAGACAACTCGTCAACACGAACACCAAAATCTGGATATTCATAGCCTCCAACATCATTCCAAATCTCGTTACTCCCACCGGGCATTTCAGCAACCGTCTCAAACTCTGACCTCCATATATCTTCCTGTTTAACCAAACACTCGTCACTCAAATTCACTGGAGACGATAAAAAGTATTCAGTTGGGGCTTCAAAATCCAAATCAAACACACTTTCTTCTTTTATAACAAGATCTTCATTTTTATCCGAATCAACATGAACTTGTAATGGTAAAACTTCACTGTGTATATCAAGATTTCTTACCGTATCATCAACCGGATCATGTTCTTGATTCGTAACAAACTTCCGAACCTTCCTTGAAGAAGAAATTTGTCCTTGTTTCTTGAATTGTGGGGTCTGAAAAACTTTAGCTAGAGATGAGACCATCTGCTTCTGCCTATCTTCAGCAGCTTGAAGCTTTTCGTTCACTGATTCAATATATTGATGGGTCCCACGTTGCTGCTGTTGCAAATTGATAACTTCTTGCATCATTTCAAACTTATCTTTATGCAACTTTTCTATTTCGGCTTCGATTGAAAGCAAGTTTGCTTCTTCATAACCCTGTTGAGACTGAAGCGACTTGCGCCTTTGAATGTTTCTCAAAAGATGTCGTTTTCCTCGCACGAAACTTTCACAAGCAAATTCCCACCTGTCGGTATCAACCTTGCGAAATCCCTGAACTCAATTAGCCATAAAAATATTAAACAACCGCCAACATAATATACATTATAAAGATAAAATATATTATCACCGTAAAAACTATAACTGTTATACAAAAGCATATGCAAACCATAAACAGGAGGAAGATTGTCAGCAAATCACATCAAGAACAATCCAAGTCACATACGAAAACATACGCAATCGTGTAATCCTGAGAGCAACTTAGTCAAAAATATAACTGAAGAATGAAGATTTTACCATACACGAAATCTATCTGCAACATGGTCCTTAAGCAGCGCATCTCATTAAAACAATGCTATACAGTGAAGAAAGTCAGTACATTTCTTGATAAACACAATAGTAATATTAACAAAAGGTTCAAATGAATTAAGTTACTCATCGAATTATCAATCGAATTTATTGTAAGCTATTTATTTATAAGCAAAGAGAGCAGCAAATTATCCAAGTAACCAACTCGAACTGTAATTACAAAAAAATCCTTCTTCATTATCTACATTTCATACAGAATTACATTGCAAAATATACAATAGGCTAGGAACAAGAGATAACTTACAAAAAAGCCATAAACTAAGCTACATAAGTATAAAACATGGAATAATTGACAAACAACGAAAAAATAAACATAGAAACAAATACAAAATAACATAATGACTATGGAGTCAAGTATAAAAAGCAATTATATACGCACATATGTGTTAAGTTGTCGAACAAAGCTTGACATATTGTTATGCTTGAAATTCCTTGGCAAGATAATCCTCGCAAACTCAAACGGGTCCCACACAACAAAGCTTGCACCAGTATCACTCCATGAGATGATCAGGTCTAGCCCCGGGTCATCCACCAAATCATAAGTTTTCGACAAAAATGGTGGGACTGGTGTCCCTTGTAAACAATCAAGTGGCTGTGGAACATGAACACCACCCTCACCATTTCCAATTTCTACATCATCATCTGTTACCAATTATCAAACAAAAAATTGATTACACAGAGAGTGAAGCATAGCAATTCTAGTATCATTCGCTACGTATGCATACTACTACCATAACAAATCATATCCATATTACGTAAACTACAACTATATACATATATACCAATCTGCCTCCAACTGTGTGGCCATGAGGAAACCCGCCCCCCAACTGTGTGGCCATGAGGGAAACCCGCCCCCCAATTGTGTGGACAGCTGTTAGGATCACCCAGTCACTTAACCACCCACGAGTTCATCTCCTAGACAGTTATAGTTATACCCGCCCCAACGGTAAAACCCTCTCCCCTTTACCCAACGCGATGTGAGAAAGGTGACATGAGTGGAACTTCATGGGCATGGATGAAATTGTGGGTTAATATGTAGTTAACGGGGTCGAACTCCTGAACTCCTTTAAAAGAGGCAGGCACATCACATCACAACTTTTACATATATTTATTAAAATAGAAATACCAACCGTAGGAAACGGACAGGGGACGTGGGTGCTGAAACGATGGGCTGCTTTTACAGAAACGATCCATGGGTTGAAATGAGGAAGCAGGGTAGGGAAATATATAGTGAGGGTTGATAGATTATAATTGTGTACATATAAAATTATATAATGGTAATGATATATATATATAGGTATTGTGTATATGCACTGTTCATTGTTGGTATTGATAAAAAATCTTGAGAGGCGGTGGAGATTTGGCACTGTTCATTGTTGTTGGTATTATGAAAACAGAGTGAAGTATCAAGGTTAGAGCAGGAAGAGTTGGCAGATATTTTTTGTTGAACGGGATTTTTACAACTGTTTGATATTTTAGATACGATGTCGTTTTGTTGCTTATGGTTTAAGGCTTTATATTAGCCAATCAGGTTGTAGATTTTGGTAGGTCGAGAGAAATCCTGCAGAGTGTTAGCGGGGCCAGGGAAATAAATATAATGTAAAGTAATATCTTTGATTTGTGATTGTTCTAGATGGTCAATGATAAAAAGGCCACGTAGTCAAAATAAGTGTATGAGTACGTGGCATTTATTCGTTGGTTAGGAACTTAGCATTTATATTTAATTTGTAAATAATAATTTTATAATAATAATAATAATAATAATAATAATAATAATAATAATAATAATAATAATAATAATAATAATAATAATAATAATAATAATAAAGATAAAGATATAATGATGTTTTAATTAAACTCCATTGATTTTTTAAAATATCTACCATAACTAATAAATCGTTGTTTTGAATAACAAAAATTTGATTTTGGTATATGCAATTTGACTCTTACAAGTCAAACCAAATTGGCTTAATAATAATAATAATAATAATAATAATAATAATAATTAAAAGATATAAAGATGTTTAAATTAAAGTCCATTGATTGTTTGAAATATCTACCATAACTAATACTATAATTCGTTGTTTTGAATAACAAAATTTTGATTTTGGTATATGTAATTCGACTGTTACAATTCAAACCAAATCGGCTTTTTTGTAGCAAAAATTATGTACTCTTATGAGTCATGACTCTGCTTAATAATACAACTGAATTTTATTATTCAAAGATAATATGTATTTTAGTTGTTTGTTTGTTTTGGCCCTTCCAAACTGCTCGCTAGGGGTATGAGTTTTTATATAATTTTTTCTGTTCGAAAAAAAAAAAGATAATAAGCATTTTGTAGCATATGAAGCATTATGATTTTTCATAACTGAACCAAAACTTTTAATTAATATAGAAGAATTAACTAAAGATATGTTTATGTGTTCAATATAGTTAATTGTGGTTCTATTTAACGGTTTAAGCCTTCTTACGTAAATCAACTTAAAATCGATTGGCACCTAGAATAATTGGTGTTTGTTGGCTTACGGTCTAGCTTTCTTGTTTTAGTTAGCTAGTTGGTCGTTTGTTGGTCTGCTATGTGTGCTAGTAGCAGCTGCACTTTGATGTAATCATTTTTTTTTATCTTAAAAATATTTGTCGAGGTAACTCTTTACCAAAAAAAGTTTAATTAATTTCTAAAAAATTTATGCATATTGTTGTATGAACATTGTTATGTTTAGTGGTTAATTTTCTATTAGTGATACCTTTCGAAATTATTAATCCTATATACTAATTGTGGTCCAAAGTTTGGTCGTTTCAACAAGCTGAAAACGACACCACACAACAAATTTTCAAAACTGCCCCCAACTTATATTAAATGTACACATTTTTCAGCGGTAAAATAAGTAAAATCGCTATTTTATAAAAAAGATTTAAACAAACTCCACCCAAATTTTCAACGGACCGTATCTTCCCTCTCGCCGGGAGTTAAATTTTTCCGACTTCACTGTTCAACTCGAAATAATTTTACAAACACAAGCAACTAACTATGCCCGAAACTGACTGTTTTTAAAAAAAATGCTAAATATTTCGTGATATATGTACACGTATAATAAACAGCTATTCTTTTCCCTTTTAATGCGATTTTCCCGGCGTTAAAAACGCGGAGTCCATTGGTGTTCTAGGTACTAAGCACGTGTTTCCAATCATACCCGTAACAACACGTTTTTAATTCTGTAAATACATAACGCTACGTTAAATATGAATACGCAATCCGAAATGCCCGGCCGCATCGCGAAGGCTGGTATTTTTATAGTTTCTCAAAATTGCCACGTGGTAATACCTTTGGAAGTTACTGTCATATGAAACGGTAAAATGAGTCGTTAGTCGGCGAAAATATCAAAACAACCACAAAAGACAAAATTACCCTTATAAAACAATCATGAAGCTGAAAAATATCTGCTTTGACTTTCTAAAGTCAAAAACAATTGTGTGATTAACCTAATTAGTTGGCTGATGAGGATACAAACGTCATTTCAATGCTAGATTCAGTGACCGTATGATGACCAATTACGTTACAAAATGCCAGGTTTTTCACATGACAAAAGTGTCGTTATCACAAAAAACCATAAAGGCTAGTTAACCAATCATATAGAATACCCGTACAAAGTTAATTTATTAGAAATCAACATTGGAAGGTCACATGTTTGAGACTACTTTTTGAATGTTTTGTTTCTTTTAGGATGTTGATACATACAATGAATTTTTGATACATACAATGAATTTGCTACTTAAGAAAAATTCGGTAAACATTTTCCCTTTACTCCTACAAATATGCGTTTAATACGACATATTTGGAGAGTTTAAGGGAAATGTTGCCGGATTTTTCTGAACTGGTAAATTAGTTGTATCGACATCTATAGCTGAGACAAATTGTTTAGAGAGTGAGTTAGGTTTCCTTTCATAGTTGGATTACCTGGCCTTGATTATAAATATAACAAGTTATTATACTATAAAAGTTTTTGGTTGTTGTTAACTTGATTTAATTAGGTAGTATCTGTATTGATAAGAGTTGGATTCATATATGACATCAACTTGATCTTGCTTTTTGTACTGGTCTTGTTGTCTTTGTTGAGGGGTGTAAAAACTATTTGAATCATGAAGGTAAGTGTAGTTTCCCTTGTAAAAAGTCTGGTAATATGAGAAGACATACACCTGAAGATATTTGTGCACATAAAATACAATTTGGGTTTGAACCCACTTATAAGATCAGGTGGCATCATGATGAACAATTGAACATCCACAACCTCCAGTAGTACACGCTAGTGTTGTGTACAAGGGTAGGGACAATATTCTAAAATTAAATATATGTGATTGTGTGGTCCCAAATGTTTCCCCTCACTTCCCCCAACATGTTCTTCCGTCTTGATTCTACCAATATCAAGAGGGAATCACTTTTTTAGGGGGGAAGTAGATTTTTTTCGTTTTTTTTTTAATTTTTTTTTCAAGCATCAAGATCACATGAAAATATGAACATTTAAAAAAGACAATTTGTGATGAATGTTATTATTTTGGTGGAAAAACATTCGAAGAAAATAATGAAAACATGCAGCATGTGTAATGTTTTTTTGCTGAGTTTTTTTTAGGGTTTAAAAATTAAGGTTTAGTAATTAGGGTTTAGAAATTAGGGTTCAAAAATTAGGATTTACCTATTAGGGTTTAGAAATTAGGGATTAGGGTTTAGAAATTAGGGTTCAGGGTTTAGAAATTAGGATTTAGATTGAATTTTTAACACGAACGGTTTAGAGTTTAGGGTTTAGGGTTTTGGGACTAAACACAAAGCACTAAACCCTAAACTCTGAACTCTAAATCGGGCAAAATTTTGAAAAAAAAAAACTTCATATAAGATGAAAGAAAACAACGTTCCAAAAATATTATTAGGAATAACATTACTCATGATGAATGTAATCAATTATTTCTTCGATCATTTTCCCGCCTAAATATTAACATTCATCACAACATCACAAAGTGTCTTTTTTAAATGTTCATATTTTCACCTAAACTTGATGTCTGCAAAAAAAAAAAATTTATTTCCCCCAAAAAAAGTGCTTCCCTCTTGATTATGACCATATTGTTGTAAATTTAGTAGTTAAATATGGATGGTAATTAGTCAAATATGAATAGTAAAATTTGTACTATATATATGTGCATAATGTAAGTTACAAAAACACACATATACATTAAATACATCACACCTCTCTTCAACCTCTTTCGCTCCTATATCTGCTACAACACATATCTCTTTTATTGGTTCTTTCAATTTGAATATATTGAACCAGGCCACTAAAGGTAGTTATAAGCCTACTGAAATATAACACGTTATCAGCACGAAGTGCTCCGTATAATCAAGGTTTATCTAAGCACGCACACGTCACTAATCAAGGTAAGAAATTATCTAACTTTTATTAACTTCACTAACATTTATATTTATGTTATTTAAGTTATATATGGTCGGTTATACTGCCTGAATTATATTTCTGTAATCTAACTTTTATTAACTTCACTAACATTTATATTTATGTTATTTAAGTTATATATAGTCGGTTATACCGCCTGAATTATATTTCTGTGTGTGTGTGTGTGTGTGTGGGGGGGGGGGCAACCACCATGGGGAACAACCACCCTCAACGAGTTAACTAGCCGAAGTCTTTGTCACGGATAATATGGTTATCCCGCCCCATTTGCGAGATGTGTTTTGGATTTCCAATAATCCAAGTTTCAACGAAAATGAAGAGGAAGACATGGACGAAGAAGAAGGGTAAGTTTTTTGTTGGGCTTGTTTGATAAACAATTTGTTTAATGTTTAAACTTTATTCGGATGTGTAATTATGACTTATATTTCGGATGTTTAATATTTGAACATTTAATGTAATTTTGATGTTTGGACTCTTATTTAATGTTGTTGTGGCATTTTGTAAAGTCTATCGTATTCGTAAAGCATGTTTAATGATTTGAAACGTGCCGTTTTTTACGGGTGGTAAAATACAGAATTTAAAGCAAAAAAAAAAAACAACAGTCTTTCGGGACGACATGTCGTCCCTGAAAGGTTATCCGAAAAGAGTAATTAATCTTTTTAATCGATTTATTGAATAAATATTATTTTATTTTAATTTTCTAGGAGGACTTGTCGTGTCAGAAAGTCGTTCGCAAAAAAAAGGTAAATAAACAATATTAATTGATTGATAAATATAAAAATATATAATTATTTATCTCTCCGGACGACATGTCGTCCCTAAAAGTTGTCTGGAAAGATCGTCCTCTATTCCAGTTGAAAAGGTCAAAGTGGGGCCACCGTCGTCTAGAAAAAAACATCTTTCGTCCGGAAAATTCTTTAGGCACGAGCTATTCGGGACGACATATCGTCCAGCGGCGGAGCCAGGAAATTTTTTTCACCGGGGGCGAATTATTTATTTTAAAACGTAGGGATTTTTTTGGCAATATATGAAGGTTTTGGGGCAAAATATAGAGTTTTTTGAGCAAAATGTTGGAGGTTTTTGTGCAAAATAAGAAGATTTTGGGGCAAAATATGAAGGTTTTGTGGCAAAATATGAAGGGTTGGGACAAAAAAAATAAAATCACCGGGGGCAAAATCAAAAAATCGAAAAAATTTGCACTAAAAATTACAAAGCTAGTGGGGGCGGGCGCCCCACCCTGCCACTTTATAAGTTCGCCCCTGATGTCGTCCCTAAAGCTTTTTCGGAACGACATCTCGTTTGCAAAGGATCAAAATATCGTATCTAAAGGTCGGTTTTCTACTAGTACTAGGTTCATTTCTTTTTCTTACCTGGTGCAATGGCTACTGGGATTACTTGTGTCACGTGTCTAAACAGTTTCCTAGTTTTCATATAGTTATAAGAGAAGCCGTTCCAAAAAAAGATAGTTATAAATGAAATGGAATTATTAAATCATGGTCTCATTGTTCTTTAACTTGGAACTATTTGTTAATAAGTTGCTTTTGAAAGCAAACTACAGTTCAAAATTCCATACTATCTTGCATCATTAGAATATTTTATTTTACCAAATGGCTTTTGACTTAGTCGTATTGAGAAGTCCCTCTAACCTTGAGGTAGTTTGTTCGAGTCCTGTTTAGGATTTTATTCATATAAAATTATGTAGGGTGCGTGTTGGTCCCTTGAATAACAACAGGAGTATTGTAGAGGGGAGGTGAATACAATTTCTTTCAATTAACTAACCAATTAAACACAGTTTAGTATTCAAGCATGTAATGTAAGTAGATTCAAGGGTAATTTTTTAACTGTTATTCTTTATTGATTAAATCACAAAGAATTACAACTGTCCTTGGCGGAATGATAGTTGGTTGATACAGATTTACCTATGTATAGCTATGAGGATAAACTTAAAGCTATTACAAGTTTTGGACTCTAAATAACAAAACTCACACCACTAGTTGTTACAATAGTGGATACAACAATTTATAGTAGTCCTATTAACCGTGTAATGGTTCTATTGTCCACTGGTACATAGGATGTCTGTACTTGTGGGGACAACTGCATCAGAGAGCGTGCTCTCCTCTTTCCTCTTTGGTAGCTATTTACAGGAACACCCCAATTCGGTTTGGCACCACTATTTGTTTAAACAAATAGAATGTTGTGTTCCCTAGGCATTGACAAAGTATAGCACATGTCTGCACATGCGTTAAACTTCTGCATTCTCACGTGGTCTTGTAAGGTCACTTATCAGCCGCCGACGCGTGTCCTTTCCTGTTCAACTTTGTCTTTGACTTCTGTTGAATAATACAATTGATGTAGACCACTCAGGAAACCACCATGCTTATAATGGAGCATGGTTGTCTTGTGTTGTATGCTGTTTTCCAGGTTTACTGGTTCTTCTTATGCTGAGTCACTTGATATTCTTGAATTGCTGAGTACTCATCCAGTGCTGATTCGAAGAATACACTCTACCTTGTGCTGGTAGACTAGACAGCATACTGAACACTTGACACAATAATATTTGATATCTATACATAAACAAACTTGTGCTAGCTGCACATAACATTTTAGTGCAAATAAATTACAGTTTTGCCATAATTAAATCCTTAATTATTTTGGAGACTCAATAATCTCCCCCTATTTGATGATGACAAAACTTATGACATTTAGAGAAAAACACTAAAGCAAGTACTGAGGGACCTAATGAAAAATAGGCAGTAAATTTGTCCCTTTTAAGTTTGTTTTTGGGATCTTTTGCTGAGTTATCTATATCATATAACTTGATATGATTTTGAAGATTAACTCATTTCATCTTCATTACAACAGAGTATATACAGTAATTACAAAACATCATAATGAAAAATGAAGTAACAAAAGATACAATTTAAGCACTAGAAGGCTATCTGTCTTTATCTTTAACCTTTTCTAGTTCATCACCAGATAGCTCTTCTTCTTTCACTTTCAAGGCAGCCCAGGCTTCAGGAAACAAGTAAGGCAGCTCAGCAGGGTTATAAACTGGAACATGAGGAGGTAGAATGATGGGATCTCTTCTGTGTAGCGACCCGACCAAATCATGTTTGACGGCGCCGTCTACGTAGGTCCCATTACATGGTCATAAGTCTTTAAGATAACGTTTGACCGAAAAACATGTCGCATTCATTTCATAAGTATGGATGTTTCAAGGTTTACAAAGTAGTTCGACAACTAGTTACATAACAAAGTTTAAAGTACAATGAAACATATGCGACACAATTTGAAAGTAGTCAAAAGACGCTCCACGAATGCAAGTATACTCGACATCCAATGCAAGTATCAAAAAGAATGAGCGGAAGCATGTATCATTAAGCATTCAAGGACCTGAGAAAACATAAAAGAATCTGTCAACGAAAACGTTGGTGAAATCATAGTTGTATGCATAAAGTATATTTGTATCACAAGGTTTAGTATAAATCGTTTATCAAGCGTATACATCTCAAAAGATGTGTTTGTATCACGAGCACCCAATTATCAAACTTAACTGGATCTTACCTCTGCATAATAGTGTTAGAACCTACACTATACATCAAAAGTACGTTTCATTCATCTGAATGAGGGTTCGTCAAACCCGCATGGCCACACAACATAATTTCTCGCTTACACTCTACAAGTGTAACTAATGATAATTGAACTTGAGGATTTTCGTTCTAACTCGTATGTATCTTTGCTTTCGTATAGTATTCAAAGTATCAAAGTATGAAAAGTATATATATACATGTGAAAAGTATATATAAGTATGTAATGTATATGTTTTCTCATCCCACGATTTTAAAAGTATAAAAGTATTTGAGAAGTGGGGCTATGATCTAACCTTGAGTGTAGGAAAGTAAATTTACTCCAACAAGTAACGTGTGCAAGTACAATGCTAGTCTCGACCTAAACAAATAGGTTGTATCAATAACGATAGTCACGATTGGTCAAAGATGTTCAATTAGTCCTATGGCTCAATACGACTCGATTATGTAGCATGTGAATCAAATTGTCAAGTTTCATGCAAGATACAAATATAGGATCATGTTAGAAAGATCGCATAATCATTCGGTTAAGTTTGACAAAAAGTCAAACTTTGGTCGGTCAAAGTCAACGAAAAAGTCAACGCGTTCGGGTCGGGTCTCGAACTATTTTTCTATGCTAGCTATTCATATATAAGCATGTTAGAACAAGTCTCATGTGAATCGGAGGTCCATAGAGTGCCAAACATTTTTCATATAATTGACATATAGGTCAGAAGCTGGACACGCCTTAGGTCGCGCCGCGACCCAAGGCTGCGGTGCCGCGGCATTTAACGGGTGCTGGTACCTGGTCAGTTTCAATTGTTCAAGTCTTTTTCCGAACTTCGATCAAACACAAATCACAAACCGTAAACACTTATGACACGCATCTTATATCGTTGGAAAGGTAATTTGACAATGAACACAACTAAATACATTTTACCAACCAAAACCTTATTTGCAATAACCGACTTTTCAAAACAAATGATCAATCAATGCACACATTTAATGATTCAAATTTTACAAGTGCACATTTATGATTCGGGCATTTAATGCATACATAAAACACGCCGTTGTGTAGGTAATCAAGAATACAATACGACTAACTACTTACTAACAATAATTCATGGCATTCAATGTATCAAATATTCATTTCAAGCTTATCAAACCCTAACCCAAATTCACCAAAATCACTAATCAAGTTTATGGAGTTTTCTCAAGCAACCTACACATCAAATTGAAGCTAGTGATACTAGGAACACATTTAATACATGCATTTATAACATTTAACAACATTCAAACAACCAAATCACCAAATCAAGCACACCAAAGTTCATACTCAAGCTAGTTACTTCAAATAACAAAATTGAACATATAAATTATATATTCATGTTAGACTTGAGCCATAGACACTAATTAACAACTTTATAAGTTAAAAACATCAAGAACACAAAATCTAGTGATTTTAGAAAGTTACCCAAATGTAATGAAATCGGTATGGAATCGAAGAGGAAGTTTCAAGGATTCCAAATATGTAATTTATTTTGTGAAACACTTGCTAGATCTTGGATGGATGATGAGTTCTTTGTTTGAAGATTTGAGAGAATACTTGAAAGTATTAAATGAAAAGGAAAAATGAAATGGATAGAATGAATGGATGAGAAAGGGTGTTGACCCTTTGACCTAGTCAAAGGTTTGGCACTTTGGCAAGCTTGGTCCCTCTAGTTTCATTCGGGTGCGTGAATTACCTAAACGAGATAATTTAAAACGCGTATTAACGGGAGATGTTATAATTACATAACGGAATTTAAAATAGTATGACGGAAAGGTAAACGGAAAAAGGCGGGATGCTACATTACCAACTCCTTAAAATAAATTTCGTCCTGAAATTTAAGCAGGCGTAGTAATCGTTGTTTCTTCCTCGGGATCTTGCGTTTCCGGAACCGGGAATAAGTGAGGGTATTTCTTTTGCATTTGGTCTTGCCTTTCCCAAGTAAACTCGGGTCCCCTTTTGGCGTTCCAACGGACTTTAACAATTGGAATTCGGCTTTGTTTCAATGTCTTGACGGAGGTGTCCACAATTTCAACCGGTTCCTCCACAAAATGAAGTTTGTCATCAATAGTAAGTTCCTCGAGAGGGATGACGATATCGGGTTCGACAAGACACTTTTTCAAGTTAGATACATGGAAGGTAGGATGAACGGAGTTCAATTGAGGCGGAAGATCTAAACAATAAGCAACGGTTCCAATACGCTCCAAGATTTCGAAAGGACCAATATACCGCGGATTTAATTTCCCACGTTTTCCAAAATGAATTACACCTTTTCAAGGCGCGACTTTTAACATTACTCGGTCACCGAATTGAAATTCGAGGTCGTTGCGTCTTTTGTCGGTATAGTACTTTTGACGACTCCGGGCCGTCCGAAGCCTATCTCGGATTTGTACGATCTTCTTGGTGGTTTCGTGGATGAATTTGGGTCTGGTGATTTGTACGTCACCTACCTCGGCCTAGCAAAGAGGTGAACGACATTTTCGGCCATATAGCGCTTCAAAAGGTGCGGCTTTAATACTCGCGTGATAACTATTGTTGTAAGAGAACTCGGCGAGAGGTAAGTGCTTGTCCCAAGCTTTTCCAAAATCAACCATGCAAGCTCGTAACATATCCTCCAAGGTTTGAATTGTGCTTTCACTTTGTCCATCGGTTTGGGGATGATATGCGGTGCTCATGTCTAAACGCGTTCCCAACGCTTCTTGTAATGTACGCCAAAATCTAGAAACTAAACGGCCATCTCGGTCGGAGATAATCGATAAAGGTACACCGTGTCGGGCTACAATCTCCTTAATGTAAAGTTGTGAAAGTTTCTCCATTTTGTCGGTCTCCTTCATGGCGAGAAAGTGTGCAGATTTGGTGAGACGGTCAACAATAACCCAAATGGTATCATAACCGCCCGTCGTTTTTGGTAGTTTGGTGATAAAATCCATCGTTATCCTTTCCCACTTCCATTACGGGATTTCGGGTTGTTGAAGTAACCCGGACGGTCTTTGGTGTTCGGATTTGACTTTGGAACATGTCAAACACTTGAAAACATAAGTAGCTACGTCCCTTTTGATGTTCGGCCACCAATATTGTTGTTTAAGGTCGTGGTACATCTTATTAGCACCGGGGAGAATCGAGTATCGTGACTTATGGGCTTCATCTAAAATAAGACTTCGTAGGTCCCCATATCTAGGCACCCAAATCCTTCCGGCGAAATATCGAAGTCCGGTCTCCCTAACTTCGAATCAAGAGACGAGAATATTTAAGAGCTCATGTGAAACGTTTTCATCCTTGAGAGCCTCATCTTGGGCTACCCGAATTTGGCTATTAAGGTTTGTGTGGATGGTAATGTTTAAAGCTCGTACCCGAAGAGGCACCGCTCTTTCTTTTCGACTTAAGGCATCGGCTACTACATTTGCCTTTCCGGGATGGTAACGAAGCTCGCAATCGTAATCGTTTAAGGTTTCAATCCACCTTCGTTGTCTCATGTTTAGTTGCTTTTGATCGAAGATGTGTTGAAGACTTTTGTGATCGGTAAAGATAGTACTCTTGGTTCCATAAAGATAGTGTCTCCACATTTTAAGTGCAAAGACAACGGCTCCGAGTTCGAGATCATGTGTCGTGTAGTTTCGTTCATGAATTTTGAGTTGTCGAGAAGCATAAGAAATGACTTTCGTTCGTTGCATCAACACACACCCAAAACCATGTTTCGAGGCGTCGCAATACAAAACAAAATCATCATTACCTTCGGGAAGTGACAAGATAGGAGTGGTGGTTAGCTTCGTTTTTAAGATTTGAAATGAGGATTCTTGTTCGGTTGTCCAAACGAATTTTCTTCCCTTATGAGTTAACGCGGTTAGAGGACGAGCAACCAAAGAAAAATCTTTGATGAATCTACGATAGTATCCGGCGAGACCCAAGAATTGACGAATGTGAGTAGGAGTAGTAGGAGTCTCCCATTTACTAATGGCTTCGATTTTTGATGGATCGACTTTAATACCTTGATCACTTACAACATGACCAAGAAATTGAACTTCCTTCAACCAAAATTCAAACTTGGAGAATTTGGCATAGAGTCATTCTTGTCTCAAGAGTTCAAGCACAAGTCGGAGATGTTGTTCGTGTTCTTCTTCGCTTTTAGAATAGACCAAGATGTCATCGATGAACACAATAACGAATTTCTCAAGATACGGTTTGCACGCGCGGTTCATAAGATCCATGAACACCGACGGTGCATTAGTGAGACCAAATGGCATTACAAGAAATTCATAACTACCATAACGAGTCCGGAAAGCAGTTTTGGAGATGTCTTCCCCCTTAACCCTTAATTGATGATAACCCGAGCGGAGATCGATTTTTGAATATACACAAGACACTTGTAGTTGATCAAAGAGGTCATCGATGCGAGGAAGAGGATATCGGTTCTTAACCGTCAATTTGTTTAGTTCATGTTAATCGATGCACATTCGTAGGGATCCGTCTTTCTTTTTAACAAACAAAATCGGAGCGCCCCAAGGTGAATGACTAGGTTGGATAAAACCACGATCAAGTAGTTCTTGGAGTTGACTTTGTAATTCTTGCATTTCGGATGGAGCGAGTCTATATGGTGCACGTGCTACGGGTGCGGCTCCCGGAATAAGATCGATTTGGAATTCAACCGGTCGATGAGGTGGAAGACCCGACAATTCGTCGGGAAATACATCGGAATAGTCACTAACAATTGGCACATCATCGATGTGCTTTTCATCGGACTCGACTTTCTTAACGTGAGCAAGGATCGCAAAACAACCCTTACGGAGTAGTTTTCTAACTTTAATGCACGAAACGAGGTTGAGTCCGGTGCAACTCTTATCGCCATAAACAATTAAAGGTTCACCATTCTCGATTGGAATTCGGATTGCATTAAGATCACAAAGAATATGAGATTTCGTTTTGGCTAGCCAATTCATACCGATTATTACATCGAAGCTTCCTAGTTCCATGGGTATCAAGTCAATTTCAAACTCATTACCCAAAATGTTTAACGTACACCCCCGGTAATATGTGTCGGCACTCAATAGTTTCCAGTTGGCCACTTTAATGGTATAAGTGGTATCTAGTGGGAGTGGTGGAGTGCTAAAAGAATGAATCAAAGTCTTGGATACAAAACATTTATCGGCACCCGAATCGAATAAACAAGTAACATAAGTGTTGTTGAGAAGAAACGTACCCGTGACTAATTCATTGTCATCTCGGGCTTCCTCGGTGTTGATGTTGAAAGCTCGGCCGCGTGTGTTGGGGTTGGCTTTCTTCTTCGGGCATGCATTTCTATAGTGACCCGGTTGGCCACATTCATAGCAAACACCCGGTCTTGGTGCATTGGGCCCCTTTTGAGCAACGGGAGCGGTGTTTCTACATTCGTGGGCCAAATGGCCACTCTTTTGACACTTGATGCAATACGGCCTTCCACATTCATCCAAATGATGTTTGTGGCACTTGTTACAAAACGGTAAAGTTTTGGCATAACCTTTCTTACCGTCGGGAGTGAAAGGCTTCTTAGCGGGGTTGTTGTTGTAGTTGCTTTATTGAGAGGGTTCCCACTTTCTTTTGTTGCCGCCCGTTTTATCCTCGACCTTAGGAGCCGGCACTACTACTTCATCCACCGTTTCTATTAATTGGCGGGCCATGTTCAAAGCGGCTTGATGATTAGCGGGTTTGGAGGACATCACACCTTGTTTGATGCTCTTTGGAAGACCATCCATATAGAGTTCAACCCTTTGAGATTCGGGGTTCATGAGATTAGGACACATCAAGGATAGCTCGGCGAAGCGTTGGTTATAGGCCTTGAGATCGTTTCCGACTGCCTTCAAAGTTCTTAGCTCTTGTTCGCGCTTTCGGGTTTCTTCTCGAGGGAAGTATTCAACAATCATCTTCTCCCTTAAGTCGGCCCAAGAGAGGGCATGAGCTTCATCGGTACCCACCGATTGAACATAGGTGTTCCACCACATGAGGGCGACACCAACGAAAGTGTGAGTGGAGTATTTGACCTTGTCTTGGTCCCGACAACCGCTTATGCTAAAGATGGCCTCCGTTTGTTCGAACCATCGAGTGAGAGTAACCGGTCCCCCGGTTCCATCATAAGTGTGAGGTTTGCACCCCATAAAAGCTTTGTAGGAGCACCCTTCGCTAGAGTTACCGGCCCCTTGGTTGTTGTTATCGTTGTTGTTGGAGGAGTGACCGGCCATTGCCGCCTCTACGGCGGTGGCCACCATTCGTTGTAGTGCTTGTTCGGGAGTCTCATGGCGTGGCACGCGACGAGGAGGCATTGTTCCTTCAAAACACAAGAATACCGTTGATTAGTATTTTCAATAATACTAATCATGATATGGAATAAAGATAGAGAGAAAATTTTCCTTGACTTGCCTTAAATTCTTTATGCCATAATATCGGAACGTTCATATGAGTCACCGTAATATAATCCCGGAAATTATATTACCCTAATTCATATGTGCATTCGACATTATTTCACTAAGTCAAGGTGGCGTGTCAATTAAATTAGTCAACGTGAGATTAAGGTAGAATAAGGATAGATATGAGTAGGAGAGTTCGAGTATAAATGCACAAGTAGTCAAGTAATTCCTACGTCAAGTCTATACGCCGGTTGTAGTCTAGACTCACCAATGTACCCTATAACTCGGGGTCGACACCAATGAACTCTAAATCCCTACAACTAATGCTCTGATACCATCTGTAGCGACCCGACCAAATCATGTTTGACGGCGCTGTCTACGTAGGTCCCATTACATGGTCATAAGTCTTTAAGATAACGTTTGACCGAAAAACATGTCGCATTCATTTCATAAGTATGGATGTTTCAAGGTTTACAAAGTAGTTCGACAACTAGTTACATAACAAAGTTTAAAGTACAATGAAACATATGCGACACAATTTGAAAGTAGTCAAAAGACACTCCACGAATGCAAGTATACTCGACATCCAAAGCAAGTATCAAAAAGAATGAGCGGAAGCATGTATCATTAAGCATTCAAGGACCTGAGAAAACATAAAAGAATCTGTCAACGAAAACGTTGGTGAAATCATAGTTGTATGCATAAAGTATATTTGTATCACAAGGTTTAGTATAAATCGTTTATCAAGCGTATACATCTCAAAAGATGTGTTTGTATCACGAGCACCCAATTATCAAACTTAACTGAATCTTACCTCTGCATAATAGTGTTAGAACCTACACTATACATCAAAAGTACATTTCATTCATCTGAATGAGGGTTCGTCAAACCCGCATGGCCACACAACATAATTTCTCGCTTACACTCTACAAGTGTAACTAATGATAATTGGACTTGAGGATTTTCTTTCTAACTTGTATGTATCTTTGCTTTCGTATAGTATTCAAAGTATCAAAGTATCAAAGTATGAAAAGTATATATATACATGTGAAAAGTATATATAAGTATGTAATGTATATGTTTTCTCATCCCACGATTTTAAAAGTATAAAAGTATTTGAGAAGTGGGGCTATGATCTCACCTTGAGTGTAGGAAAGTAAATTTACTCCAACAAGTATCGTGTGCAAGTACAATGCTAGTCTCGACCTAAACAAATAGGTTGTATCAATAACGATTGTCACGATTGGTCAAAGATGTTCAATTAGTCCTATGGCTCAATACGACTCGATTATGTAGCATGTGAATCAAATTGTCAAGTTTCATGCAAGATACAAGTATAGGATCATGTTAGAAAGATCGCATAATCATTCGGTTAAGTTTGACAAAAAGTCAAACTATGGTCGGTCAAAGTCAACGAAAAAGTCAACGCGTTCGGGTCGGGTCCCGAACTATTTTTTTATGCTAGCTATTCATATATAAGCATGTTAAAACAAGTCTCATGTGAATTGGAGGTCCATAGCGTGCCAAACATTTTTCATATAATTGACATATAGGTCAGAAGCTGGATATGCCTTAGGTCGCGCCGCGACCCAAGGCTGCCGCGCCGCGGCATTTAACGGGTGCTGGTACCTGGTCAGTTTCAATTGTTCAAGTCTTTTTCCGAACTTCGATCAAACACAAATCACAAACCGTAAACACTTATGACACGCATCTTATATCGTTGGAAAGGTAATTTGACAAGGAACACAACTAAATACATTTTACCAACCAAAACCTTATTTGCAATGACCGACTTTTCAAAACAAAAGATCAATCAATGCACACATTTAATGCTTCAAATTTTACAAGTGCACATTTATGATTCGGGCATTTAATGCATACATAAAACACGCCGTTGTGTAGGTAATCAAGCATATAATACGACTAACTACTTACTAACAATAATTCATGGCATTCAATGTATCAAATATTCATTTCAAGCTTATCAAACCCTAACCCAAATTCACCAAAATCACTAATCAAGTTTATGGAGTTTTCTCAAGCAACCTACACATCAAATTGAAGCTAGTGATACTAGGAACACATTTAATACATGCATTTATAACATTTAACAACATTCAAACAACCAAATCACCAAATCAAGCACACCAAAGTTCATACTCAAGCTAGTTACTTCAAATAACAAAATCAAACATATAAATCATATATTCATGTTAGACTTGAGCCATAGACACTAATTAACAACTTTATAAGTTAAAAACATCAAGAACACAAAATCTAGTGATTTTAGAAAGTTACCCAAATGTAATGAAATCGGTATGGAATCGAAGAGGAAGTTGCAAGGATTCCAAATATGTAATTTGTTTTGTGAAACACTTGCTAGATCTTAGATGGATGATGAGTTCTTTGTTTAAAGATTTGAGAAAATACTTGAAAGTATTAAATGAAAAGGAAAAATGAAATGGATAGAATGAATGGATGAGAAAGGGTGTTGACCCTTTGACCTAGTCAAAGGTTTGGCACTTTGGAAAGCTTGGTCCCTCTAGTTTCATTCGGGTGCGTGAATTACCTAAACGAGATAATTTAAAACGCGTATCAACGGGAGATGTTATAATTACATAACGGAATTTAAAATAGTATGACGGAAAGGTAAACGAAAAAAGGCAGGATGTTACATTCTGTGTGGGCCTTCACTAGTAGATTTCTTTCTTTTAGGCTTTTGAGAAAGAACTTCCTCTACGTTTACTACCGGTGCATTCTCAAATTTTGTTGCTTTGTTGAAGAGCTCTTGGAGTTTTGGCTTCAATATCTTTTTAATACCACTTTCAGTTTTACCAATGAAGTACTCCAATATCTCCATCTATTCACTGAATCCAAAGGTTCTCAAATCAGTGTAGTCTACCCTCTCTTGAATGTTATCTTCCCTCCTGATACTGAAAGCTCTTTTTGTGCCTCTGTGCACTTTGATGATCTTGCTGGGATTTGATCTCCTGGTCAGTACATCACCATACTTGCTCCTATAATAGTGATCAGATAGCTCAATTGTTCGTTCAGTTTCTATAGGAGCAGTAGCAGGTGCTTTCTCAGCAGCTTCCTGTTCATCAAGAGCTTTATCTTGTTCCTTAACAATAGCTTTGGCTAGCTTGAGGGACTCAGCCTCTTGCTTTCTATCAGCAGCCAATTTAGCTTCTACTTCCTGAAGCCTTACCCTTTCAGCATATTCAGCATCAGCATCCTCCCTTTTTTGCCTTTCAACTTCTAAGCCCAAAAGATAATCATCGGCAGTAATATTCAGGGACTTTGCTATTTCAATCATTTTCCTTCCCTCATCAGTTCTAAGGGCATCACGATACTGCCTTAGATCCATACCCAGTTGCCGAGCCTCATGAAATTGAGCTTTCTCTTCATCAGTATGTAGCCTTTGACCACTAATAGTGCTCCAAATAGTCATATAAATAGTCGCAATATCCTTCCAATATGTAAAGTTTTTAGTTGTAGTTGTTCTATTTTTAAGTTGTAATCGTTTATATTAAATAAGTGCGAAAACGGAAGATAAAAATGAAGATTTGAAGACGCAAACGTCCAAAATGCTCAAACGTACAAGTTACACTCCAAGTGATATAATTTATCGATGAATAACTTCTAAATATTGACAAGAGTACAAGTTGCAAAACGCAAAGTACAAGATATTAAATCATACGAAAAGACGTTCGAGAATCCGGAACCGAGACATAAACTGAGTATCAACGTACGAGACAATGGACCTAAAATTACAAGTCAACTATGCACAAGAATATAATATAATATATATAATTATATAAAATTATATATATTATATTATATATTAAAATAAACTCAGCAGCCCACGTTTAAATCAATTGGTGTGCTGGATTCTGAACCTCCACGATCGCGGAGCTGTATAGGGTAAAACCTCCACGATCGCGGAGCAGCCCTGGACACAATTGGCCTATAAAAGCTCGAGCATTCGGCCGATTTATTTACCCTTTTTTTTATCAATCTCTCTCTCATATAATATATATATATATATATATATATATATATATATATATATATATATATATATATATATATATATATATATATATATATATATATATATATATATATGTGTGTGTGTGTGTGTGTGTGTGTGTATATATATATATATATATATATATATAAAATATAAATTAGTTTAGTTTTATATTAGTTTAGATTAGGTAATGTAACGGTTATTTACGAGTTTTAAAGTCGGAGTTCTGTCCGTGTAACACTACGCAATTTGTGATGCCCCGTACAAAACCATCGTGTACGAATCATCAACGGCAGGATCATTACAAGGTCAAATACTATATGCTGTTTCAAAATAAGTTTGCATTCATGAATAAAGGTGACGTCTTAACCAACGTCAAATGTTTAACATTCGAAGGTATGCTTCTACGAATAGCAAGCAAAAATAATAGTACGTGACCCCTAGGTCGTTACAAATACATTGTTTCAAAAATAATATTGTTTGAATGCAAATTAAACGTTTCATGCGGTGACATCTCTAATAAGCGCAGCGGGAGTCTACAAAGCATGACAACTACAGCGGAAGCAATCAAACCTTAAGCACCTGAGAAAAACATGCTTAAAAACGTCAACACAAAGGTTGGTGAGCTATAGTTTAAGTATAACAGTAATGTAAGGTAGGCCACGAGATTTCAGTGCTTCAACAGCATTTCAAAACAGTATGAAAAGTATATGTATAACCGTGGGCACTTGGTAACTAACTTAACGTAAATAACACCCCCTAAAAGTACACTTGGCGAGTGCGTAAGTTTACGAAGTATTAAACACCCGTTAAATGCTAGTGTTACTAGCCCGAGTGGGGATGTCAAACCCTATGGATCCATATCTAAGATTCGCGTTCACCGGTTCAAAGACCGATGACTAAATGTTACCGAGCTAAGGGGAAAGTTTATGCCGTTGTATAACCCACACATATATAAAGTTTAAGTACTCATGCCTAGTATGTAAAATGTAAAATGCACATGTATTCTCAGTTCCCAAAATAGTTAAAGTAAAAAGGGATGCTATAACTCACAGTGGAAAGTAGTAAAAGTCGATACGCGAAAATAGTAAGCAAGTGGTTGGTCCGAAAGGTCCTCAACCTAAGTCAAAAGTTACTAAGTGAGTAAATCGTTCCCAAAGGTTTAAAATTATGTAAATTAGGTCTTAAGTACCATCATCATTCATCATTAAACAAAAAGTGTAAAGTAAGTTTTAAGTCAAGACTAGGGTTTGAAACAAGGGCTGACTTCGTTCAGTCTCCACGACCTCTATACAAACTGAAATGGTGTGAGACCAGTGGCCATGGCTCCGTATATGAGTCCCCTAGAGGCTGACCAATTTCTAGAACCAAAATCATCTTCGTCTGACCGTGGTGATGGTTTAAGTGCAAGTAGGTCAGAAATTTCAGCACGACGTTAATAGGGTGTAGTGACTTTCGGGAGGCCATAGATCCTAAACCGTAACTCGGATTAAGACGAGGTCTAAATGGAAAATCATATACTCGAAATGAAATAACTGAAAATCAACTTTCCAGTAGCCCAGGTGGTCTGATAAGTTCCAGAAACAGTAAGTAAAGGTGTTCCGGTGGGTTCTTGGTGCGTGATGCTCATCACGGTTCTCATCCTTGATGCGTATAGCTTCAAGTGTACAACTCGTTGATGGGTTTGTATCATATTAGCCAAGGTTTTACCATCATAACACTTGTGTAAGTCTAAGATATGTAGCACAACTCACTTAAGAGTTGTATGTAGTTTGATGAACCAGAGTTACCTCAAGATCTTAGATCCGACACATACAAGAGTTCTAATAATAATAGAAAGTTATAAACTTGAAAGTAAACTAAATAATCAAGATCATAAGTTGTAGAACTTAGATCTTAGCTAGATCTTAAAGATCCTAGACTAGAAAGTCTAGATCTAGTGTTCTTAAATTAGATCCTAAGTTACAAAACTTGGATCTGCACTTTAATGAAACCATAAGTTATGAAGCTTAGATTTTCAACTTGTAACATGTATATAAGCTTATAAGCTCTTGTTTACAACAAATTTAGAAGACCATAAGCTATAGAAACTTAGATCCAACACAAGTATATGAAGTTGTAACTAGAAAGTTAAACCTCCATGTTCTTGAACTTATAAAGTTAACTTTTAGTTCAAGAAAAATGAGATCAAGATTAACTAGTAATACTTGACCAAAGAACAATAATCACGAATTTAAAGTGCAAGAAATGAAGAAATAAACTAATCTACAAGTCATAAGTTCATGGTTGTTCATACTTAGAAAGATTCAAGCCAAGGCTTTGATCTTTAAGAAAGTAAACCTTAAGTTTACAAACATGAACACAAGTATGATAATGAAACTTATGAACTTTAAATCTTTAAAAAATTTAAGTGTAGAACCATAAACTAGAAAGTTTAGATTCTTGTTCTTGGTTCTTCATCAAAGAAAAGATGGAAGTAACCAAGATTACATGAAGATACAAGTTATAGAACTTGATCTTCAACAACAATAAACAACAACAAGTAATTAAACAAGTAAAATGATGATGATTTGGTTCGGTTTTTATGAAGGAAAAAGAAAGAACATAAAGCTTATTACTTACAATATTTTGAGAGAGAAATGAGAAGTGGTGTTTGAAGTGTGTGTAAAAGTGAAATGGATACAAGTGAATAAGTAATCAAAAATTGAAAGTAAAAATCCCTCCCACACCATGTTGGCTGACGGTTTTATGGCCCAAAGAGGAAGGAATCAAATGCACTTTCATATGTGAGAGAATGGTGTGAGCTTGAAGTGGTATTAAAGCTAAGTGGCATGGGAATAAGGTGTAAGTATACATGTAACTAGTCTTCTCATGTCACTAACTAATTTAGTTTTGTCTTAATGAGTTACTAGTAACAAAATGGGCTCCTAATTAATCCATTAAGAGAAGTAGGGTGGGCTTCCAAGTCCATGTTCATTAATAAAGGCCCAAGTCCAAGTAAGTAACAAATTAAATAAACAAAGCCCAAGTAATTAACTAGTAACATTAGTTAATTAAAAATGACTAATAATAATTAATCATGAACGTAAATAGTATCCAAAATATTATTCGTGTAAAGTACGTGTGTGACTAAGACAAGTCGGGCCATGAAAAGTTAAATACGGTAACAAGTAATACGCATAAGGACACGTTTATTAAAACACAAGCATTAATAATAAATTATTAATAATTAAACGTTGGAAAATCCAGGGTCGTTACATGATTAATAACCACTGTAAGCTATGTTCTTCCTTTTTAAATTAATGTCTCGTATTTAAGTTATTATTATGCTTGTTTAACCCGAAGCAATCGTGATGTTGGACTAAATATTAAAGACAGGGTTATTGGGCTTTGGACCATAATTGGGGTTTGAACAAAAGATCGACACTTGTGGAAATTAGACTATGGGCTATTAATGGGCTTTATATTAACTAAATGATATCTCGTTAATTTAATATAGAGATTTATAATTTGACGTATTTATATATAACCACATACGCTTGACTGGGTACGGTGAGCGGGATATTTATAAATACGAATAGTTGTTCATTTGACCGGACACGGGAATGGATTAATAGTCAATGGACTCATTAAAATAGGGGTGGATTACATTCAAGGGTAATTGATGTAATTGTTAACAAAGTATTAAAACCTTGGATTACACGCAGTCGATAACCTGGCGTAATCATTAACAAAGTATTAAGACATTGTTATAGTTTAAGTCCCCAATCTATATATATCGTTAACTCCATCAGAATTACCCTTCCTTTAAATTATTTACCACCTGTAGAAAAAATTAAGTCCTAAAAAATTAAATAGGCCTCAATAAATATCGTTAACTCCATCAAAATTACCCTTCCTTTATATTATTTACCGCATGTAGAAAAAATTCATCATTAATTCCATTGCATTTACCCTTCCTTTTTAATATACAGAAACTCTTAAAAATATAAAGTTAAGTTATATTCCTAATATTTTTGCGACACTTTTTTATTTTTCTTCCTATGATTTTTTCACCCTGCATCGTATTTTTATCTCTCTCCCTAATATATATTTTTTTACCATACATATACATACATACATATATGTATATATATATATATATATATATATATATATATATGTATGTATATATATATATGTATATATATATATATATGTATATATATATATATATATATATATATATATATATATATATATATATATATATATATATATATGTATATATCGTTAACTCCATCAAAATTACCCTTCCTTTATATTATTTACCGCCTGTAGAAAAAATTCATCATTAACTCCATTGCATTTACCCTTCCTTTTTAATATACAGAAACTCTTAAAAAAATAAAGTTAAGTTATATTCCTAATATTTTTTTGACACTTTTTATTTTTCTTCCTATGATTTTTTCACCCTGCATCGTATTTTTATCTCTCTCCCTAATATATATTTTTACCATATATATATATATATATATATATATATATATATATACATATATATATATATATATATATATATATATATATATATATATATATATATATATATATATATATATATATAACCACTTAACACTATGGTAAAACTTTTTAATATTTATAAAGTTTAATAGCAATGAATTATAAATATATCGTATATAAAAGTTAAAAAGGCTTTCAGTTACATTCAATCATTGATCTTCTTAGTTAGAAGTAATGGTAAAAACTTTTCACTTACATGAAATTAATTATTGTATCTTAATAAAGATCATAGTATTAAACACATCCTTTTGCATTCTTTTATTTGTAGATAATCTATATAAACCTTAAACTTCAACATATAAAATAACATTTCCGTCTTCTCAACTTTATATGATTTGTTTAATTTAATGTTTAATATTTAGTGGTGTATGTTAAAAGTGTTCATGTATTACCATATGCATAAACTTATATTTCTTGAATTTATATATGTGTTTGATCTTAACACTATTGTTTTTTTAGATCTTCAGAGTACGCCAGATTATGATCGTGAACACCAAGAATCAATTGTTGCATGATCATCACAATCCCGGACATAGTAGCAACAAAAGAATTAGTGTATGTGTTACCTTTAAATATTTATATTTCATATTGAATCTTTAATTTGTTCTTTTATATTATCACATATTGTTTATTATTTATTTCATTTTATTATTTTCAATATTCATTTTTGCTTATATAAAGTTTAGTTATGTCTACTCTTAATTTTTCTTTAAGATACATGGAGTATATCATTTTCAATGCATTGATACATGGAGTACGTCTTTATGCCTCTATTGCGATCTATTTTTTATATTACTAAATAAACTTTATGATATTTATATGATGTTATGTTATTAATAATATAATAATAATAATAATAATAGTAATAATAGTAATAATAATAATAATAATAATAATAATAATAATAATAATAATAATATGTATGGTTATAATAGGTAATTTCTAATCTTTTTGTTGTATTTACTATTTATAGATGTTGTTTGTCATGTGAAGAGTTTTAAATGAGAAGATATTCAGTGGTAGTTATTAATGAAAGTTTTTTAAATATTGTGGAAGTGGACTACAAATATTTTGTATGTTTCAAATGTATAATTGACGCATATAATTGAGTTATTTTGAATATTAAGATGTCGACTATAAGAGTTATGCATCTACATTTATATATATTATGAATTATATAAATGAAAAATCAACATGATTGGTCTGTGGGTGAGTGTAGAAACCCACCTACATGTATTTTGTTTTTTTATAACTAAATGTGTTATACAACAAAATTGCAGGAGTAAAAATCTAAATATTTAACTAATCTGAAAAATATTTATTATTATTATTATTATTATTATTATTATTATTATTATTATTATTATTATTATTATTATTATTATTATTATTATTATGAGTTTTCAATAATGTTTTATTATTATTATTATTATTATTATTATTATTATTATTATTATTATTATTATTATTATTATTATTATTATTATTATTATTATGAGGTTTCAAATAATGTTTATGCAAATTTGAATATTGGCTTCCCAACTTCGAATATTGGCTTGCAATGTCGAATAATTACGCAGATTCGAATTAACCACAGAGTAATCACTTAAAAAAATAGATAGCATAGTCATTTGCCATTATTCGAAATTGGATAGTCATAATTTAAAATTGCATTTTTTAATTATAACAAAGTGTATTACAAATATATGAATATACATATATATTATTCAGGGCCATTGTTATTACACAAAAGTAAAATATCGATGTGGTTAATCAACATTATGATGTTGAATTTTTAATAAGTTTAACTTATAGAATGTAAATCAACTATATTTGTATCTTAATAATTTTTAAATTTCATTTCAAAATACATTTTACACCATTACTTTGTATTATTGATTTAAAATATGTTAACAATCAGATATCTAGAGTAATACATGAGTTCATATACGTAATCTATCTATGATATATTTAAGTTTGATTTACATGTAACAAATAAAGTTTGATTTACATGTAACAAATTAAGTTGTTTTATATAACTTATTGAACATAGTGTATGTTTTCTTAACAATTACTAGCTCAATTTTTGTTCATATACATATATATATATATATATATATATATATATATATATATATATATATATATATATATATATATATATATATATATATATATATATATATATATATATATATATATATATATATATATATATATATATATATCATTACATATCTTGAAACATGAACGAGGAATGAAATGTAAAAAGTCGGATGAGATTTATGCGGGGTTTAACAGGGAGAATACTTTTAAAATAACTATATTATCGAATTCTAAAATACTTTAAATTATCAAGGGATGCCGCTTCACGAACTAAACCTTAAAATATTTATATGACTACAGATAATGCTCTTAAATGTTGAACCGTAACAAATTTCTTGCAATGCACGGGCGTTACCACTAGTTAGTTGGAATATTTGACTTCGAAAATAAGGTTAATTTTACGAGCATTTTATAATTATGACCGATGGACTATTATGGGCAAAAACCAGATAGGCTTCAAATAAACCAGGACAAAGGACAATAAAGCCAGAGTAATAAATTAAAATCAAAACGTCAAACATCATGTTGCGGAAGTTTAAATAAGCATAAATATTTTATATTTCCTCGTACTTTTATTTATTGTCATTTTAATTATTGTTATTTATTTTATCGTAATTTAAATATCGTCATTTACTTTACGCTTGACTTAAAATATAAAATCGACAAACCGGTCATTAAACGGTAAATCCCCCTTTTATATATTATTACGATAAATAATTATATATATTTTGTACAAATATAGTTGTTTAAAATATAGTGTAAAATAAGTCGTCTCCCTGTAGAACGAGCCGGACTTACTAAAAATCATACTACTCTACGGTTAGGTACACTTCCTATAGTGTTGTAGCAGAGTTTAGGTATATCCCATTCGTAAATTAATTAAATAAAACTTGTGTAAATCATATAATATTTCGTATTAAAAATATAAGTATTTCGTATACACCGCTGCACACATCAAGTTTTTGGCGCTGCTGCCGGGGAGTCGGTGAAAAACGCTATATTTTTGTAAAACTATATTCATTTATAAGTTTTAATATATATATATATATATATATATATATATATATATATATATATATATATATATATATATAAACACACACATATATATATAAACACACACACACACATATATATAAACACACACACACACACACACACACACACACACACACATATATATATATATATATATATATATATATATATATATATATATATATATATATATATATATATAAGTGTTAATTAAAAAGTTTATTTAATTTTTAAAAAATTAATTTTCTATTTTTAGTTTATAATAAAAAATTAATAAGTATTTTTATATAAGTTTATTTTAAATTTTTATAAATATTTTGTAACATTTACAAAAAAAACAAAATAAATAAATAAATTGAAACTGCCGAACCAGTTTTGAGCCTGCACGAATATTAAACCTGCATTACTCCGCAGTCGCGGAGACCCTTGGGCAGAAAATACCGCAGTCGCGGAGCCGTCCCAGACTGCAACGTTGGACTGCATTAATTACATGATTAGGGTTAATAATTATTATTTAATTAATTTAAGGTTTAATTTAAATATAATTAATTTGTAATTCTTTTTAATTATAATTTGTAATATTAAGTTTAAATATTATTATTAATTATAAAATTAATACTTTTATAAAATAATAATATAAAAATAATATTTTTATAAAAATAAGTAATTTTATCATTTTTTTGTTTCTTTTTATAAATTGTATATTTTAAACATTTAATTTGTAATTTGTATATTTATTGTTCGTAATTAGTTTTAAACTTAGTTTTTGCCATAGTTATTTTTATACTTCTAGATTTTTAAGTTTGCCGTAAAATCCCTTAAGTGCTTTTTCTTTAGATTAAGATTTAGGCGCTTTAAAATTTTACGACGCCGTTTTAGAATAGAATTTAGTACCCAATTAAGTTATTGTCGTTTTCCTTTTAAAATCTCATTTTAAGTTTTAATACCTTTAGGCGCAACTTTTTAGATTTAGACTTTTAAGTGTTGACGTTTTTCTTTCTCATTTTTATTTTTCGACATTTTTCGACGCGCTTTTTCTTTTTCGTTTCTACGCTCTAGTTTTTAGGACATAGATTTTTATTCCAAAATTTCGACGAAAAATTATTGTAAGAAATTAAATTGATAGACATCTAAAATTTTCTACTTCGTAGTAATAGTTGGATTTGTTAGTGGCTGAGTTGTGGATTTTTCGATTTAAAGGATCCTGGCTCCCTGCTGCATCTTTTAGCTATTCGAAACGTGGGCAAAAGCAGAAAAGTCTATTAATTTGATAACTTATATATAATTTTTAGTTTTATATCTAATAGGATAATTAGTGAATGCACCACATTGTAGCTAAAATTTAGTAATAATCGTATTATGGAAAATATCGAAAATATTTTAGAAACTCTTTCTGACATGCAAAATCAATTAAATCAATGCTCTCAAATGAGTGTTGATGAAAATTCGTTTGGCTAATCTTGGATCACGAATGACGAAACAATAACGGGTTGTGAAATCTGTGGAGATTATCACTCAACATGGGAATGTTATTATTATGTTCCTATAGAAAATTATGCACCCATAGAACATGAATGGAATGATTATGAGAAATACAATTTAAATTGGGATTATTCCCAAGAATATATCCAAACTCAACAACCAGATGACGAGGAAAATTTTGTGTCTGAATTTTTTTTAGATTATATGAAAATCAAACTCGAAGAATTTGACGTTCAAAATGAACAAATGAGAGAGTTTGCAAATAGGCAAGCTGAAACTCTATCAGACTACACACCTGTTGATCTGAGGAGTCATGTACAAGAAAATCTCATATCATCGAATTTTGATGAATTCGAGAGCTCCGAAATCACTAATTATCCCGATGATACTTTTTATTCAGTCTTACCAATTTCACAACTTATCGACACATTAGCCTCTACCGACAAAATCATCGATCCATCTATGGATGAAGAAGAAGTACGAGTGACAAATTGGTACTCTTGGGAAAACGATAACGTTGAAAATTTTACCCCCGAAACCAAAGTGGTGGGACCGATAATGACCGCTAAAGAAGAAGATTTTGCTTCGATCCCGAAATTCACCATTCCATAACCTTCCAACCCAATATTCTCAATGGAAGAATCATCTACCGAAGATGAACTACGAGCTGTAATAGATATTGACACCTCGGATTTCACCCAATTGGGTAATAGAGGTGAAAACTTTGATCCCGAGAATGAACGGAAGAAAATATTAGGAATTGTCCACCCAATAGAAATATGTATGTCAGTGTATAACGATCCATTTGACCAAGAACCAGAAAAGAGACGCATCTATTTACTAAAAGCTACACTTAAAAAAGAATTAAGTAGTGATGATCGGGTGGGTCTAAACTTTAAACCCATTGATATATTATACACCACCCGGGATGTAAATAACTGGCTCACTATTTTAATTCGTTGAACCTATTCAACCGACTTCATATGTCGTCAGCTAAGTGTGGGGAAGTCTAACCCCACTTAACGTTAAATTCGGGGTTCGGGTTAGTACATAACTCGTTAATAAACATGCATGATAAGTTAAGGTAAAAGATGTATTTTCAAAGATTAGCAACCAGTTCAGAAAAGCAACCATTTTTGAAGAAAAACATGTGTGATAAAACAAGAAAAGGAATGAACGATGAGGCGCACCATCTATCATTCGATGAGCTTTGTAATTACAAACTGGGTATTTTTAATCACTTTTCTACACTAATCACCCTCATGAATTTATAATTATAGTCTGATTTCATGCAAATGAGGGCATTGCATGATCTCAAGTGTGGGAAAGGGTTATAAATTCTCTCGGGTTTACACATGGTTTAATTGCCAAATTTTGTGAAAATTTGAAAAATTTTCAACTAAATGAAATCAAAATCATGTTTATACATATTTATGAACGATAAAACTAGGTGAGAATACCAAAATTATTGTTACCTTCGAAAGGACATAAATTGAGAAACAACCCAAAACGCTTGAATTAATTTAAAATGTAATAGAAGAGAATAAAAAGGCAAAGAAAGAAACTAAGTGTGGGGAGAATGTACCAAGTTATTCAATTAAAAACCATCTATCACATGTTTCTGTAAAGTTTTTGCAGGTGCTTTTATTTTGGACGAAATTAACTGTTTTACCCGTAATATTGTAATATAAATGGAAGAAAAGATGGATCTACACGATGAATCAATTCCATCATTAAAAGGAAGTAAAGTCTTCCGAAAAAGACACGCGCTTCTTGATTTAGGTCAGGAAGTTGTCGTCCAGACCAGCTGTAGGTTGACGAAAAATCTAGAAAAGTCATCTCTAAAATTAGCTGGAAATCCATGGACCTCAGCATCAAACAGGGTCGCCAAGTGGTCAGACTTATCCTAACCATGAGAGGATTCGTCTCGTAAAATGGGGAGGGCGCCGTGTAAATTAGCTTGATAAGACTAATGAATCAGACCCCCAGAAAAGGATAATCTCCTTAAAGATTAAAAATTAGCTTTTAAGACTGATATTACTCAATCCTTGAGATTGACCTTAAAGATTGAGAATTACAAACTCATGAAATTCGATGATATCTAAACTCGAGCTTGAACGAGAAAATATTTTGATCAAAATTAAAACCGATTTGTTTTCTGAAAACCTATTTTCAATACGTTCATTACCATTGAACGTAAAATCCTGAGAATTCATCAGAATTCATTAGGTCACCTGAACCAAATCGGGTGTCAACCGTAAGAACGATGGTTGCATAGCATGGTCGAAGACAGGACCTTGTGCCAGACCAAAAAATTATAGGGTGATCTTTACTATTACTCCTACAAAGGATAGTAATTGCATTCGACACATTTTTGACCATAATTATCTGCATGTCATGGGACATTGCCTTAACAGTTGCTTGTTCATCGCTTTCCTTTACAACCGGACTGTAGTTTACCGAAAGGTAATATACGGAGCAAGTATACTGGACGTGCACTTTCCTGATACAAGGTTAGCAAGTGGGTAACACAAAACCATAAGTTTTGAGCTAAAATTTTAAAATCTGAAACCCACAAAAACAATTTACGAACACCGGTGAAGGGTTATTCCGGAAAACTTGTCTAGGGTAAAATCTAGCTTAAATTTTCAAAAGATCAAAAGTTTTCATAAAGATCCAATTTTCTTAAGGATTTAAATTTTCATAGTCACGTAGGACTTTAAACCGCCTTTCAAATGTGCACTTTGCTTTAGAAACTGAAAGTAAATCGGCTATATTTGATTGCAAGTGTCGTTGACCTGAACCCGAGGCAACTGTAGATGGCACACCCACCTTTAACCATAGTTCTATTGTTACTATCATTGTTCATACCGCCGTATCAAAATCACTGATGTATAAAGTGTGAGAATAAAAAAAGTGATTCGAGTGAAGTGTGATTTAATTTCAAGTTTTGTATTGCTTGAGGACAAGCAACGTTCAAGTGTGGGGATATTTGATAGTGCTCCAAATGATCATATATTTAGTCGCAATATCCTTTCAATATGTAAAGTTTTTAGTTGTAATTGTTCTATTTTTAAGTTGTAATCGTTTATATTAAATAAGTGCGAAGACGGAAGATAAAAATGAAGATATGAAGACGCAAACGTCCAAAATGCTCAAACGTACAAGTTACACTCCAAGTGGTATAATTTTTGATGAATAACGTCTAAATATTGACAAGAGTACAAGTTATAAAACGCAAAGTACAAGATATTAAATCATACGAAAAGACGTTCGAGAATCCGGAACCGAGACATAAACTGAGTATCAATGTACGAGACAATGGACCTAAAATTACAAGTCAACTATGCACGAGAATATAATATAATATATATATAATTGTATAAAATTATATATATTATATTATATATTAAAATAAACTCAGCAGCCCACGTTTAAATCAATTGGTGTGCTGGATTCTGAACCTCCATGATCGCGGAGCTGCATAGGGTAAAACCTCCACGATCGCGGAGCAGCCCTGGACACAATTGGCCTATAAAAGCTCGAGCATTCGGCCGATTTCTTTACCCCTTTTTTTATCAATCTCTCTCTCTCTGATATATATATATATATATATATATATATATATATATATATATATATATATATATATATATATATATATATATATATAATATAAATTAGTTTAGTTTTATATTAGTTTAGATTAGGTAATGTAACGGTTATTTACGGGTTTTAAAGTCGGAGTTCTGTCCGTGTAACACTACGCAATTAATAACCACTGTAAGCTATGTTCTTCCTTTTTAAATTAATGTCTCGTATTTAAGTTATTATTATGCTTGTTTAAGCCGAAGTAATCGTGATGTTGGACTAAATATTAAAGACGGGGTTATTGGGCTTTGGACCATAATTGGGGTTTGGACAAAAGACCGACACTTGTGGAAATTAGACTATGGGCTATTAATGGGCTTTATATTAACTAAATGATATCTCGTTAATTTAATATAGAGATTTATAATTTTACGTATTTATATATAATCACATACGCTTGACTGGGTACGGTGAGCGGGATATTTATAAATACGAATAATTGTTCATTTGACCGGACACTGGGATGGATTAATAGTCAATGGACTCATTAAAACATGGGTAGATTACATTCAAGGGTAATTGTCATGATTGTTAACAAAGTATTAAAACCTTGGATTACACGCAGTCGATAACCTGGCGTAATCATTAACAAAATATTAAGACCTTGTTACATTTAAGTCCCCAGTTAGTTAGAATATTTGACTTCGAAAATAAGGTTAATTTGACGAGCATTTTATAATTATGACCGATGGACTATTATGGGCAAAAACCAGATAGGTTTCAAATAAACCAGGACAAAGGACAATAAACCCAGGGTAATAAATTAAAATCAAAACGTCAAACATCATGTTGCGGAAGTTTAAATAAGCATAATTATTTTATTTTATATTTCCTCGTACTTTTATTTATTGTCATTTTAATTATTGTTATTTATTTTATCGTTATTTAAATATCGTCATTTACTTTACGCTTGACTTAAAATATAAGACATTGACATGTCATTAAACGGTAAATCCCCCTTTTATATATTATTACTATAAATAATTATATATATTTTGTACAAATATATTTGTTTAAAATATAGTGTAAAATAAGTCGTCTCCCTGTGGAATGAACCGGACTTACTAAAACTATACTACTCTACGGTTAGGTACACTGCCTATAGTGTTGTAGCAGAGTTTAGGTATATCTCATCCGTAAATAAATTAAATAAAACTTGTGTAAATCGTATAATATTTCGTATTAAAAATATAAGTATTTGGTATACACCGCTGCACACATCAACCACTGTTATTTAGATACACACCAATTTCAATGCCATAAGTTAAGGAAGTGATGTAGAATGGCTGATCAAGAGGATGATGCAGCAATCTAACTTGGCGTATCCTTTCAGAAATAGCTGCTTATCTTTGCTCAAGCAATTCAGGTACAGTGATCTCCAGCCTGTAAGCCTCTCTTTCATCTGGATTCATCCTTAATAGATCTGTCTCACCACGGGCAACTGAATCATCTTCCCAAGTTATGTGCTTATCATGTGGTTTTGGGGAAGATGGAGGATACATGATTGATTCTGATATGACTGAAGAACTCACTGAAAACTGATTAATACGTTCATCCTGTGTTCTGTTAAAATAAGCAAGAGTTGGGGGAGAGATAGGTGATTGAACGAATAAGTGATCTCCTCTACCCCAGACTGTGAAGTCACCAGGATCAACAGTATCATCATCTTGCTTAGCACCCAGCTCAGCCGCCTTGGATGGGTCTTCAACACTTGTTTCACCCAGCAGCACACTACTGGCTGGGTCTTCTATCACAACACTCCTTGCTGTGTCTTCAGTACCAGCTGACTGATTAGTATCAGCTGGCACACCTGCCACAGTATCTTCATCAGCTGCCTCAAATAGGGGTCCTTTCCTTAGGGGATAGTTGTCCCTTGGAGCAGATTTCACCCTTTGTCTATCGATTGTAATGGGTTCAGCTGATGGTTCTTGTGTTGAGACTGGTTCTTATGGAGGCAGATAGGGAACAATAGCAAGATGCTCCCCCTTAATATCATCAACATCAAGGTCTGTTATTTCTGCTGGCTGTTGTTGTGTAGCTGGCTGAGCAGAAGATGCTGGTCGAGAAGATGAGCTAGTTTCTAACATTGCATCTAGCCATTTCATGAACACGTCAGCTTTTACTCCTCCTGACCCAGTAGATTGCATATAATCTTTCATTTCTTCAGGGGTCATTCTTTTGATCCTGTCTGCTCGCTCAGCATACAGCTTTGCCCTTTTCTTGTCATACTTAATCATGAACTTGGCATTTCTTTTACGATCATCTATTTTGTACTTTTTAATGCTGATTAGTTCATCATTAATATCCAACTTGTCGGGGTTCAGGCTTCTTATATGTTCAATTCTGTGTTGTTTACGAGCAACATAAGCCTCTCATTTGGCATTAAAGGCATCATTTAAATCTTGCTGTCTCTTATGATGTCTCTCCAGTTTTCTTTTCATTTTCCTTTCAATTGTTTGAGAGACAACAAAAGATTCAGCAACAGCCAGCTCAGAAACATCACTGGGCTTACTGCCAGAACCAATATCATCCACTGATGTGGTAGACACACTGAGTTGAGATTCACCAGCTGCCTGTACACCAGCTTCAGTATGAGCGTTGCTGGTCTTAGTGCCAGCACCTTGATCAGTACCAGTACCATCATCATCACCATCTCTCCTTTGCTGTTTAGGAGCCTTTTCATGCTCATGCTTCCCATCAGGGGAAACATGTGCATCAAGGTCACTATCTGACTCAGGAACTAAAAATGCAAAGTTGTTCCAGTCAGCATCAGCAGGAGAAAGATGGGCACCAGGATCTACACCATATTGTCGGAGACACATATTTGAAGCTCTAACTTCATTTCTTGCAACACCCAAGGCCATTTGATTAACAGTGGCCCTAACATCTGCTTGTAGGGCAGCCATTTGTTGCATAGTCTCCACCAATTGACGATAAGCAGAGACAAGAACCGTATTAGCCATTTGTTGTTCCTGCGAATCCAACCTCTCTGTCAATACCCAATTCTATTCATTAAGGAAAAGATTCCTTCGATTAGCAGCATCAAGATCATTTTGAAGACGGGCAATATGATCAGCATATTCATTATGAGAGATGATTCATCTTTTGAGATCCTCCTCTTCTTCAAATTGTTTGACAATAGCTTCCACCGCTAGATCAGCAAAAGCACATACTTGTTTGAACTGGTTTTCAATGGTAGAAGTGGTAACCTCCCCAGCTCTGCGTATGGCTTCAGTCATTCTATCAACAATAGCAGAGCGAATGGTTCTGGTGTAACTTCGGCTAACGTCTTATAGACAGCCAGAGTGGAGATGGCAGCCACCTCATCAGCATTAAAACTGCTGGTTGAGGGGCGATCATTAGTAGCTAACATAGAAGTACCTCGGTGGGGTGGTGGAGGTGGAAGGTCAGAATCTGACTCGTCACCATGATCACCATCATTTTTACCTTCACCCGAAGGTTTGGAACCACTGGTATTCTTGTCAGCATCATCAGTTAGATCCACTGGTTTGTCTTTGGAACCAGTCACATTATCATGAGTGACTGGTCCGCCCTTACCAGTACCTTTATCAGCATCACCATCAGATGAAGAAGATGATGAGGAAGAAGCTGATGAATCAGAAGGTACTGGCGAATAAGGGACATTTTGCATAACACATTTACCAGTAGCAGGATCTATGATGAACTTGAGAGGTCTCCATGTACCAGGCCATGGAGAAGCAGCTCGAGCCATACCAAAGTAGTGATAGTATGGCTGCTCATTAACTTGTTGTAGCGTGGCCAACCTCTCATATATCTCTGCTCTTTCTGGTCGATCCAGCTGAGATAATAGCTCAGTCAGCTCCTCTTCTGGTAATTTGCTGGCTGAGACTATAGCACTTTGGGGATCAATAGTCAGCTGATCCACCAGCAAGGCAACTCTGAGAGTGATGGATGCTCCCCTATAGATGAAGTTAGGTACAACTTTATCAGGATCTGGTACCTGGCATACATATGGTTTCTTCTCAGTAGAAGCAGTAGCCTGAGAAGAGTCAGTGGTGGCAGTAGCAGAGGTACCAGCATCCATAGTGGGTTCCGTAGAACCAGTGACATGTGCAGAATAGGCAGCATTTGCTGCGATAAGATCATCAGTAAGCACCACGTTATCTTGGTCACTACCTGTGATAATCTCCTCAATAGAAGCAGTTGGAGAAGTAACAGTGGTAGTGCCAGAAATATCAACATCAAGAACCTCCTTAACAATATTACCAATAACCTTTTCAAGTGCAGGAGGAGGTTTCATTATCATCTCCTTAACCACTACAGAATCAGTGGTTGAAGCAGCAATACCAGAGACAGTAAGAGGAGTAGCAGAAATATCAGCAGTAGCTAACTCCTCATTATTAGTAAGAACAGTGGAACCAGCAACCACATTGTCTCCAGTAGAGCCAGCAGCAGTAGAAGCAACAGTACCAGTAGCAGTACCACTAGTAGAAAAATCAGTAGCACCAACACCAGTAGCAGAAACGGAGAGCTCATCAGTAGAAACAATAATATCCTTTTCTTGTTCCCCCTCTGCCTGTTCATCTACCCTGCTAAGAACTAAAACAAAAGAACATTTTATGTTAACAACTGTAGAACCAAATAAATTTGACTCAACAATTGCATCTGCTGTTGGTCTCTGGGGACAGACTGGTGATTTAGTCAGCCCTTCGATTGAGACAGAGTTAGGTGTCTGTAAGTACAGCTGTGACTCTGCTGACTCATTGGCAACACATGTTGACCCAGATAGTGTAAGAGTTCTGGCTGGTAATGATGTAGGAGTGAGACTCTTAGCATGATTCAAGTAACATTTAGGCTATGCAGTGGCCTGAGCTGATTCAACACGATGAGGAACCAGCTCAAGACTGCTTTGGGGGTCAGTTATGTTCTCTGCTGGTTATACTGTCAGCAGAGAATATTGCATTATGTTCATTTTAGAAAAACTTGGAAGTGCCTGGTTAGAAGAGTATGAGTTGCTACTCTTCTTAACACTGGTTTTAAAACCAGTCAGCTTGGAAGTAAAGGTTGTGCCTTTAACTCCACTTTCATTTTTCAAGTCAGCAGTTAAAAGATTTTTAATTAAGTTAGAGATTTCTGCTGTTTGGTCTAGAGACGCACCAGGTTCCATAGTAGCTTTCTTTGCAGAAGCAGCAGTTGAGACTGGGGCAATCCCTCCTGTGGTTTGCTTGGAGCCAGCTTTAGCTCGTTTGGATTTGCCTGTTACCAAGAAATAGTTAAGCAACGGATTCCAATATTAGAAGTGGGTAGTCAGTATATAAGACTAGGGCTATTCTTTATGATCAGAGAGCACTAGATTCTAATACAACTACTGCTTTACCAGTATGTGAGACGGTGACTGTACTAGTTGAGGTAGCTGGCTTCTTCCTTTTCACAGCTGGCTTTCGCTGAGGTCCCTCCCCCTCAGCTGGTGCAACACCAGAGGCAGTCATTGGGTTTACTCCACCCGGAGCAGCAAGATACTCGAGCATGCCTGGTGTTAAACCAGTATATGGAGCAGTAGGAGCATCTTTTGGTATTTCCCCTTGTTTTGGAGGCAGGTCGAATGATTGATCAGCAATCTGCTGGTAAGCTTCACCCAGCTCATTTTAAAAAAACAAGGCTCAAGAACCTTGGAAAGGGGATTAGATGTGTACGTTTGGGTACAAGCACCATTTCCCTTAACCTGAGGTAGATCTCAGCTGCGTAGTCAATGTTCCTGTTGAACAGCAAACCATGATCAATTTTGAGCTCAAAATCTGAGTACTGATCAAAACTACCGGACTTTTGGCTGATGCACTGGGTCAGCAGTCCAAAGAAGTAATACCATAGCGGTGGCATGTTCTTCCTTAGTGGTGTATGAGCAATTGGACCAGCATATCCAATCGTTTCCAGCACTTCCCTTCTGAAATCATCACTCATTGGTGAATTAACAAATGGACCACCGGGTAATTGAAGAGCATGACGGATGGCATCAATAGTGATCGAGCAGTGTAGGGTTTCAGTCACCATGCCACGAATACATGGAGAATCCTGTGAGTGGTGGCCATGGTGGTAGTATACCAGAATCTTGCTAAACAGGCCGGATAGAGACGGGAAGGAACTCCGGTGATGGATCTCGCCAAGGGGCAACGCCTGATGTAGTCGATCAAAGCCTCATAGCCAATGTTGGCTTTAGACTTGGGAATTGAAAGAGCGTGTGCTGCATTGCCTCTCGATAGGTGAATCAATGCTTGATCTGGTGCATTAGCAGCCTTGATCAGATTGGGGTGAAGATTGAATAGTGGACCCTGTACAACTTGTTCCTCAATGACCGGTGGAGGGTGTTGTTCCGATTATTGTGGTTCCACCGCTTGTTGTTGCTGTAGTTGTTCCTCTGGCTGATTCTCAGCAGGTGGTGATTGGTGTTGTTGTTCTGCCATTGAAGAAATGTTAAAGATGAATGTATGAAATATTTGAAGATTTGGGATTTGTAGAGAGAAGAGTGTGTATTTGAAAGGTAAATCAAAGAGTTAATAACCGAAGGTTATTACGTGGAATTGATCGCCTTATTTAACCTTCCGGATTGGTGAAAAAAGTGCAGGAGAGAGAAAATGGCAACTGTCATCTGCAGGTGCATGGGCAGATATGACAGACTGGTACGTTTTCGAGGGGACACAGACTGTTGACATGACGTTTAATCGGCTTGAGCACTTATACCTCCCATTAAGCATTAAATGCAGCAGTTTTCAATTCAATTTGAAGTTAAAAACCATAAGATAAATTTTGTATTAAATACAAAAAAAATTTGTGACATTTAATATGTAATGAATTTAATGTTAAATCATTGGGAGTGAATGAGTTTCAGATTTAAGGTATCATTAAGTATTGTGAGTTATTTATTATTTCATTTTGAACATTGAATAATCATGATATAAAAGACCTTGTTGTGCTGACTGTTTGACATGTAGGCAGTAAGTGAAAGAAATTTGGACTTACTGGTTTGCCCTACATGTTGTAGAGCCAGCACACCAAGAAAATTGCCTTTTATTTTAAAGTTCAAGCATACCCATCTCAGAGATGAGATAGTTAAAACGTTTCTCATCTAAGGGCTTTGTGAAAAGATCTGCTAACTGCTGGTCTGTTGAAATAAAATGTAGCTCCACATCTCCTTTTTGAACATGATCTCTTATGAAATGATATCGAATGTCAATGTGCTTAGTTCTTGAATGCATCACAGGATTGTTGGTAATAGCAATAGCACTTGTGTTGTCATAGTAGATTGGAGTTTTTGTAACATGAACACCATAGTCCTTCAACTGGCTTTGCATCCATAGTACTTGAGCAGTACAACTACCAGTAGAAACATATTCTGCCTCAGCTGTAGATCTGGACACAGTATTTTGCTTTTTGCTCATCCAGCTGACTAGTCTACCACCCATTAACTGGCAACCACCAGTAGTACTTTTCCTGTCTATTTTACACCCTGCAAAGTCAGTATCTGAATACCCAATTAGCTCAAAATCCTGATCTTTGGGATACCAAAGACCACGTTTAGCAGTACCTTTCAGATACCTAAATATCCTTTTTACTGCTAGCAAGTGTCACTCTTTAGGATCGGCTTGATATCTGGCACAAAGACATGTAGCAAACATAATATCTGGTCTGCTGGCTGTAAGATAAAGTATGGATCCAATCATACCTCTATATTCAGTGATATTGACTGGTTCACCATTGAGATCAGTATCTATTTTAATAGATGCTGCCATTGGGGTCCCTATATCTTTTAAACAGATCAGATCAAATTTCTTTAACATATCTTTGATATATTTATCATGACTTATAAAAATTCCATCATCAAGTTGTTTAATTTGCAATCCTAAAAAGTATTGCAAATCTCTTTGTAAGCTCATTTCATATGTCTTTGACATAAGTTTTGAAAAATCTTGACAATGTTTCTCATTTTTAGATCCATAAATAATATCGTCCACATATATCTGTACCAGCAAGAGATCACCATCTATCTCTTTTGAGAACAGAGTGATATCAATTGTTCCAACTTTAAAACCTATACCAGTGAGATACACATGAAGTGTCTCATACCATGCTCTTGGTGCCTGTTTGAGGCCATAAAGAGCTTTGTCTAGCTTGTAGACATAGTCTGGATATTTACTGCTTACAAAACCAGGAGGCTGTTTGACATAAACTTCTTCTTGCAGCTTCCCATTTAGAAATGCAGATTTAACATCCATCTGGAATACCCTAAAGTTCATCTTAGCAGCATATGCCAAAAACAATCTGATAGCTTCCATCCTAGCCACTGGAGCATATGTCTCTCCATAATCCAATCCTTCTTCCTGTTTAAAACCCTGAGCTACCAATCTAGCTTTGTTTCTGATTACAATCCCATCTTCATCCATCTTGTTTTTGAAAACCCACTTGGTACCAATGATCTTCTTAGTTTCATCATCAGGTTTAGGTACCAATGTCCAAACCTTATTCCTATCAAACTGAGAGATCTCTTCTTGTATAGCTCCTGCCCAGCTTGGATCTTTGATAGCTTCATCAGGACATGTAGGTTCAATGATAGATACAAAGTTTACATGCATACAAAAGTTGCTGGTTGCATGTCTTCTTGTTTTAACACAACTTTCCAGATTACCAATAACTTGTTCAATTGGATGCTCCTTTGTCCATCTAGTGTTATGAACAGGTGAGCTTGTTGTGGAACACACAGCATCTTGATCGTCAGCTGACTCAGAGGAATGAGTAGAAGTGGGAGACAACTGTTCATTATGAGTGTAACCAGTACCAGCTTGAGATCCTTCGAAACCAGTAGACCTATGCTCCAATTGTAAAACTTCAGTAGAGCCAGTAGGTCCACATGGTTTAGACACAGATGGAACAGAGTGTTCCATCTCATCATCAGAGAACCCAGTAACATGGATTGGTGAGGGATTTGCTGCTGGTTCTTCTTTATCATAAAGAGCTTGCTGAGTTGGCTCTTCAAACAATAACTCCTCATCTTCTTGACCAGAAGATGAAGTAGGGGCAGTTTCATCAAATGTAACATTAATGGATTCTTTAAAACAGCCCATTCTTTTATTGAAAACCCTGTATGCCTTTGACATGTTGGAATATCCTAAAAATATACCTTCATCAGCCTTATCATCAAACTTGCCTAGCTGATCCCTATTGTTTAGAATGAAACAGGGAGTGCCAAATACATGAAGAAATGAAATTGAGGGTCTTCTGCCTTTGAGAACTTCATAAGCAGTTTTCTGATGTCTTTCCACTATTAAAGATCTATTCTGGGTAAAACATGCAGTGTTCACAGCTTCTACCCAATATGAATTTTTCAGCCCAGACCCAACCAACATAGATCTTGCTACTTCAATGAGAGTTCTGTTCCTTCTTTCTGCAACACCATTCTGTTGAGGTGTTCTCACAGCAGAAAAGTTATGTGAAATACCTTTGTCATCACAAAATTCTTCTAATGTTGCATTTCTGAATTTTGTACCATGATCACTTCTAAGCTGCTTCACCAGTTGCCCATTCAGTAGTTCCATTCTTTTGATAAAATTTATAATTTCTTTAGCAGCTTCACTCTTTTGCTTCAAAAAGAACACCCAAGTGTATCTGGAATATTCATCAACAATCACCAGTGTATACTTCTTCCCACTACAGCTGGCTATATTAACCGGACTAAAAAGATCCATATGAAGAAGGTGAAATGGTTTCTCAACAGATGAAATCTGTTTTGATTTGAATGAGGCATGGTGATGCATCCCTTTTTCACATCCAGGACATAATCTGTCCTTCACATAAGACATTGTGGGTAGCCCAGACACCAAACTTTTACTAGATAACTTATGAGTATCTTTGAAGTTGAGATGTGAGAGTCTCTTGTGCCATAACCACTTGAGGTTGTCTGCTGCCTTTGAATAAAAGCAAGTATCAGTTGTTGTGACTGCTGTGTTCATGTCAATTTGATACATGTTCTTATATCTTTTTGCTGTCAGCAGTGGCTTTCCTGTCTTATCAAAAATAGTGCCAATCTTCCTTCTGAACTGGACTATCTTACTTTTGCTTGTCAGTTGGCTTATGCTGAGTAGATTATGTTTAAGTCCAATGACATATGCTACATTTGAAAATGTAACATTCCCATTTGTTAAAGTACCAAAACCCTTTGTGTAACCCAATGAATTATCTCCATATGATACAACTGGACCATCCTTTTCTTGATAGTCCATCAGCAGGGACTTACATCCGGTCATATGTCTTGAACAACCACTATTGAGACACCAGATTTGCTTATTTTGAATGCCCCGCACAGTAGCTAAGAGATTAGTTCTTTTTGGGAACCCATCCAAGGATGGGTTCTGCAAGGGTCATCTTTAATGATCTCTTCCTGTCTGCTGGTTTGCTTGAAGAGGCAGCAGCAGATGGGGTTAGGGTTAGAGTACACCGGTTGGCTAAGTGAAACTTGCTGCCACATTTGTAGCATTTTCTCACATTCGGTATCGGTGACTGGTCATACACTGAGTAAATGGGTGCAGTAAGATCGGGTCTACTTTCAGATATGGCAGCTATGAGCTGGTCAAGCTTGACAGTCATTATCTCAGTGATAGATGACCCATCACTTGATTCCACAATTTGGTTCACTTTAGCTTTTCCCTTAAGGGCAACTTTCCTTTTAGAACCAGTACCATAATCATGGTATACTGCTTTACCTTTGTTCGACGAGTCAGTGTGGGAAGTTACTGACCCGTCAGCTGATGCTGGTCGATTCTTGTGAATCTTGATTACTGCCTTTGACTTGCCAGTATTGCGTTTTACTGGCTTGTCAGCAGCTACTGGTTTACCAGTACAATTTTCATCAGCTGGCTCAGCATTGGTGGAATTTGAACACGAAGGAGAATCAATTGATTTTTAACTTTCTTTGATTGTTTTCTGTGATTTCCCTTTTAATGCGTCTTTCCTTTGGAGTCATATAGTAAATGCTTGAGGGATCAGTAGTTTCATCAATTGAAGTACTGGTTTCCTTGGCTTTTACTTCATCCTCCAAAATTTCTTTCATGGACGGTGGTGGGGTCTCAGTAGGTTTGACAAACTTATTTGTTAAGACCTTTTTACCCTTAACTATCTTGGCAAAGGTATTTGGCAAGACAGCTTCAGGATCTGTTTCAAGAATGGGGTCTATGTAAGTAACTTCTGCGAGAGCAGCAGCAACAGCATAGTCACCAGCAAAGAAAGCTTTAACTTGGGCAGGAACCTGCTCATTTACACACTTAGCTGTGCGCTGAGCAGATGTACACCATGAAGCAACAACCTTCTTGAGGTCGTTTAGCTGGTTCTTAATATCTGCTACCTCAACATGAAGAGACTTTAAAGCAAAATTTTGTTTTTCAAGTTTTGAAATTTCATCCTTCAAAATCTTAATTTCATCAGTTTTGCTTTTAAGTTTATCATTTAAAGATTTGTTATCATTTTTCGAAACTTCTTCACGTTTACTGCCTCTACATAAATCAACTCTTAGGTAGTCAAACATTTCAGCTTTTTCATCATCAGTATAAGTTCGAAAATTATCAACCTTATACAGCATTTCAGATTTCCATTAAGGTGAATCCTTTTTTCGATCAACTTCCCTCATATCAGCCAAAAACATACTACCATTATCATCCTCATTAGACTCATGGACCTCCTTGGCCATCAAACACAGCTTTTTACCAGAAGCATAACTAGCATCATCATCATCATCAGTATCACTGTCAGAAGATGAAGAAGAGCTGGTTTCATCCCAATCATGATGCTCAGCAACTAGAAACTTTTCTGGCTTTTTTCCCTTCTTATCAGCCTTTGCACTTTCCTTCATCTGAGCCTTCATGGCTTTGTACTTGTTCTTGTACTTATCAGCTTTTGAGAAGGAGTTAGCATGTGATGTTGAAGGTTTTCTGGACATGCATTCAGCAGCAAAATGTCAAACCTTCCCACAATTGTAACACTCGGATTTAGGACCCTTGACTGATTTGCTGATATACCTAGCACTTGGTTTCTTACTCCCTTTGTATGGCTTGCTGGTTCTATTACGATTGAACCTTTTGAACTGCCTAGCCAGCAAAGCCATACCTTCAGCAAACCCTTCCACATCATCTTCATCATCACTGCTTTCTTCAGACCCAGTACCACTATCCACCTCATCTTCAGCTAACTCGTCTTCTGCCATCAACTTTTGAACCAGTAAAGCTTTTTGAGCTTTCTTTTTAGCAGCAGCAATAAGAGCAGTATCATCAGTTTTTGAGGATTTTGATGTGGTGGGGGCAGACTTAAAGTTTTTCGTTAAATTCAGTTCAAGTTTAGCTTCTGCCTTCTCATGGTTCCAAAGTGTACCATAAAGAGAGGACATGTTAAAGTTCTTTAAGGTCTGGGTGGTTCTTAAGAGGTCAGCGACAGGTTTCCGTTTAGTAGGCAGTGAGTCAATGAATTTGTTTACTTGTTCAAAATCAGTATATGTGATTTTTAAAGTAAGCAGGTTAGCAACTAAGGAGTTAAACCTTATGAAGGTTTGCTTAAGGGTCTCATTCTTATAGGCAAAGAACATTTCATACTCTCTTTTCAAAGCAATAATCTTGTTCTGCCTAACATCATCCATGCCTTCATAAGTGACGTCTAGATAGTCTAACATAAGCTTAGCATTTAGCTTTCCCTTAATCAGTTTGAACAGGTGGTTAGGTAAAGTTATAACTAACAGAGTTCTGATCTTAGGGTTAAGTCCAACACAACGTTTGTCCTCAGCATCCCATCTGGCTGGAGTGAGAATAACCTCTCTGCCAGGAATGGCATGAGTGTCAGCAGTAGTTGGGATGCTATCAATAGTCTCAGTTGGGACAAATGGACCATCTGTGGCAATACCAGGCATAAGTGGGTCAATAGACTCCAGGTGAAGCATGAACCTTACCTTCCAAGTTTCATACTCATCTTCATCAAATTTGGGTGGTCTATTGGATGAGCCATTTTCAAGGTAAGCTGTATTTGAGTATGCAGCCATGAGAGAATTCAGATCCAAGATATTAAATTATCAAGACTGAAGCTCTGATACCAGTTGTTGGTCCCTTGAATAACAACAGGAGTATTGTAGAGGGGGGGGGGTGAATACAATTTCTTTTAATTAACTAACCAATTAAACACAGTTTAGTATTCAAGCATCTAATGTAAGTAGAGTCAAAGGTAATTTTTGAACTGTTATACTTTATTGATTAAATCACAAAGAATTACAACTATCCTTAGCGGAATGATGGTTGATACAGATTTACCTATGTATAGGTATGAGGATAAACTTAAAGCTATTACAAGTTTTGGACTCTAAATAACAAAACTCACATCACTAGTTGTTACAATAGTGGATACAACAATTTATAGTAGTCCTATTAACCGTGTAATGGTTCTATTGTCCACTGGTACATAGGATGTCTGTACTTGTGGGGACAACTGCATCAAAGAGCGTGCTCTCCTCTTTCCTCTTTGGTAGCTATTTGTAGGAACACCCCAATTCAGTTTGGCACCACTATTTGTTTGAACAAATAGAATGTTGTGTTCCCTAGGCATTGATAAAATATAGCATATGTCTGCACATGCGTTAAACTTCTGCATTCCCACGTGGTCTTGTAAGGTCACTTGTCAGCCACCGACGCGTGTCCTTTCCTGTTCAACTTTGTCTTTGACTTCTGTTGAATAGTACAATTGATGTAGACCACTCAGGAAATCACCATGCTTATAATGGAGCATGGCAATCTTGTGTTGTATGCTGCTTTCCAGGTTTACTAGTTCTTCTTATGCTGAGTCACTTGATATTCTTGAATTGCTGAGTACTCATCCTGTACTGATTCGAAGAATACACTCTACCTTGTGCTGGTAGACTAGGCAGCATACTGAACACTTGACACAGCAATATTTGCTGTCTATACGTTATCAAACTTGTACTGGCTGCACATAACATTTTAGTGCAAATAAATTACAGTTTTGTCATAATTAAATCCTTAATTATTTTGGGGACTCAACAGTGCGTGAGTTTGTTGTTCTAAAAAAATAAAATCTTGCATTATTAGAGAAAGCACATCTCAGGTGGAGTCATATTCACTGTTCACAAAATTATGACTGTTATGTTAGTCGAGTACTTGTCATAAGTGAAAGGACCCGTCCTAATCCATCCGGACGAAGTCCGTATCGATTATAAATGATTCACAACAGTTGATTACATCGCGAGGTACTTGACCTCTATATGATACATTTTACAACATTGCATTCGTTTTGAAAAGACAATCTTTCATTACATCTAAAGTTGACAGCCATGCATACCATTTCATAATATATCCAACTATAATTGACTTAATAATGATCTTGATAAACTCAACGACTCGAATGCAACGTCTTTTGAAATATGTCATGAATGACTCCACGTAATATCTTTAAAATGATCAAATGCACAGCGGAAGATTTCTTTCGTACCTGAGAATAAACATGCTTTCAAGTGTCAACCAAAAGGTTGGTGAGTTCATTAGTTTAACATAAATAATCATTTCATAATTTTAATAGACCACAAGATTTCATATTTCCATTTCTCATAAACATACGTCCCATGCATAGAGACAAAAATATCATTCATATGGATTGAACACCTGGTAACCGACATTCACAATATACATATAAGAATATCCCCATCATTCCGGGATCCTCCTTCGGACATGATATAAATTTCGAAGTACTAAAGCATCCGGTACTTTGGATGGGGCTTGTTGGGCCCGATAGATCTATCTTTAGAGTTCGCGTCAATTAGGGTGTCTGTTCCCTAATTCTTAGATTACCAGACTGTATAAGGGGCATATTCGATTTCGATCATTCAACCATATAATGTCATTTTAATTACTTGTGTCTATTTTGTAAAACAGTTATAAAGCAGCGCATGTATTCTCAGTCCCAAAAATATATATTGCAAAAGCATTTAAAAAGGGAGCAAATGAAACTCACGCATATAAATATTGTAAAACAGTTATTAAAACATTGCATGTATTCTCAGCCCAAAAATGTAATGAGTAAAAGGGAGCAAATGAACTCACGCATATAAATATTGTAAAACAGTTAATAAAGCATTTGCATGTATTCTCAGCCCAAAAATGTAAAGAGTAAAAGGGGCAAATGAAACTCACCTATTGTATTTTGTAGTAAAAATACATATGACTATATTGAACAATGCAGGGTTGACCTTTGATTCGCGAACCTATATCATTCGTATATATATTAAAACATATACTTGTAATTGACTAAATATATATATTATTACTAGTGATATAATTTTTATGTTATTAATTTATGTATTTCATTGTTACTATATAAAAATATAGCTTTTGTTATGTTATATGTATCAAATATTTTATATGTATATATTTCATTTGTGTGTTAAAATTATAATTATATTAATACTAAAATAATATTAGTAGTGATTAAAATAATGATAATGATAATGCTAGTGTTAATAATAATAATGATAATAATGTTAATGATTTTATTAATAATAATATTAATGATAGTTTTAATGACAAATCTTATAATAATGATAATAATAGTAGTTTTTAATAAAATGAAAAATTTAATAGTAACGGTAATGAAAATAATGATTTTGATAATAATACTTAATATTTAATAATAATAATAATAATAATTATTATAACAATCTTATTATTAGTGTAATCTTAATGATAATATTTTTGTTAATAAAAAATCTAAATGTTACTAATACTAATATTAATGGTGATTATAATAGTTTGTATTATTTTCATACCATCGATAATAATAATAATCCTAATCATAATAATACTTATAGTAATAATAATGATTATGATATTTATAATTAGGATAATATTAATAATAATGATAATTATAATACTAATACTCAAAAACAGTTATAATACTTATAAATATAAATGTGATAATAATTATAATCGTAATATTAATACTAATGATAATAATAATAATCATATAATAATAATAATAATAATAATGATGAAAAGGAAAATAATAATAATAACAATAATTTTAATATTAATGACTACCTTAGAAGTCCCTTAAAAAATAGTTCCACCTAGCAAGGATCGAACCCAAGACCTCTCGAAACCCACCACTTCTCATAACCAACTGACCTAGCGTGTTTTTCTGTTTATATCACCAACCCGTAATTATTTAACCCGTCTTCTTTTACGGTCCAACAACTTAAATACTTTGAAGCCCAACAGAAAACTAGAACAGACCCCAAAGTAATTCGGCCCAACATGTTAAATTCATTGAAACCCATTTAGCAATTTAACAACTCCACTTTGAAGAACTCGTGGCTTGTTGGATTATATACGAATTCGAAATAAAAAAAAAACATATACGGCCGATTGATACTTCAATCATTCATCACCTATTAACTTTATTATCATCATCAAAGTTACTAAAATAATAATAAGTGGAACGTCCCTTTTTGAATGACCCAATATGTTGACCAAGTGTTATGATTTGTTCCATGGTTCATTAATAATGCGTTAACTAATTAGAGTATTATTATATAACCAATTTGATCAAGCTCTACACTGTAACCTGTTTTCCCTTTTCACATCGTCTAATAGTTCAAAGGTTGTGGGTTGTAGTTAGATGAATGTGATGTTAGGAGAAAATAAACCGACTGTGGTGTGATGGTGGCCAGCGGAGGCAATGATGAAGGTGGTATTGTGGTTGTGTTTAACAACGACAAATAAAAGAAAAATAATGAAGAAAGGTGGTAGCTTGGTGAAGGGGATGATGGCGGTTTTGGAAGAGAAAAGTGGTGAGTAGTGGCGAGTTTGATGATGATAGAGTGGTGGTTGAGGTTCGAATAGAAACCAGGAAGTACCACAACAGTTTTCAACAAAGGTTCGTTGGTGATGCTTGTTTATCGCAGGTGGGTTTCTCGGTCTAGAATAAAAGAGAGAGAATATGTTGGTGGTTTTATAGTGGTCTTTCTTGACTACAAAAACAAATACAACGTTGGCAACGTGATGGGTGTTGGCTTGGGTTCGATCAAGAAAAGAAAACATTACCTGTTTTATTCCTTTATGATGGGTGATGATCTTAAGTTGAAGATGATTACGGTGATGATTGATTTCATGATGGTGGAGGTCCGGGGTGGATTGTTGATGGTGATTTATTGTGTTCGAATATCAAACAATCGAGCATGTTAGTATTGTTGATGAAGTTCATTCAAATAGAATCAACAAAATAATCAAGAGATGGGTTGTTGGTTGGATAGGAAACAGAGAAAAATAAATGTGGATTTTGTGGTTTTGTGTCAAGCATGTAACAGAAATATAATCAAGTAACATGTGGGTGTTTTGTGGGGTAGCCGTGAATGGTGGTGATGAGGTTGTAGGGTGGTGATCGATAATGAAAGTTGGAAAGTAGATGGGTCACGAAGAAGAAGTTAAAAATGGGTGATTGAAGGTTGTGTGGTTCTTCAACGTAGTGAATGTATATGTATATATCTAATATATTGATAGGTAAAGATAGACAATGATAGATAGATATAGATAACAAAAATATTAGATATTTAATTGTAAAGTAGGTAATTGATTACATGAATATTGATTTTAAACTTTCGAGACTCAACATTACAGATTTTTTTCTTATCGTGTCGGAAACATATAAAGATTAAAGTTTAAATTTGATCGGAAATTTTCGGGTCATCACAGTAAGCTGTATCGACCAACTTATGAGCAGCTGTGGAGTTTGATTTGCTATATGTGTTAATTAAAAGAGAATCAAATGAACTCTTAAGTGTATACGTTATTTGAGTACTTAATTATATTTTTCCAATAATATGGTACTTTGAAATAATAATTGGAACTCGCTATATAATACAACTAGTGAAATGACCCGTGGAACCACGAGTTTGTTTAAACGAAATAGTTTAATGATATGTTTTAGGTATTAAGTGAACGTAAATGTTAAAGTTATTTAGTTTAATAACCCGTGGAACCACAGAGTCCGACTAAGAAACTCGTCAGCTGAACATTTCATCAGACATCTAAAATGCATATTAAACAATCCACATCCAATTATAACAGATAATATTGGTTGTTATTTTATTTAAAAAATGTAAATTAAAATAATAATTTACAATTGGTTTCGTATGGCCTAGCTTTTATATCTTCTCGTACTCAATTCAAAATAAATAATCAAAATAATTCAAAATTATTTAATTTTAATAATTAAAATAATTATTATTAAGATTTAATAATAATAATTAATTAATAAGATTTAATTTTGATTCAAAATTATTTAGATTAATGACTGATCAAGCCAAAATTGACCTGAGTGCAAAAGATTGTTGTGACTAACCTTCGGAAGGGGTTCCTCCGGTTAACGCGATTGGTTTGAAGGGTGTTGTGGTGGTTGACTTTTGCTGAGCCTCCAAGGTGAACTAATCAAAGTGATCAGTAATGGTAAGTGAATGCTGATTGTTTTTAATGTGTTGTAAATGATTGATTATGGCTAGTATTTATAGGAGAAAGATGGCGGTTATTCTAGGTAACTACCATCAGTCCACTAACCCATGATTACCACTCCTGGAATCCTCTAATCATGCCCACTAACTGCTCCACGTTCTCCTAGTTTGTCGGGCGGACAAGCGATTGAGCAGACTAAGTCAACACTCAACGGTACGCTACGGGTGGCGTAGCTTGAGAACAATCATGACCTGAAGATAGCGTTGACTTAGGTGTAATGCAACCAGGAATTGAAGCTAAACGTCTAGCTAAAAAGTACGCCATGCGTCTCACGTGACGGTTATGGCGGGACGTACGTCATTAAGTCCCCCCAGTTTGGTTGGAATCTAATTACCTTGAATTGTAACCAAACTATATTAAATAAAATACTATAAAAAACCATCATTACTGACACGCCGTAAACGTCAAATCCTGTTCCCTCGTAGAGTGTGCTAGGGATGATGTCAGCACTCATTTCATTTTACAGCTGTAAAAACTGAAACGACACGAATCCAACGGTTGTGCCTCAACATTCCTAGGACACGTGTTCGATCGGGATCAAAGCCCATGAACAGGGCCCACAGTAAGTTTCTTCTAGAAATTGGCGTTTTTACCTCCTCATTGTTACATCTCTTTCTCCGCCTCCTTATTATTAAAAAATTCTTATCTCCTCACCATACGCGTGCCGTTTTCATTCTAAGGTAAACCAAAATGTCTAAGGCTAACGTTTCTACTGAAAATACTACCGTTACAATGGAAGAGATGGAGAAATTTATAGCCGAGTATCCTGTACTTCAAAACGTACCGACGATGGTAGCGATACCCGGCCAGCGTGCCGACGAGCCTCCACAAGGATACTTTACCTTGTATTGGAAAGCGGTGGCATTGGGCAACTTGCGTTTTTCGTTGAGCCCATTCGTGGCGGCTGTGCTAGACCATTATCACATTAGTGTCTCGCAATTACATCCTCACGTATGGCAGCGTGTTACAATTTTCGAGATGTTTTTTAGGGCACAAAATAGACCCGCGAGTCTGAATGTTTTCCGAGCGATGTTCAAACTCACTGCTTCCGGAAAGGGATGGTACACTTTTGAGAAAAAGTGAAACTTTACCACCAAGAAGTCTCCTTCCCTCCATGATTGGAGGGGAATGTTCTTTTTTGTTGGGACCGAACTGCTGGGCGAAGGGCGTGCCCACCTCGCACAATGGCATTCCAAACGTTCTCCAGATGTTTCCAAAACTCCAGACCTTGACCAAGGGGAGCGGGAGCTTTTTAATTTGTGTAAGGATGCTACGCTAGAGATGCGTCCTTAAGGCGAGGTGATGCTGAAACTCTGCAATGTTCAGCATTATTGGCCATGGAGTGATAGAGTGCCATTAATCATGTGCGACGAAAGGGGTATGCTCTTCGTGTCGCTACGTCTTTAAACTTGTAAGTATTCTGCTCATTTAATTTTTCTAACTCAATTTCTTTTGCAGAGATGGATTTCAACAGAGTGCTCCGCCGCCCTTCTCTTGACGATGTTTCCTTCAAGAGATTCCCAAAAGCCAACCTTCCAGAAGGTCATCCGTTGAAGGGAGATGGTGTTGCTGCTAGTTCATCCACCAACGCTGCCAGCGACGTGGCAACGACACAACCTACAACCGGCTCAAGTCCTGTCACCAGTCCGGATCCGATATCCGTCGTACCTCCCCCGCTTCAGCCGGAACAGCAACTTTAATAGCAGAAGCACCCCCATTCTCCCCCAAAAGTGACAGCCATAACTGGCGGTCACAAGAAAAGGAAAACGCCACGAGAAGTTGCAGAGAGCAACTTAAAAACTTTTGAAGAGATTCCCAGCCAAGGTGGGTATTATGAAAACCATGATAATAACCCCGCTACGTCACCAGAATCTCAATGGGAGAAACTAATCAAGTTTGTTATTTCTCCAGGGTTACGCATGGGAGTCCCTATCGTCCATCTCCAAGATTCATCTGAAGCCCAAGGAAAGGCGTCAGAAAAAGACGTACTGACGGCGTCCGGTTCTGGAGACGCGTCCGGCCAACGTTCTACTTCTTTGGAGCAGCCTTATTCTCCTAGTTTTGGGAAACAACCCACCTTCAGCCACATGGAGACTATGTGGAACATCTCTCACAGCGACGCTCTGTCGCAGTTTGAGTATCTGCAATGGATTTGCCCTCCGGCACTTTACGAGGCGGTCCAAAAATTGCCCGAAGCGCCGCTCGTCGCGCCAGGGTTCAGCACATTTATGAAGGGTTGGTGCTGACCCGGGACGAGCTACAGCGGACTATTGATCTGGACCAACGTGCCCGTCGCGCGAAGGCTGACGGTAAAGAGCTGAATGTTGAAATTGTCAAGATCAGGGAGGAGCTGGAACGGGCTAAGAAAACCGCTGCCGCAGCGGAGGTTGAAAAGAACAGGCCTTAAAGGAGGCCCAAAAGGCTATCAAAGAAATGGCCTTGCGCGCCGAAAAAGAACAAACTGCGCTAAAGGACCTGGAGGCGGTGCATAAAGAGCTGGCGGAGGAGAGAGCAAGTAATGAACTCCTCACCGCCGAGAACCAAGAGTTGTCTGCTGCCAAACGAAAGGTAGCGGATGACTTTCAAGAGCTTTGCAGCCTCATCCCCTCTATTTTTTATAAGGCTCTCAAAGTGCCAGAGGTGAAGGAGCCGTTCCAGAATTTGGTTGACGCTACGAGGAAAGTGGAGCGCTTGGATGCGTACACCACGTTGGTGGAACATGTTGAAATAGCATAACCAATTCCAGAGGCAATCCAAAACATGGCGGATGAGGACGCCTACGACCTCCACGCCGCAGCAGTCAATGATTGCGCGGCTATTAAGGTGCCATTTATTGAACAGATTGGGTCGACGCCGGACCTTACTTTGGCTAAAGTGAGGAAGATGATCCCGTAGTTGTAGGGATTTTTGTAATTCTGTATTCATTTTTTATCCTAATGATTGTAATTAAGTCAATGAAATATCATTTCCTTATGATTCTTGTTATTTTACTGTGTTCCAACTGTAGTAAAACATGTTTATATAAATATGTACGTACCGTCGTCACGGTAACGTACCGTTTGTCAAGGTTACACTTGATAATTGTCGACATTGCACTCATCTACTTAGTGCTGGGATTAATGCAACAGATACGAAATCCGGAGGCACCCCGTTCCGACGGCTAGGCGTACCTCCAATACGCCTGGCGTCGCCAATGCCGTCCAAAGATTAGATGATGTCTTTGTTCATGGCATAAGTAACTTGTGAATGGACTTACATTATTACATTCTTACGAAACACCGAAGTGCTGCCATAAAAGTTACGCAATACATTAACAATGAAAATTGAAAGATGCATTTAACTGAAACAACTAAAAAACAAAGTCTAATGCGCTACGCGCTTACATTTGTGGTGATCAAACACAAACTTAGGTAAAATGAAAAAGAACAAATTTCAACAATGGAACATGTCGAAATACTTTAAATATAAAACTTCTTTAAGTTTGTCGCGTGCCAAGTACGCGGTACAAATTTTCCATCATGCGTCTTGAGGTTATATGCCCCATTGCCAATTGCTTCTGTAATCACGTACGGGCCCTCCCAGTTGGGTCCCAATTTTCCAGTGTCCTCGACCCGGCTGGCATTGTTGTTACGCCACACAAAGTCACCGGGGCGGAAAGTACATTCCTTCACACGCTGATTGTAGTACTTGGCAATCTTTTGCTTATTAGACGCTTCCCTGATGGCGGCGGCGTCGCGCCTTTCTTCCAACAAGTCCAAATTTTCTTTCAAGCTAATTACATTGGACTCATCGTTGAATTGCATTACACGCTGGGTTGGAATAGCAATTTCGGCGGGAATCACCGCCTCGGTACCATAGACAAGGCTAAACGGCGTTTCTCTGTTGCTTCCTTTTGGCGTGGTGCGGAACGCCCATAAGACTTGTGGAAGCTCATCTGCCCAACCTTTTATGTCCGTGTCCAACCTTGCCCTTATCCCGACAACGATATCCCTGTTTGTGACTTCCACTTGCCCATTTGCCTGCGAATGGGCAACGGAACTGAAAGTCTATTTGATATTTAACACGTCACACCATGAACGAAACGGATCGTGAGCAAACTGTTTGCCGTTATAGCTGACAATTTCATGTGGTATTCCGAAACGGCACACGATTTCCTCCCAAACAAAGTTCACCATATGTTTGCCCGTTATGCTCTTCAAGGGTTTGGCTTCGACCCACTTGGTGAAAAAATCGATTGCAACAACCAAGTGTTTTTCGTCCAGGAAGGGGCCTAGCAAATGACCACAACACTCAAGTTTTATAAGATACATTTTCACAAAGTAAATTTTGATAAAAAGTCAAATTATTATTAAAAGTACACGTCGCATAACGAAAAAGGCTAGTTTTCTAAATGTACGAGAGTGCGCTCGAAAAACCGAAAGTGGTACATGAGTCGTGAGACCACGACCGTGTCATTTTGTAAAAATTATATTTTTACCATGAGCGTAAATGTAATATAATATTTAATTAATTCTAAAGATTAAATATATTATTTATTAAAATAATATATATACATTATAACTATGTTAAGTAACATATGTGTCGGCAGCTTGTAATCAAATTTGTGCGATGGAATTGGTCATCATGCGATTGCATGAGAGGCCCCTCACAAACTCATGCAATCGCATGAGGTGGTAGGTGGTGTCAAGTGTGTTTAAAAATCGAACGAGCTGAGTTTGTGAATTCATTTTTTCATCATTCATCTATCTCTCTCGCATCTCTTCCTCTCTATACATATAAATTATAATTATAATTATTATTAATATTATTATTATTATTATTATTATTAAACTTAATATTATTTTTAGTATTATTATTATTAGTATTATACATAAAATACTACAACGAAGTCATGAACCAATTATTTCAAGACGGGTTTTGCGAGTTGGCTAGGGCTAAGGAAATTATGGGTTATAGCTATGGAGGTTATGGGTATTGTTCGGGGGTATGCTCGTGAGGTCAAACTAGTGTTTATCGTCTCCGTTGCATCTGCGTACCTTTCCTGCAATATTGAATCTCAATATTGATACGTGAGTACTCGAAAATAAATTTTTACATACTAATAGTGTATCCCTGACTAGTGCTCTAGAATATAGGATTATGCATGCTTGTATTTTTTGATATTGCCCTTAGATAGGTTATGTTGAATCTTGAATTAGTTACACCTGTGATTGAGATAAGGTATAAGATATGCATGTCCTTGGAAAGCTAGTGAAAAATTAAGAACTTTTCCTTTAGATGTCGAATGGTTTCGATGAACGGATTAGAAGATATAGTCAATTGAATTTTTGATATTATTATTAAAAATGATTATTATTATAGTCGTTATTATCGTCGTTCTGGTTTTTATTAAAACTATTATTATTACTACTATTATTATTATCATTAAAAAGTATTATCATTAAAAATTGTATTTTTTTAATTTTTATTATCGTTAAAATTATAATTAGTACTATTATTATTTTTATCATTAAAATAGTTATTAGTATTAATATTATCATCACATTTATTATTATTAGTATTATTATAATTAAACTAATGATAATAACACTTATTTTTACTATTATTATCATTAAAATGAACGCGACATAAAAGACGATTTAAAAACTATTAACAAAATTAATTAGGAAATAATGAGTATGAGTATCATGATGAAATTTAAATATCGTAAGATATTGATTTAGATAAAATTTTCGTTTTTCATTAATTTTATCACTATTATTATTAAAAGTACTATTAATATCAAAACTATCATTTTTACAAAATTATTATTTTATATCATTAATATAAAATTCCATTATTTTTATAATATCATTTTTAGTAAATATTAAAGTTGATATTTTTATCAATAGAATAATAATAATTATTATTACAAAATAATACAACTTTTACTTATTATTATTATCAATAGTATTATATCAAATAAATATGTAACACAAATAATATAATTACCTTAATAAAATCTATCATAACATTTTATGATATTAAATGAACTTTATAAACTTTATTACTTCAAATATATGAAAGTATATTTTTATAAATAAATTATATTATTTACTTTAAAAATCTTTTAAAAATATTTAAAAATATAAAACGACGATATTTAAAATATATAATAATCATGTATAAATTTTGGAAATTATTTTTAGTCAAATTGACATTTGTTGACTTTTGTATATTAGTCTCGAGCATTAGGATTGTGGTACACTATGACTTAACCTAAATTGTTAGAACAAATATTGACCAACAAATAAATATATACAAATAATATATGTTCGTGAATCCGAGGCCAACCTTTCACTTGTTCAATGACGTTATATGTATTTTACTACGAAATACAGTATGGTGAGTTTCATTTGATCCCCTTTTACTCTTTACATTTTTGGGGCTGAGAATACATGCAAATGTTTTATTAACTGTTTACAATAATTATATGTGTGAGTTTCATTTGATCCCCTTTTACTCTTTATATTTTTGGGGCTGAGAATACATGCAAATATTTTATTAACTGTTTACAATAATTATATATGTGAGTTTCATTACTCCCTTTTTAAATGCTTTTGCAATATATATTTTTAGGACTGAGAATACATGCGCTTTTATAAATGATTTACAAAATAGACACAAGTACGTGAAACTACATTCTATGGTTGAATTATCGAAATTGAATATGCCCCTTTTTATTAAGTCTGGTAATCTAAGAATTAGGGAACAGACACCCTAATTGACGCGATTCCTAAAGATAGATCTATCGGGCCCAACGAGCCCCATCCAAAGTACCGGATGCTTTAGTACTTCGAAATTTATATCATGTTCGAAGGAGGATCCCGGAATGATGAGGATATTCTTATATGCATTTTGTGAATGTCGGTTACCAGGTGTTCAATCCATATGAATGATATTTTTGTCTCTATGCATGGGACGCTTATTTATGAGAACTGGAAATGAAAACCTTGTGGTCTATTAAAATGATGGAAATGATTATTTATGTTAAACTAATGAACTTACCAACCTTTTGGTTGACACTTTAAAGCATGTTTATTCTCAGGTACGAAAGAAATCTTCCGCTGTGCATTTGCTCATTTTAGAGATATTACTTGGAGTCATTCATGACATATTTCAAAAGACGTTGCATTCGAGTCGTTGAGTTCATCAAGATTATTATTAAGTCAATTATAGTTTGATATATTATAAAATGGTATGCATGCTATTAACTGTCGATGTAATGAAAGTTTGTCTTTTAAAAACGAATGCAATGTTTGTAAAATGTATCATATAGAGGTCAAGTACCTCGCGATGTAATCAACTTTTGTGAATCGTTTGTAATTGAAATGGACTTCGTCCAGATGGATTAGGACGGGTCATGAAAGTTGGTATCAGAGTGGTGGTCTTAGCGAACCAGGTCTTGCATTAGTATGTCTAACTGATAGTTGTTTAGATGCATTATTGAGTCTGGACTTCGACCGTGTCTGCATGTCAAAAGTTTTGTTTATCATTTCTAGTCAGAAATCATTTGCTTATCATCCTTAGGAATTTACCTGCTTATCATTCTTAGTCTAGACATGTCTTACCGCCTCTATTGCATAGATAGTGTATAGATAAATTCATATCTTAGCGTATCTGTTATTGTTACCTTTGCCTGACAGCTTCCGTAGATTCCTCCGTAACTTATGGGATTTTAGTATTATATATGCATATGTAAATTATGTATTGTAGAGTGCTAATCTACATCCTATAACCTATTTCTTATCGAAAATCCTTCATCTGATCGTACGAGATGAATCCCTCAACCAGTTCGAGTTCTTAGATTCCGATAGCGATTCCGATAGCTATTCCGACAGCTATTCCGACATGGATGTTCACCTAAGCTCCAAAAACAGCGTCACCAGAATGGATCAATCAGCCATTCCCAATTCATCTGATGAGTTTGTAGTCGACTTAACCAATGGAAACGAGAAGAAGGCGATACTTTCCATCAACCAAATTTCCTCTTAACGAAGAACCTGAAACTCTTACCGGCAAACCAATCCGAAACACCATTTTCACCCTTATTTCCTGAATATCTCGCCACGATTATATTCTATCTAAAATTCTAAACCTTATTCATCCGTTTGTTCCAATTGACAATCATCCCGATGTAATAGAAGTAGTCAACGAGCTTCGCACCCGAGTTGTAGCCTTGGAAAATATGGTGCAAAATTTACCAGCTTCAGCAACATCACCGACACCAACATCAACACCAGTACCACCAACAACCCAAGTTTCAACATCACATGCCTCAACATCTCATTATGTACCCCGAGCATAATCATCATTCTACGTATCATTTTACATCAATTATCTTCATTCTTCATGGCGATTAGGTAATCTCTAATGTTTTAGAGATTATGTATTCTAGTTATAACTGTAAATCAAATGAGATTAATATTATATTAATTCATTGAATCTATGATTACATCTGAAGAAAATATATATGTAAGTATATTTTCATAAGGATTGTAATTAAAAATTTCTTTCGTACAATCTGTTAATGGTGAAAATATTTTAACGGGTAGGTAATACCCGAGGAATATTTAGATTTCACATTAATAAGTTACATTGTACATTCTTCGAATCTGATTCAATAGTCATTTACTATCCTACTTACATCTACAAAGATACGAATCCGTTCACCGCAGAATAACCATTTTTATTCAATTTCATATTTGGATTTTGACTTATCAGAATCCAACAAGTGGCATAAAGAAGAAAACATTGGACAAAATAAAATTTGTTAGAAACCAACAAATTAACTATGAGAAATTTTGTTAAGAATCCACGCTAACTGTTCCTAGCTAACTGATTACAATTTATTTATCGCAATTTAATTATCGCAATTTACATTCTTGCAATTTTATTTATCGTCATTTAATTTCTGTTATTTACTTTACGCACTTTATTTATCGTTATTTAATGTCTGTTATTTATTTTACGCACTTTAAATATCGGGACACGTATACAAAGTTTTGACATATCATATCGACGCATCTATATATATTATTTGGAATAACCATAGACACTCTATATGCAGTAATGATCGAGTTCTCTATACAGGGTTGAGGTTGATTCTACAATAATATATATAGTTTGAGTTGTGATCGAGTCTGAGACATGTACACGGGTCACGATACATATTAATAAATTCGAATATTATATATTGCTAACTGTGGACTATCAACTGAGGACTACCATCATTGGAAAATTAAAATGAATTAAAATATTGATTATAACATATGACACTAAACAATTCTTCAAGTTTGCCACTTGATTTCATCTTAAACCTCATTTGTATCTTGACGATTCCAATCTGCATTCAACCCTTTCATAATTCTTGAAAACAACTTAATCGAGAGGATGAACCAACCGCACTTCATCTACGGAAGAAAAGATTTATGCATATAGTTATGCACCTGAAAAATACTCTGAATTTGATTAAATGTTTAATACATATCTGTGCTAACTTCTTTGGCGTTGTTATTACCGAAGATAACCTTACAATCACTTTCCAAAGTAGCCAATTTTGTCACAGCTTCAGCAAGTCAACTTCGACTTTTCATTCGAAGTAGCCTTACTATAATCCTGATATATACGATTACCCTTTTGATACAGGAGAATTCTTTTATATTCCACCATATTACCAGCAGACGTACCAGCAACCTCGTTTCTTCTCGACTTAAATCTTTCTGACAAATCATTATATTTATTCATTGAAACCCTATCATATACTCATCCACATATAGTAACGAGAACTGCCATACCAATTACCGGGAATCAGCAATCAGTACTTTGAAAACTCACAGCATATCTACATCAACAGTTATATATATGACATTTATCTCTTAGAATTATGACCTCTCATTCTGAAATTCTGAAAAGCACTCAGTCACAAATCAATACTCTGAATGTTGAAAAAGCTGAATGAAGCAGCAGAAACTATAGACAACCGTAAACGACCTTAATCATCAGAAGTTTGATGATAAAGAATAGTATGTTGGAAAAGCTCAGAAAAGTTGGAACTGAAAAACGGATTGAGCTAACCACGAAGGAGACCAAGGACAAATAAAAGGACCATACCATATATTCAAAGAATCCAGGTAATTCTGGATCCGATGAAACCTTCAACGAATATCTTGCTCCGTACTCATGTTAAAATCTTGCGGAAAATCTTCCTCATCAACCATCGAACTTAGAAATTCCAAAATATCATCATTAATATCTTCGATATTTCTGAAGATATTTTCATAAATATTCTCGTCCGAAATTATTTATCTCTTCGTGCTATCTATATTACATCATAAAGGAAACTACTTTAGTTTCTAAAATTCTTTAAAATTCGAGTTTAAATTATGAATGTTTTTTGAAGTAGTGTTGGAAATTGATGCATGAGTTAGTATAATATAATGACACTTGATCAACGTGATTATATTTCAGTAAGTCATGCTGAGTTTCTAATGGAATGTGATGATTCACAGATCATAACATCATCATATGCCATGTTACACGACTCGTTCATTCTACTTCACCTCCGAACATATCAAGAAAATATATTCTTGATAGTTCTATTCTCAGTGATTCTGGTAATTTGACAAATCAAATCGTGCCATTACGATTTCCTTCTTAGAACATTAACAATGTTCATTCCGAAGTTTAAATCTGTGAATTCTGAACCATTACAAGCGGTGCTTAATCGCAAGAAGAAGAAACGAATGGACAAAACTCCAAAATAGAATATGGGGTATAAATCGCAGAAAATAAAAGAGAGCATTAATTGGGGATGACAATGATTATGGAAAACAGAAGAAGGGACTTCGAAATATAAGGGAGAATATAAAGCCTGATAACAACACATAAATTACAAACCGTGTATGTCAATGTTTATCGCAACATAGAGACACGGGAGAATTAAAAACAATATAACACCAAGGGCGAAGTGGAAGAAAATAGAATTCTCCTGGTGAAAGTTGGAAAAGGAGAATGATGGTTGTGATAGTAAGAATAAGGACAAGGATCAGAACTGGATTTAGCATTTTCATAAACTTTTGAATTTGGGAATTAGGTATAGGAATGGTAAAAGTAACGGAATGGAAGAAGTTAATTTATAGTAAAATATCTGATAGAAAAATCAAGGCAGATCTCCGCATTTAATTAGAGAATCTTAATTTTCTTATTCGTCGAAGAATCAAATATTTTAGATTTAGAAGATTTCCTTTAAATCCCTTGAATTCCGGAAATCAACCCTGACTCTGTCAAAAGTTAAGATGGATCTTTACTTTCCTATTTCACCCTTTGGTGATAGCTTCATTCGTACTCTTCGAATAATCGAGTTATTTTTATCCATATTACTCAATAATGATAAAACTCAATTTATCAACTCATATTCGTCATGAAAACATTTTTATTGTTAGCCATGACCACCTCACCCAAATTTCGGGACGGAATTTCTTTAACGGGTAGGTACTGTGACGACCCGGCAATTTTTGACCAAATTTAAACTTTATCTTTATATTAATCCGACACGATAAGCAAAGTTTGTTATGTTAAGTCTCAAGGATTTGAAACTATATTCATATATGCATTTAACCTCGACTAAATTTCAATGATTCACGAACCACTAAATGAACGTATATGATTAGTTATGTTTATGTATATATATATTAACTTGAAAACGTTACGCGTTAAACTATCTTTCTAAGCAAAATAAAAATAAACTTTGAAAAAATAAATAGTTTTGAAAAACTAAATGTTATACTATTAAATAAAAGATTTTGGATACAAACTTATATTTCTAAATATGTAACTATATATTTTTACTTAGTCATAAAACGTCCTAATTTAAAATAGTATATTTTGGTAAACAACGAGTCACTGATTTATAGAAGCAAATGACCACAACACTCAAGTTTTATAAGATACATTTTCACAAAGTAAATTTTGATAAAAAGTCAAATTATTATTAAAAGTACACGTCGCATAACGAAAAAGGCTAGTTTTCTAAATGTACGAGAGTGCGCTCGAAAAACCGAAAGTGGTACATGAGTCGTGAGACCACGACCGTGTCATTTTGTAAAAATTATATTTTTACCATGAGCGTAAATGTAATATAATATTTAATTAATTCTAAAGATTAAATATATTATTTATTAAAATAATATATATACATTATAACTATGTTAAGTAACATATGTGTCAGCAGCTTGTAATCAAATTTGTGCGATGGAATTGGTCATCATGCGATTGCATGAGAGGCCCCTCACAAACTCATGCAATCGCATGAGGTGGTAGGTGGTGTCAAGTGTGTTTAAAAATCGAACGAGCTGAGTTTGTGAATTCATTTTTTCATCATTCATCTATCTCTCTCGCATCTCTTCCTCTCTATATATATAAATTATAATTATTATTATTATTATTATTATTAATATTATTAATATTATAATTATTATTATTATTATTAAACTTAATATTATTTTTAGTATTATTATTATTAGTATTATACATAAAATACTACGACGAAGTCATGAACCAATTATTTCAAGACGGGTTTTGCGAGTTGGCTAGGGCTAAGGAAATTATGGGTTATAGCTATGGAGGTTATGGGTATTGTTCGGGGGTATGCTCGTGAGGTCAAACTAGTGTTTATCGTCTCCGTTGCATCTGCGTACCTTTCCTGCAATATTGAATCTCAATATTGATACGTGATTACTCGAAAATAAATTTTTACATACTAATAGTGTATCCCTAACTAGTGCTCGAGAATATAGGATTATGCATGCTTGTATTTTTTGATATTGCCCTTAGATAGGTTATGTTGAATCTTGAATTAGTTACACCTGTGATTGAGATAAGGTATAAGATATGCATGTCCTTGGAAAGCTAGTGAAAAATTAAGAACTTTTCCTTTAGATATCGAATGGTTTCGATGAACGGATTAGAAGATATAGTCAATTGAATTTTTGATATTATTATTAAAAATGATTATTATTATAGTCGTTATTATCGTCGTTCTGGTTTTTATCAAAACTATTATTATTACTACTATTATTATTATCATTAAAAAGTATTATCATTAAAAATTGTATTTTTTTAATTTTTATTATCGTTAAAATTATAATTAGTACTATTATTATTTTTATCATTAAAATAGTTATTAGTATTAATATTATCATCACATTTATTATTATTAGTATTATTATAATTAAACTAATGATAGTAACACTTATTTTTACTATTATTATCATTAAAATGAACGCGACATAAAAGACGATTTAAAAACTATTAACAAAATTAATTAGGAAATAATGAGTATGAGTATCATGATGAAATTCAAATATCGTAAGATATTGATTTAGATAAAATTTTCGTTTTTCATTAATTTTATCACTATTATTATTAAAAGTACTATTAATATCAAAACTATCATTTTTACAAAATTATTATTTTATATCATTAATATAAAATTCCATTATTTTTATAATATCATTTTTTTAGTAAATATTAAAGTTGATATTTTTATCAATAGAATAATAATAATTATTATTACAAAATAATACAACTTTTACTTATTATTATTATCAATAGTATTATATCAAATAAATATGTAACACAAATAATATAATTACCTTAATAAAATCTATCATAACATTTTATGATATTAAATGAACTTTATAAACTTTATTACTTAAAATATATAAAAATATATTTTTATAAATAAATTATATTATTTACTTTAAAAATCTTTTAAAAATATTTAAAAATATAAAACGACGATATTTAAAATATATAATAATCACGTATAAATTTTGGAAATTATTTTTAGTCAAATTGACTTTTGTTGACTTTTGTTTATTAGTCTCGAGCATTAGGATTGTGGTACACTATGACTTAACCTAAATTGCTAGAACAAATATTGACCAACAAATAAATATATACAAATAATATATGTTCGTGAATCCGAGGCCAACCTTTCACTTGTTCAATGACTTTATATGTATTTTACTACGAAATACAGTATGGTGAGTTTCATTTGATTCCCTTTTACTCTTTACATTTTTAGGGCTGAGAATACATGCAAATGTTTTATTAACTATTTACAATAATTATATGTATGAGTTTCATTTGATCTCCTTTTACTCTTTACATTTTTGGGGCTGAGAATACATGCAAATATTTTATTAACTGTTTACAACAATTATATGTGTGAGTTTCATTACTCCCTTTTTAAATGCTTTTGCAATATATATTTTTGGGACTGAGAATACATGCGCTTTTATAAATGATTTACAAAATAGACACAAGTACGTGAAACTACATTCTATGGTTGAATTATCAAAATTGAATATGCCCCTTTTTATTAAGTCTGGTAATCTAAGAATTAGGGAACAGACACCCTAATTGACGCGAATCCTAAAGATAGATCTATCGGGCCCAACGAGCCCCATCCAAAGTACCGGATGCTTTAGTACTTCGAAATTTATATCATGTCCGAAGGAGGATCCCGGAATGATGGGGATAGTCTTATATGCATTTTGTGAATGTCGGTTACCAGGTGTTCAATCCATATGAATGATATTTTTGTCTCTATGCATGGGACGCTTATTTATGAGAACTGGAAATGAAAACCTTGTGGTCTATTAAAATGATGGAAATGATTATTTATGTTAAACTAATGAACTTACCAACCTTTTGGTTGACACTTTAAAGCATGTTTATTCTCAGGTACGAAAGAAATCTTCCGCTGTGCATTTGCTCATTTTAGAGATATTACTTGGAGTCATTCATGACATATTTCAAAAGACGTTGCATTCGAGTCGTTGAGTTCATCAAGATTATTATTAAGTCAATTATAGTTTGATATATTATAAAATGGTATGCATGCTATTAACTGTCGATGTAATGAAAGTTTGTCTTTTAAAAACGAATGCAATGTTTGTAAAATGTATCATATAGAGGTCAAGTACCTCGCGATGTAATCAACTTTTGTGAATCGTTTGTAATCGAAATGGACTTCGTCCAGATGGATTAGGACGGGTCATGAAAATATGCCTCCACATTTCGACTAATTTGTTCTCTAAACGCAGCGTCGATGACGCGCTGATACGTGGCTCCAGCTTTTTTCAAACCAAAGGGCATCTTTTTGTAACAAAAAATGCCTTGATCTGTGTGGAACGCGGTTTTGTCTTCGTCGCATTCCGCCATCTGGATCTGGTGGTATCCTTTGTAAGCGTCGAGGAAACATTTGAAACGAAAACCCACCAGCGACTCTACCTTCCAATCTATCTCTGACAACGGATAATTATCCTTGGGACAAGCCTTATTGATGTCTTTAAAATCGACACACATTCGCCACGAGCCGTTCGCCTTCTTGACTAATACTGGATTAGCGACCCATGTCTGATACTTAACCTCACGTAGTATGTCTGCCTGTACTAACTTTTCTACCTCGTTTTTTAAGAAGGCGCTACGTTCCGGAGCCATACCCCGTTTCTTTTGCCTCACAGGAGTTATACTTGGGTTAGCGTTTAAGCGATGTTCTGCTACGGTGCGGGGTACTCCCGTCATATCAGACTCTTGCCACACGAATACATCGACGTTGTTTGCCAAAAGTTCACATAACGCGCTTTTCGTCGCATCGGATAGCGTTTGCCCAATCTGAACCTTCTTTTCGGGAAAGGAATGGTTAATAATGACACTCCCCTCATGCTCAACCGGTGCCGTCCGCTGTAGTGGCTGCTCGACCTGGCCTACAACCGGTATTTGATTAGAGTAAACGGTTACAACGCCTAACGGGGTTGGGAATTTCATCATTCCGTGTACCGTAGAAACTATAGCGCCGAATTCACACAACGCTTCCCGTCCCATGATAATGTTATACTTCGATTGGATTCTAACGACCAAGAAATTCAGGGCTACTGTTCACCGCTTCTCGTTTTCTTCTAACGTAACATCAATATTTATTCGGCCCAAAGGCCAAGTGGTTTCTCCTGTGAAACCCGCGACGGGATGAAGCGGTGGTTTTAACTTATCCTGCACACATCCTGTGGTAACTGTAAGAAGCAATGTTCGTATAAGACGTCAACGGCGCTTCCTGTCTCCACATAAATCCTGGAGACCTTGCACCGTCCCACCGTGGCGGTTATTGTCACGGGAAAATCGGTAGGACAGACTCTCCAAAAAGCAGGAAACCTGAAAGGGGCACATTCCCATTCCTCCAAAACTTCTGCCTTTCGAACGTGACATGCTTGCCACATTTGTATCATGTGGATGTGCTTTTCAGGAGCTTTTTCTTTTCCTCTTTGCCAAGAAAATTTCTTTGCCCCGAGGGTTTTAACACGTGACGTCTTCAGATGGTAAAATTCCCCAAGCTTCAATCATTCGACTATCACCTTTTTAAGTTCCCTACAGTCATCCACATCATGCCCCTTATCTTCATGAAAGATACACCACTTACTTTCATCCACAGGGAAGCGTGGCTGCATTGGTTTCGGCGACAGAAAATCTTTGCTTAGTTCCTCCGTTGTCAGAATTTCCTTAGGCATTTTCGACAACGATCTTATCAAACACTCCTCTTCTGCCGACAACCTTTTTGGGGCGTACCGTTCGTAAGGACGATAGCTGTTACGGTGGTCAGACTTGTGGCTGGAACGCCCGTAACCCCTGTTATTGCCGCTTCCACTTCCTTTGTACTTGTTACCTGCGTTGCCTTTGCTGTTTCCCTTATCGTCTTTATCGTGCCGGTCCGTTGTGCTGTGGTCCCCAACAGCAGCATCTGCAAACTCCTCGAAACGTACATAATCCTTTACCATTTTCACGGCTTCAATGAACGTCTTCGGCAGCTTACGCCGCATCGACTTTACTAACGACAAATAACGGGTTTGACAGATTCCCATGATGTACGCGGAGATCTGCTGTGATTCAGGCAGATCGGGGATCTTTTGGCACTCCGTCGTGAAGCGAGAAGTGAAATTTATCAGGGATTCACGCGTCCTCATCTTGATGCTGTGCGCATCCAGGTGAGTGAGTTCGGTGCGTTTAAAGTTCTGGAAACGTTGCACGAACTTAGTTCTGAGGTCGGTGTAGCTGGATATGCTCAAGGCAGGCAACTTGGCGAACCATTCTCTCGCGACGGCTTGTAGCTGTCCTGGGAACATGTGGCACGCCGTCGAACTATTCCAATGCTGCGTCTTGACGGCGTGTTCAAATTGCTGTAGAAAGTCTTCCGGATCCGTGGTGCCGTCATACATCCCTAGCGTGAGAGGGGTAGTAAGGACGGCGGGAACTTCTCCGACGTCGCGGAAACTTCAAACGTTCACTTAACGTTGTCTCCCATCATAGCGTACCAATTGTTCAACATGTTATCCGCCACGCCAGGCTGCTCGACCTGAGCGCTCATGGATTCCGGTGCGGCTAGAATTAAGTTCTCGATTAAGTCCTTTCGTGCCTCCTCTCTGGTTTTGCCAGAACTCTTACCAGTCTCTGACGCTGAACGTGTAGAACTTCGTGGATAAACTTTGGACATATCAATTGGTTTTTCGCCGCCTTTGGACATGAGCGACGGTAAAACAAATCCTCCTTTTGCCAAAAAACGTATCGCTTCTTCGCCACCGATGGGTTTAAGCTGGCTTAAGTTGGCTTTCGGGGTTCCTGTCCCCTCGACGTCACGCTTATTGGCCTCATCATCATCGTCGAATTGCAACCTAGTACGCTTGATAGAGTCGTCTGGTGTCTCGTAACCGCTATCGTTAGTGGGATTCAAAGGATCGTACGGTTCTTTGCCAGTGTTGGCGGTTGTTGACGGATTGGAATCGCCTGTCATCTTGTGTAAAAGTATTGATCAAACGGTCCCACGGATGGCGCCAAGTGATCAAGTCAAAATTGACCTGAGTGCAAAAGATTGTTGTGACTAACCTTCGGAAGGGGTTCCTCCGGTTAACGCGATGGGTTTGAAGGGTGTTGTGGTGGTTGACTTTTGCCGAGCCTCCAAGGTGAACTAATCAAAGTGATCATTAATGGTAAGTGAATGCTGATTGTTTTTAATGTGTTGTAAATGATTGATTATGGCTAGTATTTATAGGAGAAAGATGGCGGTTATTCTAGGTAACTACCATCAGTCCACTAACCCACGATTACCACTCCTGGAATCCTCTAATCATGCCCACTAACTGCTCCACGTTCTCCTGGTTTGTCGGGTGGACAAGCGACTGAGCAGATTAAGTCAACACTCAACGGTACGCTACGGGTGGCGTAGCGTGAGAACAATCATGACCTGAAGACAGCGTTGACTTAGGTGTAATGCAATCAGGAATTTAAGCTAAACGTCCAGCTAAGAAGTACGCCATGCGTCTCACGTGACGGTCATGGCGGGACGTACGTCATTAATGACATCACCCACTATGCTTAGGATTTTTTCTTTTTGTTTTTGATTTTTTTTAGCAAGAGATTTAATCTAATAATGAAATCATCATTGTAGAATTGAATATTAAATATTAACTATAGATTACATGATGAACCCGGTTTACAAAACCCAGTTTCTAACTTATGCTTCTTGCGTTTTGAAATTTGAAAGAAATAAAGCATGAAACTTGGTTTCAGATATCCCACTTTATTGTAATCAAGCCCTGCCCTTATTACCTAACAAATGATAATGACATAATTAAAAAGAACAAAAGTTACATGCTACTTTTTATTCATTGTACTACCTCCGTCCCAATTAAATAGTCCTGTTTTTTTATTTTGAGATGTCCCAAATTAATAGTCCACTTTCATAAATAGAAAGGAAAGAGGATATTTGATTGGTAGATCTGGAGAGAGAAAATATTTCATTGGTGAATAAATGAAGTTAGTGGAATTTCCTAAAATTGTGTGCCCTTTTGTCTGTGGACTATTAAATTGGGACGGAGGGAGTATAAACTAGTGCAAATGATCTGAAAAAGTAACATAAGTTACATAATTCGTCAATAAAGGTAATATAATTTTGATAATCCTGAAAAGAATTACGTGCTTTAGTACTGAAAATGACTATGATTTGAAAAAGTGTGAAATTAAGGGTAAAATAACAAAAATAGTGACGTCGTTAATTTTTTCTATTATAATTTAACATTCCTAAATGCAAGTGAGGGTATTTTGCTCATTTTATTTCTAAACCATCAATGCTCTTCCTCTCTCAACTCAAAAAGTCAGATCCACTCCATTTGATTTTTTTGTAGTTGAACTTCCACATTCTTTTTTCTTTATTCATATAAGAGTTGTATTCATTTGAAACAAAAATTTGCTTGAAATTCAATGGACCAATCAGAGCGCGACATGTGGCGCGACAATCACATGTGATTGGAAAAAAAATTAAAAAAAAATTTTAAAATTTTTTTTTTAAATTTAAAAAAAAAAAAGTTTCGAAATTTTTTTTTTATGAATTTTTTTTTTTAAATTTAGCATGTCAAATCCAATCACATGTGATTGTAAAACCCAATCACATGTCAATCACATGTGATTGTGGAACTCAATCACATGTGATTCTGCATATCAAATCCAATCAAATGTGATTAAAAAAAATTACAATTTTTAAAAAAAAATTTCAACTGGAAACATACTTTAATTCGGTGATTTGATCAAGTTTGTTAGCGTTTCGTGATCATATCTTCAAAATTTTAGACGTTAATTCGGTGATTTGATCAAGTTTTGATCCAAAACTTGGTGTTTGAAGGTTTTAGCACAAATTTAGTGAAATTCGTCATTATTCGTCATTTTACTGAATTTTATTTTTCAATCACATGTGATTGCATTTGGCATGCAATAATCACATGTGATTGGGTTTTACAATCACATGTGATTGGCATGCTCAATCACATGTGATTTACTGCATGTCAAATTTAATCACATTTGATTGGAAAAAAAAAAATTCGAAAAAAAAAATTTTTGAAATTTTTTTTTCGAAAAAAAACAATTTTTTGAATTTTTTTTCCAATCACATGTGATTATCGCGCCACGTGTCGCAATCTGATTGGTCCCTTGAATCTCAACTTAAAACTTGGTCTCATTTGAATATTCCTCATTCATATAAACCTAACAATTTTAATTCTTTTTCTTTTTTGTACATTAAAATTCTTTTCTTCTAGATTCACCACCACCACCTCAACCTCCATCAAACCCATTAGATACAAATCGATTTTCAGTTACAATAACAAATAAAAACCAGAAACCAGCTGGATCAAAATTACAATCACAAACTAAGTACAATTACAATCACAATCACAAAAATCCACCAAATACAAATTAAAAATACAATCACAAACAAAAATAGAAACATAGGCTAACAAATCGATTTTCAATAAATGGATATTTCAACAACCACATGGATGATTCGATTAAACCGGACCTTCGATTATGCACAGGGACAATTCGATACAACCGCCGGAGGTGGATGATCCGTTAGGATTTTGACCCAGGATCCGGATCCGAGAGAAACAAGGAAAGAAGGAGTCAACATGGATTTTAATTACCAAACGGCTATTGGCCTGACGGTATCGTGGTGGTCCTTTTAACCAAGAGGTTGAGGGTTCAAGTCCCGTCATGGACATATTTTCGTGAATTATTGTAAATATCCGTATTATTTTTTTTCGTGAATTATTAAGTCCCGCTATTCCTATTAGTTCTATCCCGGCATCCAGTTCTTCGGCCCCTCAGCCAAAACGTAGGGAGACAGCTAGGATTAGCGTTAAGCGATTCCCTGAACACAAACGTTTTGGGATATAGGCTAAATGATGCGCCGTTGTTTTAAACCATGGGATCATATAACGTTTTGTATAATATTACTAGTGTGGTTTGCTTGATGTTTGATGTAAGATAAGCATATGTAAAAGAGTGAAGTGTGAAATGCAATAATTTTCCATGGTTGAGTATTATTTTGGTGGTAGTAATTGATTTCCGTACTAAGCTATTAAGTATGAACTTTAACGGGTAGGTACTACCCTAGATATAATTATAAAACGCTAATAAGCAGAAAAAGCTTTTATAATAATAACTGGTTCATATTATTAATAAACTACGATGTACTGTAAATACACACTACATCTATAATATTCCATGTGAATAATTATTTCTTTTTTTTCATTCTTATTGAAGAATATGGTGCGATTGAACCGAATGACGGAATAAGAAATCGAGGAACACATCAATCAGCGAGTGAACGATAGAATGTTATGGGTCGAGGCTGCAAGAGGTGCTGCAGTTAACCCAAATCCTCGTGTGGGATGCACCTACAAAACTTTTCAAGGTTGCAAGCCCTCATCATTCAGTGGAACAGAAGGACCGGTCGGTTTAACCCGGTGGATCGAAAAGATTGAGTCTGTGTTTAAAATTAGTGGTTGTATTGAGAAGGACATGACCAAGTATGCATCGTGCACCTTACAAGATATTGCACTCACGTGGTGGAAAAACTATGTGAAGGCCGTAGGAGGAGATGTAGCTTATGATACTCCATGGGAAGAATTCAAAACAATGCTAATCAACGAGTATTGTCCAAGGAACGAGGTTAGGAAGTTGAAAGCTGAATTACGAAGCCTGAAAGTTGTTGGTACTGAACTCACCAACTACAATAAGCGATTCATGGAATTAGCTTTGCTATGTCCCGAATTGGTACCAACCGAAGAACAGAAGATAGAACTGTACAAAGATGGTTTGCCTAAAAATGTTAAGGCAAATGTTACATCATCGAAACACAAGACTATTCATGAAGCCATCACCATGGCAAATGAGTTGATGGATCAGATTATTCTGGATAAGAACAACGATGTCAAAACATCGGAAAACAAAAGAAAGTGAGAAGGTAATCATCAACAATCCAACAAGAAACAAGAAACCACGCAAGGTGCGGGTAGTGGTTCAAGCTCAGGTTACAAGGGACGAAATCCTTTATGTAACAGATGCCACAAACATCACTCTGATTATTGTAATGTGGTGTGCAACAATTGTAATCGAAGGGGTCATCTTACTGAAGATTGTAGGGTTCCCGTAACAAATACAAATGACACCAAGACTCCTGCCACCAATGCAAATAGAACTGCCTTGGCCACTGTTACTTGTTATGGGTGTGGGAAACAGGGTCATTATAAGAGTCAGTTCCCGAATCCAGAGAAGAATAACGGATCTGCAAGTGGAAGAGCATTTATTATTAATGCTAGAGAGGCGTGTGAAGACCCAGAGCTTGTTACGGGTACGTTTACCATTAATAACTTATCAGCATCTATTATATTTGATACTGGTGCCGATAGAAGTTATATGTGTAGAGACTTTTACGCTAAATTGAATTGTTCATCATTACCTCTAGATGCTAAGTACATGATTGAGTTAGCTAATGGTAAACTAATTAAAGCCGATAAAATTTGCCGTGATTGTAAAATAAATTTAGCCGGAGAAATGTTTAAAATTGATTTGATACCCGTAGAATTAGGAAGTTTTGATGTAATAGTCGGCATGGACTGGATGTCCAAAATAGGAGCTGAAGTTGTGTGTGCCAAGAAGGCAATTCGCATTCCTCGTAAGGATAAAACGCCAGTAATGATTTATGGAGATAAGAGTAACTCAAAGCTAAAACTCATTAGCTGTTTGAAAGCCCAAAAGTTCTTGAAGAAAGGGTGCTATGCTATCTTAGCACATGTTAATAAAGTCGAAACAAAGGAAAAAGAGAAGAGCATCAACGACGTGCCTGTAGCAAAAGATTTTCCTGAAGTCTTTCCCGAAGAGTTGCCGGGATTACCTCCATTTAGATCTGTAGAATTTCAAATAGATCTAGTACCAGGAGCTGCACCAGTGGCTCGTGCTCCATACAGACTTGCACCGTCTGAGATGAAAGAGTTACAAAGCCAGTCACAAGAATTACTGGACCGTGGTTTCATTCGACCGAGCACTTCACCGTGGGAAGCTCCGATTTTATTTGTCAAGAAGAAAGATGGATCCTTCCGAATGTGTATAGATTATCGTGAATTAAATAAGTTAACTATCAAGAATCGGTATCCACTACCGAGAATTGATGACTTATTTGATCAACTTCAAGGATCATGTGTTTATTCGAAAATCGACCTAAGATCGGGCTATCATCAACTACGCGTCAAAGAAGAAGATATTTTGAAAACTGCTTTCTGGACACGATACGGTCATTACGAATTTTTGGTCATGCCGTCTGGATTGACGAATGCGCCAGCTGTATTCATGGACCTCATGAATCGAGTTTGTAGTCCGTATCTAGATAAGTTTGTTATCGTTTTCATTGACGATATTCTTATCTATTCCAAAAATGAGAAGAGCATGAGCAGCATTTAAGGTTGGTATTAGAATTGTTAAGAAAAGAACAGTTATACGCCAAATTTTCTAAGTGTGCATTTTGGTTGAAAGAAGTGCAATTTCTTGGCCACGTTGTTAGTAGCAAAGGAATTCAGGTTGATCCAGCTAAAATTGAGGCCATTAAAAAATGGGAGACTCCTAAGACACCAACACAAATACGTCAATTTTTGGGTTTAGCCGGTTATTATAGAAGGTTTATTCAAGATTTTTCCTGAATAGCTAAACCATTAACAGCGTTAACGCAAAAAGGGAAGAAGTACAAATAGACTTCTGAGCAGGAGAGTGCATTTCAATTACTGAAGAAGAAGTTGACTACGGCGCCTATTTTATAGTTACCTGAAGGGAATGATGATTTTGAGATATATTGTGACGCTTCGCGACAAGGTTTTGGTTGCGTCCTTATGTAACGAAAGAAAGTTATTGCGTACGCATCCCGACAATTGAAGATTCACGAGCGAAATTATACGACGCATGATCTAGAACTGGGAGCAGTAGTGTTTGCATTGAAGATATGGAGACACTACTTATATGGGGTTAAATGCACTGTGTTTACCGATCATAAAAGCCTTCAACATATTTTTGATCAAAAACAGCTGAACATGAGGCAACATAGGTGGGTCGAGCTGATAAACGACTATGATTGTGAGATTCGCTATCATCCCGGGAAAGCGAATGTAGTGGCTGACGCTCTAAGCAGAAAAGAACGAGAGCCAATTCGAGTACGAGCGATGAACATAAAAATTCGCATGAATCTCAACTCACAAATCAAAGAGGCTCAACGAGAAGCTCTTACTAAGGAAAACATAGGAAATGAAATAATGAAGAAGTATGAGAAGCAACTCGTTATACGGGAAGACGGAATTTGATTTTTTGCAAAACGTATTTGGGTACCAGAGTTGGGTGGATTAAGGAAGTTGATATTGAACGAGGCACATAAGACAAGATACTCGATACATCCTGGAGTTGGAAAGATGTATCAAGATCTTAAGACGCATTATTAGTGGCCTAATTTAAAGACAGACGTTGCAACATATGTCGGGGAATGTTTAACTTGTTCCAAAGTCAAAGCAGAACACCAGAAGTCGTCAGGGTTACTTCAACAACCAGAAATCCCAGAATGGAAGTGGGACGGTATTACCATGGATTTTATCACGTAGTTACCCAAGACTGCATGGGTTTATGACACCATTTGGGTAATAGTTGATCGTCTCACCAAATCTGCACATTTCTTGCTTATAAAAGAAACAGATAGAATGGAGAAACTATATACGATTATACATAAAGGAAATCGTTTCAAGACATGTAATACCTATTTCCATTATATCCGACCGTGATAGTAGATTTACATCAAAGTTCTGGCAATCACTACAGGAGGCCCTGGGAACTCGTTTGGATATGAGCACCGCATATCATCCGCAAACTGACGGGCAGAGTGAAAGAACAATTCAGACTCTTGAAGACATGCTCAGGGCATGTGTGATCGATTTTGGAAACGGATGGGATAAATATCTACCATTAGCAGAATTCTCGTATAATAATAGTTATCATGCGAGCATTAAAGCTGCACCATTTGAAGCACTGTATGGAAGGAAGTGTAGATCTCCTATCTGTTGGAATGAATTAGGAGATCGACGATTAACTGGTCCCGAGATCATACACGAAACTACTGAGAAGATAGTACAAATCAAGGAGAGATTGAAAACAGCCCGTAGTCGCCAAAAGAGCTACGCCGATGTCCGAAGGAAACCATTAGAGTTTCAGATCGGTGACATGGTTATGCTAAAGGTGTCACCTTGGAAAGGTGTAATACGTTTCGGCAAAAGGGGTAAACTGAACCCAAGGTATGTAGGTCCGTTCAAGATCAACGAACGCATTGGACCGGTAGCTTATCGACTTGAGTTACCACAACAACTCGCCGGAGTACATAATACGTTTCACATTTCAAACCTTAAGAAGTGTCTTGCAAAGAAAGACCTCACCATTCCTCTTGAAGAAATCCAAGTCGACGAGAAACTACAATTCATAGAAGAACCAGTCGAAATCATGGACCGTGAAGTTAAACAGCCAAGCAGAGCAACATACCAATCATTAAGGTTCGTTGGAATGCTCGAAGGGGTCCCGAGTTTACTTGGGAACGAGAGGATCATATGAAACAAAAGTACCCACATTTGTTTCCTGAGAACGCAAAATAGGTACAACTTTAAAATTTCGGGACGAAATTTATTTAACGGGTAGGTACTGTAATGACCCAGATTTTTCCGATCTTTTTATACATATGAGATTAATATTTACATAAATTAAACATTACCAACATGATAAGCAATCCAAATTGTTGAGACTTGTGTTTTTGAAAAGAGTTTTACACAACGTTTGACCGTCCAATTTGACCTATGATATCACGAACTATGTAACATACGATAATTATACGATTGTGTACATATATGTATTTATACATATTTAACATGATCTAAGGATGGTTTAACATATCATTGTGTACTAATAACAATGAGTTATAAGTATACTTTGAGACTACTAACTTAAGTTTTCAAAACGATAACTATATGTAACGTTCTTCGACATATAAACCTATAACTTATAATGCTTATACAAGTATCGTATAAATATGTATTTAATCACTTTTAAAGGGCTTATATACATAAAACAATATAATTATATTTACAAAAGATAGCTATATTTGAATCCTCGTTTCGTTTCCTCAAGATTTCTACAAGTATATCTAGGGTATATGTACCCGTATCATACCCAGCTTCTATATGTATTTACTATTGGTATATACACATCAAATCAACATTCTAATCAGCCCTATATTCTGCCCTCAAAGAGAGGTAACCTTAATTGGATGCTAGTATGGAAATTTACACAAGATTACAACATAAAAATTTGTCATTGTCTCCCCCAATTTCACGCCATATATGGCCTTTCCCCATTTCATTTCTAGTTCAATTTTCTACTTCCATTTCCTAGCTAAACACACACACTTTCATAAGCCTTAAACACCTTAAATATATCAGCAAATAACCATGAAGATCTAGCCTTAAAAACAAGCTTTAATCATCATAAGAAAGTTTGATCAAGAACATATCAAGATAACCTTCCAAGTGTACAAGTTTACTTCCAACCTTTCAATCCAACTTCACCACTCTTTAGGATCAAGATTATTTCCTATCTTTTCCAGTAGCTTTATCCAAGTAACTTGAGGTAGTTACCTTGTTCATAATCTTATTCGATTCATATTCATATAGCTATCTTATTTTGGGTTATAAATTATAACAACACGAACATAGTTTGAATGATTTCAAACTTGTTCGCAAACTTAATAGATCCTTCTAACTTGACTTTTAAAACACTTCAAGACCTGTAACATATCATAATGATATGCTAACTTAACAAGATACAACTTGTTTTTACAAAGAACACCTTAAAACTGAATCTACGTCGTCGGAGTGCAACCGGGGGCTGTTTTGGGTTGCATAATTAAAAACTATCTTAAACTATGAATTGGAAGTTTATATTCTGGAAAAATGATATTTCTTATGAATATATTAATATATAAAAATCTCATGGTATAACTCAAAGTGTAAGTATTTTTATAAAAATGATCATCTAGATGTTGTTTTTATGATGGAAATGATCACTTTCATAAGATTCACCCAAGTTTGACCTATAACCTGTGATTTCGAATATAAACCAAGGTATTTACAGTTCATATTCATAAATAATGACTCAATCCAAGGAAGTGGCAAGTTGAATCAACAAAAACGGAGTTGTATTGAATAAACTACGACTAAAACAAAATCGGGTATCCGAAGCTAGTTTAGCTACGAAAATATTTTGACTAAAACCAAACTAATCATATCTTGGCTAATTAACATGATATTTTATATATATTTACTCATAATTTGATTTTACATATTTCAGGACCACCCGTAAACAACACGAGAAGATTAATTATAAGACCTCATGATTGTACGCAACACGTCATTTGACAACACGGTACTTTATGTACGCAACACGTCATTTGACAACACGGTACCATGGGTCGAGATTAATTCCGATCAATACGAATATGATGGGGTCTTTATTTATTTTATTGAGCAACTAATTGTGGACCACTAACATCAGACTGCTAACTACGAACTAATAGATATTAAAAGTATTATAAGTATATATGTAATGATTATTTGAAAAGAAAATATGTTGATATATTATATATATGGTTAGGTTCGTGATATCTATCGGAGACCAAGTCGTGTTAAATATCTTCAAGGCAAAAGTGAGTATATAGTCCCACTTTTAAACTCTAAATATTTCGGGATGAGAATACATGCATTTTATGATTTACGTTATGGACACAAGTGATTAAAAATATATATTCTACGTTGAGTTGTACCACTGACATACTTCCCTGTAACTTGGTAACTACTATTTACATGCGATATTGTAAAACGCGAATCCTGTTGATAGATCTATCGGGCCTAACAACCCTAACCGGACTGGACGACCAGTATTCAACGGTTGCACAGTACTTCATTTCGGTGAATACACTTGGTACAGTGTAGTGAGATTTCATAATAAAGGGAATATGCGACGTTGATTAAATGTTAAGTATGGTTATCAAGTGCTCAACCACTTAGAATATTTTTATTAAAATGTTTATGTATATGAAATCTTGTGGTCTATATTTATAACGCTGCTAGCATTAAACCTATATCTCACCAACTTTATGTTGACGTTTTAAGCATGTTTATTCTTAGGTGATAAATAAAAGCTTCCACTGCATTATGCCGAATTTAAGCAAGATTTGGAGTATGCATATTTGTGTCAAAAATAAAACTGCATATCAGAAGATTTGTAATGTGAAATATATTGGAAACCGTATTGTTATTATCAAATGTAAAGTTTGTAAGACTAAGATTATCGCTAAACGATAATCCTTATTATGTTGTTTAAGCCTTTGGTTATAATAAAGATTATGGTTTGTATCATAAAAACGTATGCAGATTTTTTTTAAAAATGTCACATATAGAGGTCAATACCTCGCAATGACACCAATGAGTATGTGACGTTTATATTCTATATGAAAGGGAGCTTCAGGCCCAACGTCTGAATTTTCTAAGCCCACTAAATATCCTAACTTATTATTTGATTTAAGTTTAGTAAAGTCAAATGAATTTTAGTACTTGAGTTATAAAGGGGACCAGAAACAGGAAAACATCACGGTCATCATCTCTCTCACATTGTTCATCTTCTTCTTTATTGTAATCGTCACTGTATCACTTTATCGAGTTTTAAAATGGAGTAGCAATAGCATAGGAGTAGTAGCAGCATAATGAATACGAAGGTGGTGGTTGTATATGGTGTTGTTCAACGAGAAAGAGAATAGAAACATAAAATAGCAGCTGCAACAGTTCACGAGGGCTGCCAAGCAGAAATCAAGTAACAACAAGATGGATGGTGCGCTATGATGGAGGTTTCGTGGTGGTTCATGGCAGCCGGTGGTGGTGTATTGCCGGAGATGACAGGTGTTTTAAGGTGACGGTGGTAGTGGTTGGTGAGAGAGGGTGTTGATGGTGGAGGGAGGAGGTTCACGAGTAGTATGAGGAATCAATGTGAGGGTTGCTTAAGATTGTCGAAAGGAAGAAAGAAAAATGGTTTATCACCTGAGAATAAACATGCTTAAAACGTCAACATAAAGTTGGTGAGATATAGGTTTAATGCTAGCAGCGTTATAAATATAGACCACAAGATTTCATATACATAAACATTTTAATAAAAATATGCTAAGTGGTTGAGCACTTGATAACCATACTTAATATTTAATCAACGTCGCATATTCCTTTTATTATGAAATCTCACTACACTGTACCAAGTGTAGTCACCGAAACGAAGTACTGTGCAACCGTTGAATACTGGTAGTCCAGTCCGGTTGGGGTTGTTAGGCCCGATAGTTCTATCGACAGGATTCACGTTTATAATACCGCATGTAAATAGTAGTTACCAAGTTACAGGGAAGTATGCCAGTGGTACAACTCAACGTAGAATATATATTTTTAATCACTTGTGTCCATAACGTAAATCATAAAATGCATGTATTCTCATCCCGAAATATTTAGAGTTTAAAAGTGGGACTATATACTCACTTTTGACATGAAGATATTTAACACGACTTGGTCTCCGATAGATATCACGAACCTAACCATATATATATATAATATATCAACATATTTTCTTTTCAAATAATTGTTACATATATAATTATAATACTTTTAATATCAATTAGTCCGTAGTTAGCAGTCTGATGTTAGTGGTCCACAATTAGTTGCTCAATAAAATAAATAAAGACCCCATCGTATTCGTATTGATCGGAATTAATCTCGACCCACGGTACCGTGTTGTCAAATGACATGTTGCGTACATAAAGTACCGTGTTGTCAAATGACGTGTTGCGTACAATCATGAGGTCTTATAATTAATATTCTCGTGTTGTTTACGGGTGGTCCTGAAATATGTAAAATCAAATCATGAGTAAATATATATAAAATATCATGTTAATTAGCCAAGATATGATTAGTTTGGTTTTAGTCAAAATATTTTCGTAGCTAAACTAGCTTCGAATACCCGATTTTGTTTTAGTCGTAGTTTCTTCAATACAACTCCGTTTTTGTTGATTCAACTTTCCACTTTCTTGGATCGAGTCATTATTTATGAATATGAACTGTAAATACCTTGGTTTATATTTGAAATCACAGGTTATAGGTCAAACTTGGGTGAATCTTATGAAAGTGATCATTTCCATCATAAAAACAACATCTAGATGATCATTTTTATAAAAATACTTACACTTTGAGTTATACCATGAGATTTTTATATATTAACATATTCATAAGAAATATCATTTTTCCAGAATATAAACTTCCATTTCATAGTTTAAGATGGTTTTTAATTATCCAACCCAAAACAGCCCCCGGTTGCACTCCGACGACGTAGATTCAGTTTTAAGGTGTTCTTTGTAAAAACAAGTTGTATCTTGTTAAGTTAGCATATCATTATGATATATTATAGGTCTTGAAGTGTTTTAAAATTCAAGTTAGATGGATCTATTTAGTTTACGAACAAGTTTGAAATCATTCAAACTATGTTCTTGTTGTTATAATTTATAACCCAAAATAAGATAGCTATATGAATATGAATCGAATAAGATTATGAACAAGGTTACTACCTCAAGTTACTTGGATAAAGCTACTAGAAAAGATAGGAAATAATCTTGATCCTAAAGAGTGGTGAAGTTGGATCGAAAGGTTGGAAGTAAACTTGTACACTTGGAAGGTTATCTTGATATGTTCTTGATCAAACTTTCTTATGATGATTAAAGCTTGTTTTTGAGGCTAGATCTTCATGGTTATTTGCTGATATATTTAAGGTGTTTAAGGCTTATGAAAGTGTGTGTGTTTAGCTAGAAAATGGAAGTAGAAAATTGAACTAGAAATGAAATGGGGAAAGGCCATATATGGCGTGAAATGGGGGGAGACAAAGACAAATTTTTATGTTGTAATCTTGTGTAAATTTCCATACTAGCATCTAATTAAGGTTACCTCTCTTTGAGGGCAGAATATAGGGCTGGTTAGAATATTGATTTGATGTGTATATACTAATAGTAAATACGTATAGATGCTGGGTATGATGCGGGTACATATACCCTAGATATACTTGTAGAAATCTTGAGGAAACGGAACGAGGATTCAAATATAGCTATCTTTTGTAAATATACTTATATTGTTTTATGTATATAAGCCCTTTAAAAGTGATTAAATACATATTTATACGATACTTGTATAAGCATTATAAGTTATAGGTATATATGTCAAAGAACGTTACATATAGTTATCGTTTTGAAAACTTAAGTTAGTAGTCTCAAAGTATACTTATAACTCATTGTTATTAGTACACAATGATATGTTAAACCATCCTCAACTGTGAAGACCCGTCCTTATCCACCTGGACTAAGTCATCAACATCTGGTCCCATTGCTAGGTACTGTCCTAAATATGCCATGTACAACTTCAAGTAATATCTTTAAAATGAGCATATGCACAGCGGAAGATTTCTTTCATACCTGAGAATAAACATGCTTAAAAGTGTCAACCAAAAGGTTGGTGAGTTCATAGATTTATCATAATAATCATTTCAATATGTTAATAGACCACAAGATTTCCGTTTATAAATATATGTACACTCGCAAGTGTATAAAAGTATTCTATAAGTTGTTGAGCGCTTCGGTAACCGTACTTAACAATTAATGTGGCATATTCCCTTTATTATGAAATCTACCTACACTGTACCAAGTGTAGTAAAAACGAAGTACTATGCAACCGTTTACGATACTAGAGCGACTAGCCCGGTTGGGGTTGTCAAACCTGATAGATCTATCAATAGGATTCGTGCTTACATGCTCTTACAACATGTAAATATTAGTTACCAAGCTATTAGGGAAAAATATGCAAAGTGATACAACTCAACGTAGAATATGTTTTTAGTACTTGTGTCCATTTCGTAAAACAGTTATAAAATACGCATGTATTCTCAGCCCAAAAATATATATATATATATATATATATATATATATATATATATATATATATATATATATATATATATATATATATATATATATATATATATATATATATATATATATATATATATATAAAGGGAGCTATGAAAACTCACCATACTGTATTTTGTAGTAAAAATACATATGACATCATTTACAAGTGAAAGGTTGGCCTCGGATTCACGAACCTATATTAGTTATATATATTAACACATATAACAGTAATCGAAGAGATTTATATATTATAAGTGTTATCTTAGTAGATTAGGTGTTTCCTTAGTAACTTAATTAAATATATTTATTTTGTATACTTTGAAGAAATAAAAATGTTAATATAATTTTGTTAAGTATATTTTTATATGACTAATTTTTATAGTCATATTGATAATAATTTCAATAGTAGTATTAATAATAGTAACATAGTTATAATGATAATAATAATAATACTGGTAGTAAAAATGATAATAATGATAGTAATAATAAAAAATGTAAATTTTAATAAGGATAAAGATAATAATTATTCCAAAAATGTTAAATTTTGAATAAATGATAGGTTTAATAAAAATGATAATTTTGGATAATTTTAGTTATAATGATACTTTTAATAGAATTAATAATAATAATAATAATAATTTTAACAATAATAATAATAGTAATAAAAATGATAAAAATTATAATATCAATAATATTAATGAAAACTACCTTAAGAGTATAATCTTAAAAAAAAATGAAATTGTCTCTACCAGGACTCGAACCCGCGACCTCTCGCTAAATCAAAACACCTCTTAACCGCTCTTCTGTTTCCTTAGTTTCTATTTTAATTTACATCTTAATCTATATAACCAATATATGTATCTGTTCTTTCTTCTTCATAACCCAAGACCCAAATAATATCTTCATCCACATTCTATTATATTACGTATCATCTTTCTGTTTCCTAATCTTATTATCATCGTCTATATCAATTTCTTATGTCAATATCTATATCATTATCACAATCGTAGTCATAATCATGATTGTAATCATGATCATATTATGGTCATCATTATTATGCATCACCATCTTCACGATCATTAACACTAAACCCTCGATCATAATCACATTATTCGTTATTTGTATTCATTATTCTTCACCATCGAGCAATAACAGAAGTAAGGTAAAAGTTAACCTATGAAATTGGTTAATGATTCGGCCCAACATATAAAGGTATACGACCCAATACATAGCACTAAAGGGTCTCGTCCCACTTTCAATATATATATTCGGTTATTTAGATGTATTAGCCAGCAACTTGATTTAAAATTAATTGTGGATGGTTGTGGGTGTAATCCTCAACAACTATGTTGTCCCACCCTTTATCAATCAATAAAAACATTGTATCCTTATCCATCCATTCCCATCACCTTTTTAATATCATCCATAATTGTTTACTATATTAGAAAACAAAACGGGTATGGCCTGCAACAGAAACAGTGAGGGACGAAAAGAATAAGGAAGAAAAGGAAATAGGTACAAAGGTTGTTAGTGTTGGTTTGGGTTCACGATCAAAGAAGAAAAGAAAAAGAGGAGAGAGAGATATAGAGTGAGAGAGGTGGTGGTTGAGTGGTGATTTGCTTGGGTTTTTTGGACAGGAACCAGAAAGGAAACAGTAATGGTGAGCTGTAATTTGTAATAATGGTAACTAGCGGTGTGGTGATGAGAGTAATCAAACCTGCAGCAGTAGCGAATGAGATCGTATCAGTCTTTTTAGATTCTTGTCGAGCTATAGGATATTACATAAACAAGTATGGCAGCTGTAGTAGTAACGAATGGTGGTGGTGTTAAGGTGATGGTGGCCGAAGTTGGTGGGGGTTCCAAGGTATTAATGGCCTAATGGTTGTAGGTGATGGTGCTCACGGTGGAAGAGGTGTAAGGTGGCGATGGTAGTTGTCTTGATGAAATAGCCGATGGTTGATGAAAGAACAATAAGGTGGTGGTGGCTCGATGGTGAAGTGGTGAAGGTGGTAGCCATCGTGATTGTTGAGTGATCGTTGATTGAAGGAGATTTTGGGTTCTTGATTCTAAACAATAAAAATGGTGATGGTGTTATACACAACTCCTATCTATATATGTAACTGCTTTATGATTTTAATAATAATAATGTAATAATTATAATAACAATAATTGTAACATATAATGGAATTTAGATGTGTGAATGGCAAGTTAGTCAAATAGCCTGTAATTTTTATCATATACCTACCGACAGTTTATTTGAGATAGTCTTTCGTACTCCGTTGTTATTCAGTGACGGATAAAAGTATCCCGAAAAATCCCAAATTTTTAGATTAACTATATTTATTTATTTTGGTCATTATGGTATAAAATTAAATCATTAATTTAATAACAAAAATTACATCAACTGTCCCTCTCATTTATGGGTGAAATATAAAAAGTGTTCAAATTTAATAACTAGGTCCTAAATACATTTTTAGTAAGCTTAAAATTTATAGATCTCATTTTTGAATTACCGTTTATTTTAAAATCATATAAGTTTGTTAAAATAACCATTTGAATAATAAATGAGTGTTATTATTGTTTCCTGAATGAGTTCAAAACAATTTATTTTCAAACTACATTATATTTACATAAATATATATTAACTAACAATTTAATTATTAATTCAAAACATCAAATCATATAATACTTTATTTAATACCTCTAATTATCATTTATGCACTTATATTTATACATTTATTTATTTTCAATTAAGTGTTCGTGAATCGTCAGAAATGGTCGAAGTCAAATGGTAATTAAATGAGTGAACATATTTCCAAAATTTTTGAGATTTAATATTACAGACTTTGCTTATCGTGTCAAAAATATTAAATTGTATCGAGAGTTTGGTTTAATATGACAGTACCTACCCGTTAAAGAAATTTCGCCCCGAAATTTGATCGAGTTTCTTGGCTCTATTGAGTCGACAACAATCGTCGATTTATTGGCGACTTGACCGACTCTTAGAGCCTAAATTAAATTTCATGCAGGATTTAAAATCCATGGAAATTTGATTCTACCATTTTCATGGCGTCTATTATTATTTTTATTTTATTTAAAAAAAAAAACTTTTTCCTACTTAAAGGCCAGGCCGGAGGTCCTCTCGGAAGCAATCTCTTTATCCGCTGAATAAAGAGAGGGATGAATTTCTCTACTCTTGAGAGTGTTTCACTCTGGGTGGAGAAATGACTTGTCTTTATTCTCGGATAGGGGAAGGATTGTCTACATCTCACCTCCCCCATACACCACTCATGTGGTATTGGGTTTTGTTGTTGTTGTTATTGTTGTTGTTGTTGTTGTTGTTGTTGTTGTTGTTGTATGAGTTGATAAATAGAGTTTTATAATTATTGGGTAATATATATAAAACGATTCGATTGTGTGAAGCGTGCGAGTGAAGCTGTCAAAAAAGAGTGAACCGAAGTAAATAGAGATTCGTCTTAACTTTTGACGTAGTTACGGTTGATTTCCGAAATTCAAGGAATTTAAGGAAAATCTTCGAAATCTTAATAAAATCTGATTCTTTGGGATTTAAGGAAATTAGGATCCTCTTTAATTAAATGCGGTCATCTGTCTCGCTTGTTGAGTCTGATTTTTCCTTTATAAATTAAACTCTTCCGTTCCATTATTCTCATCATTCCTATACTTTCTTTCTTAGTTCATACATCGAAACGATTGTGAAAATGCTTAATCCAGTTCTGATCCTTGTCCTCATCCTTACTATTGCAACAATCATTCTCCTTTTCCAACTTCCACCAGAGGAATCTGCTTTCTTCTACTTCGCCCTTGGGGTTATAGTGTTTTTAATCCTCCCGTGTCTTTATGTTGCCATACACATTGATATACACGGTTTGTAATTTCTATTGTTGTTGTCGTGCTTATATTTCTGAGCTCCAATGCTTTTGTTTTCTATTCTCGACCTGAATTAAAGCGATCGAGACGTCTTGGTTTGTAGATATGAAGTTCGAGAGAACATAACTGAGATTATAAGTAGAAAAGAAAGATAATAGCACGATTTGCTTTGTTAAATTACCAGAATCACAGAAGATAGAACTATCAAGAATATTTTTTTTTTGATATGTTCAGAAGTTAAGCAAAATGAAAGAGTTATGTAACATGGCACATGATGACGTTATGATCTGTGAATCATCATGCTCCAATAGAACTTCCAGCATGAGTTACTGTAATATAATCACGTTGGCCAAGCGCATTATATTATACTAACTCATGCTTCAATTCCCAACACTTCTCCAGAATTCATTCATAATTTATACATAGGTTTTACAAAAGTTTCCAATATAACGAAATACAGAAAACATGAAGAGGTAGATAATTTCGGACACGAATATTTATGAAAATATCCTCAGAAATATCGAAGATATTTATGATTATATTTTGGAATTTCTAAGTTCGAAGGTTGATGAAGAAAAATTTTTCGCAAGATTTTAACATGACTTCGGAGCAAGATATTCTCTAAAGATTTCATCGGATCCAGATTTATCTGAATTCTTTGAACATAGGGTTTGGTCCTTGTATTTGTCCTTGGTCTCCTTCGTGGTTAGCTCAATTCGTTTTCTAGTTCCAACTTTTCTGAGCTTTTCCAACGTACTATTCTTTATCATCAAACTTTTGGTCGTTTAGACCATCTACAATTTGGTTGTTTCCTCTGCATTTAATGCTACCATATCTAAATCATTGGTTATCAATCCGAGGTGGTTTCAGGAAAATTGTGTTTTTAGATAATTAAACGCTAGTGGTAATATGATGGAATATAAAAGGTTCCCCGATAACAATAAAAGAGCACGCATATATATATCAAAGTTATAATAAGGTTGTTTCGAACGAAAAGTCGAAATTATCTTGCTGGAGATGTGACAAAATTGGCTAATTTGGAGAGGAATTGGAAAGTGATTTTTTTTTGGTAATATTAACGCCAAAGGAGCTAGCACAGATACGTGTTAAAAGTTTTCTCAGTTTCCGAGAGTTTTTCAGGTGTACAACTATATACATAAATCCTTCCTTCCGTAGATGAAGTGCTGTTGGTTCATCCTCTCGATTGAAGTGTTTTCAAGAATCATGAAAGGTTTGAACGCAGATTGTAACCGTCAAGATACAAATGAGGTTTAAGATGAAATCAAGTGGCAAACTTGAAGAATTGTTTAGTTTCATATGTTATAATTAATATTTTAATTCATTTTTAATTGTCCAATGTTGATAGTCCAATAATCGATTTATATATATATAATCTTAAAATTATCCCACGACGTATTGTATACGTATTGTCTTTGCATTAACCTAGAGACGTATTGTATACGTATTGTCTTAGAATTTACTAAGACGTATTGTGTACGTATTGTCTTAGGATTTATCAAAACGTATTGTATACTTATTGTGTTAGGATGTACCAAGAATATTATTATACATATATACAATTACCTTTGTATACGTGTCCCGATATTTAAAGTGCGTAAAATAAATAACAGAAATTAAATGACGATAAATAAAATTGCGAGAATTAAAATTGCGATAAATAAAATGTAATAAGGAATTAACAGTTAGCTAGGAACAGTTAGCTAGGATTTTGTTAGCGTGGATTCTAAACAAAATTTCTCATAGTTAATTTGTTTGTTTCTAACAAATTTTATTTTTGTCCAATGTTTTCTTCATTATGCCATTTGTTGGATTCTGATAGGTCAAAATCCAAATATGAAATTGAATTTGAATGAAAATAGTTGTTCTTTGGTGAACAGATATGTACATGTGTGGATTTGAGCAGTATAGCTAATGATTGCTGAATCTGAGTTAAGGAATGTACAGTGTAACTTATTAATATGCAATCTAAATATTCCTCGGGTATTACCTACCCGTTAAAATATTTTCACCATTAACAGTTTGTACGAAAGAATTCTTAATTACAATCTTGATGAAAATATACTTGCATATATATTTCCTTCAGATGAAATCATGGATTTAATGAGTTAATATGATATTAGACTCATTTGATTTACCGTTAGAATAAGAATATATAATCTCTAAAACATTAGAGATTACATAATCGTCATGTCGAAAGAAGATAATCGATGTAAAACGATATGTAGAACGTAGATTAATGATATAGAGCGATATGTAGAACGATGGTTATGCTCGTGATATAGATTGTGATGTCAAGGATGGTGATGCGGATGTTGCCGTCGGTGGTACTTGGGCTGTTGGTGCTGACATTGTTGACGTAAGTCTATCCTCCAAATTGCGTACTGTACTTTCTAGATACTCATTCTTTCTTCAAACCAAGCATGAAGCTCCCTGACTTCTTCCACTAATCCTACTTGATTAGTAGTCGAGAGTAGAGGTTGAATCACCAACATAACTTTATGAATGCATTTTTTGAGGCGGAATATTCTGGCAAAGAGTGTAAAAACGGTATTGCGTATTGGTTGACCGGTGAGTGCGTCAAGTTCTCCGATGTCGGAAGGTAAATTTGGTTCGCGGTAGGGTTCTCCCTCTTCATTTCTCCAGCGAGTGAGTATGTTTCGAACCCATCCCCATCTCCTCCAGAAAGAAGTGCAGTCAATCAGTTGAGGTACTTCGGTCACACTACCTTCAGAGTCTTCAGAATCGCCTTCGGAATTATATGAATTCGAATTTGGTACAGGATCCATCTAAAACGATCAGCTAAAGAATTTTCAATATGAAATGATTTTTGGATATCGAATGATATTCTAATTATATAGAATATCTATACATACTTCCAAGATCCCGTGGATTACGGAGGAAATTAAGGAAACGTGTTAGACAAAAACAGTAACAGATACGCTAAGATATGTATTAGCAGATACGCTAAGATATGAATTTTGTCTATACGCTATTCATGCAGTCAATGCAGTAAGAATTGTCTAGACTATGAATGATAAGCAAGTGATTCCCACATTCTGATTTATTGTAAACATGGAGATATTGCTCCTTTACATTATTTATCATAAATAGTTTTGTAAGTAGAAGATTTAAGGCGGCCTTTGCTACTAGTTACGAGTAACAACAAGGAAAAAAAATAGCCTATATCTTATAGATAAAAGTGAGTAGGGCCCAGTTTGATTTTTTTCTTAATAAGTCCTGAATCTGAACGAATGTATGATGTTTGTAAGAAATAAGTGATGAATAAATAATTAGTGTTTGTTTTATGTGCTGAAAAATTGTATGAATAATTAAAATTATTAAATTAACTCTATATGTAAGCAGTTATAATAAAACTTTTATTCCCCAACAGATTTTGTGTAATGTAATGTAATTGAAAAGAGAGGAGAATAATAAAAACTTTTATGCCCCTACAGATTTTGTGTTTGTTCTATTCATGTTTTTTATCAAATACTACAAACACCCAAAACTAATTACAACCTTGCAAGATCGTTGAGTACTTGAGTTCTTTTAACTTGCAACAGATCAGTGGATAAAACCAATTTTCCGACGAATGTTGCTAACCTCCACCATCGAACCTTCCAAACTTTGTTTATCTCTCTTTCTTCCGATTTTCTCCTTCAATCTTCGTTTCGCTAATCACCGCCGCTATTATGATCTTCATTTCTCTCTTTTTTTAAAATGAAATCCACCAGATCTGGAGCTTGATACCACCATATCTTCGATTTTGTTGTTTGGTGTTTCTATTTTGGATCTGAAAGGGTGCGTTTGCGTTGTTGATAAAGGGTGCTTTTGTGTTATGTTTATGTTTGATGGATCTGAAAGGGTGTTTATGTTTGGATATGAAACCATTTGATTTCATGGATTGAAAGGGTATTTATGTTTGTTTATGAAACCATTTGATTTCATGGATTGAAAGGGTATTTGTGTTTGGATATGAAACCATTTGATTTCATTGATTAAAACATGTATGCATTTATGTATATGTTTGATGTATGATGGTATAAAAGTGTTTAAAAGTGATTGTCCTATCTAAACCATCAGTGTTACATAATACTAACATTTAATCAAGTTGGAAAGGTTGAAGATAAATGGTTGTTATTGAATTGATCGGAATTTGAATAACCGTGAGCATTTAACTAAATTTGACTAACGGTCGTTATGAATTTGACATTATTACCTCTAATTTCACACTTTTTTAAATCATAGTCATTTTCCGTGCTAAACTAAAACACGTAATCCTTTTCGGACATCAGTAAAACCCTTGTTACCTTCATTAACAAATTGTGAAACTTATGTTATTTTTTGGACTATTTTCCCTCTATAACCTAACTAAGAGGTTTATATATAGTCAACAATGCAAAAAAGTAGTACTAACTATTGATTAACATTTTATAAATACTCAAAATTGAAACGTGGCCACACCCTCTTCACTAGTAATGTACTTAACTATTTAACCCATTATTATTCTCCCAAATATTCGGTCAAACATTTACAAAAATATTCAAACTACCAGCTATTAATAATCAACTAATAGTTGGCATTTTATGTGGTGAAATGTTTGATAGTTTCCATAGTCTCAAAAATTCAGCCGAGGATTGCAATGGGCAGAAAAAAATCTGCAACCCGCAGGTATTCGTACCCGTAATCGATGGGTAAATTCAAAAGTTCTTACTAGGGGTACGAAATGGGTAAAATTTTGTACCCGTTGACAGGTTGCGGTGGAGTCGTGAATATCTAATACCCGCTACGGGTGAAATCTAAAAAGAAGCTTCCTTCGCAGTAAGATATTCAAGTAAGTAGAAAACTCGTCATTTATTCATGAATTGTCTTGCCCATCCCGCCTAATATTGTACCGGAATGATATTTTCTACCGATCCATACCATTCTTAGTAGTATACCTAAACAAGCGGTAACCCAAGCCCTTCCTTCCTAAAGCTATCTATTGTAAGTGATCCAAACCTGCCCAGAGCTAGCTCTCCATAAAGCCGGTTCTAAGATGAGAAATTTTATAATAAAGCTGCTAATACCAAATGTAACGACCCGGCTTTTTCGACTTGCTTTTGTGCTATGTGCTTTCACGAAACTGCGTATATGTGCGTACTGAGCTAGTTTATGCTCCGAGATCTTATTTAATGATTAATTAGTTTCGTTAATATCTTTCAACGTGCTATTAAGTGTGTAATCACTTAAGTTAATCCCCGAAAGCTTTTACGACCGTTGGTGTCACTTGACGTTTGAAATGAGCTATGTACTTGGTACACGTTTAACTTTGGTCATAATCAGAATATTATGACTACGAAATACTAATTGTTATTTTATAATAACAATTACGTGGGTTTTTGGATGCTTAATTACGCTTAGTAATTTACTTGTGCTTATTAGTTAGTCTTGTTGGACTTTATACCTTGTTGGACTCAAGCCCACCCTACTCTAGCTAATGGACTATTTAATTAGTCCAATTTTAATAAGTTTATGACCCATATAAATGTAAGACAAATGCCCATTAATTAGAGGGAACATACTAGCATTTTTGTTAACCATAATTACAATTGTTGCATGGGATCCCAACATAAGCACCAACTTTAGACAACCATTAATCAAAAAGCAAAAGTTGTCCCCTCCCTTGTCCCCCAAAAGCTACGGCCATGAGGCCTCCCCCATCCCTATAAATACCAAGCCATTTCATTCCATTTTACACTTGATCTCACTCACAATTTACACACACTTACTCTCTTATTTTCTCTCTAGTCTTTCTCACTCTAAAAAGTGTAAGTATTAAATTTTCTTCTTCTTCTCTTCTTCATATTCATGACATCATCATCATCATTTAATGGATCTAGCTTTTAGCTTTTGATCTTGTTATATCTTGTAGATTCAAACTTGGGTTTGAATCCTTCAAGAACATGAAAGATTCAAGGTTTCTAGCTTTGAATCTTCATTTACTTGTTAGATCTAGCTTGTGATTTCTTTGTTTTGTTATAAAGATCAAAACTTGTGTTTATGATCTTCATGTATCTTAAAGATCCAAGCTTTATGCTTCAAGATCTTCAAGAACACTAAAGATCCAAGCTTTCTAGCTTAGGGTTTCATTATTATGTTAAAGATCTTAGCTTTTTAGCTTATGGTCTCATTACTTTCATTATTTTGTTAAAGATCTTAGCTTTCTAGCTTATGGTCTCATTAATCTTGTAAAGATCCAAGCTTTCTAGCTTAGGGTTTTCTTAATACTTGAGATCTAAGTTATTATTGTAGATCTCACTTACTTGGAACCTTTTTGTGTTTGTTGTGATGATAAAGATCAAGTCTTCATCATCATAAATGATGGAGATGCATAAACTTGTGTAAAATGGACAAAGGTTGAAGCTTTATTGGATCTATGCAATAAAGAAGCAATCTTGATGTTCAAAACTTGTAGAATGATAGATTTTACTCTTAGTTGTGTATTGATGGTTAAACCTTGGTCAAATTGATGCTAAAATATCAAAGAGTTGTACACTTGAAGCTTACAAGCATCAAGGATGAGAACCGTGATGAGCATCAAGCACCAAGAAAATCACCGGAGCACTTGTTTGATATTTTTCAGGGTCTGATCAGACTCCTGGACTTCTGAAAAATTTATTTTCAGATATTTCGTTTCGATTAGATGAATTTTCGTTTAGGCCTCTACTTAATCCGATATACGGTTTAGGATTTATAGCCTTTCGAAAGTCACTACGCCTTTGTAACGTTGTGCTGAAATTTCTGACCTACTCGCACTTAAGCAGTCGCCAATGTCAAACGAAGACGAGTTAGGTTCTGAAAATTGGTCAGTGGTTAGAGGACTCACATACGGAGCCATGACCACTGACTACACGTCTTTTCGATTTGTATAAAGGTCGTAACAGCTGTCCGAAGTCAGCCTTTTGTTTCGATCTCTATTCTTGTTAAACTTACCTTAGCTTTGATGAATGATGATGATGTTCATGATGACACTTAAACGTAATTTATTCACTTTTAAACTTTTGGGGACAACATACTGACCTATTGACCTTTGACTTAGGTTGACGACCTTTCGGACCGACTTACTACCTGCATACGTTTCATATCGACTTTTACTGCTTATTCACTGTGAGTTATAGCTTCCCTTTTTCTACTTTACTATTTTTAGGACTGAGAATACATGCGCTTTTTATGTTTTACTTACTTTACACGAGTACTTAAACTTTACATAAGTGTGGGTTATATAACGGTATAAACATTCCCCTTAGCACGGTAACATTTAATCATTGGTTTTTGAACCGGTGAACGCGAATATTAGATATGGATCCATAGGGTTTGACATCCCCACTCGGGCTAGTTGCGCTAGCATTTAACGGGTGTTTAATACTTCTAGGACATACGCACTCACCAAGTGTACTTTTAGGGGGTATTACTATTACGTTAAGTTAGTTACCGGGTGCCCACGGATAAGCATATACTTTATCATACTGATTTAAATTACTAATTTGAAACGCTGGTTGAAGCACTGAAATCTCGTGGTCTACATTACTTTACCGATTACAAACAAACTATAGCTCACCAACATTCATGTTGACTTTTTAAGCGTGTATTTCTCAGGTGCTTAGACGTTGTTGCTTCCGCTGTTAGACTTGCTGTTATAGTCTTGGTGTATAGACTTGCTGTTACAGACTTGCTGTGTTAGACTTCCGCTGCATTACTTAGAGATGTCTCAATCATGGAACTTTTATTTTGCATTCGTAACTTATGTTATTTTCAAACAATGGCTTTGTAACGACCTTTGTGTCACATACTTATGTTAGTGCTTCTATTCATAGGAAGCACGTTACCTTTTGTAAAACGCTATCTTTTCATGAATGCAAAACTAGTTTTTAAACAGCATATAGTGTTTGACCTTGTAATGATCCTGTTGTTGACTGAAATGCCCTGTTCATATTAATTGGTTTCTTTGCGAGGTTTTGACCTCTATATGAGACGTTTTTTTTTTAAATCTTGCATTCGTTTTTAAAAAAACCACCATAACCTTTATTATTGAATAAAGGTCTTAATGACATAATTTAGATTGTCTATCAAAGATAATCTCCTCAAATAAATAAGTTTTTACACAACCCATTACAATATGATCAAATATATTACAACAAATACTCCGAATGCAAGTTTAAACAATATAAACAATTATGCCGACTCCAAATCTTGACCTTGGGTTGGCATACGATAGCAGAAGCGTTTTTAATATTCACCTGAGAATAAACATGCTTAAAACGTCAAAAAAAATGTTGGTGAGTCATAGGTTTAATTTCTATATAATAATCATAACATTTAATAAGCCACAAGATTTCATTTAATTAAATGCGCAGGATCATTACAACTGCAAAAATCATTCATACGATGAGTCGCCTGGTAACCGACCTTAACATAGAGCGCTTAAGATATCTGGCATCATACATTCTGCTATTCAAATGTATGATAAGAACCCTTCGAAGTACTAAAACATTTCCACTATTCGAAAATGGGGGTGGTTGGTGCCCGTAGATCTACCTTTAGGATTAGCATCAATTAGTGTTTTTCACTAATTCTTAGGTTACCAAGCATAATAATAGTAAGTACAGATATCCGGTATAACAAATCAATCGTAGAATGTAGTTCCATGAACTTGTGCTTATTTTGTAAAACATTTATAAATTTTGCATGTATTCTCATTCCAAAATAATTTAGATAGTAAAAATGGGACTATAACTCACTTGTGATGATTTCCGAATAGATGGTGATAAGACTTGGCCTTTTGACAAATTCCCAAACCTAATAATAATATTCTTGTGTCAAGATATATATATATATATATATATATATATATATATATAATTAATATTCCATACTTATGATACTTGTGATAATTTTAATTGTCCATTGTTGGTAGTCCAACGTTCGTAGTCCAATAGTCCAATAGTAATATATATATATATATATATATATATATATATATATATATATATATATATATATATATATATATATATATATATATATATATATATATATATATATATATAAATGCATATATTGTGTTAGAATTCACTAACACTATAATATATTGTCTTAATATAATAAGACACATAATATGTATATTGTCTGAAGCAATCCGCGACCCATTGTATACATGTCTCAGGCTCGATCACAACTCAAAGTATATAATATTTTGGAATCCACTTTGACCCACAGCTAACTCGAGATTACTGCCAATGGTGTCTAATAGTTCATTCCAATAATACATATAGAAGAAGTCAAAATGATATGTCAAAACTTTGTATACAAATCCACGGTGATCAAGTCATATATATATATGGTGCCTTACGATCTTTATTAAGACTATAATATATTGTCGTAGAACTTAATCATGACTATTATAAATTGTATTTCCATAAGTTTGGGAACAAGACATGTATAAATACATGTAGGATACAAGGTAAGTTAGCTAGGATAAGGTTAGCATCCATTTTTATAAATCATGTCCGTAGCTAAAAATTAAGAAAAATATCCTATTTTGTTTTACCCATAATTTCTTCGTTACAAATCCGTTTTGAGTGATTCGAGTTGCCATGATTTCGTATCGAACTCAACATTATTAATCTTAACAGAAAAAGTATAGGTTTATAGTTGAAAATACAGCTTAGGTGTCAAATAAGAGAAAATAGTCATATCCGTCGTAAGAACGACATCTTGATGACCCTTTTGAAAAACATACTTCCACTTAGAGTTTAACCATGGATTTTGGATATATTTCATATCCATATAAAATAAGATTTTTCAGCAAAGGAAATCTTTTAATTCAAAGTTTAAGATAGGTTTTTAAAATTAAACCCAAAACAGCTCCCGTTCGACTAAGACGACGTATATTCGATTTTAAGGTGTTCTTCGTGTTTACAAGTTTTATATCCTTATGTTAGCTTGACATACTATCATAATACATATGTTAAAGTGTTTTAAAAGTCAAGTTAGAAGGATTAAGTTTATTTGCAAATAAGTTTAGAAAAAATCTAAACTATGTTCTTGTTGTTATTAGTTATAACTCAAAATAAGATAGCTATATGAATACGAATCGAATAAGATTATGAATAAGGTTACTACCTTAAATCAAATGAGTAAAGTTTCTGGAGAAATAAGGAGAATACGTTGAGTTCAAAAGATACCCTTGATGGCTTGGAATTCTTGAAGTGTTCTTGATCAAGCTTTGTTATGATGATTATAACTTGGATTATGAGACCAATACTTGCTGAATTGAATGGAGGTTTGAGAAAGTGTTTGAGTATGTGTTTAGAGAGTAAAATGATGTAGTTAATTGGAATGAAATAGATGGTTATTTATCCTACATGTTGGCATCAAAATGGGGACAACAACATGGCTCCATGGTTTGTAATTTTATGCATTTAGTCATACTAGTTTCCAAGCCATGGTTCCCACAAGTCTACATCATATTGATACATGTCTCACAACTGATTGAGGGCTGCTAAGATCAATGATTTGGTATGTATATACCCATAGTAAATATGTATAGAAGCTGGGTATTATACGGGTATAAATACCGTATGAATACGAATAGGATTCTTGATAAAATTGAATGAGAAAATGAGTATAGCTATCTTTATTGAGTATAAATATATTGATATATATTATTAAGTCTTTCAAAAGTGTACTAATACATATTAATACAATACATATACATACATTTCAATTTAGAAGTTATTACAACGTCAATCGTTATATATATGTATATAGTCTTGAAGTCTTTAAGTTAGTAATCTTATTTTTTGTATATAACCAATTGTTATTATATATAATGAGAATGAGATACTTAAATATCATTTTAACACATCATAAGTATATACATATCCATATATACATCATTATATAATTATTTCAAATTATGATGTTCGTGAATCGTCAGACAGACTGGGTGGTTAAACATTTTCATAAAATCCATTCCAAATATATATATCTTGACAAGTTTGATTGCTTAAAATGTTGGAAACATTTAATTATGTAAATATTAGTCTTCAATATTGAAAGGACCCGGTCATATACATTATAAACGATTCACAATAGTTGATTACATCGCGAGATATTTGACCTCTATATGATACATTTTACAAACATTGCATTCGTTTTTAAAAGACAAACTTTCTTTACAACGAAAGTTGACGGCATGCACACCATTTGATAATACATCCAACTATAATTGACATAATAATAATCTTGATGAACTCAATGACTCGAATGCAACGTCTTTCAAAATATGCCATGAATGACTCCAAGTAATATCCTTAAAATGAGCTAATGCACAGCGGAAGATTTCTTTAATACCTGAGAATAAACATGCTTTAAAGTATCAACCAAAAGGTTGGTGAGTTCATAGGTTTATCATAACAATCATTTCAATATATTAATAGACCACAAGATTTCCGTTTATAAATATATGTACACTCGCAAGTGTATAAAAATATTCTATAAGTTGTAGGCACCCGGTAACAAGCCTTAACGTTCATGTTTTACCCTCTGAAGTACACCAGATCAGGTGTGTTTAAAATAACCTCGAAGTACTAAAGCATCCCATAGTCAGGATGGGGTTTGTCAGGCCCAATAGATCTATCTTTAGGATTCGCGCCTACCGTACATAGACTAGTAGTTTAATGTTACCAAGCTAAGGGTATATTTCTGGTTTAAACCCACATAGAATTAGTTTCAGTACTTGTGCCTATTTCGTAAAACATTTATAAAACAGCGCATGTATTCTCAGCCCAAAAATATATATTGCAAAAGCAATTAAAAAGGGAGCAAATGAAACTCACCATACTGTATTTCGTAGTAAAAATACATATAACGTCATTTAACAAGTGCAAGGTTGGCCTCGGATTCACGAACCTATATTAATTATATATATTTATATGTTGGTCAATATTTGTCTAACAATTTTTGGTCAAGTCATAGTGTACCACAATCCTAATGCTCGAGACTAATATGCAAAAGTCAACAAAAGTCAACTTGACCCAAAATGACTTCTAAAATTTATACGTGTTTATTATATAACTTAACTATAGTCATTTTATATATTTAAATATATTTATTAGATTTTATAATAATAAAAGTCATTTATTAATAAAAATTTATATTAACGTTTATATATGATAAAATATACTTTTATATATCTTAAGTAGTAAAATTTATAAAGTTCACTTAATATCGTAAAACTATAGTGGTAAGTATTATTAATGTAATTATATTACGCGTGGTGAAAAATATCTTTGTATCCCCTATTTATTTGATAAAATAATATTGATCATAATAATAATAAGTAAAAGCTGTATTATTTTGTAATAATAATTATTATTATTCTATAAAAAAAATAACAATATTTATATTTACTAAAAATTGTATTATGATAAAATGATAATACTAACATAATAGTAATAATGATATTTTATAATAACAATGATATTTCTATTAAAATAATAACGACGATAGTAATAATAATCATTTTAACAATAATACTAAAATTAAGTTGACTATAACTTCTAATCCATTCATCGAAACCATTCGATATCTAAATGAAAAGTTCTTAATTTTTCGCTAGCTTTCCAATGACATGCATATCATATATCCTATCTCAGTAGCATATGTATCTAATTCAGGATTCAACAAACCTATCTAAGGACAATATCGAATGTACAAGCATGCATAATCCTATATACTCGAGCACTAGTCAGGGATACACTATTGATATATAAAAGTTAAGTTATGAGTGCTCACGTATCAATATTGAGATTCAATATTGCAGGAAAGTACGTAGACGCAACAGAGATGATAAACACTAGATTGACCTCACGAGCATACCCATGAACCATACCCATCACCTCCATAGCTATAACCCATAATTTCCTTAGCTTCGACTCATTTAAAAAACTATTTTGAAATCACTCGGACATCACTCCGTCGTAATATTTTATGTATACTAATAATATCTTGAAATAATACAGAGCAAATATATATATATATATATATATATATATATATATATATATATATATATATATATATATATATATATATATATAAATCGATTGAGAGAGTTTAGAGAAATATATTTTCAAGTTTCTATGAAATAATGAAACCTATTGAATTTTATTTATTATAGATTTTTGAATTATTAAAGTGAATTATTAAAGTATGAATTATTAAAGTGAATTATTAAAGTATGAATTATTAAAGTGAATTATTAAAGTATAAATTATTAAAGTGAATTATTAAAGTTTGAATTATTAAAGTGAATTATTAAAGTATGAATTATTAAAGTAAATTATTAAAGTTAAAGTAAAGTAAAAGTAAAGTAAATGTAAAGTTAAAGTATAGTAAAAGTATAAAAACTATGTATGTATAATACGCGTATAAATATATAATATTAATTTAAATCGTTATATATATTTAATGAAATAAAATATAAATAGCGTTATATTTATTATACTGGTTAAGTAATGAGTTATCAAAAGTGATTCTAGATATTTATAAAAGTTATATACGTTTTAATAATAAAGTTCTTTTTAAACTGAAAATGTTTTTGTACGTTTGAAAATAGATTAATAGAATATTATGGAAACCAATTCTCCACTAGCTTTTGTCTAACTTTCGTAAATGACACTTTTTATTTTTGTTTATAAATAGCTTTACAAATTATTCCGAATATCGTTAAGAGGAATAGATTTTCTCAAATCATAGTGGACCTCTCAACAGAGGCTTGTAATCATAATTCAATGTTTCTGATAATTCAATCATTTAATATATATGTTTTTAATTTCATCGATAATCATATTGAAACAAATACGTTCATATAAAGCATTATACGTTTAAATACTTTGTTGACATTTTTAATTTATAACATATACACATATACATACATATTCATATATGTTCATTTAATGGTTCGTGAATCATTGGAATTTGGTCGAGGTTTAAATGAATGTATAAACATAGTTTAAAATCCTTGAGATTTAACTTAACAAACATTGCTTATCGTGTCAGAATAATATAAAGATAAAGTTTAAATTTAGTCAGAAATTTTCGGGTCGTCACAGTACCTACCCGTTAAAGAAATTTCGTCCCCGAAATTTGATAGAGGTCGTTATGGCTAACAATGAGAATGTTATTATGACGTAACGATTATGAAGTTTTATCATGTCTAAGAAGTATGGATAAAATAATTCGATTACTCGAAGCGTATGAGGGAAGTTATCGTAAATAAGATTATAGTGATTCGTCATATCTTTTGACATCATCACAATTGATCTCCGAATTTAAAGAAAATCTTTGTAATCTATGTTGGATTTGATGCTTCGGTGATTAAGGAGATTATGATTCTCTTCGAATTAATACGATAATCCATCTTGATTTCTCTGTCGGGTATTTCACTATAAATCCACCTCCTTCGTTTCCTTACAACTCACACCTTCTATTCTTTCTCCCTCAACTCATATTTTAAAGTATTTGTCAATATGCTTCATTCAGTACTGATTCTCGATATACTCCTCACTTTCATATTTGTCGTTCTTCTTTTTCATCTGCCTCCGGAAGAATCTATTTACTTCTACTATACTCTCGGTTTTATAGTGTTTTTTAGTTCTTCCGTGTCTTTATATTGCTATATGCATCGATATATACGATTTATAATTTTTGGGTGGTTGTTGGGTTTTATATCTTCCCTTATATTTCAAAGCCCCAGCTTTTGTCTTCTATAATCATTGACATCCACAGTTAATGCTCCCTTCTATTTGCTGCGATTTATACTCCAATTTCTATTTTGGAGTTTTGTCCTTTCGTTTCTTCTTCTTGCGATTAAGCAACGTTTGTAATGGTCCAGTATTCGCAGATATGAATTTCAGAATGAACATAGTTAATGTTCTAAGAAGGAAATGGTAATGGCACGATCTTGATTTGTTAATTTACCAGAATTCCCTGAAAAGACCGAATCATCAAGAAAATATATTCTTGATATTTTTAGAGATTAAATAGAATACAAGAGTCGTGTAACATGGAACATGATGACGGCATGGTCTGTGAATCGTCATGTCCCATTAGAAACTTAGCATGACTTACTGTAATATAATCACGTTGATCAAGTGTCATTATATTATACTAACTCATGCTTCAGTTCCCAACACTACTTCAAAACATTCATAATTTAAACTCGAAAGTTTATAGAATATAGAAACTAATAGTTTCTTTTATGATGTAACACTGATAGCGCAAAGAGATAAATGACTTCAGATAAGATTAGTTGTGAAAATATCTTCAGAAATATCGCGGATATTTATAATGAAAGATATGATAATATCTTAGAATTTCTAATATTGATGGATGATGATGAAGATTTTTCTGTAAAGGTTTAGAATAAAGAGTAAGGTATTCATTAATGACTTTAGCAGGCACCGAATCATTTGGATTCTTTGAAGGCAGATTTAGTCTTTGTGATTTGTCCACAGCCTCCTTCATAGTCTGTTCAATCCGTTTTCCAGTTCCAAACCTTCTCTTTTTCTCAGCTTTACCACCTTACTATTCTTTGTCATCAAACTTTTTACTGTTAAGATCATTTACAGTTTTTGATGCTTCGTCGGCATTTCAAGAACTAGTTTGCAGTTCAAAATATTTTTCAGAACTTCACATTCAAAGTATGTAAGTCCAGGAGATAGACGTTTTACGTACACATATAACTGTTGGCGTAGACATGCTGCGAGATTTCAAAATACTGGTTACTGTTTTTCGATGATTCGTATGACAATTCTCGTTACAAGATGCGAATGAGTAAATGATGTGATTTCAATAAATATAATGATTTTTCAAAAAGTCAAAGATAATTGAAGTTGTTGGTAAGTATATTGCTAAGGTGGCGAGATATTAAAGGTCCCCAGTAACGATGATGAAAGGGCAACGTACCTATCGAGGTTATAATAAGACTAGTCCGACTGAAAAGTCAAAGTTGACTTGCTGGAGCTGTGACAAAACTGTCTACTTTGAAAAGGAATTGAAAAGTCATTTTAGCTAATAAATGCCAAAGGGTCTGACACGGATATGCATCGAACTATGACTTTAGATTCGAGAGCTTTTTAGGTACATAAATGTGGGTAATATGTGGTTGGATCATCATCTCGATTGTTCATTGTTTGAAGTGTCTTCGAAAACTTCGGAGAGTTTGAACACAGTTTGTAATCGTTAATATACATATGATGTTCTAACACAGTTTTGAAGTCAAAGTATAGCTTTGAAAGATGTAGGAATCTAAGAGTGATGTCTTCTGTTAAATCATGACTTTTATTTTGATTTGTCAAAATCATAATGCGTAGTCAAATTTGGGTGAGAATGGTTGTTTTGATTACTATACAAGAATGTATATTGTTGTGAGATTTTGGGAGTATAGTTGATGATTTGCTTAATCAGATTCGAAAAATGTAACATATTAATTTTGAATTTATATATCTCTTGGGTATTACCTACCCGTTAAAAAAATTTTTACAATTAATATTTTGTACAACAGAATATTATTACAGTCTTTATGAAAATATATATGTGCATATTTTCTTCAGATGTAACATAGATTTAATGAGTTAATATTAAATTAAACTCATTTGATTTATGGTTGAAACTAGAACTGAATAATCCCTAAAGACTTTAGAAATTACATAACTTTTACGGAGTATTTATTCAATAAAATTGAAATTGTGAATTAATACTTCGTTATTTGTTGGTGTTTGTAACCCTTGCACCATATTTTCTAAAGCCACTACTCGAACACGAAGCGTGTTGACTTCTTCTATTACACCGGGGTGATTGTCGGTTCGAACGAGCGGATAAATAAAATCTAGAATTTGATGTAGTATATAATCGTGACGAGATACTCTGGAAATGAGAGAGAAAATGGTGTTTCGGACCGGTTCGCCGGTAAGTGCTTCAGGTTCATCAGCAAGAGGGCAATGTGGTGGATGAAAGGGATAACCTTCTTCTTGTCTCCAATTATTGAAGAGGCTACGAACCTATCCCCAATTCATCCAGAATAGATGATGGCTAATTAGTTGATCCATTCTGGTCACACTGCTTTCGGAGCTTGAGTGGGATTCCATATCGGAATTCGAGGGACTTGAACTAATGACGAATTCCATTTCGTTCGATTGAATAAAGGATTTTTCGATATGAAATGATTTTTCGGCTATCGGGTGGTATTCTAATTACATAGAATATATATATATATAGCGCAAAAGATTTCGTAGATTACGGAGGAATTTACGGGATATGTCAGGCAAAGTTTACAGTAACAGATACGCTAAGATATGGATTAGCAGATACGCTAAGATATGAATTTTTTCTATACACTATTCATGCAATCAATGCAGTAAGACGTGTCTAGACTAAGAATGATAAGCAGGCAATTTCCGACAAAAATGATAAGCAAAACTTTTGACATGCAGACACGGTCGAAGTCCAGGCTCACTAATGCATCCTAACAACTATCAGTTAGACACACTAATGCAGACCTGGTTCGCTAAGACCACTGCTCTGATACCAACTGAAAGGACCCGTTCATATACATTATAAACGATTCACAATAGTTGATTACATCGCGAGGTATTTGACCTCTATATGATACATTTTACAAACATTGCATTCGTTTTTAAAAGACAAACTTTCTTTACAACGAAAGTTGACAGCATGCACACCATTTGATAATACATCCAACTATAATTGACATAATAATAATCTTGATGAACTCAATGACTCGAATGAAACGTCTTTCAAAATATGCCATGAATGACTCCAAGTAATATCCTTAAAATGAGCTAATGCACAGCGAAAGATTTCTTTAATACCTGAGAATAAACATGCTTTAAAGTATCAACTAAAAGGTTGGTGAGTTCATAGGTTTATCATAACAATCATTTCAATATATTAATAGACCACAAGATTTCCGTTTATAAATATATGTACACTCGCAAGTGTATAAAAGTATTCTATAAGTTGTAGGCACCCGGTAACAAGCCTTAACGTTCATGTTTTACCCACTGAAGTACACCAGATCAGGTGTGTTTAAAATAACCTCGAAGTACTAAAGCATCCCATAGTCAGGATGGGGTTTGTCAGGCCCAATAGATCTATCTTTAGGATTCGCGCCTACCGTACATAGACAAGTAGTTTAATGTTACCAAGCTAAGGGTATATTTTTGGTTTAAACCCACATAGAATTAGTTTCAGTACTTGTGCCTATTTCGTAAAACATTTATAAAACAGCGCATGTATTCTCAGCCCAAAAATATATATTGCAAAAGCAATTAAAAAGGGAGCAAATGAAACTCACCATACTGTATTTCGTAGTAAAAATACATATAACGTCATTTAACAAGTGCAAGGTTGGCCTCGGATTCACGAACCTATATTAATTATATATATTTATATGTTGGTCAATATTTGTCTAACAATTTTTGGTCAAGTCATAGTGTACCACAATCCTAATGCTCGAGACTAATATGCAAAAGTCAACAAAAGTCAACTTGACCCAAAATGACTTCTAAAATTTATACGTGTTTATTATATAACTTAACTATAGTCGTTTTATATATTTAAATATATTTATTAGATTTTATAATAATAAAAATCACTTATTAATAAAAATTTATATTAACGTTTATATATGATAAAATATACTTTTATATATCTTAAGTAGTAAAATTTATAAAGTTCACTTAATATCGTAAAACTATAGTGGTAAGTATTATTAATGTAATTATGTTACGCGTGGTGAAAAATATCTTTGTATCCCCTATTTATTTGATAAAATAATATTGATCCTAATAATAATAAGTAAAAGCTGTATTATTTTGTAATAATAATTATTATTATTCTATAAAAAAAATAACAATATTTATATTTACTAAAAATGGTATTATGATAAAATGATAATACTAACATAATAGTAATAATGATATTTTATAATAACAATGATATTTCTATTAAAATAATAACGATGATAGTAATAATAATCATTTTAACAATAATACTAAAATTCAGTTGACTATAACTTCTAATCCGTTCATCGAAACCATTCGATATCTAAATGAAAAGTTCTTAATTTTTCGCTAGCTTTCCAATGACATGCATATCATATACCCTATCTCGGTAGCATATGTATCTAATTCAGGATTCAACAAACCTATCTAAGGACAATATCGAATGTACAAGCATGCATAATCCTATATACTCGAGCACTAGTCAGGGATACACTATTGATATATAAAAGTTAAGTTATGAGTGCTCACGTATCAATATTGAGATTCAATATTGCAGGAAAGTACGTAGATGCAACGGAGATGATAAACACTAGATTGACCTCACGAGCATACCCATGAACCATAACCATCACCTCTATAGCTATAACCCATAATTTCCTTAGCTTCGACTCATTCAAAAAACTATTTTGAAATCACTCGGACATCACTCCGTCGTAATATTTTATGTATACTAATAATATCTTGAAATAATACAGAGCAAATATATATATATATATATATATATATATATATATATATATATATATATATATATATATATATATATATATATATATATATATATATATATATATATATATATATATATATATATATATATATATATATATATATATATATATAAATCGATTGAGAGAGTTTAGAGAAATATATTTTCAAGTTTCTATGAAATAATGAAACCTATTGAATTCTATTTATAATAGATTTTTGAATTATTAAAGTGAAATATTAAAGTATGAATTATTAAAGTGAATTATTAAAGTATGAATTATTAAAGTGAATTATTAAAGTATAAATTATTAAAGTGAATTATTAAAGTTTGAATTATTAAAGTGAATTATTAAAGTATGAATTATTAAAGTGAATTATTAAAGTTAAAGTAAAGTAAAAGTAAAGTAAAGGTAAAGTTAAAGTATAGTAAAAGTATAAAAACTATGTATGTATAATACGCGTATAAATATATATAATATTAATTTAAATCGTTATATATATTTAATGAAATAAAATATAAATAGCGTTATATTTATTATACTGGTTAAGTAATGAGTTGTCAAAAGTGATTCTAGATATTTATAAAAGTTATATACGTTTTAATAATAAAGTTCTTTTTAAACTGAAAATGTTTTTGTACGTTTGAAAATAGATTAATAGAATATTATGGAAACCAATTCTCCACTAGCTTTTGTCTAACTTTCGTAAATGACACTTTTTATTTTTGTTTATAAATAGCTTTACAAATTATTCCGAATATCGTTAAGAGGAATAGATTTTCTCAAATCATAGTGGACCTCTCAACAGAGACTTGTAATCATAATTCAATGTTTCTGATAATTCAATCATTTAATATATATTTTTTTAATTTCATCGATAATCATATTGAAACAAATACGTTCATATAAAGCATTATACGTTTAAATACTTTGTTGACATTTTTAATTTATAACATATACACATATACATACATATTCATATATGTTCATTTAATGGTTCGTGAATCATTGGAATTTGGTCGAGGTTTAAATGAATGTATAAACATAGTTTAAAATCCTTGAGATTTAACTTAACAAACATTGCTTATCGTGTCAGAATAATATAAAGATAAAGTTTAAATTTAGTCAGAAATTTCCGGGTCGTCACAAATATATTAGCGGAAAAATCCGGGTCGTTGCATTGATGATCCGTACACGATGGTTTTGTACGGGGCGTCGCATTTGGTATCAGAGCATTGGTTGTAGGGAATTAGGTTGCATTAGTGCGTCTTGACCAAGTCGAGTAGGATTCACTAATAGGACTAATCTACAACTTGCTCGTTTACTTGTTTCTGCGGAACCTGCTGCATGCTACTGTGTTATATTACTGCATGTTACTGCTTACTGCTGCTGCATGTTACTGCTTACTTTTACTGCTATATGAACTTGTTGCATGCTACTGCCTACTTTCACTGCTATGTGAACTTACTGCATGCTGCTGCTTTTTCTCGCTACTGCATGCTACTATCTGCTTTTAGCATGTTACTTCGGTATGATACTGTTACTATTGCCATGCTACGTACTGCTATAGATGATCTAGGCTGCTGTAGTTACTATGCCTGATTACGTTCTTACTACATGTCTGCTATTCGTTGTACCGACTTGGAGAACTATTCCTTCCCAGTTTAGACGTTTTTTTGAACTACTTTCCCACTCGTCTAACCCTAAGGACTAGTATTTTAATCCACCTGTTACTACCGTTCCACCGTTCCAGAGATCGAAACATTACTTCACGCAATCTACTCGGATTACCCCTCGGATTACACGCCCGCTAAAGTTGATCTAGGAGGAGGACTTGTCGGAGTAACCGCACCCCGAGCTCACCCTAAATAGCCACATACAACGTATGAACATTAGAAGGTTGTTCAGTTTCTGCAAGATGACTCGTATCCCGTATGCTTTCATGACTGTCACTTATCTCTTTCATTCTTCACCACTACTCGACGATCTAGCGACACTTCTGGACTTAGGTCCCTAACGCTCTTAGGCATTGGAGAAGTCGGGAAGGCATCTCCTTTCACAAGGTCCTAGTGTTTTCTACTGATGCTCAACCATACCCAAAGATTTGGGAGTCGCCTCAAAACATATCATATTACTACTTGCTACCCGACGCGAGACCCAGATTGAATTTCTAGAAAGGAACCTAACGACGTTACTTAAACCCAAACATTTTGAAGAAATTTTGGGACATCTAGGCAATGATGCATGATCAACGGAACCTACGCACCCACACCGAGAAACCGTGAGATTAATTATGTAGAATTTGTTTTGAGATAGCATAGATAAAGCACCGTTAGATGAAATCGAGTAGAACTTGAAGTGATCACGTTACATTGACCATATGGAATGATATTAGAATGAACATACGATTTAGTACAATATAATGACGCCAGGCCAGCATGATTATATTGAAGTAAATCATGCAGAAGTTCCAATGTTACTACATGAGGAATATGAGGTGATCCAGGGAAAACTTTGGCAGGGATCACTTTAGTATATGCATTATGGTCTGTTAGAGGTAGGGAAGGAATAACCACATAGCCCAGATACTATACAAGAAGGGCCTTGATTGCAGAATTGATAACCCGAAAATTTGTTATAGATATAGACACCCTGGACACTTAAGGAAAAAGTTCTCAAATAGGAAAAACCTTGGACTTACTTGCGATAGAGCAATCGTTATCTCAGCTATGGAGACTCGCATGGATCCTAATTTTTGTTAGGGTACGTTTCATCACAACGTTTTATTTTCTCGGAGTTGTTTAAAACTAGAGCGGTAGAAACCTTATATCTAAGAACATTAGCGTTATGACTGATAAGCAATTAACAACCATGAGAGTTAAGTATTCTATAGGACAAGCTAACGGTAAGCTGGCAGAGATAGAGGAATAATTTAAGGTAGTACCTTAAAATTAACAGGTGAGTCATTTGGAGATGACCTCGTGTCAACAAAACTTGGAAGTTTTAAAGTAGTAGTTAGAAAGGATTAGTTACCTATGCACAAGCAGATGTTATTTGAGAAGATTGATAGAATTTTTCACGACAGTATAATAAGATGTGGTTGGAATGAACCTTAAGGTTAACCTAACACCCAACAAGTTAGGAAGCTTGATGTAAAAGTTGGAATGGACTTTAGGATTAACTTAATACTCATCAAGTTGGGAAGCTTTGATGAAATAGTTGGAACGAACTGGCTTTCAAAGATGAAAGCAAAAGTTATTTATAGTAAGAAGATTATTCGTATACCTCGCGAGGATGGTGAACTATTACCAGGAGAAAAGTAGCCCGAAACTGAACCTTATTAGCTGCATGACAACAACCCGAAATCTCACAATGGAAATGGGAAGGAATAACAATAGATTTTCTCACGAAGTTACCGAAAACAATAGGCGGTTAGGACAATAGCTGGGTTATTGTTGACCATCTCACCAAATCTGCTCACTTTCTAGCCATGAAAGAAACCAATACAATGGATAAACTTGTACAACGATACATGAAGAAAATTGTATCCCGTCACTTCAGCGATTCAAATTCTATATTAAGGACTACCCAAGAATCTTATTTGATACTCATTCTTAAACGACTCTAGATCCTAACTTATTCTGAGAAATTTCTTATTCGATGATAATCACAACATCATCGTTCTTACTTCGATATTAGCCATACCAGTTCTAAATTTCCAAAATCAATGGGTAGTCAATTCCCATTTTCATACTCCCCCCTTTCGTATCTCACTTATAAGCAACAACTTTACACTTAAGCATTTTTGGTCAAAGGACTAACGCCCTACTAATAGTCATCAACCACATTTAAATTCAATAGTTTTCATTACCTCGCGACATTTTTGCTCAAATATCACCCAAAAATTTTCAAAATCTTTTACTCAAATCCTCATCAATCTTTTTCCAACTTATAACCTCCAAAATATGAAAATTTTGTTGCCAAAATTTTGCACACACTATTTTACTGTGCGATCCTCTCAAAGTTTTATAAAAATAAATTTATTTTATTTGCCATACGTGCAAATTTTTGAAATCGTATATGTTATATAAAATAAAGTAAATGATTACTTATTTTTGACAAATACATATGAAATTTTACTTTCGCTTTTACAAATCAAATCTTTTATTCAAAAGATATTTTACTTTGAATGGTACGTGATGTACATAACCCTAGTTTACTAAGAACTTCATTTATTTTCTTACATTGTCACCTTAAACAATTTCTATAAAACCGAGAGATTCATGTGTGTGTGTGTGTGTGTGTATGTGATGAAGGCACTCACTACCACGTCATACAGAGCCTTCAGGCATCTACTAACACTTAAACCATTCAAAATTATGGCATTACCCCAGGGATCCTATTTGCCACACCTGTTGGAGCGATGCACTTTCTTACATAACTCTAAGTCCTGACTTATTCCAAGAGATTCTCATCTAGCGATATCAACACCATCAGTATTTTGAATTTAGTATTAGTCATAACCTTTTTGGCGTTTTGCAAAATCAAGAAGCGATTAACTTCTCATCCTCATGCCCTATCCTTCATACCTCACTCTTTAGCAACGGCTTCGCACGTGAACATTTTTGGCCCAAAGACTTATGTCCTGATGATTATCAAAACTACAATTAATTCATTAGTTTTCATTACCTAGTAACATGTCACCCGGTAATTCAAAGATTTTTCACTCAATCGTTTTCAACTCGTAACCTCTGAAATACGAAATACTATGTTTATCAAAATTTTTACACATTGCTTATTTGTGCGGTCCTCACGAGATTTATGGACAAATGAAAGTACTAAAAACTTTTCTGTCACTTATGTGATTTATAAAATCATATATGTATAAATTTACATTTACTTATTTTGGTTAGTACATACTAAGTTATACCTCCAAATTATTTAAAAATCGCTCCTATATTGAGTTGTTTAACATAAGTCAAATATTTTTGTGCAAAATGGTACGCGTTGTACATACTTCTAAATTTATTAGGAACTTCGTTCCGTTTATGTTGTCACATCAAATGTTTAAAGGATTTTCAAAACTTTCTTGGTTGATTTTACTAAAGGTTTTCGTATTAGACTACACCACGTATGGATCACACTTCTTCTCGCCATTCGTTAGGGATGAAGCTTACTATTAAGATCTTTGTTAAAAACTCTGGAGCCACTTTGGATGGCCATTTTATAAAATTTGTTAGGAAGTCTTTGCGCTCATAAAATGTTCCTTTTGGGTTAGACATGGCAAAAACACGGGCCGATAAATCAGTTTTCTGGGGTACACTCAGTGGTCACCCCATTGTAGGAAAGGCACTAGGTGGGCTTCCACTCTCAATATTGCACGGCTAATCGCAACCCCTCGTAAACATCATCTCTATGAATCAGTAGGTTGAGGTACAAGGAATCATTTTTGGAGATTCTTTTGACTGGAAATAAACCATTCTTTAGGACCAAGAGTTCACGTATCTTCTCATCCGCACATCCCCTTAAGTATAAGGATAAAATTCAGAACGAACTGCTCGAAGAGTTCATTCTCGTTCAAATATCACACATTTCATGCGATTTTCTTTCGGAAATGTAATGTAAATTACTTTAAGAATCTATGAATCTTGTTATCTTCTTGGAAGGGACTGCTTAAAACATCTACCACACGGATGTGGTTACTCTACATATTCCTTCCTTCATTGGGTACAACTATATGTTGTTCTAGATTAATGTTAACCCTAACTTCAACATGTAACTGAAAGGATAAAGTTACATTATGGAACCGTGCTTTCATTCCATCTAAGGATAAGTTCACCTGCAGTATGGTAAACTGGGTGATATCCTTCATTGTTCGTTCAGACCGTCCTGAAGACACTATAAATAATTATGGCTTGCATTGCATATAAGTCCAATTGGTCACTTTCAGCTAAAATTTCAATTCATTAGTCAAATGAAACATTCTTAAATATCAGGTTCTTTATGCCAATGGCCTCCTTCCGAAATCAATGGGTTAGTAAAATCCGTGGCTAACACTATCCAGACATCAAATCGCATGGTTGTGATCACCATGTTTTCCATTCTATCTGTCAGCTTTATATTGCGACATAAGCGCCCAATGTTTTAGAGGAGTTTGGTAACATTCATGATGCATTTCATACATCCAACTTACTGAAGATGCCTGTAAGACTAAAAACATCATCTTTCCTTTTGTGGATATATATTCAGATGACATACACATGTTAACTAGAAACGAAATCAATTTGTTGATCTCTTAGGACAAGAGACTTAATTAATGGCATATACCTAATCTTACTTTTATACGCCCAAGTACCTTTCAAGGTAAATAGCACCTTTGATACACTCCTTCTTATTCAAATTCGGTACCATTGTGGGTTACACCTCAAAATTTCAGGACGAAATTTTCTTTAACATGTGGGTAATGTAACGACCCGGCTTTTTCGACTTGCTTTTGTACTTTGTGCTTTCACGAAACTGCATATATGTGCGTACTGAGCTAGTTTATACTCTGGGATCTTATTTAATGATTAATTACTTTCGTTAATATCTTACAACGTGCTATTAAGTGTGTAATCACTTAACTTGATCCCCGAAAGCTTTTACGACCGTTGGTGTCACTTGACGTTTGAAATGAGCTATATACCTGGTACACGTTTAACTTTGGTCATAATCAGAATATTATGACTACAAAATACTAATTGTTATTTTATAATAACAATTACTTGGGTTTTTGGATACTTAATTACGCTTAGTAATTTACTTGTGCTTACTAGTTAGTCTTGTTGAACATTCTACCTTATTAGACTCAAGCCCACCCTACTCTAGCTAATGGACTATTTAATTAGCCCAATTTTAATAAGTTTATGACCCATATAAATGTAAGACAAATGCCCATTAATTAGAGGGAACATACTAGCATTTTTGTTAACTATAATCACAATTGTTGCATGGGATCCCAACATAAGCACCAACTTTAGACAACCATTAACCAAAAAGTAAAAGTTGTCCCCTCCCTTGTCCCCCAAAAGCTATGGCCATGAGGCCTCCCCCACCCCTATAAATACCAAGCCATTTCATTCCATTTTACACTTGATCTCACTCACAATTTACACACACTTACTCTCTTATTTTCTCTCTAGTCTTTCTCACTCTAAAAAGTGTAAGTATTAAATTTTCTTCTTCTTCTTCTCTTCTTCATATTCATGACATCATCATCATCATTTAATGGATCTAGCTTTTAGCTTTTGATCTTGTTATATCTTGTAGATTCAAACTTGGGTTTGAATCCTTTAAGAACATGAAAGATTCAAGCTTTCTAGCTTTGAATCTTCATTTACTTATTAGATCTAGCTTTTGATTTCTTTGTTTTGTTATAAAGATCAAAACTTGTGTTTATGATCTTCACGTATCTTAAAGATCCAAGCTTTATGCTTCAAGATCTTCAAGAACACTAAAGATCCAAGCTTTCTAGCTTAGGGTTTTATTATTATGTTAAAGATCTTAGCTTTTTAGCTTATGGTCTCATTACTTTCATTATTTTGTTAAAGATCTTAGCTTTCTAGCTTATGGTCTCATTAATCTTGTAAAGATCCAAGCTTTCTAGCTTAGTGTTTTCTTAATACTTGAGATCTAAGTTACTATTGTAGATCTCACTTACTTCGAACCTTTTTGTGTTTGTTGTGATGATAAAGATCAAGTCTTCATCATCATATATGATGGAGATGCATAAACTTGTGTAAAATGGACAAAGGTTGAAGCTTTATTGGATCTATGCAATAAAGAGGCAATCTTGATGTTCAAAACTTGTAGAATGATAGATTTTACTCTTAGTTGTGTATTGATGGTTGAACCTTGGTCAAAGTGATGCTAAAATATCAAAGAGTTGTACACTTGAAGCTTACAAGCATCAAGGATGAGAACCGTGATGAGCATCAAGCACCAAGAATCTCACCGGAGCACTTGTTTTCTGTTTTTCGGGGTCTGATCAGACTCCTGGACTTTTTAAAAATTTATTTTCAGATAGTTCGTTTCGAGTAGATGACTTTTCATTTAGGCCTCAACTTAATACGATATACGGTTTAGGATTTATAGCCTTCCGAAAGTCACTACGCCTTTGTAACGTTGTGCTGAAATTTCTGACCTACTCGCACTTAAACCATCGCCACGGTCAAATGAAGATGAGTTAGGTTCTGAAAATTGGTCAGGTATTAGAGGACTCACATACAGAGCTATGGCCACTGACTACGCATCTTTTCGATTTGTATAGAGGTCGTAACAGCTGTCCGAATCAGCCTTTTCTTTCGATATCTATTCTTGTTAAACTTACCTTAGCTTTGATGAATTATGATGATGTTGATGATGACACTTAAATGTAATTTATTCACTTTTAAACTTTTGGGGACAACATACTGACCTAGTGACCTTTGACTTAGGTTGACGACCTTTCGAACCGACTTACCACCTTCATACGTTTCATATCGACTTTTACTGCTTATTCAATGTGAGTTATAGCTTCCCTTTTTCTACTTTACTATTTTTGGGACTGAGAATACATGCGCTTTTTATGTTTTACTTACTTTACACGAGTACTTCAACTTTACATATGTGTGGGTTATATAACGGCATAAACATTCCCTTAGCACAGTAACGTTTAATCATTGGTTTTTGAACCGGTGAACGTGAATATTAGATATGGATCCATAGGGTTTGACATCCCCACTCAGGCTAGTCGCGCTAGCATTTAACGGGTGTTTAATACTTCGAGGACATACTGTGATAACCCGGAAATTTTTGACTAAATTTAAACCTAATCTTTATATAGTTTCGACACGTTAAGCAAAGCCTTTCACCCTGAATATCAAAAATTTTAAAAATGTTCATTTAAACTTCAACCAATGCCGACGATTCACGAACAATAATTTGTAAATAATTATATATTAATATTAATTTATATTAATATTATTATTATTATTTATTATCATTTACAAGTATTATTATTATCAATATTATTAATATTATTAATATTAATAATTATTATTATCATTTATAATACTACTAATATTAATATTAATATTAATATTAATGTTATTGGTATTATCACTTCTACAAAAATTATTAAAATTATTATAAATATCATTATTATTAATACAACTTATTATTAATATTATTATTATTATTATTATTATTATTGTTTACATATTATAATTATTATTTTTATCATTATTATAATTATCATATTATTATTATCATTTTATATTTTTATCATCATTATTATTATTTGTTATTATTAGTATTATTATTATTTGTACTATTATTATCATTTTTATTATTATCATTATTAATTGTTATTAAACTTATTAAAATTATCATTATTTTTAAGATTTTTATTATATTTATTAATATTATTAAAATAAATAAAAGATGTTATCTGCTATGCTAATCCAGTCGACATCCATCAGATACCTAAATTAGGTAAACTTCTTTTTAATCTGTTCAATTCTTTATTAGATCGTGATCGAGCAATTCATACTGTAATCAACCTTTTCATTTTTTTATTTCTTCTTTCTGATTTTTGTGATAATCTAGTCGACCACTAACATTAAACAAGTAATTAGGATTACTGCATTACACATCTGATTAACAATATCAATATCATATAAATACTGCCATTAGCTACTGTAAATTGAAAATCAAACAGAAAGAAAATAAGAAAAATACACCGAGTCCTCTGTTCTTGAATATTTTTAGCCAAATTTCGAATTTGAGTTTTATTTCAAAATCTATAAATGCAATTTTGTTAGGAATCTTTTACTCAAACTATCTGCAAAATTTGAGGTTCCAATTCTTCCTATCGATCTTTAATTTTCGAGTCAAAGTTTAAATTTAAAAAGTCAAACGGATTGTTAATCGTAAAATTCGAGTTCGTTTTGATGTTTCAAGTCAAATTGATGATTCCTAAAGCTTCTATGAGTCATTTAAAACTTATTTCATGTTGAAACCGTAGCCTAAAACGATCTCTAATTCAAAATCAAGTTTTATTTTTTTTATTTTTTTTCTTTGCGACTGCAGTAGCAGTTATATTTTTTTTTTCTCGTCTTCTATTAAATACAAACGTTTGATATTGATTAGCTATGATTATTTAAAGTATCTAAATAGCAATTATGTGGTACCTGGTCTCTGTCGATTTTGATTTTGTGGAAGAAGAAAAGGGAACAGAAATGGGTTATATTTAATTTAGGTTAGTATAACTTCAGAAAAACAAAGATGGATGAATGGTTAAATGGGGTGTTGGGTTAGCGAGAGGTCTCAGGTTCGAGTCCCGTCTTGTGCATTTTTTTTATTGAAAAAGCTATATATAAGGTAGTTTCCTTTCTCATAATTATTATTATTATTATTATTATTATTATTATTATTATTATTATTATTATTATTATTATTATTATTATTATTATTATTATTATTATTATTATTATTATTATTTTGAAAACAATACAAATTATTATTATTATTATTATTATTATCATTTTTACTACTAGTATTATTATTATTATTATTATTATTATTATTATTATCATTATTACTATTATTATTGTTATAACTATCATTACTATCAGTATTTTTATTATTAATATTACCCTTATAATCAAATACAACTTTTGATTACCAATATTAATATTATTTTACTAAATAAATATTATGTATATATTCATAAGTAATATTACACAAAAGTATGTAATAATCACATTAACAGTTTTTATATAAATATTCAAATATAACAAGTTAGATATTTTAATATAATACTAATCAAATATATATGTATATATATATATATTAACATAACCATATAAATATTAATCATTTTGTATACACAAATTAAATATATAAGATATATAATTTAAGATATAATATATAAACTTATTCGATTACGAGTATATGTGTTAATATATATACTTGATATAGGTTCGTGAATCCGAGGTCAACTATATACTTGTTCAGTGCCATCCTATGCATATTTACTACAAACTATCGTATCGTATTGTGAGTTTTCATAGCTCCCTTTTTATCTATATTTTTGGGCTGAGAATACATGCGCTACTTTTATAACTATTTTTATGAAATGAATACAAATACTAAAACTGATTTTCGTGAGTTTTCATTTGCTCCCTTTTTATCTATATTTTTGGGCTGAGAATACATGTACTATTTTTTTAAATGATAGACACAAGTACAAACTATTACGTGACCAACATGAGTACTTTTATTGTGTTGATATGTAACATGTTATTGTGTTCATATGAAACATGCAAATTCCTACTTTGTAATATCATTAATTGCTAGATAATGAAGAGGCAAACGGAATTATTATAAATAGCGCTATTGGGAGTAACGTCCCGCACTATTGACCTCAGGTCAATTGGTGGTATAATAATGATCTCGAAAATTACATATGTATTGTTACGGGGTAAAATCGTTTAGTTTTGATATTATACGCTCATGGCATACTTTTGATATACATGATATATCGTCTTTTATTAAATCTTGTGATCTATTACTGAAATCATTATTTATGACAAATCTAGGAACTCACTCAACCTCGTGTTGACTTTTTAAGCATGTTTATTCTCAGGTACTTAAATATTGCTTCCGCTGTATATCTTCTGCTTTGATGATGATTGCTTGCTATGCTTGGAGTCTTCATTACATATCATATCAATCAAAGGCATTTAATGCTCTAAATACAATGTAATCTATTTATCTTCCGCTGCAAAACTCAATAAAACGTCTCATATAGAGTCGTTCTCGTTTATACAACTGTGATTTGATATAATTAGTCACAAATACCCCATGCCCTATTTGGGGGGTGTGACAGAAATGGTATCAGAGCAGTTTGTTATAGAGAACCAGGATTGCATTTTATGTGTGCCTTATACAATTAGGTACCTTAGCAATGTAGGACTACAACTTTCCTTGACCATAGTGCCTTTAATTGTTACCTTTAATATTTAAATGCTACATTATACCTTAGAAACTATGGTTATTAAATTCTTTAATCTTCCTTAGAATGCCAAGCCAATCTAAGAACTCTGCTCACTCTCCTAACTACTATCCAATTTTGCCACCACATTTAAATGCGACACTATGATTTTTGAAATTCTCGACATTCCTTTGTTATCTATCATGGTTTTGTGTATTACATATGTATTACATGAAATGTTATCCATGATTTTTGAAATCTCTAATATTCATATTCATTACTTTCAAAATCTTTGCTTTCTCGTTATTTTGATCATTGAATTTTCTTGACGGATAGCGTCTACGAAACTCTAGAATGGAAGGGTTTGAATTACCAATTTAAAGGATCCTATAGCTCAAGCTCCTAGACCTGAATAGGCCATCACAAATGGAAAGTCTTTAATCGAAAGTTTATCTGATTACATACTTATCATTTTAATCTCGACACGTCATACCGCCATTATTACATAAATGGAGTATAGACAAATCATATCTTATCATATCTATCCCAATAGACTTTGTCTAACACTTTTCCTAAATTCCCTCCATAAATTACGAAAATCTTTTTGCTATATATATGTATTCAAGGAGACGAATATATCATTTAATATTCAACACCCATTTCATATCAAACCCTATTCCAAACACATAATATGGATTTCTCACCTGATTCCTCAAGTTCCTCTAGCTCCGAAGATAGCGTGACGGGAGCACACCCACCGATCAATTACCGTAATTTCTTCAGAAAATGGGGATGGGTTCGCGAAATACTCACCCTATGGAGAAATGAAGAAGGTACTCCTTATCACGAGCCAAACTTACCACCAAACGTCGGAGTACTCGATCCGCTTACCAGCGAACCTGTTCGCAATACCGTTTACACTCTTTTCGCAAGGATTTTCTGCCTCGAAGGTCGACTCGATGTAGCCCAAGACAGTATTCGTCCTCTACTCCCGAATTCTAACTAGATAGGGCTATTAGAAGAAGTTAGAAGACTTTGAACTAAATATCAAGAATTGACAAACCTTACGGAGAAATGGGTAGGACAAATCCATAGACTCGAGTGTAAAGTAGAAACCCTGGAGGAAACAGTGCACGATTTGGAAGCTAGGCTCACACCTACTACCCAAGTACTACAAGCAATACCAACAGCAACCACAACACCACCAGCAGTATATTCAACATCACCAGCACCGACGGCACTACCAGAATCAGCAACAGCCTCAACAGTACCGCCAACATTATCAACACAGCAAGCATTATAAGCACCAGCAGTTACATCAGTATCAGCAACAGCATCAGCACCATCAGCTTCATCAACAACAACATCTGCATCACAAGTCTCAACATCACAATCTATGCCACGAGCATCAACATCATACGCACCATAGATACCAAGGAATACCAGTAACAATAAACGAAGAAGTATTGATTCATAACTACATTGAAGAAATACTCTGCAGAGAATATGTAGTTTCTAAATTTTTTTAGAGATTATTTATTCTTGTTCCAACCTCAAATCAAATGAGTTTAATATTATATTAACTCATTAAATCCATGACTACATCTGAAGGAAAATATATATGTACGTATATTATCATAAAGATTGTAATTAAATATTCTGTTGTACAAACTGTTGATGGTGAAAATATTTTAACGGGTAGGTAATACCCGAGAAATATTTATATCTCACATTAATATGTTACATTGTACATTCTTCAAAATTCTTGAAAACACCTTAGAACTATAATCAACGATTCAGATTCGTTAACCCTAATAATGCCGATGAAGCAGCAAAGGCCGTAGATGGTCTTAATGACCAGAAGCTTGATAATAAAGAATTGTGCATTGGAAAAGCTTAAAAGAAAATCTGGTATTGAAAGACAGATTGAGCAAAATATGAAGGAAGCTGTGGACGAATCCCAAGGACTAAACTTGTATTCAAAGAATCTAGATGATTCGATTTCTGATGGATATCACCGAAGATCTCTTTACGCATTCTAAATTTCTACAGAAGAATTTTCCTCGATTATAAAATCATCGTATCTTTCGTTATAAATATCCTCTATATCTCTGAAGATATCTTCATAACGATTCTTGTCCGCAATTAATTATCTCTTGCGATATCTTTATCACATCATAAAGGAAACTGTTTAAGTTTCTATATTCTGTAACATACAAGTTTAAATTATGAATGATTTGAAGTAGTGTTGGGAATTGAAGCATGAGTTAGTATAATATAATGACGTCAGGCCAACGTGATTATATTACAGTAAGTCATGCTAAATTTTAATGGAAGATGATGATTCATAGACTTTATAATCATCATTTTCCATGTTACACGACTCTTACATTATACCTAATCTCTAAACATATTAAGAACATATATTCTTGATAGTTTCATCCTCAGTAATTCTGGTAATGTAACAAATCAAATCATGATATTACGTTCCTTCCTGCTTAGAACATTAGGTTCATTTGAAACTTCATACCTACGAATTCTGGACCATTATTCGCTTTACTTAAAGTCGAGAAGAGAAAACAAGAGCATAGAGCTTCGACATATAAGGAAAAAATAAATCCTGATAACAACACCAAAATTAAAAACCATGTATATCAATGCGTATAGCAATATAAAGACACGGGAGAACTAAAAACACAATAAATCTAAGAGCATAGTAGAAGTAAACTGACTCTTCCAGCGACAGATGAAAAAGAAGCACGATAGATATAAAAGTCAGGACTATATCCAGAATTAGAACTGGATGAAGCATATTGACGAATCTTTTGGAAGTATGAATTGAGGAAGAAAGTATATAAGTGGTGAAGATAATGAAACGGAAAAAGCTAATTTATAGTGAAATTCCAGACACAACAATCGAGGCAATTCACCGCATTTAATCAAAGAAATCCCAAAATTTCTTAATTACCGGAGAATCAAATCTTATAAAGATTATAAAGATTTTCTTTAATTCCTTGAATTCCAGAAATCAATCTTGATCACACCAAAAGTTAAGGCGAACATTTAATTTCCTCATTTTAATCTTTTACGATAGCTTCATTTATACTCTTCCTGTAATCGAATCGTTTCATCCATATTACCCAATGTTGATAAAACTCTAATTTTTGACTCGTATTCATCATGAAAACATACTTATAGTCAGCCGTGATGTGACGACCCGAAAATTTTTGACCAAATTTAAACTTAATCTTTATATATTTCTGACACGATAAGCAAAGTCTGTAATGTCGAGTCTCGAAAACTTTGGAATTTTATTCATGTAATCAATTGCCTTTTGACTATTCCCAACGATTCACGAACATTTTGTGCAAATAAATATGTATATATATATACATATAAAGAAGTATAAATACAAGTGTATATATAAAATTTTAAATTAATAAGGTACACTTTAATTAAAATGAATTAAAGATAATAAATAGAATGTCTAAGCTACTATAAATAAAAATAAAAATTCATAAATATATATATAATATATATATTAAAGTTAATTACAAGTTTGAATATAATTGATATCATTACTTTTATTGCTATTGTTAATATAAATATAAATATTTGTATTAGTAACATTATTAATTCTAAAATAAAATGTATATATATATATATATATATATATATATATATATATATATATATATATATATATATAAATTTGAGTTGTATTATTATTATTATTAGTAATGTTATTATTACCACTAATAATATTAGAATAATAAGTATTATTATTAATATTAATATCAGTACTATTAAAATTATCATTTATTTTTGTTTGAAATATGTAATTTAGTATTATAAGTAATGATGTTATTATTATCATTAGTAATATTAATATTATTACTAATAAGAGTGTATCATTAATAAAATTTTTGTTAATTAGTATTATTAATATTAACATATATATATTAATTAATAATGTTTATTAATTTCATAAAATAAAAACAAAATTAAAGGAATATGTTTTCTCTCATTATCTAACCTACGGGATTCTTCTTCTTTTTAACAACTCTCGTACAAAATTGCTTTATGTATCAATCATACTGTTTTTATTGATGAAATTAAAATCAAAACAAACCAAATCCTGTATGCAATCGTTATCTATATTTTTTTTATATATATACTTTTCTTGATTTATTCATTTAGAGAAGAAATCTCTGTCCATCTTGTCTCCAAATCTGTTACTCGTCAATTTCAGCAAAATTCAGTGACGTTTCTACTTCAATTATTTGGTTACTATCAATATATATACTGCAATTGAAGAATTAAAACTAAAAACCCAGATAGAAGAGTCGATACCTCTATACCTCCTACTTTTTAACCAAATCACAAAATTTAACGAAATTCAAAAATCATTAAATGAGGTCTTGTTAGAAATTCTTTGTTGAATCTATCTGCAAAATTTCAAAAACAAATTCATTATATCGAGTACGAATTGGTGAGTCAAACTTTTAGTTCTAAAAGTCAAACGAATTGTTCTTGATAAAAATTCGAATACATTTGAATGTTTCAAGTTAAATTGTAGGTGAAGAAAGTTTCTAAATAAGATTTCTAAACTATTTCGTGTAGCAATTTGCCTCAGAAAACGAATCGATTTCAAAATCAAAAAAAAAATTTTTTTTTTTGTTCACGACTGCACGAGCAGTCTGTTTCTTTAAAAAAAAAAATTCGAACAAGGTAATCAACTATCTATAGATTCTATTAGTTACGAATCCTAATACAAATTTATAGTATTAATGCTGTGATTAAATTGGTCCTCTGGTTGTTCGATTGTATGAAGAAGGTGAAGAAGGAGGCACTGTTTTTCGTATGGGTTTTAGTTTATTTCGTCTGGGTTATAAACGAGAAAATAGATACAGAGTAGTGGTTTGGGGTGTTAGCGGGTATTCGAGAGTTCGGGGGTTCGAGTCCCTAATGGAGTGTTTTTTTTCACAGCCCTCTTTATTAAAGGTAGCTCATTTTTTTTCTTATATTATCATTTCCATTATCATTATTATTATTATATTATTATTATTATTATTATTATTATTATTATTATTATTATTATTATTATTATTATTATTATTATTATTATTATTATTATTATTATTATTATTATTATTATTATTATTATGTTTTTGATTATCATTTATATTATTATTATTGTTAATGTTATTACTAAGATTATTATTATGGTTATTGATATTATTCTTGTTATTAGTATTATAACATTTATTGGTATTATTATCATAATTATAATTATTGAAACCATTATTATTAATATTAGGGATAAGTTCATTTTTTTAAACAGTTACTATCATTAAAACAACTCAATATTTTTTATCATTATTGTTATCACTATGTATTATCTTTAAGTATTAGGTATTATATTATCAAGACTATTATTTTCATTATCTTAGTTAGTAAACTTTACATTTTTATTAAAAACTACTGTTATTAATATTATTATAAGTATTATTTTTATCATTAATATTATTATTATTAATATTAGAATTAGGATTATTAATAACATTACCATTTTTTATTTTTTTTTGAAAACCATAGCTTATGTTATTATATTTATTAGTAATAACAAGTACTATCATTTTTACCATTACAAATATTAATTTAAGTATTATTACAATTACTAGTTTTGAAAAACAAATGATATATATATATATATATATATATATATATATATATATATATATATATATATATATATATATATATATATATATATATATATATATATATATATATATATATATTTAACATACATAACTAAACCATACTAATGCTTTTTATATACAAAAAGAATACACTTAATGAAATAATGAAAAATATATATATAAGTTAATAATACAAAAAGTTAAATCACTAATAGTAAATACATATATATTTGTTCGATTACAATTATGAATATTAATAAATATACAAATGATATAGGTTCGTGAATCTGAGGCCAATCCTGCATTGTTCAATATAGTCATATGTATTTTTACTATAAAATACATTAGGTGAGTTTCATTACTCCCTTTTTAAATGCTTTTGCAATTATATATTTTTGGGACTGAGAATACATGCGCTACTTTTATAACTGTTTTACGAAATAGACACAAGTAATCAAAACTACATTATATGGTTAAATGATCGAAGCCGAATATGCCCCTTTTTGCTTGGTAACCTAAGAATTAGTAAACCGATCTACTAACTGACGCGAATCCTAAAGATAGATCTATTGGGCCTAACGAACCCCATCCAAAGTATCGGATGCTTTAGTACTTCGAATTCGTTTTTATCATGTCCGAAGGATTTCCCGAAATGATAGGGGATATTCTTATATGCATCTTGTTAATGTCGGTTACCAGGTGTTCAATCCATATGAATGATATTTTTGTCTCTATGCATGGGACGTATATTTATGAGAACTGAAAATGAAAATCTTGTGGTCTATTAAAATGATGGAAATGAATGTTTATGTTAAACTAATGAACTCACCAACCTTTTGGTTGATACTTTAAAGCATGTTTATTCTCATGTATGAAAGAAATCTTCCGCTGTATATTTGCTCATTTTAAAATATTACTGGGAGTCATTCATGACATATTTCGAAAGACGTTGCATTCGAGTCGTTGAGTTCATCAAGATTATTATTAAGTTAATTATAGTTGGATATATTATGAAATGGTATGCATGCCGTCAACTTTCGATGTAAATGAAAATTTGTCTTTTAAAACGAATACAATGTTTGTAAAATGTATCATATAGAGGTCAAGTACCTCGCAATGTAACCAAATGTAATGTATTCGTCCAGATGGATTAGGACGGGTCGTTAGAGTTGGTATCAGAGCGGTGGTCTTAGCGAACCAGGTCTGCATTAGTGTGTCTAACTGATAAGTCATTAGGATGCATTAGTGAGTCTGGACTTCGACCGTGTCTGCATGTTAAAAGTTTTGCTTATAATTTTTGTCAGAAAATTTCTTGCTTATCATTCTTAGTCTAGACACATCTTATTGCATTGATTGCATGAATAGTGTATAGACAAAATTCATATCTTAGCGTATCTGCTAATTCATATCTTAGCGTATCTGTTATTGTTACCTTTGCCTGAAAGCTTCCGTAGATTCCTCCGTAACTTATGGGATTTTAGTATTATATATACATATGTAAATTATGTATTGTAGGGTACTAATCTACATCCTATAATCTATTTCTTATCGAAAATCCTTCATCTGATCGTACGAGATGAATCCCTCAACCAGTTCAAGTCCCTCAGATTCCGATAGCTATTCCGATAGTTATTCCGACAGCTATTCCGATATGGATTTCCACTCGAACTCCGAAAGCAGTATAACCAGAATGAATTAACTAATCAGTCATCTCCAATTCATCTGATGAGTTCGTAGTCAACTTAAACAATGGAGACGCGAAGAAGGCGACCCTTTCCATCCACCAAATTGCCCTCTTGGCGAAGAACCTGAAGCACCTATCGGCGAATCTAACCGAAACACCATTTTCAGCCTCATTTCCAGAGTAGTTCGACACGATTATATTCTATCCATAATTCTAAACCTTATTCATTCGCTCGTTCCAACTGACAATCATCCCAGAATAATAGAAGAAGTTAGCGAACTTCGCGCTCGAGTAATCAATTTGGAGAATATGGTGCAAAATCTACCAGCTTTAGCAACATCACTGGCACCAACAGTACCATCAATAATAGCACCAGTACCATCAACAATCCATACTTCAATATCACCATCTGTACTTCGAGTATGATCTTCGTTCTACGTATCGTTCTACCTCATTTATCTTCGTTCGACATGGCGAATATGTAATCTCTAAAGTTTTAAAGATTATTTATTCTAGTTCCAACCGAAAACTAAATGAGTTTAATATTATATTAACTCATTAGATCCATGATTACATCTGAAGAAAATATATATGTATATATGTTTTCATAAAGATTGTAATTAAAAATTCTTTTGTACAAACTTTTAATGGTGAAAATATTTTAACGGGTAGGTAATACCCGAGGAATATTTAGATTTCACATTAATAAGTTACATTGTATGTTCTTCGAATCTGATTCAACATTCATTTACTATCCTACTTACATCCACAGATATACGTATCTGTTCACCGCAGAATAACCATTTTCATTCAATTTCATATTTGGATTTTGACCTATCAGAATTCAACAAGTGGCATAATGAAGAAAACGTTGGACAAAATAAAATTTGTTAGAAACAAACAAATTAACTATGAGAAATTTTGTTAAGAATCCACGCTAACAAAATCCTAGCTAACTGTTCCTAGCTAACTGTTAATTCTTTATTACATTTTATTATCGCAATTTAATTATCGCAATTTACATTCTCGCATTTTATTTATCGTCATTTAATTTCTGTTATTTACTTTACGCATTTTATTTATCGTCATTAAATTTCTATTATTTATTTTACGCACTTTAAATATCGGGACACGTATACAAGGTTTTGACATATCATATCGACGCATCTATATATATTATTTGGAATAACCATAGACGCTCTATATGCAGTAATGATCGAGTTCTCTATACAGGGTTGAGGTTGATTCTACAGTAATATATATAATTTGAGTTGTGATCGAGTCTGAGACATGTACACGGGTCACGATACGTATTAATTAATTCGAATATTATAAATTAAACTATATATGAATTATTGGACTGTTAACTGTGGACTATCGACTGTGGACTATCAAGATTGGACAAATTAAAAATGAATTAAAATATTGATTATAACATATGAAACTAAACAATTCTTCAAGCTTTCCACTTGATCTCATCTTAAACCTCATTTGTATCTTGACGATTACAATCTGCGTTCACACCTTTCATGATTCTTGAAAACACCTTAATCGAGAGGATGAACAAACTGCACTTCATCTACGGAAGAAAAGATTGATGCATATAGTTCTGCAATTGAAAACACTCGGAACCTGAGTAAACGTTTAATACATATCCGTGCTAACTCCTTGGCGTTGTTATTACCGAAAAATAACTTTGCAATTCCTTTTCAAATTAGCCAATTTTGTCACAGATCTAGCAAAACAATTTCGATCTTTCATCCGGATTAACTTTATTATAACCTTGATATATACAATTGCCCTTTCGTCATTGTTATCGAGGAACCGTTTATGTTCCACCACATTAGCAATAAACTTACCAATAACTCCACTGATCTTTGATTTTTCCGAAAAATCATTATATTTATCAAAACCCCATCATTTATTCATCTGCATCTTGTAACAATAATTTCCATACCAATTATCGAGAATCAGCAATCAGTATTTTGAATTTCGCAGCATTTCTACATCAATAGTTATATGTATACATATAACAATTATCTCCTAGAATTACGATCTTCAATTTCGAAATTTTGAAAAGCACCCAGCCTACGAATCAATACATTGAACTTTAAAAAAGCTGAATTAAGCAGCAGAAACTGTAGACAACCGTAAACGACCTTAATCATCGGAAGTTTGATAATAAAGAATAGTATGTTGGAAAAGCTCAGAAAAGTTGGAACTGGAAAACGGATTGAGCTAATCACGAAGGAGACCAATGACAAATACAAGGGCCATACCCTATATTCAAAGAATCTAAGTAATTCTGGATCCGTTGAAATCCTTAGAGAATATCTTGCTCCGAAGTCATGTTAAAATCTTGCGGAAAATTTTTCTTCATCAACCTTCGAACTTGTAAATTCCAAAATATCATCATAAATATCTTCGATATTTTTGAAGATATTTTCATAAATATTCTCGTCCGAAATTATTTATCTCTTCGTGCTATCTATATTACATCATAAAGGAAACAACTTTAGTTTATAAATTTCTTTAAAATTCGAGTTTGAATTATGAATGATTTTGAAGTAGTGTTGGAAATTGATGCATGAGTTGGTATAATAGAATGACACTTGATCAACGTGATTATATTACAGTAAGTCATGCTGAGTTCCTAATGGAACATGATGATTCACAGATCCTAACGTCATTATGTGCCATGTTACATAACTCTTTCATTCTGCTTAACTTCTGAACATATCAAGAAGGTATATTCTTGATAGTTCTATTTTCAGTGATTCAGGTAATTTGATAAATCAAATCGTGCGATTTCGTTCTTTCCTACTTAGAACATTAAGTTCATTTGAAATTCCATACTTACGAATTCTGGACCGCTACTCGCTTTACTAGAGGTCGAGAGGATAATAAAAAGGCAAAGAGATCCAAAATATAAGAGAAAATATAAAGCCCAATAACAACACAGAGGTTACAAACCATACTGAATAGCAATATAAGGACACGGTAGAATTAAGAATAGTATCACCCCAAGGTAATAATAGAAGTAAACAGATTTTTCTGGTAGAAAGATTGAAAAGAGGGATGACATAAATGATAATTAGAAAAATATCAAGGATTAAAAATGGATTAAGCATTTTCACAATCTTTTGGATGTATGAACTAAGAAAGAAAGTATAGGAATGGTGAGAATAATGGAACGGAAAAAAAAGTTTAATTTATAATGGAAATATCAGACAGAGTAATCGAGGCAGATCACCGTATTTAATTATAGAGATCTTAATTTTCTTATTCGTCGAAGAATCAAATCTTTTAGATTTCGAAGATTTTCTTTATATCCCTTGAATTCCGGAATTCAACCAAGACAACGTCAAAAGCTAAAACGCACCTTATTTTCTAAATTCAACCGTGACTACGTCAAAAGTTAAATCTCTATTCAATCTTCTGTGACAGCTTCACTCGTACGCTCCGTATAATCGAATCGTTGTATCTATATAAATCAATAATGATTAAACGATATTTATCAACTCATATTCGTCATGAAAATATTTTTATTGTTAGTCATGACCACCTCGATCAAATTTCGGGACGAAATTTCTTTAACGGGTAGGTACTGTGACGACCCGGAAATTTTCGGCCAAATTTAAACTTAATCTTTATATATTTCTGACACGATAAGCAAAGTCTGTAATGTCGAGTCTCGAAAACTTTGGAATTTAATTCATGTAATCAATTGCCTTTTGACTATTCCCGACAATTCACGAACATTGTGTGCAAATAAATATGTATATATATATATATACACATAAAGAAGTATAAATACAAGTATATATATAAAATTTTAAATTAATAAGGTACACTTTAATCAAAATGAATTAAAGATAATAAATAGAATGTCTAAGCTACTATAAATAAAAATAAAAATTCATAAATATATATATAATATATATATTAAAGTTAATTACAAGTTTGAATATAATTGATATCATTACTTTTATTGCTATTGTTAATATAAATATTAATATTTGTATTAGTAACATTATTAATTCTAAAATAATATATATATATATATATATATATATATATATATATATATATATATATATATATATATATATATATATATATATATATATATATATATATATATATATTTGAGTTGTATTATTATTATTACTAATGTTATTATTACCACTAATAATATTAGTATAATAAGTATTATTATTAATATTAATATCAGTACTATTAAAATTATCATTTATTTTTGTTTGAAATATGTAATTTAGTATTATAAGTAATGATGTTATTATTATCATTAGTAATATTAATATTATTACTAATAAGAGTGTATCATTAATAAAATTTTTGTTAAATAGTATTATTAATATTAACATATATATATTAATTAATAATGTTTATTAATTTCATAAAAAAAAATTAAAGGAATTTGTTTTCTCTCATTATCTAACCTACATGATTTTTCTTCTTTTTAACAACTCTCGTACGAAATTGCTTTATGTATCAATCATACTGTTTTTATTGATGAAATTAAAATCAAAACAAACCAAATCCTGTATGCAATCGTTATCTATATTTTTTTTATATATACTTTTCTTGATTTATTCATTTAGAGAAGAAATCTCTGTCCATCCTGTTTCCAAATCCGTTACCCATCGATTTTAGCAAAATTCAGTGACGTTTCTACTTCAATTATTTGGTTACTATCAATATATATACTGCAATTGAAGAATTAAAACTAAAAACCCAGATAGAAGAGTCGATACCTCTATACCTCCTACTTTTTAACCAAATCACAAAATTGAACGAAATTCAAAAATCCTTAAATGAGGTCTTGTTAGAAATTCTTTGTTGAATCTATCTGCAAAATTTCAAAAACAAATTCATTATATCGAGTACGAATTGGTGAGTCAAACTTTTAGTTCCAAAAGTCAAACGAATTGTTCTTGATAAAAATTCGAATACGTTTGAATGTTTTAAGTTAAATTGTAGGTGAAGAAAGTTTCTAAATAAGATTTCTAAACTATTTCGTGTAGCAATTTGCCTCTGAAAACGAATCGTTTTCAAAATCAATTTTTTTTTTGTTTGTTCACGACTGCACGAGCAGTCTGTTTCTTTAAAAAAAAAAAATTTTGAACAAGGTAATCAACTATCTATAGATTCTATTAGTTACGAATCCTAGTACAAATTTATAGTATTAATGCTGTGATTAAATTGGTCCTCTGGTTGTTCGATTGTATGAAGAAGGTGAAGAAGGAGGCACTGTTTTTCGTATGGGTTTTAGTTTATTTCGTCTGGGTTATAAATGAGAAAATAGATACAGAGTAGTGGTTTGGGGTGTTAGCGGGTATTTGAGAGGTTGGGGGTTCGAGTCCCTAATGGAGTGTTTTTTTTTACAGCCCTCTTTATTAAAGGTAACTCATTTTTTTTCTTATATTATCATTTCCATTATTATTATTATTATTATTATTATTATTATTATTATTATTATTATTATTATTATTATTATTATTATTATTATTATTATTATTATTATTATTATTATTACTATTATTATTATTATTATTATTATTATTATTATTATTATTATTATTATTATTATTATTTTGATTATCATTTATATTATTATTGTTAATGTTATTACTAAGATTATTATTAGGGTTATTGATATTATTCTTGTTATTAGTATTATAACATTTATTGGTATTATTATCATAATTATAATTATTGAAACCATTATTATTATTATTATTATTATTATTATTATTATTAGGGATAAGTTCATTTTTTTAACAGTTACTATCATTAAAACAACTCAATATTTTTATCATTATTGTTATCACTATGTATTATCATTAAGTATTAGGTATTATTATCAAGACTATTATTTTCATTATCTTAGTTAGTAAACTTTACATTTTTATTAAAAATTACTGTTATTAATATTATTATAAGTATTATTTTTATCATTAATATTATTATTATTAATATTAGAATTAGGATTATTAATAACATTACCATTTTTTTTTTTTTTTGAAAACCATACCTTATGTAATTATTTTTATTAGTAATAACAAGTACTATCATTTTTACCATTACAAATATTAATTTAAGTATTATTACAATTACTAGTTTTGACAAACAAATGATATATATATATATATATATATATATATATATATATATATATATATATATATATATATATATATATATATATATATATATATATATATATATATATATATATATATATATATATATATATATATATATATATATATATATATATATATGAAAATATATTTAACTTACATAACTAAACCATACTAATGCTTTTTATATACAAAAAGAATACACTTAATGAAATAATGAAAAATATATATATAAGTTAATATTATAAAATGTTAAATCACTAATAGTAAATACATATATATTTGTTCGATTACAATTATGAATATTAATAAATATACAAATGATATAGGTTGGTGAATCCGAGGCCAACCCTGCATTGTTCAATATAGTCATATGTATTTTTACTATAAAATACATTAGGTGAGTTTCATTACTCCCTTTTTAAATGCTTTTGCAATTAAATATTTTTGGGACTGAGAATACATGCGCTACTTTTATAACTGTTTTACGAAATAGATACAAGTAATCAAAAATACATTATATGGTTGAATGATCGAAGCCGAATATGCCCTTTTTGCTTTGTAACCTAAGAATTAGTAAACCGATCTACTAATTGACGCGAATCCTAAAGATAGATCTATTGGGCCTAACAAACCCCATCCAAAGTACCGGATGCTTTATTACTTTGAATTCATTTTTATCATGTTCGAAGGATTTCTCGAAATGATAGGGGATATTCTTATATGCATCTTGTTAATGTCGGTTACCAGGTGTTCAATCCATATGAATGATATTTTTGTCTCTATGCATGGGACGTATATTTATGAGAACTGAAAATGAAAATCTTGTGGTCTATTAAAATGATGGAAATGAATGTTTATGTTAAACTAATGAACTCACCAACCTTTTGGTTGGCACTTTAAAGCATATTTATTCACAGGTATGAAAGAAATCTTCTGCTGTATATTTGCTCATTTTAGAGATATTACTGGGAGTCATTCATGACATATTTTGAAAGACGTTGCATTCGAGTCGTTGAGTTCATCAAGATTATTATTAAGTCAATTATAGTTGGATATATTATGAAATGGTATGCATGCCGTCAACTTTTGATGTAAATGAAAATTTGTCTTTTAAAACGAATGCAATGTTTGTAAAATGTATCATATAGAGGTCAAGTACCTCGCAATGTAAACAAATGTAATGTATTTATCCAGATGGATTAGGACGGGTCGTTAGACGTGACTATCCCAATCAAATTTCGGGACAAAATTTCTTTAACGGGTAGGTACTGTGATAACTCGAAAATTTTCGACTAAATTTAAACCTAATCTTTATATAGTTTCGGCACGTTAAGCAAAGCCTTTCACCCTGAATATCAAAAATTTTAAAAATGTTCATTTAAACTTCAACCAATGCCGACGATTCACGAACAATAATTTGTAAATAATTATATATTAATATTAATTTATATTAATATTATTATTATTATTATTATTTATTATCATTTACAAGTATTATTATTATCAATATTATTAATATTATTAATATTAATAATTATTATTATCATTTATAATGCTACTAATATTAATATTAATATTAATGTTATTGGTATTATCACTTCTACAAAAATTATTAAAATTTTTATAAATATCATTATTATTAATTCAACTTATTATTAATAATAATATTATTATTATTATTAACATATTATAATTATTATTATCATTATTATAATTATCATATTATTGTTATCATTTTATATTTTTATCATCATTATTATTATTTGTTATTATTAGTATTATTATTATTTGTACTATTATTATCATTTTTATTATTATCATTATTAATTGTTATTAAACTTATTAAAATGATCATTATTTTTAAGATTTTTATTATATTTATTAATATTATTAAAATAAATAAAAGATATTATCAGCTATGCTAATCCAGTCGACATCCATCAGATACCTAAATTAGGTAAACTGCTTTTTAATCTGTTCAATTCTTTATTTGATCGTGATCGAGCAATTCATACTGTAATCAACCTTTTCATTTTTTTATTTCTTCTTTCTGATTTATGTGATAATCTAGTCGACTACTAACATTAAACAAGTAATTAGGATTACTACATTACACATCTGATTAACAACATCAATATAATATAAATACTGCCATTAGCTGCTGTAAATTGAAAATCAAACAGAAAGAAAATAAGAAAAATACACCGAGTCCTCTGTTCTTGAATATTTTTAGCCAAATTTCGAATTCGAGTTTTATTTCGAAATCTATAAATGAAATTTTATTAGGAATCTTTTACTCAAACTATTTGCAAAATTTTAGGTTCCAATTCTTCCTATCGATCTTTAATTTTCGAGTCAAAGTTTAAATTTCAAAAGTCAAACGGATTGTTCATCGTAAAATTCGAGTTCATTTTGATGTTTCAAGTCACATTGATGATTCCTAAAGCTTCTACGAGTCATTTAAAACTTATTTCATGTTGAAACCGTAGCCTAAAATGATCTCTAATTCAAAATCAAGTTTTATTTTTATTTTTTATTTTTTTCTTCGCGACTGCAGTAGCAGTTATAAATTTTTTTCTCTCGTCTTCGATTAAATACAAACGTTTGATATTGATTAGCTAAGATTATTTAAAGTATCTAAATAGCAATTATGTGGTACCTGGTCTCTGTTGATTTTGATTTTGTGGAAGAAGAAGAGGGAACAGAAACAGGTTATATTTAATTTAGGTTAGTATAACTTCAGAAAAACAAAGATGGATGAATGGTTAAATGGGGTGTTGGGTTAGCGAGAGGTCTTAGGTTCGAGTCCCGTCTTGGGCATTTTTTTAGAAAAAGCTATATATAAGGTAGTTTCCTTTCTCATAATTATAATTATAATTATTATTATTATTATTATTATTATTATTATTATTATTATTATTATTATTATTATTATTATTATTATTATTATTAAGAATTATTATTATTATTATTTTGAAAACAATGCAAATTATTATTATTATTATTATTATTATTATTATTATTATTATTATCATTTTTACTACTAGTATTATTATTATCATTATTACTATTATTATTGTTATAACTATCATTACTATCAGTATTTTTATTATTAATATTACCCTTATAATCAAATACAACTTTTGATTACCAATATTAATATTATTTTACTAAATAAATATTATGTATATATTCATAAGTAATATTACATAAAAGTATGTAATAATCACATTAACAGTTTTATATAAATATTCAAATATAACAAGTTAGATATTTTAATATAATACTAATCAAATATATATGTATATATATATATATATATATATATATATATATATATATATATATATATATATATATATATATATATATATATATTAACATAACCATATAAATATTAATCATTTTGTATACACAAATTAAATATATAAGATATATAATTTAAGATATAATATATAAACTTATTCGATTACGAGTATATGTGTTAATATATATACTTGATATAGGTTCGTGAATCCGAGGTCAACTCTGTAATTGTTCAGTGCCATCCTATGCATATTTGCTACAAACTATCATATCGTATTGTGAGTTTTCATAGCTCCTTTTTTATCTATATTTTTGGGCTGAGAATACATGCGCTACTTTTATAACTGTTTTTATGAAATGAATACAAATACTAAAACTGATTTTCGTGAGTTTTCATTTGCTCCCTTTTTATCTATATTTTTGGGCTGAGAATACATGTACTATTTTTATAAATGATAGACACAAGTACAAAATATTATGCGACCAACATGAGTACTTTTATTGTGTTGATATGTAACATGTTATTGTGTTCATATGAAACATGCAAATCCCTGCTTTGTAATATCATTAATTGCTAGATAATGAAGAGGCAAACGGAATTATTATAAATAGCGCTATTGGGAGTAACGTCCAGCACTGTTGACCTCAGGTCAATTGGTGGTATAATATTGATCTCGACAATTACATATGTATTGTTACGGGGTAAAATCGTTTAGTTTTGATATTATACGCTCATGGCATACTTTTGATATACATGATATATCGTCTTTTATTAACTCTTGTAATCTATTACTTAAATTATTATTTATGACAAACCTAGAAACTCACTCAACCTCGTGTTGACTTTTTAAGCATGTTTATTCTCAGGTACTTAAATATTGCTTCCGCTGTATATCTGCTGCTTTGATGATGATTGCTTGCTATGCTTGAAGTCTTCATTACATATCATATTAATCAAAGACATTTAATGCTCTAAATACAATGTAATCTATTTATCTTCCACTGCAAAACTCAACAAAACGTCTCTTATAGAGTCATTCTCGTTTATACAACTGTGATTTGATATAATTAGTCACAAATACCCCATGCCCTATTTGGGGGTGTGACACATACGCACTCGCCAAATGTACTTTTAGGGGGTATTACTATTACGTTAAGTTAGTTACCGGGTGCCCACGGATAAGCATATACTTTATCATACTGATTTGAATTACTGATTTGAAATGCTGGTTGAAGCACTGAAATCTCGTGGTCTACATTACTTTACCGATTACATACAAACAATAGCTCACCAACATTCGTGTTGACTTTTTAAGCGTGTATTTCTCAGGTGCTTAGACGTTGTTGCTTCCGCTATTAGACTTGTTGTTATAATCTTGGTGTATAGACTAGCTGTTACAGACTTGATGTGTTAGACTTTCGCTGCATTACTTAGAGATGTCTCAATCATGGAACTTTTATTTTGCATTCATAACTTATGTTATTTTCAACAATGGCTTTGTAACGACCTTTGTGTCACATACTTATGTTAGTGCTTCTATTCATAGGAAGCACGTTACCTTTTGTAAAATGCTATCTTTTCATGAATGCAAAACTGGTTTTTAAACAGCATATAGTGTTTGACCTTGTAATGATCCTGTTGTTGATGATCCGTACACGATGGTTTTGTACGGGGTGTCACACCAAGTAAACTCCATTGGAAAGAAAAAGGTAGCACCGAAGAAAGGAAAGAGCGAGATTAATAACTTGAGGGCATAAGATTCAATCCAGCCACAGGTTCTCCCTATGGCTACCTGTTGAGTCCCCAATGTAATTAAGGATTTAATTATGACAAAACAACAGATATTTACACTAGAATGTTATGTGCAGCCAGTACATGTTTGTTTATGTATAGACAGCAAATATTGCTGTATCGAGTGTTTAGTTTGCTGCCTAGTCTACCAGCATGAGGTAGAAAATATTCTTCAATTAACACAGGATGTGTACCCAGCAATTCAAGAATATCAAGTGACTCAACATAGAAGAACCAGCATGGCTGGAAAGCAGCTTACTACACAAGACAGCTATGCTCAATTACAAGCATAGTGGTGTCCTGAGTAGTCTACATCAATTATACTATTCAACAGAAGTCGAAGACAAAGTTGAATAGAAAAGGACACGTGTCGGCGGCTGACAAGTGACCTTACATGACCACGTGGGAATGCAGAAGTTTAACACATGTACAGACATGTGTTATTCTTTGTCAACGCCTAGGGAACACAACATTCTATTTTTTTTAATCAAATAGTGGTGCCAAACTGAATTGGGGTGTTCCTGCAAATAGCTACCAAAGGGGAAAGAAGAGAGCACGCTCTCTTATGCAGTTGTCCCCACAAGTATAGACATCCGATGTACCAGTGTACAATATAATAGTTACACGGTTAATAGGACTGCTATAAATTGATGTATCCACTATTATAACAACTAGTGGTGTGAGTTTTATTTATTAAGAGTCTAAACATGTAATAGCTTTAGTGTAACATCCCGTTTTCCTCATTCATAAACTAAAGGTACGTATTTTACCTTGTAAATGTTTAATATAAACCGCAAACGATTGTGTGTAGTTTAAATGTTAGAAAATGTTGGAAATGGTGTGATCAGGCCTCCTATCGCGTTTTGGGCCTATGTATCGCGTTTCAGCTCGTCACGAAACGCGACAGGTCAGGCTGGAACGCGACAGGTTAAAATCCTTCAACCTGTCCACTTTGACGCGTTCTGATGAGGTTTGTCGCGTCTTGGTTGTCGCGTAACGCGATGGGTTGTCGCGAAACGCGACAAATGTCGCTGTTTGACAATTTTAGCCATTTAAATGGCATCTTTTGGGGGCATTGTCGTCTTTTAACCTAGGGCCGATTTTGGGAGACTAAAATCTGGTTCAAGCTTATCCTCTCCTCATTTATTTCATTTGCATTTAATTAAATCAAAGTTTAGAGAGAGAGTGAGGTTGTAAGAGTGAGAAAGCCCATTTTGGTGAAGAAGAAGGTTGAATCTTGCCCAAACCCAAGTGTTAAAGTTGTTCCTTGTGTCTCTAGCTACACGTTGATAGTTTTGGTAAGTCTTAACTCTAAGCTTTGAGTTTTATTTGGTTTTAAGCTAGGGTTTTGCTAATGTAGAACTTGTATGACCCATTTGAGGGTTAAATGGGTGGGTTTTGGGTTAGATTGGTGAAAGTGAACCCAAATAGCCATAACCTAGGGTTTGGTCTTATGATTTGGGGTTATAAGTGTTAAATGGCATTTTTAGTCACTAACACACTTGCTTAAAGTTGAAAGAAATGTTAAAATGGGTCAAAAGGGTAGTGTTGACCTAGTTTGGGGGAAATGGGTATGAATTACCCTAAGTTTGTGTTAGTTGATGTTAGTAGACTTTAATTCACTAGCTTTAGTGATTAAAGTTGAGTCTTGGCCAATTAAGGACGGTTTTGTGGTAGTTGAGTCACTTAATGCAAATTGGGTCATTAAATGCTCAAGTGTAAGTAATGTGGCTAGTTCCACTAGTTTGTGTATTGAAAGTGTACTTAATGTATTAGGTACATTGCTTTGAAGTTCAGAGGTGCATAATCATCATCCTTGTGTCAAGGTGAGTGGAATAATTATGCGTGTACATATATAATGTATTTATTTGTGTCGTATGAATGTGGAATCGTCACGGTGTTCAAGACACCACATTCTAGTAATGAGTAGTATTGTCGCGGTGTTTAAGACACTACTCATTGTTGATTGACATGTGGTATTGTCGCGGTGTTTAAGACACCACATTGTCATGGGAGTGGAATTGTCACGGTGTTCAAGACACCACTCATTGTTTTGATTGACGTGTGGATTAGTCGCGGTGTTTAAGATGCCACATTGTCATGAGGGTGAATTAGTCGAGGTGTTTAAGACATCACCCAGGGGGATTAGTGATTACGCGGTGATTAAGTAACACTAATGGATGTTATGAACTCTGACGGTCTTTTATGAGTACCGTTTCCTTGTACGATTGGTTAACCATGGTTGTGTGAGTTGTATTTAGCATATTAAATTGTGAACTATATGCTATTATTGTTCCTAGCTTATTGTGAATTGTGGATAGTAGTTTATGCACGATGTTTGCATGTTTGTCGAATTGCTAGCTCATATGAGGTATTTTGTAAGTGATTGCAAGTAAGTAGGTTATATATGAACATGTATAATTATTGCATTCACTAAGCGTTAGCTTACCCCTCTCGTTGTTTATCTTTTTAGTTGCAGGTGCGGATAAGGGCAAAGGGGTTATCAGGCATTAGGTGGCCTTGATGATGTTTTGTTGAAGCTTGAAAGTTGGCCTAACGTTTTGAGTAGTTTAGTCCCAAACCATGCTCAAGGTGTCATTTGGATTATAAACTATCATTTGTAGTGGGTCAAACTTGTATTGAACTTAATTAATGGCATTCGTGCCTTTTGTAAACATTTAAATTGTGTACGTTTAAATGGAACTTGTGGAATGGCTTACATATTTAATTGGCGCGTAAATGTGTATTATTTTAAAAAAAAATTATCGTATGGGATACAGGTTGGGTTGTTTCAAGTGGTATCAGAGCATGGTCTAAGGGATTTAGGCGACTTGAGATAGGTGCCTAGACTTAGACTTTTATGTGTATGCACTTTTAAGCGGGACTTGTAGGACTACGGGTCGGATCGGGAATTGTTAGTGCTTAGGTTTATGTGATTTAACCTTGCACTAATTGTTTTGTGTTGCAGATGTAATCATCAAGCGAGATAGGCATTGTACTAGCAAGCTAATGCGACGTGCTCGCGTAGTAATGACTAGCTACCATTGTTACGGGTGCAAATCGTGTCGAACGAGCGATGTACGATGATTGTTGAGCTGGATGGGGCGTTGTGATGTGTGTGGGTGTATATATGCGTGTCATGACTTTTCATTCGTTGCTTAACCTCTTTCGTTTTATAGAATGAAGATGAGAAATGGACACAACACCAATAATGGGGGCACAAGCGAGGAACCCGAGTTCACGGCCAAAGTTGAGGCCATCTTTAAACGTCAAAAAGTGGAGTTTCTCGAAGACGTTAAGAAAATGTTTCTTGATACGATTGACGAGCAACTAGTCAACGTAGTAAAGGATCAAGTTAAGGCCGTTCTTCACGAAGATAATGTGGGAAGACGAGACTTTTTCTATAAGAACTTCAAGGATTCTCAACCTCCCACCTTTGAAGGTGAAAGAGACCCTCTTAAGAGTGCTTGATGGATCTCCGATATGGAGGGGGCTTTCCGTACTTGTGAATGTCCTCTCGATAAGAAGACAAGGTACGGGTGTAGTATGTTGAGGGGCGATGCTAAATTGTGGTGGGACGCGAAGATCCAACTTTATGGCGAAGAACAATGCATGGAGTTCACTTGGGATGAATTCAAGAAAGAGTTTTTCGATGAATACCGAACTCCGGCCGATCTTACTAGGCTTAAGGACGAGTTACGTTCCTTGAGGCAAGGGTCGATGGATTTGAACACTCTCAAATCCGTGTTTTTGTCCAAGACCCAATTTTGCCCGGAGTATGTCGGGAATGATAAAATGTTGAAGGAAGATTTCTATCGAATCTTGAATGATAGTTATCAAGAGAAGATAAGTGTGAATGTAGTAAAAAGCTTTGATGAATTGTTTAACATGGCCAAAGGTTTTGAGGCACTTGTGTTGAGAAAAAGTGGCTTTACCTTGGGCAAAAAGAAGTTTGAAGCTACTAGTCAACCGAATTTTTCTAACAAAAAGCATAAGAAGGGCTCCGAGAGTGTTGGTAGCATGAAGAAAGGTGCTTCGGGGGATTTTCCTTATTCTTGTCACAATTGCGGGCGAAGGGGGCATATGGCCCGTGATTGCACCAAACCATCTTCTACAACCAAACTCACTTGTTATAATTGTGGTAAGAAAGGGCACAAGAAGCCGGAATGTCCCAATTTGAATAATGATAATGTTAAGAGGTTAGAGAAGGCGGCGGGTACGGCCCGGGGGCGAAACTATTTGATGACCAATGATGAGGCCAAGCATTCCAATGAAGTTGTCTCATGTACTTTCATGGTTAATTCTAATCCAGCAAGGATATTATTTGATAGCAGTGCTAATTTGTCTTTTGTGTCGCCTCGATTTGTGCCTAAGTTAAATAAACCGCTAGTTAAGTTGAGTCGTCCGGTAGAAGTTGAAATAGCGGATGGCAAGACGGCGCTAGTGGTTGATGTGTGTAAAATTGTGATGTTGTGTTTGGTGCCGAAAACTTTAAAATTGATCTCATCCCTATGACTTTGGGTGATTTTGACATCGTTGTTGGTATGGATTGGCTCGATCAAAATAGAGCCGATATTGCATGCCATGAAAAATCTATTCGAGTGAAGACCCCAAGTGGGGGAGAGTTAATTATTCAACGTGAGAAGCGTAGAAGACTTGTGCCGATATGCACTTTTGCACGGGCACGTCGTTCTCTTGTTAGTGGTGGCATGGCTTTTCTTGCCCATGTTATTGTTACTCGTGATGAGCCACCACCTATACGTGAAATTCCGGTGATTAGTGAATTCGAAGACGTTTTTTCGGAAGAGTTACCGGGTGTCCCGGCGGAAAGACAAGTCGAATTTCGCATTGAGTTGGTTCCGGGAGCTACTCCCATTGCTAAAACCCCTTATCGTTTAGCACCGACAGAAATGCAAGAATTGTTAAATCAAACCCAAGAGTTACTTGAGAAGGGTTTTATTCGACCGAGTTCCTCGCCATGGGGTGCTCTGGTTTTGTTTGTGAAAAAGAAATATGGTAGTATGCGGATGTGCATCGATTATCGGGAGTTGAACAAAGTGACGATCAAAAATCGTTATCCATTGCCTCGGATTGACGATTTGTTTGACCAACTCCAAGGTGCAACGTATTTTTCTAATATTGACCTACGGTCCGGCTATCATCAAGTGCGGATCCGTGAGGAAGACATAGAGAAAACGGCTTTTCGAACTCGTTACGGGCATTTTGAGTTTGTAGTTATGCCTTTTGGTTTTACGAATGCACCGGCGACATTCATGGATCTAATTAACCGAGTGTGTCAACCCATGTTGGATAAGTCGGTAATTATGTTCAATGACGACATACTTGTTTATTCTAAGAGTATGAAGGAACATGAGCACCATTTGCGCGAAGTATTGAAGACGTTGCGGAAGGAGAAGTTGTATGTAAAATTCTCCAAATGTGAATTTTGGCTAAGGGAAGTTCAATTCCTTGGCCATATCGTGAATAAAGAAGGTATCCAAGTAGATCCGGAGAAGATTGAGACGGTGAAGAGTTGGGGAAAACCGACTACGCCTACGGAAATCCGAAGTTTTCTCGGATTGGCCGGTTATTATCGTCGGTTTATCCAAGACTTTTCTAAGATTGCTTCTCCTTTGAAGAAGTTGACGAGGAAGAACGTAAGGTTCAATTGGGAGAACGAGCAAGAAATTGCTTTTCAATTGTTAAAAGAGAAGTTGTGTCAAGCTCCGGTGTTAGTGTTACCAGAAGGGGTAGAAGACATGACGGTTTATTGTGATGCTTCTTTAAATGGGCTCGGGTGTGTTCTAATGCAAAGGGGTAAAGTCATCGCATATGCCTCTCGACAATTAAAGGAACACGAAAAGAGATACCTGACTCATGATCTTGAATTGGCGGCGGTGATACATGCGTTGAAAATTTGGCGCCACTACTTGTATGGTGTTGATAATGCTAAAAACGAACATATATTTCATAGCATTATTTCTCAAGAAATACAAGCTTTTAGTTGCAATTGTTCTATTTACAAGTGATATTCGTTTAAATAATAAAAGGTGAAGACAAAAGACAGATTCGACGAATTGAAGTCGCAAACGACCAAAAAGCTCAAAAGTACAAAATACAATCAAAGAGGTTCCAATTATTGATAAGAAACGTCTCGAAATTACAAGAGTACAAGATTCAAAACGCAAAGTACAAGATATTAAATTGTACGCAAGGACGTTCGAAAATCCGGAACCGGGACATGAGTCAACTCTCAACGCTCAACGCAACGGACTAAAAATTACAAGTCAACTATGCACATAAATATAATATAATATTTAAATAATTCTTATAATTATTTAATATATTATATTTATTTATAAATCCGTCGGTAAACAAAGAGCCAAACTTGTGTGAGCTGTAAAAGCAAACTCCGCGACTCGCGGAGTTTGAAGGCAAAAAATGCCGCGAGTCGCGGAGCCCCAAATTCTGAAACTCCCTATAAAGCTCGCGCATTCTGATCGTAAAAATCATCCTTTTTTCTTCTTCTCTCATAAACGTATTATATATATATATTATAATTTTAATTTTAATTTTAATTTTAATTCTAATAATAAGGGTATGTTAGCGAATGTTGTAAGGGTGTAAGTCGAAATTTTGTCCGTGTAACGCTACGCTATTTTTAATCATTGTAAGTTATGTTCAACCTTTTTACATTAATGTCTTGTAGCTAAGTTATTATTATGATTATTTAAACGAAGTAATCATGATGTTGGGCTAATTACTAAAATTGGGTAATTGGGCTTTGTACCATAATTGGGGTTTGGATAAAAGAACGACACTTGTGGAAATTAGACTATGGGTTATTAATGGGTTTTATATTAATTAAACAATACCTTGTTAATTTAATATACAAACTTATAATTCGACGTATTTATATATAACCACATACGCTTGACTGGGTACGGTGGGCGGGATATCTATAAATACCAATAATTATTCATTTTACCGGATACGGAACTGGATTAATAGTTAATAGACTTGTTGAAACATGGGTGAATTACATTCAAGGGTAATTGGTGTAATTGTTAACAAAGTAGTAAAACCTTGGTTTACACGCAGTCGATAACCTGGTGTATTCATTAAACAAAGTATTAAAACCTTGTTACAATTCGAATCCCCAATTAGTTGCAATATTTGACTTCTGGAATAAGAATAATTTGACGAAGGCTTTCGCTCTTTATATTTATGACTGATGGACTATTATGGACAAATCCGTATGGACATATTAAATAATCCAGGACAAAGGACAATTAATCCATGGGCATAAAACTAAAATCAACACGTCAAACATCATGATTACGGAAGTTTAAATAAGCATAATTCTTTTATTTCATATTTAATTTCTTTTATTTTATATTTAATTGCACTTCTAATTATCGCATTTTTATTTATTGTTATTGTATTTAATTGCACTTTTAATTATCGTACTTTTTAATTATCGCAAGTTTATTTTATCGCACTTTTATTATTCGCAATTTCATTATCGTTATTTACTTTACGCTTTAATTTAAGTCTTGTATTTATTTTTAATATTTTACATTTGGTTTTAACTGCGACTAAAGTTTTAAAATCGACAAACCGGTCATTAAACGGTAAAAACCCCCCTTTATAATAATAATATTACTTATATTTATATTTGTATTTTTATAAAAGTAAACTAATATAGCGTTAAGCTTTGTTTAAAGATTTCCCTGTGGAACGAACCGGACTTACTAAAAACTACACTACTGTACGATTAGGTACACTGCCTATAAGTGTTGTAGCAAGGTTTAAGTATATCCATTCTCTAAATAAATAAATATCTTGTGTAAAATTGTATCGTATTTAATAGTATTTCCTGCTAAAATTTAATAGCTATTTTATATACACCTCGCGAAACATCAAGTATATTTTTGGCGCCGCTGCCGGGGAATGTCTTAAACGCCGGAAGCACAACGCTAATATAAAAATAATAAAAAAAGATTTTTAGTTTACTTTTATTAAAAGTCGTTTTTATAAAAATACGTTTTAAATATTCGAAAATATAAAACGAAAAAAACAAAAATATAAGTATTTTTTTTCAAAAGTTTGATAAATATTTAAGTTTTATAAAGTTTCTTTATTTTTATATAAGTTTTATTTAAGTATTTTGTTTTTATTTAAAACATAATAAAAAAACCGAAATTTTTTTTTTTTATCTATTTTTAAGATATTTTTAAATTTATAAAGAAGTTCTATTTTTATTTAAGTTTTTAAATATAAGTTTTTATTATACAAATATTTTGATATACACATAAAATATAAAACAGAAAATATAGAAAAAAAAAAAAAAAAAGACGCGTCAGTTTTAAACTGTTCCAGGGTTGAATTTTTAGACCCCGCGACTCGCGGGGTTTACTGCTTGAAATACCGCAAGTCGCGGAGATACTCTGACACGCGACAGAACCCTAATTCAGCATTAATTACGGGTGATTATTAATTATTATAATTATTAACCCTAATTATTATTATTATAATAATTAGTTTTATTTTAAGTTACTTTTTATATTTTAGTTAAATTAGTTTAATTAAATTATAAAATTAATAGTTTTACTAAATAAATAATATAAAAATAATATTTTTATAAAAATTGTACTTTTTACAACTTTTTGTATATTTTTATATTTTGTCCCTTTTCAATCGTTTTAACGTAATATTTGTATTTTTAGCTCATATTTAGTTTTAAACTTAGTTTTTGCCATAGTTATTTTTATTTCCAGATTTTTAGGCTTTGCCGTAGAATTTCTTAAGTGCTTTTTCTTTAGACTAAGATTTAGGAGCTTTAGAATTTTGCGACGCCTTTTTAAGTTTTAGTTTCTTTTTAAGTTATTTCCATTTGGGATTTAGTTTTTCCTGTAAGCTTTAATATTTTTAGACGACTTTTACCTATGTATCAATTATCATTCCAATTAGTAATCTCAATTTGCGATTATAATTTTAAGTTAGTTGTAGTAATAAGGTTAGGTTAGTCAATTGTTTTTAAGTTTTATAAGTTTCTTTTATTTTTCCGTCACCTTTTATTTTTCAACCATTTTTTTTTCGACCTTTTTCCGACACGCTCTTTTTCTTTCTTATTTCTCGCTATTCTAGTTTTAGGACATAGATTTTTATTCTACTTCTTATCTAAATTTCTTAAAATTACGAAAATTTATTTTAAGTGGTTAAATTGATAGACATCAAAATTTTCTGGTTCGTAGTAATAGTTGGATTTGTACGTGGACCGGGTTATTGGAGCCAAACAGTCCTCAATTATATTGAGACCAAACGAATCCTGCCCCTCTGCTGCATCTTTTGGCTATTCGAAACGTGGGCAAAATCAGAAAAGTCTATTGATTGGATAACTTATTATAATTTTTCTTTCCTTTTAAAAACTAATAGGATATTCAGTGAATGCACCGAGCAAGAAGTTCACCACCTTTTGTACGTTCACCACCTGTAACTAGATCAAGACATTTAGCAAATATTACCGCCGTTGATTTTTCTTTAGAATCGTCATCCAGTCGACCAAGTACTCCAGTTCAAATTTCCGATAATCCATTTTTTGAACCCGACCTCACAATTGAGAATCCGGAGAATATCCAGGAATGATTCGTAGATCCTGAACCACTAAACTTTCCTCCGGAACCACCAATCATTCAAACAGAGATTGTTGAGGAACGAACCATAAAATCAGAATCCTCTAGTGATTCCGATTCAACAAATTCAATTATGGAGAATCTGGAACCTTTAAGTATGGAAGACCGAATGAGAGCTAAACGCACTGGCCAAGGTCACACAATTACTCATCCAGACATTAATGCGCCAGATTATGAAATCAAAGGACAAATTCTACACATGGTGACTAATCAATGCCAATTTAGTGGTGCGCCGAAGGAAGATCCAAATGAACATCTACGTACCTTTAATAGGATCTGCACACTATTTAAAATCCTAGAAGTGGAGGATGAACAGATATATCTCATGTTATTTCCCTGGACTTTAAAGGGAGAAGCCAAAGATTGGTTGGAATCGTTACCTGAAGGGGCGATTGAGACATGGGATGTTTTAGTTGAAAAATTTCTTAAACAATTCTTTCCTGTATCTAAAGCCGTAAGACTTCAAGCAGAAATTGTTACGTTTACACAGAAGCCGAATGAAACTCTATATGAGGCGTGGACAAGATATGGAAAGTTATTAAGAGGATGTCCGCAACATGGTTTAGACACCTGTCAAATAGTACAAATATTCTACCAGGGATGCGACATCACTACAAGGAAAGACATAGATATAGCAGCTGGTGGTTCTATTATGAAGAAAACCGAAACTGATGCTTACAAAATTATTGATAACACTGCTTCCCACTCACATGAGTGGCACCAAGAAAAAGATATCGTTAGATCATCTAAAGCAGCTAGAGCCGATTCTAACCATGACTTAGATTCCATTTCCGCAAAGATAGATGCTGTCGAGAGACGAATGGAAAAGATGACTAAAGATATTCACTCAATACGAATTAGTTGTGAGCAGTGTGGAGGACCACATTTGACAAAAGATTGTCTCAGTATTGAATTAACAATGGAACAAAGAGAGAATATTTCATACATAAACCAAAGGCCTGGAAATAATTATCAGAGTAATTATCAACCGCCAAGACCGATTTACAATCAAAACCAGAATTATAACCGAAATATTCCATACAACAACCAACAAGGTCCTAGCAATCAACAAATATCCAATAATACTTACAATCAGCAAAGACCTAATTTTCAAAATAAACCACCACAACAAACCGATGATAAAAAGCCGAATTTAGAAGATATGATGACGAAGCTAGTTGAAACTCAAACGCAGTTTTTCACATCTCAGAAACAAACTAATGAACAAAATGCTCAAGCATTTAGAAATCAACAAGCTTCTATTCAAAATCTGGAACAAGAAGTAAGTAACCTAGCAAGGTTAATAGGTGAAAGAAAACCGGGAAGTTTACCTAGTGATACAAATGCTAACCCCCGGAATGAAACAGCTAAAGCCATTACCACAAGAAGTGGTACAACACTTAAACCACCTGAAATACCAGTAACTTCTGATGAAACTATTCCTACTCCACAAGAACCACAACCTGATCAAGATAAGGAAAAAGAAGCGGTAGTTGAAAAGGTTAATGAAGATAACACAGTTAAGGCTAAACCTTATGTTAAACCATACCAACCACCACTTCCTTACCCGAGTAAAATGAAGAAAGAGAAACTTGAAGTCGAGCAATCCAAATTCTTGGATATGTTTAAACAGATAAATGTAAATCTTCCTTTCATTGATGTGATTTCAGGAATGCCTAGATATGCTAAATTCTTGAAAGATCTAATCTCAAATAGAAAGAAAATGGAAGAACTCTCGGCTGTTACTATGAATGCTAATTGTTCAGCAGTGCTGTTGAATAAGATACCAGAAAAATTATCTGATCCAGGAAGTTTCACGATTCCATGTTTTCTGGGTAGTCTTAGTTCAATAGAAGCATTGGCAGACTTAGGTGCTAGTATAAATCTAATGCCATATTCACTATACGCTAAACTAGACCTTGGAGAATTGAAACCAACCAGAATAAGCATACAACTAGCCGATAGATCAATAAAATATCCTAGAGGGATAATGGAGAACATGCTAGTTAAAGTTGGTACTTTAGTATTTCCAGTAGATTTTGTTGTTTTGGACATGGAAGAAGATTCTCAAGTTCCTCTCATATTAGGAAGACCATTCTTAAACACGGCTAAAGCAATGATAGACGTGTTCGGTAAGAAATTGACCCTAAGTATAGAGGATGAGAGTGTTACCTTTTCAGTTGATAGAGCAATGCAACAACCGCAATCTGCAGATGATACATGTTATTATATTCAAACTATAGATGCACATGCAGAATTATTAGAAGAATTTCCAGAATTACAAAGAACAGGAGAATGTTCTTTAGGAGAAGGTAATGAACCAATTGATGAAGCTGAAATGTTAGCTACACTAATAGCAAATGGATATCAACCAACAACAGAAGAAATTCAAATGCTAAAAGAAGAAGACAGATATCGATATAAATCATCGATAGAAGAACCTCCGAAATTAGAGTTAAAGCCACTTCCAAACCATTTGGAATACGCTTATTTACATGGTGAATCTGAATTACCTGTGATAATATCGTCTTCTCTTACTGAAAATGAGAAATCACAACTCATTTCTGTGTTGAAAGCTCATAAACCAGCCATTGCATGGAAGATTCAGGATATTAAAGGAATAAGTCCTTCGTATTGCACACATAAAATCCTTATGGAAGAAGGTCATAAAACGTATGTGCAACGCCAACGAAGACTAAATCCTAATATGCAAGATGTAGTTAAGAAAGAGATTATTAAACTGCTAGATGCAGGTTTGATATATCTAATTTCTGATAGTCCATGGGTAAGCCCAGTTCAATGCGTGCCTAAGAAGGGTGGCATGACTGTCATTACAAATGAGAAAAATGGGCTTATTCCTACTAGGACTGTAACAGGATGGCGTGTGTGTATTGATTATAGAAAATTAAATGACACCACCAGAAAAGATCACTTTCCCTTACCTTTCATTGATCAAATGTTGGAAAGATTAGCCGGAAATAGTTACTATTGTTTTCTAGATGGATTTTCTGGATATTTTCAAATTCCAATAGCACCCGAAGACCAAGAGAAAACCACATTCACGTGCCCTTATGGTACTTTTGCTTACAAACGCATGCCATTTGGACTTTCCAACGCCCCTGTAACCTTTCAAAGGTGTATGATGGCGATTTTTCATGACATGATAGAAGAATGCATGGAAGTATTCATGGATGACTTTTCAGTCTTCGGTGATACATTTGAATCATGTCTAGTTAATCTTGAACAAATGCTTATTAGATGCGAACAATCAAATCTAGTACTTAATTGGGAGAAATGCCATTTCATGGTTAAAGAAGGCATCGTTCTTGGTCATAAAATTTCAAAAGAAGGAATTGAAGTGGATAGAGCTAAAGTAGATGTAATTGCTAAACTTCCACATCCCACCAATGTTAGAGGAGTTAGGAGTTTTCTAGGGCATGCCGGTTTTTACCGACGTTTCATAAAAGATTTTTCTAAAATTGCCACTCCTATGAATAAACTCCTAGAAAAGGATGCTCCATTCATCTTTTCAGATGAGTGTATCAAATCTTTTAATATTCTTAAAGAAAAACTTACTAATGCGCCGATCATGATAACACCAAATTGGAATCTACCATTTGAACTAATGTGCGACGCAAGTGATTTTGCAATGGGAGCCGTTTTAGGACAAAGGATTGAAAAACAATTTCAACCTATATATTATGCTAGTAAAACGTTACAAGGAGCACAAACGAACTATACAACTACTGAAAAAGAACTCCTTGCTATTGTCTTTGCTTTTGACAAATTTCGATCATATCTCGTTCTAGCAAAAACGGTGGTCTATACCGACCATTCTGCTCTTAGATACTTATTTTCAAAACAAGATGCTAAACCAAGATTAATCTGTTGGATCTTACTCTTACAAGAGTTTGATATTGAAATCCGAGATAAAAGAGGAGCAGAAAATCTCGCCGCTGATCATCTTTCTCGTCTTGAAAATCCTGAGTTAGAAGTTCTAAATGAATCGGCCATACAAGACAACTTTCCTGATGAATATCTATTGAAGATAGATTATAAAGAAATCCCATGGTTTGCAGACTATGCAAACTACTTAGTTTGTGGATTCCTTGAAAAAGGATTATCGTACCAAAAACGAAAGAAATTCTTCAGTGATATAAAACACTATTTCTGGGAAGATCCACATTTGTTTAAAAGTTGTCCCGATGGAATAATACGCCGATGTGTATTTAGAGATGAAGCTAGTAAAATTTTAAACCATTGTCACACAGGACCAACAGGAGGGCATTATGGGCCTCAACTAACAGCAAGAAAAGTTTATGATGCTGGATTCTATTGGCCTACAATTTACAAAGACGCACACCTTCTTTGCAAATCCTGTGATGCATGTCAAAGGGCCTGAAAAATAAGTCAATGTGATGAAATGCCACAAAATGTCATCCAAGTATGTGAAGTATTTGACATTTGGGGTATTGACTTTATGGGTCCATTTCCAAAATCTCATAATAATCTATATATACTCGTAGCCATTGATTATGTATCTAAATGGGCGGAAGCACAAGCTCTCCCAACTAACGATGCACGAGTTGTAGTCAACTTTTTAAAACGTCTTTTTGCAAGGTTTGGAACACCGAAAGCTTTGATAAGTGATCGGGGTACTCATTTCTGTAATAATCAACTTGAGAAAGTTCTTAAAAGATATGGAGTAACTCATAAAATCTCCACCGCATATCATCCACAAACAAGTGGACAAGTTGAAAATACCAACCGAGCTTTAAAACGTATTCTAGAGAAAACCGTAGGATCAAATCCAAAGGAATGGTCCATTAAATTGGAGGATGCACTCTGGGCTTTTAGAACAGCCTACAAAACTCCAATTAGAACTACACCTTTTAGACTTGTTTATGGAAAAGCATGTCATCTTCCAGTAGAAATTGAACACAAAGCATTTTGGGCTTTGAAGACATGTAATCTTGATTTACATGAAGCCGGACGTCTACGATTAAGTCAACTAAATGAATTAGAAGAATTAAGACATGAAGCATACGATAATTCGTTAACCTATAAAGAAAGAATGAAGAAATGGCATGATAAAAGAATCAGAAGTTCAAAAGAATTTAAAGAAGGAGACAGAGTTCTTCTTTTCAATTCATGATTCAAGCTATTTCCTGGAAAATTGAAATCAAGATGGTCTGGACCATTCATAGTCAAAAGAGTTTTCCCATACGGAACGATAGAATTGATAAATTCAAATGGGATTGAATTTAAAGTTAATGGTCACAGAGTTAAACATTACATACATGGTCCGATGAAAGTTGACAATGAAGTTAATCATAATTTCACTACCCAAGAAAACCTTCAAAATGAAAACATAAATATGTTATCAACAACATATGAAAAATCAAAACTGGAATATAGGGAGGATTCAAATTTGAGTGATGAAGAAGAATTCATATACAAACCTCCCATTCCAAGAAACGAAGAAAAATGTGAACAAGAAATTCAAATAGAAATGAAAGAACCAAGGAAAGAACACCCGAAAAAGGTTTACAAACCAACTCGACTTACTAAAGCAGGAGACCCGGGTGAATTTATCATTTCTTGCTTACTTAATGATGGTGCTGTATATAATGGACTCGCAGATTTAGGAGCAAGTGCAAATATTATGCCTCTTTCCTTATACAAAAGATTAGGCATGGGTAAATTAAAACCAACCAAAATAGGTGTTCAATCATTTGACCAAACCATTAAACACTCGGTTGGAATAGCAAATAATTTACTTGTTAACGTGGGAAGTTTGACCTTTGTTACAAACTTCATAGTGATTAATATGGAGGAAAACCTTGATATTCCTCTAATCCTAGGTCGCCCATTTTTAGCAACCACCGAGGCATTCATTGATGTAAGAGAAGGTAGAATAACACTTAGGAATGGTGATACATCGATCACCTTTGTGAACCGAAAGTTTAGATCTCCACAAACCAAAACTGTTAGACCAATAAAAATGCATAAGTGTGGGGAAGATGAAGAAACACTTAATGATGATCCAATCACAAAGAATGCCTTTGATGATACGAAATTAGATGAATCCATTTTTAACAGTTCAACGAAGAAACTTTATAAACGGATTCACGATGCTAAGATTAAAGGAAACTTTAAGTTATATAACCGATTAATATCCAATTTATCGTCAAAAGAAAAGGCAATGTTAGTTGAATTTGTGAAAGTTACGGAGGAAATCAACAAATGGATTGAAGTAAAAGTGAAAGATATACAAGTTGTTGATGATTCAATTGAAAATAATGTTAATCACAATTTCGACACCACAGCTGACTAAGTGTGGGGAGAAACAAAAGAGGTTTATGTATTTCTGTTAGAGTTAGATTGTCTGTTTTCGTGTAGTTCTCGAAAATGGAACCCGAATGGTCTTTCCCTAGCAGACCCTAAAGAACTAGTCTTCTCCCCCCATTCTGAATTTTTATTTTTTTAGGTTTTTACAAAATGAAGACTGCCTGTGAACTAAACCATGGTCTAATGCTACACGCTTTGATCACTAAACGAAATAATGACATACTACCGAGTGAATTAGTATCAGTAATCAGAGAAAGAATGGACGGAGTTAGAAAAGAATCCAGATGCGAAGATAATAAGTTACAATTTGGTAAAGGAAAATCAAAATCCGCAGCAAAAAGAAGAGCACGACACCTAGAAAGATGTCACAAATGCAGAAAATGGTCACATGGAGGTAAATGTTCAAATAATCAAACCTATTCAAATACCGAATTTGTTACTTTATGCAGAGACGGACCATTCATATGTTTAGAAGAAAAGACACTAAATGCTCGAGGTTACGCCTATGTAGCCATGGAAAACCAATTAAACCGACTATCTTATGAATGGGATAGATCATATAACTAAGAAATCTATTTCACAGGTAAGTCTGTACAGTTTTTATTTTTTTATTTTTTATTTTTAACCTTTTGATAATAAACGCTAATTTGTTCGCTAAAAAGTATTAAATTGGTGTTGAATAAAATTAGGTTTGGTGACCGAAATTATTGATATCATTCAAAAATTTATTACATCACTGCGAAATTAACGTTTATTCTTAAGGTATAAATATCTTTAATCAATCAACCCAAAATATTTCAAAAATTCGTCATGAGTTAAATTAGGTTTTGGAACCGAAATTACTTTACCGAAAAGAGGGGCGCATATTTTTGATAATATTTGATTGATTAAAGTAGGATAAAAAGCCAAAAAGATTTTTAATTTTATTTTTACCATGTTTTTAAAATTAATATGTAAATCTTAAATTAATATTGTAAACTTTATAAAAACAATATATTTAAAATTGTAAATATTTGAACCATAATATAAGTTTGTTGTGAATTTATAATATGAATTTTTAAAACTAAGTTTGGTGTGAATTTTTAATTTTTAAAATATGAAATTTTAATTTTATGCATTTCAAATTTTAAGTTTGGTGTGAATTTTTAATATTAATTTTGAATTTTATATTTAAATTGTGTGAATTTAAAAAACAAAAATTTACTTTGTCTCATTAAGTTAAAAATATGATTTTTAAAATTCGTCGTAAGTTGAAGACTAGGTCTTTGAACCGAAATTGCTTTACCCGAGGGAGGGACGAGAACTTTTATTATCATTATTTTTAATCTTATTGAATTAAAGTATGCCAAAAACATTAAAAAAACCCCAAAAATCTTAGCTTTTAAAACAATCGCTACAAAAAGACAAATTTTAAAATTTTGTCGAAGGACGGACTAGGACATCGATCCGAAACGACCTCGTCCTAAATAACAAAGGAAACAAAATTTTAAAATTAATTAATTAATTGTTTTAATAAGTTAAAGATTATAAAAAAAAAAAAAGAGCAAACTCCGCGACTCGCGGAGTTTGAAGTTTTAAATGCCGCGAGTCGCGGGAGGGTCGGATTACAGAAAAAAAATATAGCTGAAACAGCTCAGTCCACAAAACCCACAGAAAAAAAAACTGCGAACATACTCCACAAAAACCCGAAAAATACACCCCAAAATCACAATTTTTAACCGTTAATCACCAAATCTTTTACTAAAATCATGTTGAGAAGGATGCTATCTAGGAATTACTCAAGAAAAACGGTAAATTTCTACACCTAAACACCATTTAATCCGAAATTAGTGTTCTTGAGCAATTTTTTCCCCAATTTGATTTTGATGCTTTTTAGTGTAATTAGGCTTAAATTGTTTATGTATTATGCTTGTATAACCTAGATTGATGCTGTTTAACATGATTAGAAGCCTTAAACTTCAAATTTTGAATAATCTAGGGTTTGTGTTCTTGAGCAAATTTGGGGCTTTTTGATATAAACAGGTTATGGCCGATTTTTGTCATGAATTGTTGCTAAATTAAGTAGTGTAACATGTCTAGGTAGTTAAATGATCCAAACTTTGAGCCTAAACATGATTTTGAGAATTAAAGTGGACTTTTTCAAGTCTAAAAATTCATGAACTTGATTTTTGAAAGATAATGCCATTTGAGACTAGTTTAATTGCTAGTAATGATTATTTTGACATGTTATTTGAGTTGAATGCTTATGAACTTGGCGAACATTTTCGTATATGCTTATTTGAAAAAGTGTAGATTTGATGAAAATGTGAAAATGAGCTTAAGTTTGATATAAATTGATCATGTCATTGTGATTATTTTGATTGATGATTTTGCTGACACTAATGCATATTTGGATGCACAAAAATTGTGTTTGATGTGTTTTGCAGACTGAAAGGGGTGAATCTTCATCCCAAGCCCGCAATGCTCCTGCTGAGAACGCGGAACAACAGGAGGTGGATAACTACTACAAGCAGGATATACCTCATCCAGTCATGACCTTTTCTGATATGCACTTGGAAGAGTTGCACCCGAACCTGAGATTTGACAGACTTTGGATAGATTATCCAAAATATCAAAGGGGTTTGCATACTCTTCATTCTAAGGTTGTTGAGGTACCGAGGGTCATAGAATGGGGACCCTTAGAAGCTGTGGAATTGGCCGGGCCAATTAGGGAATTACTTGTACAGAGGTATGGTAATTCTACTTTTAATGACTGGGTACGTTTATTCACCATGCGTAGACCTGTATATAAAGTATGGTGTGAAGAATTGTTGTGTAGTATAGAGTTGAATGATCGGGTAGCTAGTTTAACCGACCGATCATTTATTAGATTTTTGTTAGGAGGTTCGATGCGCCACATGTCTTTACTAGACATGGCTCAGGCTTTACGTATATATACGCCTGAGGAGTTAGCATCTGCCGATTGTAGAGGGTTGATACTAAACGGTAGAAAGATAGATGAAAATTTTGATACACACGGTGTGTGGAGTCAAATGACAAGCCATCACCGTTTCAAAGGGGGAAATTACTCTTATTTGGATATAGATAGAGCCGAATTAAGAGTGATTCATAGGTTTTTAGCTAATTCGATTACACAAAGGGGTAAGAACAAGGAAAAAGTAAATGAACAGGATTTGTTTTACCATATGTGTATTCGAGACCCACAAAGCGCTGTAAGTATACCATATTGTGTGGGTTATTATTTATCAGCTATGGTTCGGGGGATGCGACCGCATAGCATAATAGGAGGTGGTATTTTTATTACTTTGATTGGTGAATATCTCGGTGTGGATATAAGTCGGGGGGGATTATTAGTAGAAGAACCAGAACCCCGCGATACTATAGGTTTAAATGTATACCATGGTGCGAAAGTTTTGAAGAGGCGAAATAACGCCGCAGTACCATACCATGGTAGACATCCACAGGTTGAGAGAAACCAACAGCAAGGTAATGTAGGAGGGGGAATGAGATGCAAGAAATGCAAAGGTTTATAGCTTCTCAGGAATACGAAAATGCTAGACAGAGAGCATTTGAAGATTGGAAAGTTCATCAGAACCAAATCATAGCTCATTGCCAACATATAGGTAGAAACTATATTCCTACACCGAAACCCATCTTCCCTTCCTGGTCTATAGAGATGCAGCCACCATATCCTACTTATAACCCTGCCGAAGCATTCTATAGCACCTATGGTTATGCCTGGAACCCCTATTGGTACCAGTATCATCCCTAGTATACTTATTATTTTTTTTTTTGTAATTTGTAATTATTGATACGTTTAATACTTTTGTTAATATTGTAATCATTTTTATAATTATCTAACTTTTATTCTTAGATTTTAATAATTTTTGAATGTGGGGTAATATACCAAACTTCAAAAATATGTATATATGTTTGCAGTTTATCTTATGTACACAACAGGGTAAAACAACGCATTTTCAAAGACTGGCATTAAGTTCAGCAAAAGCAACTAATTTTGATGACAAGATGCAAAATATATGTGAAATAACAACAAGACGGAATGAACAAATGATGTGCACCATTTATCATTCAGCAAACAAACACCAATATGTTTGGAAACTTTGGTAAAATTTAATCAATTTCACACAAATCACCCTCAATAATTTAAATTGTTACTGATTTCTTGCAAATGAGGGCATTGCAAGATCTTAAGTGTGGGAAGGGGTTAAATTCTTTCGGATTTTAAAATTTTTTACTTTATACACTTGGTTACCATTAAAAATACTAGTAAAGCAGTAGTTGTATTAGAATCTAGTGTTCTCTGATAATAAAGAACAGCCCTAGTCTTATATACTGATTACCCAATTCTAGTAAAATTTTTCAAAATTTTCAATTAAATGAACTCAAAATCATGTTTATACATATTTATGAACGATAAAACTAGGTTTTAACACCGAAATTATTGTTACCTCGGAAAGGACTTAAATTGAGAAACAAACCAAAATGTTAAAATTCATTTAAAATGGAATAGAGGACGATAAAAAGAAAAATAAAAGCCAAGTGTGGGAAAGTTCTCCAAGTTATTCAAAACATATATCACATATTTCTGTAACAATTAACTGAAAATACTTTTGCTTTGGACCCAACTAAACTATTTTACCCGATGAAAGAAAAGAAGAGATGGATCTACACGATGAATCAATTCCATCATTAAAAGGAAGTAAAGTCTTTCGAAAAAGACACGCGCTTCTTGATTTAGGTCATGAAGTTGTCGTCCAGACCAGCTGTAGGTTGACGAAAAATCCAGAAAAGTCATCACTAAAATCAGCAGGAAATCCACGGGCCTCAGCATTAAACAGGGTCGACAAGTGGTCAGATTTATCCTAACCATGAGAAGGATTTATCTTGTACAATGGGGGGGCACCATGCAAATTAGCTGGATAAGACTAATGAATCAGATCCCCAGAAAGGATAATCTCCTTAAAGATTAAAAATCAGCTTTTAAGACTGATATCACTCAATCCTTGAGATTGACCTTAAAGATTGAGAATTACAAACTCATGGAATTCAATGATATCTAAACTCGAGCTTGAACGAGAAAATATTTTGATCAAAATTACAAACCGATTTGTTTTCTGAAAACCCTATTTTCAATGTGTTCATTACCATTGAACGTAAAATCCTAGGAATTCACCTGGAATTCATTAGGTCACCTGAACTAAATCGGATGTCAACCTTAAGAACGGTGGTTGCATAGCATGGTCAAAGACAGGACCTTGTGCCAGACCGAAAAATCATAAGGGTGAGCTTTACTATTGCTCCTACCAAGGATAGTAATTGCGTCCGACACGTTATAGACCATAATTAAAAGCATGTCAGGGGACATTGCCTTAACAGTTGCTTGTTCAACGCTTTCCTTTACAACCGGACGGTAGTTTACCGAAAGGTAATATACGGGACAAGTGAACTGGACGTGTTGCTTTCCAAATACAAGGTTAGCAAGTGGGTGACACAAAACCATAAGTTTTGAGCTAAAACTTTCAAATCTGAAACCCACCAAACCCACAAAAATATTTTGCAACACCGGTGAAGGGTTATTCCGGAAAACTTATCTAGGGTAAAAACTAGATTTAATTTTCAAAAGATCAAATGTTTTCATAAAGATCCAATTTCCTTAATGGATCTAAATTTTTATAGTCATGTGGGACTGTAAACCATATCGTTACTACCATTGTTTATACCGCCGTATAGAAATCACTGATGTACAAAGTGTAAAGAATAAAGAAGTGATTCAAGTATTTCAAGACGATATTGCTTGAGAACAAGCAACGCTCAAGTGTGGGAATATTTGATAATGCTAAAAACGAACATATATTTCATAGCATTATTCCTCAAGAAAGACAAGCTTTTAGTTGCAATTGTTCTATTTACAAGTGATATTCGTTTAAATAATAAAAGGTGAAGACAAAAGACAGATTCGACGAATTGAAGACGCAAACGACCAAAAAGCTCAAAAGTACAAAAGACAATCAAAGAGGTTCCAATTATTGATAAGAAACGTCTCGAAATTACAAGAGTACAAGATTCAAAACGCAAAGTACAAAATATAAAATTGTACGCAAGGACGTTCGAAAATCCGGAACCGGGACCAGAGTCAACTCTCAACGCTCGACGCAACGGACTAAAAATTACAAGTCAACTATGCACATAAATATAATATAATATTTAAATAATTCTTATAATTATTTATATATTATAATAAATAATAAAAACCGTCGGCAAGAAAGACTCCAAACCAGAGTGAGCTGTAATTGCAAACTCCGCGACTCGCAGAGTTTGAAGGCCAAAAAGGCCGCGAGTCGCGGAGCCCCAAGTTTCAAAAATCCCTATAAAAGCAACCGAATTCTGATCGCAAAAAACCATCTTTTTCTTCTCCTGATTCATACGTAAAATATATATATATATATTTATAATTTATATTTTAATTTTAATTATAATTCTAATAATAAGGGTATGTTAGCGAATGTTGTAAGGGTGTAAGTCGAAATTCTGTCCGTGTAACGCTACGCTATTTTTTCATTGTAAGTTATGTTCAACCTTTTTATATTAATGTCTCGTAGCTAAGTTATTATTATGCTTATTTAATCCGAAGTAATCATGATGTTGGGCTAATTACTAAAATTGGGTAATTGGGCTTTGTACCATAATTGGGGTTTGGACAAAAGAACGACACTTGTGGAAATTAGACTATGGGCTATTAATGGGTTTTATATTAACTAAACAATACCTTGTTAATTTAATATACAAACTTATAATTTGACGTATTTATATATAACCACATACGCTTGACTGGGTACGGTGGGCGGGATATCTATAAATATCAATAATTATTTATTTTACCGGATACGGAACTGGATTAATAGTTAATAAACTTGTTGAAACAGGGGTGAATTACATTCAAGGGTAATTGGTGTAATTGTTAACAAAGTAGTAAAACCTTGGTTTACACGCAGTCGATAACCTGGTGTATTCATTAAACAAAGTATTAAAACCTTGTTACAATTCGAATCCCCAATTAGTTGGAATATTTGACTTCGGGAATAAGAATAATTTGACGAAGGCTTTCGCTCTTTATATTTATGACTGATGGACTATTATGGACAAATCCGTATGGACATATTAAATAATCCAGGACAAAGGACAATTAACCCATGGGCATAAAACTAAAATCAACACGTCAAACATCATGATTACGGAAGTTTAAATAAGCATAATTCTTTTATTTCATATTTAATTTCCTTTATTTTATATTTAATTGCACTTCTAATTATCGCATTTTTATTGTTATTGTATTTAATTGCACTTTTAATTATCGTACTTTTTAATTATCGCAAGTTTATTTTATCGCACTTTTATTATTCGCAATTTCATTATCATTATTTACTTTACGCTTTAATTTAAGTCTTGTATTTATATTTATTATTTTACATTTGGTTTTAACTGCGACTAAAGTTTTAAAATCGACAAACCGGTCATTAAACGGTAAAAACCCCCCTTTAGAATAATAATATTATTTATATATATATATTTGTATTTTTATAAAAGTAAACTAATATAGCGTTAAGCTTTGTTTAAAAAAGATTCCCTGTGGAACGAACCGGACTTACTAAAAACTACACTACTGTACGATTAGGTACACTGCCTATAAGTGTTGTAGCAAGGTTTAAGTATATCCATTCTCTAAATAAATAAATATCTTGTGTAAAATTGTATCGTATTTAATAGTATTTTCTGTAAAAATATAAGCTATTTTATATACTACTCTGCTAAAACATCAGCATCGTTCTTGGACATAAAATTTCAAAAGAAGGAATTGAAGTGGATAGAGCTAAAGTAGATGTAATTGCTAAACTTCCACATCCCACCAATGTTAGAGGAGTTAGGAGTTTTCTAGGGCATGCCGGTTTTTACCGACGTTTCATAAAAGATTTCTCTAAAATTGCCACTCCTATGAATAAACTCCTAGAAAAGGATGCTCCATTCATCTTTTCAGATGAGTGTATCAAATCTTTTAATATTCTTAAAGAAAAACTAACTAATGCGCCGATCATGATAACACCAAATTGGAATCTACCATTTGAACTAATGTGCGATGCAAGTGATTTTGCAATGGGAGCCGTTTTAGGACAAAGGATTGAAAAACGATTTCAACCTATATATTATGCTAGTAAGACGTTACAAGGAGCACAAACGAACTATACAACTACTGAAAAAGAACTCCTTGCTATTGTCTTTGCTTTTGAAAAATTTCGATCATATCTCGTTCTAGCAAAAACGGTGGTCTATACCGACCATTCTGCTCTTAGATACCTATTTTCAAAACAAGATGCTAAACCAAGATTAATCCGTTGGATCTTACTCTTACAAGAGTTTGATATTGAAATCCGAGATAAAAGAGGAGCAGAAAATCTCGCCGCTGATCATCTTTCTCGTCTTGAAAATCCCGAATTAGAAGTTCTAAATGAATCGGCCATACAAGACAACTTTCCTGATGAATATCTATTGAAGATAGATTATAATGAAATCCCATGGTTTGCAGACTATGCAAACTACTTAGTTTGTGGATTCCTTGAAAAAGGATTATCGTACCAAAAACGAAAGAAATTCTTCAGTGATATAAAACATTATTTTTGGGAAGATCCACATTTGTTTAAAAGTTGTCCCGATGGAATAATACGCCGATGTGTATTTGGAGATGAAGCTAGTAAAATATTAAACCATTGTCACACAGGACCAACAGGAGGGCATTATGGGCCTCAACTAACAGCAAGAAAAGTTTATGATGCTGGATTCTATTGGCCTACAATTTACAAAGACGCACACCTTCTTTGCAAATCCTGTGATGCTTGTCAAAGGGCCGGAAAAATAAGTCAACGTGATGAAATGCCACAAAATGTCATCCAAGTATGTGAAGTATTTGACATTTGGGGTATTGACTTTATGGGTCCATTTCCAAAATCTCATAATAATCTATATATACTCGTAGCCATTGATTATGTATCTAAATGGGCGGAAGCACAAGCTCTCCCAACTAACGATGCACGAGTTGTAGTCAACTTTTTAAAACGTCTTTTTGCAAGGTTTGGAACACCGAAAGCTTTAATAAGTGATCGGGGTACTCATTTCTGTAATAATCAACTTGAGAAAGTTCTTAAAAGATATGGAGTAACTCATAAAATCTCCACCGCATATCATCCACAAACAAGTGGACAAGTTGAAAATACCAACCGAGCTTTAAAACATATTCTAGAGAAAACCGTAGGATCAAATCCGAAGGAATGGTCCATTAAATTGGAGGATGCACTCTGGGCTTTTAAAACAGTCTACAAAACTCCAATTGGAACCACACCTTTTAGACTTGTTTATGGAAAAGCATGTCATCTTCCAGTAGAAATTGAACACAAAGCATTTTGGGCTTTGAAGACATGTAATCTTGATTTACATGAAGCCGGACGTCTACGATTAAGTCAACTAAATGAATTAGAAGAATTAAGACATGAAGCATACGATAATTCGTTAATCTATAAAGAAAGAACGAAGAAATGGCATGATAAAAGAATCAGAAGTTCAAAAGAATTTAAAGAAGGAGACAGAGTTCTTCTTTTCAATTCACGATTCAAGCTATTTCCTGGAAAATTGAAATCAAGATGGTCTGGACCATTCATAGTCAAAAGAGTTTTTCCATACGGAACGATAGAATTGATAAATTCAAATGGGATTGAATTTAAAGTTAATGGTCACAGAGTTAAACATTACATACATGGTCCGATGGAAGTTGACAATGAAGTTAATCATAATTTCACCACCCAAGAAAACCTTCAAAATGAAAACATAAATATGTTATCAACAACATATGAAAAATCAAAACTGGAATATAGGGAGGATTCAAATTTGAGTGATGAAGAAGAATTCCTATACAAACCTCCCATTCCAAGAAACGAAGAAAAATGTGAACAAGAAATTCAAATAGAAATGAAAGAACCAAGGAAAGAACACCCGAAAAAGGTTTACAAACCAACTCGACTTACTAAAGCAGGAGACCCGGGTGAATTTATCATTTCTTGCTTACTTAATGATGGTGCTGTATATAATGGACTCGCAGATTTAGGAGCAAGTGCAAATATTATGCCTCTTTCCTTATACAAAAGATTAGGCATGGGTAAATTAAAACCAACCAAAATAGGTGTTCAATCATTTGACCAAACCATTAAACACCCGGTTGGAATAGCAAATAATTTACTTGTTAACATGGGAAGTTTGACCTTTGTTGCAAACTTCATAGTGATTAATATGGAGGAAAACCTTGATGTTCCTCTAATTCTAGGTCGCCCATTTTTAGCAACCACCGAGGCATTCATTGATGTAAGAGAAGGTAGAATGACACTTAGGGATGGTGATACATCGATCACCTTTGTGAACCGAAAGTTTAGATCTCCACAAACCAAAACTGTTAGACCAATAAAAACGCATGAGGCTGGGGAAGATGAAGAAACACTTAATGATGATCCAATCACAAAGAATGCCGTTGATGATACGAAATTAGATGAACCTGAAGGTATTTCGTATGCCCGAGAGACATATTAAATTAACGTGGCTAAAGTGTTGTGATCCAAGTCGGGTCATACCCAATGACAAGCTTACCGACACCTTATATGTATTTAAACTTAACGAATGGATCGTTAAATAAGTACGCGACACTTGGATTTTAGAAAATGGGTTTTCTAAAATATAATTACTTAAGATAAATTATTTGGATAATTTACATTTAATTATTTATAAGGTTAAATAATTATAGTGTGTGTTAAATTTTATAAAAGGGTTTATAAAAACTTGCAAGTATTACTAATAATTACATAGTTTTATTACATGTTTATAAAAAAACAAGTGTGATTATAATAATACATGGGGGTGGCGGTTTTTGAGGAGCCCCATGACCACCTCACATGCTCATTTCCTTTGGTACTTGTGTGGTCTCAAACCCCATGCACATGCCTTACAAGTATTCCAATACTTTGACTCAATGAAGCATGCAATTAACACACACAATAGCAACAAAAATTCTGCTCTTCCCCTTGAGCTGCTGCCGAAATAATACAAGGGAGTAGAGAGGTTTTTGGCTTGCAAATTAAGTTCATTAAGTGTCCAAAAATCCTAACCACATAAAGGAAGGTGTTGGTGATTGATAGCTTGGGGTATTACTTGCTTGAGGCTTCAAGTTAGAGGCTTTATTTCCATCATCTTTATCATCAACATTGCTGTCCAAAATCAGCTCCTAATTCATCTTAGAGGAGGTATAATCTTCTTCCTTCTTTGTTACATGTAAGCATATTTTCATAACTTGATAACTATATGGAATTCATCTAAATTGGTTTAACATATAAACTTGTTTCTACAAACAATCATGCTTCCGCTTTCTTTAACTATCATAAAATGGCTTTGTGATTAAGTTGACATTTAGAACTTGTTGTTATGTTGAATTCCATCAATGGTATCTAGAGCCAAGGTTTTGTTAATATGCTTCTTGTTTTTGGCTAGTAAACTCATTTATCTTACAATCTACCAACATGCATGAAAGTAGAAAGTAAAAATAATGAGTTTTGGTGGGTTTGGTTATTTTGGCCGAAATATAGGTGGTTCCAAAAGGGGTTTGGAACTTGTTTTGGTCAAAATTTGTTGTATGTTATGGTTCACAATCAAGCCTAGACCTTGTGGTTGTTTTGTTGAATGTTGTGGTTGTAATATTCATTCTTATGGTTTGTAATAAATTTATTCATTTTGGTATGTAATAAGTTGTATTATTTCTTGTAAGTTTGATGTAATTTATTCTATTTGGTTTGTAATAATAGAATAGGTTGTATTTCATTTTCTAGAAAGATTGTATTAGGATATAATTTTGTAAAGAGAAAATGAAGATTACAAGATGGAACTTTGAAGATTACAAGATTAAGTGGGAGATTTTGTATAAAATCTCTTGCTTGTTTTGTTAACCCTTAGAAGGTGACATTTGTTTTGGCTAAACAAATGTCTACCAAATTGGCTTGATTGTGGACTTGTGTGTTTGCATGCTTGTATGATTATGTTTGTTTGTTTGGATTGCTACAAATATTTCACATGTTTACAACTTGCAAAATACATTATAAATGGTTATAATAAAACATAACATAAGACACTAATAATTGGTTATTAGGACTAAATAAAATGGTTTATTTTAAAAGGTAGTAATTGGTTTTACTAAAAGGACATGAAAATTAGTTTTTCAAAATATACTACACACCAAATGCATGTTGGTGTATAGCACTTTGTTTTCTTAAACTAGAATTTAGGAAAACTTAAAATCCCTTAACTAAAACATGGCAAAACAAGTTAAACGCCATCCTAATTGTGGAACACTTGAACATAGTAGTGAACTCATGATGGGATAAAGGTCACCTAACCGTCATGAGCAAACTAATGTAATTAAGGTAAGATTCACATGCTTGTGGGATAAAGGTCACCTAACCACTTGTATGTTAATCTTACATGTTTGCACAAATAGGACGACTTGATTTGGGAATCATGAACTTAGGGTCACCGAAGCATGAGGAACAAATAGGCGTTGATGGGATTAATATGCCATGCAAAAGGATTGCATGATCCCATAACTTAGAAGTTGCAAAAGGAGTGCAATTGTCATGTAAATGACTACCTAGCTAAATCAAATGATGGGATAAAGGTCACCTAACCAAAATTTGATTTACCGTTGGATTCTAAGATTTAATTAAACAATTGATATTAAAAGGGTATTGTTATTAAATTTGAAATCAATACTTAAAAGAACTTTGTTGAATTTTGTAGATGGCCGCTAATAACAACAACAACATGAACAACGCACCACTTAACTTTAACAACCTATCGTTACGGTCTCTCCTCGAGAAAGACAAACTCAACCATACAAATTTTATGGATTGGTTCCGCAATCTTCGGATTGTCCTCAAACAAGAGGATAAAATGTATGTGCTTGAGGACCCCATTCCCGATCAACCGGATGAGAGTGATGTGGAGGCAATGGCCTCTTACGATAAGTATTGCCACGACTCCCTTCAAGTCTCATGCTTAATGCTTGGGACTATGATACCCGAACTCCAAAAGGATTTCGAGCATCATAGCGCTTACGACATGATAACACAATTGAAGGAGATGTTTCTCCAACAAGCACGTGTTGAGCGTTTCGAAACGGTTCGGGCGCTTCATGCTTGTCGTATGGACGAATCCCAATCGGTTTCATCTTATGTACTTAAGATGAAAAGCCTTATCGATCGTGCAAACCGTCTCAACCTTAACATATCTAATGAGTTAGCCACCGATCTTATCCTTAACTCCCTATCAAAGAGGTTTGATCAATTTGTAATTAATTACAACATGAATGGGATGGATAAGAGCATAGGTGAGCTTCATGGTATGCTTAGGACGGCGGAAACAAGCATGGGTAAAAGGGCTTTACCCGTGTTAGCAATCGATCAAGGTGGGTCTAAAGGTAACACCTCTAAGCCAAAGGTGGCTAAGAGAAAAGGACCCGTCCATCAAGGCAAAGGGAAGGGGAAGATGGTTACCCCAACCATCAACAAGGCCAAGAAGCAAAAGGTAGCCGAGAAGGCAAACCCCAAGGAAGACCCATGTTTCGGTTGCGGTGAGATGGGTCATTGGAAACGAAACTGTCCGGTCTATCTTAAAGAGTTGAAGGACAAGAGGGATGCAGGGCAAACCTCAGGTAATATATATATGGTATATATAGAGCTTAGTATTACTTCTTCTAATACATGGGTATTAGACACGGGATGTGGAACTCATATTTGCAATTCTTTGCAGGGGTTCAAAAGAAGTGATCATAAAGCGGGAACATCAAGTCTCTATATGGGCAATGGTGCAAAGGTGCATGTTAAAGCTCAAGGAGAATTTGTTTTGAAGCTTCCAAGTGGATTGGAGCTTATTTTAGAAAATGTTTTGTATGCACCGGATTTATGTCGAAACATTATTTCTATTTCTCGCTTAAAACAATGTGGTTACGTTGTTAATTTTATTGATGATGATATTCATGTTTCTAAAGATAATGTATTCTATTTCAAGGCTTCGCCTTCAAATGGAATTTATGAATTGGTTCATGATGACACATCATCTAGTAGCTCAATGTACCATACAAGCACCAAGAAACTCAAAAGGGATTTGAGTGATTCCTACTTATGGCATTGTCGCCTTGGTCACATAAACAAGAACCGAATACATACACTTCAAAAGAATGGACTTTTGAAATCAAATGAAATGGATTCGTTTGAAGTATGTGAATCTTGTTTACAAGGCAAGATGACTAAAACACCTTTCAAAGGGACCTATGAAAGGGCTAAAGATTTATTGGGATTAATACATTCGGATGTATGTGGACCCTTTAAACCCATGACTAGGAAAGGTGAAAGATACTTTGTTACTTTCATTGATGACTTTAGTCGTTTCGGATATGTCTACTTATTAAGACACAAGGACGAAACGTTTGAAGCATTCAAAGAATATCAAAACGAAGTACAAAATCAACTCAATAAGACAATTAAGGTACTTCGTACCGATAGAGGAGGTGAATACCTAAGCGATGCCTTCCAAGATCATCTTAGGAGTTGTGGGATCATCTCACAACTTACTCCACCCGGAACACCCCAACTTAATGGAGTATCCGAAAGGAGGAACCGAACCCTAATGGATATGGTTCGATCTATGATGGCTAGAAGCTCGTTACCTCTATCATTTTGGGGTTATTGTCTAAGCTCCGCGGCTCGTATTTTAAATATGGCCCCAACCAAGAAAGTGGAACGAACTCCTCATGAGATGTGGTTTGGAAAACCTCCCTCTCTTTCATACTTGAAAGTATGGGGATGTGAAGCTTATCCTAAGCGTTATGTAGCAAATAAGCTACATGCTCGATCCACAAAGTGTATCTTCATAGGATATCCCAAAGATGACATGGGATATTATTTCTATGATCCATCCGAGCAAACGGTATTTGTAGCTCGGAAAGCGGAATTCCTTGAAACCAAGTTCCTTATGGAAGGTGATGGTGAAAGGAAAATAGATCTTGTAGAGGTACAAGATCAAGCCGATGATACACAATTGGTTGACACTAGCACTCAACATGAGGATGTTGAAAATGATCAAGTGGATGATCAAGGTACACAAGACGTTCGAAGATCTAGTAGGATTAGTAATCCTCCCGAGAGATATGGGTTTCTCGTGGATGGTTGCTATACGGTTGATTTGGATGAACCGACAAACTACAAAGATGCTTTATCAAGGATAGATAAAGATAAATGGCAGGAAGCCATGAACGCCGAGATGCAATCCATGTATGAAAACCAAGTTTGGGAACTTGTTGAGCAACCTCCTAGCTCTAAGCTAGTTGATTGCAAGTGGATTTTCAAGATGAAAACCGACATACATGGAAACTTGGATACATACAAAGCTAGACTTGTAGCAAAGGGTTTCACTCAAACTCAAGGGGTTGACTATGATGAAACCTTCTCGCCTGTGGCCATGCTAAAGTCTATTAGGATATTATTTGCCATCGCTGCTCATTATGATTACGAAATTTGGCAAATGGATGTCAAAACCGCTTTCCTAAATGGGTATCTTGAGGAAGATGTCTATATGGTACAGCCAGAAGGTTTTGTCGATCCGAAAAATCCTAAAAAGGTATGCAAGTTAAGGAAATCGATCTACGGATTGAAACAAGCATCTAGAATGTGGAATCATCGTTTTAATGAAGAGGCAAAGAAATTTGGCTTCATTAAAAATGGTGATGAAGCTTGTGTATACAAGAAGGCTAGTGGGAGCTCCATAATGTTCCTTGTGCTATATGTGGATGATATATTATTATTTGGGAATGATTTAACCACAATGCAAGAAGTCAAAACTTGGTTAAAGAGTTGCTTCTCCATTAAGGATCTTGGAAAAGCACAATATATATTGGGGATTGGAATCTATAGGAATAGATCCAAGAGATTGATAGGCTTAAGTCAAAGTACATACATTGATAAGGTCTTGAAAAGGTTCAAGATGGAAAACTCTAAGAAAGGTTTGGTACCTATTCAAAGAGGAACCGTTCTCAGTTCATCTCAGTGTCCTACCACGAAAGATGAACAAGAGAGAATGAAAAAGGTCCCATACGCATCTGCTATTGGGTCTATCATGTATGCAATGATATGTACTAGACCGGATGTGTCATGCGCTCTAAGCTTGACAAGTAGATACCAGAACAACCCAGGAAACAGTCATTGGATTGCTGTTAAAAGTATATTGAAATACCTTAGGAGGACTAAGGATATGTTTCTAATATATGGGTCTGGTGAGGAGGAACTCGCTGTAAAAGGTTACGTGGATGCGAGTTTCCAAACTGATCGAGATGACTCTCGATCACAATCCGGTTATGTCTTCATGTTAAATGATGGTGCGGTCTCTTGGAAGAGTTCGAAACAGGAGGTTGTTGCGTTATCCACTACAGAGTCGGAGTACATTGCCGCCTCACTGGCAGCTCAGGAAGCTGCATGGATGAAGAAATTCATCGACGACTTAGGAGTGGTCCCTTCCATTCAGGACCCTCTTGAGATCTTTTGTGACAACGAGGGTGCGATTGCTCAAATCAAGGAACCTCGTGCCCATCAAAAGACTCGTCACATTGAGCGGAGATTCAACTACATAAGGGATGAAGTTGAAAAAGGAAAGATATGTATTCGCAAAGTTCATACAGATCATAATGTTGCGGATCCACTCACGAAGCTTTTACATGGGCCAAAACATGAGGGACATGTTTGTGCATTAGGGCTTCGATATTCTAGTGATTGGATATGATCTATTTTATGTATTGTACCGGAACGAAATTATTCAAACTCATTAATATAACTATGGTGTTAATTTATTTGAGTTATGTTCCTATTTTGCATATTTCATCCATGAATAAGCAATTATTCTAAATCTCCGTAGTCGATCATATTTGTGGGAACAAGTGTGAGGTTTAGACTATTATGAACTCGGATTGGTATACATTCATAGGTTGAATGTAGGGCAAGGTTGCAACCAAAGTTCATAGATATTTGTGGGAAACAAATATTGGAAGACCCGCTCTCAAGAATTACTGTATAGAGCCTTTGTGGTTGATCACATGTAATTTTGAGTAAAGGCGAATATCATTGTATCCTCTGACCTGAGATACATATTGGGTTCGGATATTCACCAAGTACTGTGCCTTGATTCTTTCCTTCGCTATTCTGAAACATGGTAGTACATAAGGAAGAACTCAGGTATATTACAAAGTGTATATCTAGGACGTATGTAGTCAAGATGGAATTTGTCCCTCTTATTCGTTGAGAGTCAGATGTCTAAGGCCTGAAAAGTTAAATCTATAAGAGAGTGATCACTCTGTATCTCTTGGATTTGACATGACATCTAGGATGAAAGGATATAATGAAAGATTCACCTAATCATATTCGAGATGGGAACTCGAAAGGGATGATGTTATTGAATGGCACAAAGTCATAACATATTAGGGGTGATGGACGGTGTGTTAGGCTGTATCCATCACTTGCATTAATTTCTTATGTTTCTCGTGCAAGTGGGAGATTGAAGGTATTTCGTATGCCCGAGAGACATATTAAATTAACGTGGCTAAAGTGTTGTGATCCAAGTCGGGTCATACCCAATGACAAGCTTACCGACACCTTATATGTATTTAAACTTAACGAATGGATCGTTAAATAAGTACGCGACACTTGGATTTTAGAAAATGGGTTTTCTAAAATATAATTACTTAAGATAAATTATTTGGATAATTTACATTTAATTATTTATAAGGTTAAATAATTATAGTGTGTGTTAAATTTTATAAAAGGGTTTATAAAAACTTGCAAGTATTACTAATAATTACATAGTTTTATTACATGTTTATAAAAAAACAAGTGTGATTATAATAATACATGGGGGTGGCGGTTTTTGAGGAGCCCCATGACCACCTCACATGCTCATTTCCTTTGGTACTTGTGTGGTCTCAAACCCCATGCACATGCCTTACAAGTATTCCAATACTTTGACTCAATGAAGCATGCAATTAACACACACAATAGCAACAAAAATTCTGCTCTTCCCCTTGAGCTGCTGCCGAAATAATACAAGGGAGTAGAGAGGTTTTTGGCTTGCAAATTAAGTTCATTAAGTGTCCAAAAATCCTAACCACATAAAGGAAGGTGTTGGTGATTGATAGCTTGGGGTATTACTTGCTTGAGGCTTCAAGTTAGAGGCTTTATTTCCATCATCTTTATCATCAACATTGCTGTCCAAAATCAGCTCCTAATTCATCTTAGAGGAGGTATAATCTTCTTCCTTCTTTGTTACATGTAAGCATATTTTCATAACTTGATAACTATATGGAATTCATCTAAATTGGTTTAACATATAAACTTGTTTCTACAAACAATCATGCTTCCGCTTTCTTTAACTATCATAAAATGGCTTTGTGATTAAGTTGACATTTAGAACTTGTTGTTATGTTGAATTCCATCAGAACCCATTTTTAACAGTTCAACGAAGAAACTTTATAAACGGATTCACGATGCTAAAATTAAAGAAAACTTTAAGCTATATAACCGATTAATATCCAATTTATCGTCAAAAGAAAAGGCAGTGTTAGTTGAATTTGTGAAAGTTACGGAGGAAATCAACAAATGGATTGAAGTAAAAGTCAAAGATATACAAGTTGATGATGATTCAATTGAAAATAATGTTAATCACAATTTCAACTAAGTATAGGGGGTTTATGTATTTCTGTTAGAGTTAGATTGTCTGTTTTCGTGTAGTTCTCGAAAATGGAACCCGAATGGTCTTTCCCTAGCAGACCCTAAAGAACTAGTCTTCTCCCCCATTCTGAATTTTTATTTTTTAGGTTTTTACGAAATGAAGACTGCCTGTGAACTAAACCATGGTCTAATGCTACACGCTTTGATCACTAAACGTAATAATGACACACTTCCAAGTGAAATAGTATCAGTAATCAGAGAAAGAATGGACGGAGTTAGAAAAGAATCCAGATGCGAAGATAATAAGTTACAATTTGGTAAAGGAAAATCAAAATCCGCAGCGAAAAGAAGAGCACGACACCTAGAAAGATGTCACAAATGCGGAAAATGGTCACATGGAGGTAAATGTTCAAATAATCAAACCTATTCAAACACCGAATTTGTTACTTTATGCAGAGACGGACCATTCATATGTTTAGAAGAAAAGACACTGAATGCTCGAGGTTATGCCTATATAGCTATGGAAAATCAATTAAATCGACTATCTTATGAATGGGATAGATCATATAACTAAGAAATCTATTTCACAGGTATGTTTGTACAGTTTTTATTTTATTTTTTTTATTTTTAACCTTTTGATAATAAACGATAATTTGTTCGCTATAAAGTATTAAATTGGTATTGAATAAAATTAGGTTTGGCGACCGAAATTATTGATATCATTCAAAAATTTATTACATCACTGCGAAATTTAACGTTTATTCTTAAGGTATAAATATCTTTAATCAATCAACCCAAAATATTTCAAAAATTCGTCATGAGTTAAATTAGGTCTTGGAACCGAAATTACTTTACCGAAAAGAGGGGCGCATATTTTTGATAATATTTGATTGATAAAAGTGGGATAAAAAGCCAAAAAGATTTTTAATTTTATTTTTACCATGTTTTTAAAATTAATATTTAAATCTTAAATTAATATTGTAAACTTTGTAAAAACAATATATTTAAAATTATAAATATTTGAAAAAAAAATTAATATAAGTTTGGTGTGAATTTATAATATGAATTTTTAAATTAAGTTTGGTGTGAATTTTTAATTTTTAAAAAAAAAATGAATTTTTAATTTTATGCATTTTAAATTTTAAGTTTGGTGTGAATTTTTAATATTAATTTTGAATTTTATATTTAAATTATGTGAATTTAAAAACAAAAATTTACTTTATCTCATTAAGTTAAAAATATGATTTTTAAAATTCGTCGTAAGTTAAAGACTAGGTCTTTAAACCGAAATTGCTTTACCCAAAGGAGGGACGAGAACTTTTATTGTCATTATTTTTAATCTTATTGAATTAAAGTATGCCAAAAACATTAAAAAACCCAAAAATCTTAGCTTTTAAAACAATCGCTACAAAAAGACAAATTTTAAAATTTTGTCGAGAGACGGACTAGGACATCGATCCGAAACGACCTCGTCCTAATTAACAAGGAAAACAAAATTTTAAATTAATTAATTAATTGTTTTAATTAGTATAAGATGTTATTAAAAAAAAAAAAAAAAAAACTCCGCGACTCGCGGAGTTTGAAGCTTTAAACACCGCGAGTTGCGGGAGAAAAAAATCAGAAAAAAATAAAACGCAGAACTGATCAGTTGCACACCACAAAACTCAAAAACACAACGAAAAACTGCCGAAAAAATTCGCGAAAACACCCCCAAAATCACAATTTTTAACCATTAATCATCAAATCTTTTACTAAAATCATGTTGAGAAGGATGCTATCAAGGAATTACTCAAGAAAAACGGTACATTTCTACACCTAAACACCATTTAATCCGAAAATTAGTGTTCTTGAGCAATTTTTTCCCCAATTTGATTTTGATGCTTTTTAGTGTAATTATGCTTAAATTGTTTATGTATTATGCTTGTATAACCTAGATTGATGCTGTTTAACATGATTAGAAGTCTTAAACTTCAAATTTTGAGTAATCTAGGGTTTGTGTTCTTGAGCAAATTTGGGGCTTTTTGATATAAACAGGTTATGGCCGATTCTTGTCATGAATTGTTGTTAAATTAAGTAGTGTAACATGTTTAGGTAGTTAAATGATCCAAACTTTGAGCCTAAACATGATTTTGAGAATTAAAGTGGACTTTTTCAAGTCTAAAAATTCATGAACTTGATTTTTGAGAGATAATGCCATTTGAAACTTGTTTAATTGCTAGTAATGATTATTTTGACATGTTATTTGAGTTGAATGCTTATGAACTTGGCGAACATTTTCGTATATGCTTATTTGAAAAAGTGTAGATTTGATAAAAATATGAAAATGAGCTTAAGTTTGATATAAATTGATCATGTCATTGTAATTATTTTGATTGATGATTTTGCCTACACTAATGCATATTTGGATGCACAAAAATTATGTTTGATGTGTTTTGCAGACTGAAAGGGGTGAATCTTCATCCCAAGCTCGCAATGCTCCTGCTGAGAATGCGGAACAACAGGAGGTGGATAGCTACTATAAGCAAGATATACCTCATCCAGTCATGACATTTTCTGATATGCACTTAGAAGATTTGCATCCGAACCTGAGATTTGACAGACTTTGGATAGATTATCCAAAATACCAAAGGGGTTTGCATACTCTTCATTCTAAGGTTGTTGAGGTACCTAGGGTCATAGAATGGGGACCATTAGAAGCTGTAGAATTGGCCGGGCCAATTAGGGAATTACTTGCACAGAGGTATGGTAATTCTACTTTTAATGACTGGGTACGTTTATTCACCATGCGTAGACCTGTATATAAAGTATGGTGTGAAGAGTTGTTATGTAGTATAGAATTAAATGATCGGGTAGCTAGTTTAATCGATCGATCTTTTATTAGATTTTTGTTACGAGGTTCGATGCGCCACATGTCTTTACTAGACATGGCTCAGGCTTTACGTATATATACGCCTGAGGAGTTAGCATCTGCCGATTGTAGAGGGTTGATACTAAATGGTAGAAAGATAGATGAAAATTTTGATACACACGGTGTGTGGAGTCAAATGACAAGCCATCACCGATTCAAAGAGGGAAATTACTCTTATTTAGATATAGATAGAGCTGAATTAAGAGTAATTCATAGGTTTTTAGCTAATTCGATTACACAAAGAGGTAAGAACAAGGAAAAGGTAAATGAACAGGATTTGTTTTACCATATGTGTATTCGAGACCCACAAAGCGCTGTAAGTATACCTTATTGTGTGGGTTATTATTTATCAGCTATGGTTAGGGGGATGAGACCGCATAGCATAATAGGAGGTGGTATTTTTATTACTTTGATTGGTGAATATCTCGGTGTGGATATAAGTCGGGGGGATTATTAGTCGAAGAACCAGAACCCCGCGATACTATAGGTTTAAATGTATACCATGGTGCGAAAGTTTTGAAGAGGCGAAATAACGCCGCAGTACAATACCATGGTAGACATCCACAGGTTGAGAGAAACCAACAGCAAGGTAATGTAGGAGGGGGAAATGAAATGCAAGAAATACAAAGGTTTATAGCTTCACAGGAATACGAAAATGCTAGACAGAGAGCATTTGAAGATTGGCAAGTTCATCAAAACCAAATCATAGCTCATTGCCAACATATAGGTAGAAACTATATTCCTACACCAAAACCCATATTCCCTCCCTGGTCTATAGAGATGCAACCACCGTATCCTACGTATAACCCTGCCGAAGCATTCTATAGCACCTATGGTTATGCTTGGAACCCCTATTGGTACCAGTATCATCCCTAGTCTACTTAGTTTTATTTATTTTGTAATTTGTAATGTTGATACGTTTAATACTTATGTTAATATTGTAATAGTTTTTATAATTTTCTAACTTTTATTCTTAGATTTTAATAATTTTTGAATGTGGGGTAATATACCAAACTTCAAAAATATGTATATATGTTTGCAGTTTATCTTATGTACACAACAGGGTAAAACAACACATTTTCAAAGACTGGCATTAAGTTCAGCAAAAGCAACTAATTTTGACGACAAGATGCAAAATATATGTGAAATAACAACAAGAAGGAATGAACAAATGATGTGCACCATTTATCATTCAGCAAACAAACGCCAATATATTTGGAAACTTTGGTAAAAATTTAATCATTTTCACACAAATCACCCTCAATAATTTAAATTGTTACTGATTTCTTGCAAATGAGGGCATTGCAAGATCTTAAGTGTGGGAAGGAGTTAAATTCTTTCGGATTTTATAATTTTTATCTTAAACACTTGGTTACCATTAAAAATACTAGTAAAGCAGTAGTTGTATTAGAATCTAGTGCTCTCTGATAATAAAGAACAGCCCTAGTCTTATATACTGACTACCCAATTCTAGTAAAATTTTTCAAAATTTTCAATTAAATGAACTCAAAATCATGTTTATACATATTTATGAACGATAAAACTAGGTTTTAACACCGAAATTATTTTAACCTCGGAAAGGACATAAATTGAGAAACAAACCAAAATGTTAAAATTCATTCAAAATGGAATAGAGGACGATAAAAAGGAAAATAAAAGCCAAGTGTGGGAAAATTTACCAAGTTATCTTAAACATATGTCACATATATCTGTAACAAATAACTGAAAATACTTTTGCTTTGGACTAAAATAAACTGTTTTACCCGATGAAAGAAAATAATAGATGGATCTACACGATGAATCAATTCTATCATTAAAAGGAAGTAAAGTCTTCCGAAAAAGAAACGCGCTTCTTGATTTAGGTCAAGAAGTTGTTGTCCAGACCAGCTGTAGGTTGACGAAAAATCTAGAAAAGTCATCACTAAAATCAGCAGGAAATCCAAGGACCTCAGCATTAAACAGGGTCGCCAAGTGGTCAGATTTATCCTAACCATGAGAAGGATTTATCTCGTACAATGGGGGGGCACCGTGCAAATTAGCTGGATAAGACTAATGAATCAGATCCCCAGAAAGGATAATCTCCTTAAAGATTAAAAATCAGCTTTTAAGCCTGATATTACTCAATCCTTGAGATTGACCTTAAAGATTGAGAATTACAAACTCATGGAATTCAATGATATCTAAACTCGAGCTTGAACGAGAAAATATTTTGATCAAAATTACAAACCGATTTGTTTTCTGAAAACCCTATTTTCAACGCGTTCATTACCATTGAATGTAAAATCCTAGAAATTCACCTGGAATTCATTAGGTCACCTGAACTAAATCGGGTGTCAACTGTAAGAACGGTGGTTGCATAGTGGTCAAAGACAGGACCTTGTGCCAGACCGAAAAATCATAAGGGTGAGCTTTACTATTGCTCCTACCAAGGATAGTAATTGCGTCCGACACGTTATAGACCATAATTAAAAGCATGTCAGGGGACATTGCCTTAACAGTTGCTTGTTCAACGCTTTCCTTTACAACCGGACGGTAGTTTACCGAAAGGTAATATACGGGACAAGTAAACTGGACGTGTTGTTTTCCAAATACAAGGTTAGCAAGTGGGTGACACAAAACCATAAGTTTTGAGCTAAAATTTTTAAATCTGAAACCCACCAAACCCACAAAAATATTTTGCAAACACCGGTAAAGGGTTATTCCGGAACACTTATCTAGGGTAAAAACTAGATTTAATTTTCAAAAGATCAAATGTTTTCATAAAGATCCAATTTCCTTAATGGATCTAAATTTTTATAGTCATGTGGGACTGTAAACCATATCGTTACTACCATTGTTTATACCGCCGTATAGAAATCACTGATGTACAAAGTGTGAAGAATAAAGAAGTGATTCTAGTATTTCAAGACGATATTGCTTGAGGACAAGCAACGTTTAAGTGTGGGAATATTTGATAATGCTAAAAACGAACATATATTTCATAGCATTATTCCTCAAGAAAGACAAGCTTTTAGTTGCAATTGTTCTATTTACAAGTGATATTCGTTTAAATAATAAAAGGTGAAGACAAAAGACAAATTCGACGAATTGAAGACGCAAACGACCAAAAAGCTCAAAAGTACAAAATACAATCAAAGAGGTTCCAATTATTGATAAGAAACGTCTCGAAATTACAAGAGTACAAGATTCAAAACGCAAAGTACAAGATATTAAATTGTACGCAAGGACGTTCGAAAATCCGGAACTGGGACATGAGTCAACTCTCAACGCTCGACGCAACGGACTAAAAATTACAAGTCAACTATGCACATAAATATAATATAATATTTAAATAATTCTTATAATTATTTAATATATTATATTAATTTATAAATCCGTCGGTAAACAAAGAGCCAAACTTGTGTGAGCTGTAAAAGCAAACTCCGCGACTCGTGGAGTTTGAAGGCAAAAAATGCCGCGAGTCGCGGAGCCCCAAATTCTGAAACTCCCTATAAAGCTCGCGCATTCTGATCGTAAAAATCATCCTTTTTTCTTCTTCTCTCATAAACGTATTATATATATATTATAATTTTAATTTTAATTTTAATTTTAATTCTAATAATAAGGGTATGTTAGCGAATGTTGTAAGGGTGTAAGTCAAAATTCTGTCCGTGTAACGCTACGCTATTTTTAATCATTGTAAGTTATGTTCAACCTTTTTACATTAATGTCTCGTAGCTAAGTTATTATTATGCTTATTTAAACGAAGTAATCATGATGTTGGGCTAATTACTAAAATTGGGTAATTGGGCTTTGTACCATAATTGGGGTTTGGATAAAAGAACGACACTTGTGGAAATTAGACTATGGGTTATTAATGGGTTTTATATTAATTAAACAATACCTTGTTAATTTAATATACAAACTTATAATTCGACGTATTTATATATAACCACATACGCTTGACTGGGTACGGTGGGCGGGATATCTATAAATACCAATAATTATTCATTTTACCGGATACGGAACTGGATTAATAGTTAATAGACTTGTTGAAACAGGGGTGAATTACATTCAAGGGTAATTGGTGTAATTGTTAACAAAGTAGTAAAACCTTGGTTTACACGCAGTCGATAACCTGGTGTATTCATTAAACAAAGTATTAAAACCTTGTTACAATTCGAATCCCCAATTAGTTGGAATATTTGACTTCTGGAATAAGAATAATTTGACGAAGGCTTTCGCTCTTTATATTTATGACTGATGGACTATTATGGACAAATCCGTATGGACATATTAAATAATCCAGGACAAAGGACAATTAATCCATGGGCATAAAACTAAAATCAACACGTCAAACATCATGATTACGGAAGTTTAAATAAGCATAATTCTTTTATTTCATATTTAATTTCCTTTATTTTATATTTAATTGCACTTCTAATTATCGCATTTTTATTTATTGTTATTGTATTTAATTGCACTTTTAATTATCGTACTTTTTAATTATCGCAAGTTTATTTTATCGCACTTTTATTATTCGCAATTTCATTATCGTTATTTACTTTACGCTTTAATTTAAGTCTTGTATTTATTTTTAATATTTTACATTTGGTTTTAACTGCGACTAAAGTTTTAAAATCGACAAACCGGTCATTAAACGGTAAAAACCCCCCTTTATAATAATAATATTACTTATATTTATATTTGTATTTTTATAAAAGTAAACTAATATAGCGTTAAGCTTTGTTTAAAGATTTCCCTGTGGAACGAACCGGACTTACTAAAAACTACACTACTGTACGATTAGGTACATTGCCTATAAGTGTTGTAGCAAGGTTTAAGTATATCCATTCTCTAAATAAATAAATATCTTGTGTAAAATTGTATCGTATTTAATAGTATTTCCTGCTAAAATTTAATAGCTATTTTATATACACCTCGCGAAACATCAAGTATATTTTTGGGACTGTAATATACGGGACAAGTAAACTGGACGTGTTGCTTTCCTAATACAAGGTTAGCAAGTGGGTAACACAAAACCACAAGTGTCGAGCTAAAATTTTCAAATATGAAACCCACAAAACCCACAAAAAAAAATCATTTTGCAAACACCGGTGAAGGGTTATTCCGGAAAACTTATCTAGGGTAAAAGCTAGATTGAATTTTCAAAAGATCAAATGTTTTCATAAAGATCCAATTTCCTTAAGGATCTACATTTTCATAGTCATGTGGGACTGTAAACCGCCTTTCAAATGTGCACTTTGCTTTGGAAACCGAAAGTAAATCGGCTATTTGATTGCAAGTGTCGTTGACCTAAACCCGTGGCAACTGTGGATGACACACCCACCTTTAACCATGGTTCTATCGTTACTATCATTGTTTATACCACCATGTCAAAATCACTGATGTACAAAGTGTGATGAATAAAAAAGTGATTCATGTATGTTTTTATTTCAAGTTCTGTATTGCTTGAGGACAAGCAACGCTCAAGTGTGGGGATATGTGATAAGGCTAAAAAGGAACATATATTTCATAGCAATATCCCTCCTAAATAATAGAATTTCATATGTAATTGTATTATATTTTCATTGTAATTGTTTAAATAAATAAGTGCGAAGACAAAAGGCGAAAACGACGATTTGAAGACGCAAATGACTAAAAAGCTCAAATGTACAAGATACAATCCAAGTGGTTCAATTTATTGATGAAAAAGGTCTATAAATGACAAGAGTACAAGTTACAAAACGCAAAGTACAAGATATTAAATTATACGCAAGGACATTCGAAAATCCGGAACCGGGACATGAGTCAACTCTCAACGCGCGACGCAACGGTGTAAAAATTACAAGTCTACTATGCACAAGAATATAATATAATATATAAATAATTATATTAATTATTTATATTTTATATTTATATATTTATTATGTCGACAAGCTAGGAGCCAAAAGTTTGTGAGCTGGATTTTCAAACTCCACGACTCGCGGAGTTTGAAGGCTTAAAACTCCACGACTCGCGGAGCTGTCAGAAATCAAAATGCCTATAAAAGGCCACGAATTCTGCAAGTTTAAATAACATAATAATAATAATACTCTGTAATAAATAAATATATATATATATATATATATAATATATAATATATAGTATAGGGTAGTTTTATATTAGATTAGTTCGGGTTATGTAAAGGTTATTTTACGGGTTTTTTTTACTCGGAGCTATGTCCGTGTACTACTACGCGATAAATAATCAATGTAAGCTATGTTCTCCTTTTTAAATTAATGTCTCGTACTTAAGTTATTATTATGCTTATTTGAGCCGAAGTAATCATGATGTTGAGCTAAATATTAAAGACGGGGTAATTGGGTTCTGTACCATAATTGGGGTTTGGACAAAAGAACGACACTTGTGGAAATTAGACTATGGGCTATTAATAGGCTTTATATTAAATTAACGATACCTCGTTAATTTAATATAAAGGTTATGATTTGACGTATCTATATATAACCACATACGCTTAATCGGACACGATGGGCGGGATATTTATAAGTACGAATTATTGTTCATTTGACCGGACACGGGGATGGATTAATAGTCAATGGACTCATTAAAACAGGGATGGATTACATTCAAGGGTAATTGGTGTAATTGTTAACAAAGTATTAAAACCTTGGTTTACACACAGTGGATAACCTGGTGTATTCATTAAGCAAAGTATTAAGACCTTGTTACAGTTCGAATCCCCAGTTAGTTGGAATATTTGACTTCGGTATAAGGTTAAATTTGCCGAGCAGTTTATAATTATGATCGATGAACTATTATGGACAAAAACCATATAGGTTTCAAATACATCCAGGACAAAGGACAATTAACCCAGGACAATAAATTAAAATCAAAACGTCAAACATCATGGTTACGGAAGTTTAAATAAGCATAATATATTTTATTTCATATTTCCTCGTACTTTTATTTATTGTCATTTTAATTATTGTTATTTATTTTATATTGTTAGTTAAATGTCGTCATTTACTATACGCTTCACTTAAAATATAAAATCGACAAACCGGTCATTAAACGGTAAACTCCCCTTTTATATATTATTATATATAATTATATATATTTTGTACAAATATAGTTGTTTAAAAATATAGTGTGCAATAAGCCCGCTCCCTGTGGAACGAACCGGACTTACTAAAAACTATACTACTCTACGATTAGGTACACTGCCTATAGTGTTGTAGCAAGGTTTAGGTATATCCCATTTGTAAATAAATAATTAAAACTTGTGTAATTTGTAACGTATTTCGTAGTAAAATATAGTACTATCACGTACCCCTTAGCTTTAACATCAGGTGTCAAGTGTACGATTTATTCGGATCATAAGAGTTTGAAACATCTCTTTACTCAACGAGATTTGAATTATCGTCAACGTAGATGGATGGATGTGGTAAAGGATTATGATTGTGAAATACTTTATCATCCGGGCAAGGCGAATGTGGTCGCGGATGCGTTAAGTCAAAAGAGTCATCACCCGACATTATGATTGGGATTGTTACGTATGATTATTACTAACGATTTTCTTGAAAAACTTGGTGAGATTCAAATAGAGGCTTACGTTCACAACAATCATGCAGAACGAATTGTGGGCAATCAGAATTCATTACTATGGGTTCGCGTGGTTTATTATCGTTTCAAGGAAGAGTGTGGGTACCTAAGATGGGTGGTAACCGACAAGTGCTACTTGATGAAGCACATAAGTCAAAGTATTCCATTCATCCGGGTGCAACAAAGATGTACTATGATTTGAGGAAAGATTATTGGTGGCCCGGTATGAAACGTGATGTGGTTAGGTATGTTGAACAATGCGTCACGTGTTTGCAAGTTAAAGCCGAACACCAAAAGCCATATGGTAAGTTACAACCGTTGGAAGTTCCAAAATGGAAATGGGAGCACATTACCATGGACTTCATTACTAAGTTACCAAAGACGGCGAGAACCCAATATGATACGATTAGGGTGATAGTTGATAGATTGACGAAGAGTGCTTTGTTTCTTCCCATTCGGGAAACGATATCATCGGAGACATTATCCAAGTTGTTTATCAAGGAGGTGATATCGAGACATGGGGTTCCTATATCTATTGTTTCGGATCGAGATACTCGTTTTACATCCCGGTTTTGGAACAAGTTTCATGAAGATATGGGTACTCAATTGAAAATGAGCACGGCGTATCATCCTCAAATGGACGGTCAAACTGAGCGTACGAACCAAACGTTGGAGGATATGTTAAGGGCGTGTATTATTGATTTTGGTGGAAGTTGGGATGAGCAGTTACCATTGGTGGAATTCTTGTACAATAATAGTTACCACACTAGTATTGGAATGCCACCTTATGAAATGCTTTATGGGCGTAGATGCCGAACTCCCATTTGTTGGGGAGAAGTGGGTCAACGAGAAATCGGAAGTTCCGATTTAGTCTTGGAGACGAATAGTAAGATTGAAATGATTCGGGCTCGACTTAAAGCGGTGCAAGATAGACAAAAGTCTTATGCCGATAAAGGTAGGAGAACGATTGAGTTCTAAAAGGTGATATGGTGATGCTTAAGGTTTCTCCATGGAAGGGTGTTATTCGGTTTCGAAAGCGAGGAAAGTTAGCTCCTCGGTTTATTGGTCCTTTCAAGGTTTTGGCACGTGTTGGTGAGGTTGCTTATCGACTAGAGTTACCCGAAGAACTTGCAGGAATCCATAACACGTTTCATGTTTCCCATCTTCGTAAGTGTCTTGCGGATGACTCGACTTGGGTGCCATTGGATGAAATTACGTTGAATAACAAGCTAGAGTATGCGGAAGAGCCAATTGCAATCCTTGATGAGAAGGTTAAGATGTTGCGAAACAAGGAAATGAGAACCTTCAAAGTGCAATGGCGACATCGAAAGGGTTCTGAGTTTACATGGGAATCCGAAGAGTTTGTGTTGGTTTATCTTCCGGCTTGTCATGCGGCTTGGATCACGAGGACGCGCTCCGATTCAAGTGGGGGAGAGTTGTAACATCCCGTTTTCCTCATTCATAAACTAAAGGTACGTATTTTACCTTGTAAATGTTTAATATAAATCGCAAACGATTGTGTGTAGTTTAAATGTTAGAAAATGTTGGAAATGGTGCGATCATGCCTCCTATCGCGTTTTGGGCCTATGTATCGCGTTTCAGCTCGTCGCAAAACGCGACAGGTCAGGCTGGAACACGACAGGTTAAAATCCTTCAACCTGTCTACTTTGTTGCGTTCTGATGAGGTTTGTCGCGTCTTGGTTGTCGCGTAACGCAATCGGTTGTTGCGAAACGCGACAAATGTCGCTGTTTGACAATTTTAGCCATTTAAATGGCATCTTTTGGGGGCATTGTCGTCTTTTCACCTAGGGCCGATTTTGGGAGACTAAAATCTGGTTCAAGCTTATCCTCTCCTCATTTATTTCATTTGCATTTAATTAAATCAAAGTTTAGAGAGAGAGTGAGGTTGTAAGAGTGAGAAAGCCCATTTTGGTGAAGAAGAAGGTTGAATCTTGCCCAAACCCAAGTGTTAAAGTTGTTCCTTGTGTCTCTAGCTACACGTTGATAGTTTCGGTAAGTCTTAACTCTAAGCTTTGAGTTTTATTTGGTTTTAAGCTAGGGTTTTGCTAATGTAGAACTTGTATGACCCATTTGAGGGTTAAATGGGTGGGTTTTGGGTTAGATTGGTGAAAGTGAACCCAAATAGCCATAACCTAGGGTTTGGTCTTATGATTTGGGGTTATAAGTGTTAAATGGCGTTTTTAGTCACTAACACACTTGCTTAAAGTTGAAAGAAATGTTAAAATGGGTCAAAAGGGTAGTGTTGACCTAGTTTGGGGGAAATGGGTATAAATTACCCTAAGTTTATGTTAGTTGAAGTTAGTAGACTTTAATTCACTAGATTTAGTGATTAAAGTTGAGTCTTGGCCAATTATGGACGGTTTTGTGGTAGTTGAGTCACTTAATGCAAATTGGGTCATTAAATGCTCAAGTGTAAGTAATGTGGCTAGTTCCACTAGTTTGTGTATTGAAAGTATACTTAATGTATTAGGTACATTGCTTTGAAGTTCGGAAGTGCATAATCATCATCCTTGTGTCAAGGTGAGTGGAATAATTATGCGTGTACATATATAATGTATTTATTTGTGTGGTATGAATGTGGAATCGTTGCGGTATTCAAGACACCACATTCTAGTAACGAGTAGTATTGTTGCGGTGTTTAAGACACTACTCATTGTTGATTGACATGTGGTATTGTCGCGGTGTTTAAGACACCACATTGTCATGGGAGTAGAATTGTCGCGGTGTTCAAGACACCACTCATTGTTTTGATTGACGTGTGGATTAGTCGCGGTGTATAAGACGCCACATTGTCATGAGGGCGAATTAGTCACGGTGTTTAAGACATCACCCGGGGGGATTAGTGATTACGCGGTGATTAAGTAACACTAATGGATGTTATGAACTCCGACGGTCTTTTATGAGTACCGTTTCCTTGTACGATTGGTTAACCATGGTTGCGTGAGTTGTATTTAGCATATTAAATTGTGAACTATATGCTATTATTATTGCTAGCTTATTGTGGATAGTAGTTTATGCATGATGTTTGCATGTTTGTTGAATTGCTAGCTCGTATGAGGTATTTTGTAAGTGATTGCAAGTAAGTAGGTTATATATGAACATGTATAATTATTGCATTCACTAAGCGTTAGTTTACCCCTCTCGTTGTTTATCTTTTTAGTTGCAGGCGCGGATAAGGGCAAAGGGGTTATCAGGCATTCGGTGGCCTTGATGATGTTTTGTTGAAGCTTGAAAGTTGGCCTAACGTTTTGGGTAGTTTAGTCCCAAACTATGCTCAAGGTGTCGTTTGGATTATAAACTATCATTTGTAGTGGGTCAAACTTGTATTGAACTTAATTAATGGCATTCATACCTTTTTGTAAACATTTAAATTGTGTACGTTTAAATGGAACTTGTGGAATGGCTTACATATTTAATTGGCGCGTAAATGTGTATTATTTTAAAAAAAAATTTATCGTATGGGATACGGGTTGGGTTGTTTCATTTAGATAGCCTCAATAGCTATAACTTAGGTGAATCTGTATCAACCAACTATCATTCCGCCAAGGATAGTTGTAATTCTTTGTGATTTATATCAATAAATAATAATCGTTGAAAATTAACTTTGACTCTTATTTAATTTACTTGCATGAATACTAATTAGCTTAAACTGTTAAGATAATCAAAAGAATTGTGTTCACCCCACCCCCCCACCCCCCCTCTCTCTCTACAATACTCCTGTTGTTAATCAAGGGATCAATAACTGGTATCAGAGCTTCAGTCTTGATAATTTAATATCTTGAATCTAAATTCTCTCATAGCTGCATACACAAACTTAGCTTACCTTGAAAATGGGTCATCCAATCGACCACCTAAGTTTGATGAAGATGAGTATGAAACCTGGAAGGCTAGGTTTCTGCTTCACCTTGAGTCTATTGACCCACTCATGCCTGACATTGCTACTGATGGTCCATTCATCCCTACTAAAACAATTGATAGTGTTCCTGCTACAGTAGACACTCCTGCTGTTCCTGGCAGAGAAGTTGTTCTTCCCCCATCTAGATGGGTGGATGAGGACAAACGTCGTGTTGGACTTGCTCCTAAGATCAGAACCTTGTTAGCAATAACCTTACCTAACCATTTGTTTAAACTGATTAAGGGAAAATCAAATGCTAAGCTATGTTAGACTATCTTGATGTTACATATGAGTGTATGGATGAAGTTAGGCAAAATAAGATTATAGCTTTGAAAAGAGAATATGAAATGTTCTTTGCCTACAAAAGTGAGACCCTTAAGCAAACCTTCATTAGGTTTAACTCTTTAGTTGCTGACTTGCTCACCTTGAAAGTCACATATACTGACTTTGAACAAGTCAACAAATTCATTGACTCACTGCCTACAAAATGGAAACTTGTTACTGACCCATTAAGAACCACTCAGACTTTAAAGAATTTTAACATGTCTTCTCTGTATGGTACACTTTGGAACCATGAGAAGGCAGAGGCCAAACTTGAGCTTACTTTGAAAGAAACTTTAAGTCTGCCCCCACCACTTCAAAATCTATAAAGTCAAATGATACTGCTCTTGTTGCACCTGCTAAAAAGAAAGCCCAAAAGGCTTTACTGGTTCAAAAGCTGATGGCAGAAGAAGAGTCAGCTGAAGAGGAGGATAGTGGTAAGCAGTGATGATGAGGATGATGTGAAAGGGTTTGCTAAAGGTATGGATTTGTTGGATAGGCAGTTCAAAAGGTTCAATCGTAGTAGAACCAGCAAACCATACAAAGTGAGTAAGAATCCAAGTGCTAGGTATGGCAGCAAATTAGTCAAGGGCCCTAAATCTGAGTGTTACAATTGTGGGAAGGTTGGACATTTTGATGCTGAATGCATGTCCAGGAAAACTTCAACATCACATGCTAACTCCTTCTCAAAAGCTGAAATGTACAAGAAAAAGTACAAAGAAATGAAGGCTCGGATGAAGGAAAGCTCAAAGGCTGGTAAAAAGGAGAAGAAGCCAGAAAAGGTACTAGTAGCTGAGCATCATGATTGGGATGAAACCAGTTCATCTTCATCTTCTGACAGTGAAACTGATGATGATGGTGCTGGTTATGCTTCTGGTAAAAAGCTGTGTTTAATGGCCAAAGAGGTTGAGGAGTTTGATGAGGATGATAATGGTAGTACATTTGTGGCTGATATGAGGGAAGCTGACTTGAAAAGGGATTCACCTCAATGGAAATCTGAAATATTGTATACGGTTAAAAATTTTCAAACTTATACTGATGATGAAAAAGCTGAAATGTTTGACTACCTAATAATTGACTTAAGCAGAGGCAGCAAACGTGAAGAAGTTTTCAAAACTGAAATTAAATCTTTAAATGAAAAACTTAAATGCATATCTGATGAAATTAAGATCTTGAAAGATGAAATTTCTAAACTTGAAAAACAAAATTATGCTTTAAAATCTCTTCACTCAGATGTAGCAGTAGTCCATAAACAGCTTACTAACCTTAAAAAGGTGGTAGTGTCTTGGTGGTTATCTTCTCAACGCACAGCCAAGTGCATTAATGAGCAGATACCTGCTCAGGTTGAGGCATTCTTTGCTGGTGACTATGCTGCTGCTGCTCACGTTGAAGTCACTTTCATGGACCATGTGCTTGAAACTGATCCCGATGCTGTCTTGCCAAATACTTTTGCCAAGATAGTTAATGGTAACAAGGTCTTCACAAATAAATTTGTAAGACCTGCTGCTAACCCACCACCTGCCATGAAAGAGATAATGGAGGATGAAGAAAGAGCAAGAGAAGCCAGTACCTCAACTGATGAGACTACTGACCCCTCTAGCATCTACTACTGACCCCTCTAGCATCTACTACATGACTCCAAAAGAAAGACGTATTAAAATGGAAATCACTGAGAACAATCAATGAAAGTTAAAATCAATTGATTCCCCTTCGTGTTCAAATTCCACCAATGCTGAGCCAGCTGATGAAAATTGTACTGGTCAACCAATAGCTGCAGACAAGCCAGCAAAACGCAATACTGGAAAGTCAAAGGCAGCAATCAAGATTCATACTGGTCAACTAGTATCAGCTGACAAGCCAGTAACTTTCCACGCTGGCTCATCAAATAACAAAGGCAAAGCAGTATACCATGATTATGGTACTGGTTCTAAGAAGAAAGTTGCCCTTAAGGGAAAAGTTAAAGTGGACCAAATTGTGGAATCGTGTGCTGGGTCATCGATCACTGAGATAATGACTGTTAAGCTTGACCAGCTCATAGCTGCTATAGCTGAAAGTAGGCCTGATCTTACTGCCCCCATTAAGTCTGTGTATGACCAGTCACCTAGACCAAAAGTGAGAAAATGCTACAAGTGTGGCAGCAAGTTTCACTTGGCCAACCAGTGCACTCAAACCCAAACCCCATCTGCTGCTGCCTCTTCAAGCAAACCAGCAGACAGGAAGAGATCATAAAAGATGACCCTGCCAGAACCCATCCTTGGATGGGTTCCCAAAAAGAAATAATCTCTTAGCTACTGTGCAGGGCATTCAAAACAAGCAAATATGGTATCTCAATAGTGGTTGTTCGAGACATATGACCGGATGTAAGTCCCTGCTGATAGACTATTAAGAAAAGGATGGTCCAGTTGTTTCATATGGAGATAATTCGTTGGGTTACACAAAGGGTTTTGGCACTTTAACAAATGGGAATGTTACATTCTCAAATGTGGCATATGTCGTTGGACTTAAACACAATTTACTCAGCGTAAGCCAACTGACAAGCAAAAGTAAGATAGTCCAATTCAGAAGGAAAATTGGCACTATTTTTGATAAGACAGGGAAGCCACTGCTGACAGCAAAAAGACATGAGAACATGTATCAGATTGACATGAACACGGCAGTCACAACAACAGATACTTATTTTTATTCAAAGGCAGTAGACAACCTCAAGTGGTTATGGCACAAGAGACTCTCACATCTCAACTTTAAAGATATTCACAAATTATCTAGTAAAAGTTTGGTGTCTGGGCAACCCACAATGTCTTATGTGAAGGACAGATTGTGTCCTGGTTATAAAAAAGGGAAGCATCACCATGGTTCATTCAAGTCAAAGCAGATTTCATCTGTTGAGAAACCATTTCACCTACTTCATATGGATCTTTTTGGTTCTGTTAATGTAGCCAGCTGTAGTGAGAAGAAGTATACTCTGGTTATTGTTGATGAATATTCCAGGTACACTTGGCTATTCTTTTTGAAGCAAAAGAGTGAAGCTGCTGATGAAATTATCAATTTATTAAAAGAATGGAACTATTGAATGGGCAATTAGTGAAGCAGCTAAGAAGTGATCATGTTACAGAATTCAGAAATGCAACTTTAGAAGAATTTTGTGCTGACAAAGGTATTTCACAAAACTTTTCTGCTGTGAGAACACCACAACAAAATGGTGTTTCAGAAAGAAGAAACAGAACTCTCATCGAAGCAGCAAGATCTATGTTGGCTGAGTCTGGGCTGAAGAATTCATATTGGGAAGAAGCTGTGAATACTGCGTTTTTTACCCATAATAGGTCTTTAATTGTGAAAAGACATCAGAAGACTGCTTATGAAGTTCTCAAAGGAAAAAAACCCTCAATTTCATTTCTTCATGTATTTGACACTCCCTGTTACATTCTGAACAATAGGGACCAGCTTGGTAAGTTTGATGCTAAAGCTGATGAAGGTATATTTCTTGGATATTCCAACATGTCAAAGGCATATAGGGTTTTCAACAAGAGGAGGGGCTGTTTTGAAGAATCCATTAATGTTGCATTTGATGAAACTGCCCCCATTTCATCTTCTGGCCAAGAAGATGAGGAGTTACTATTTGAAGAGCCTACTCAGCAAGCTCTTGATGATGATGAAGAACCAGCAGCAACTCCCTCACCAATCCATATTGTTGGGTTCTCTGATGATGAGATGGAATATTCTGTCCCATCTGTGTCTAAACCATGTGGACCTACTAGCTCAACTGAAGTACTACAAATTGAACAAAGGTCTACTGGTTCTGAAGGATCACAAGCTGGTACTAGTTTCACTCATAATGAACAGCTGTCTACTACTGCTGCTCATACTGCTGAACCAGCTGATAATCAAGATGCTGTGTGTTCCACAACAAGCTCATCGGTTCATAACACTAGATGGACAAAGGAGCATCCAATTGAGCAAGTTATCGGTAATCTGGCTAGTGGTGTTAAGACAAGGAGACATGCAACTAACAACTTTTGTGTGCATGTAAACTTTGTATCTACCATTGAACCTACATATCCAGAAGAAGCAATCAAAGATCCTAGTTGGGCAGGAGCTATGCAAGAAGAGATCTCCCAGTCTGATAGGAATAAGGTTTGAACATTGGTACCTAAACCTGATAATGAAACAAAGAAGATCATTGGTACTGATATTGCTCAATTAATGCATATTCTTAGTCGCAATATCAGTCCCAAATGTTATGATTTTATGTGTTTCCGAGTAGTTTTCAGGTTTGTAATTGGTTAAAATGTCCAAAGCGTCGAATGAAGTATTATTATGGATTTTCAATGATATAAAGATCAAAATAAAGATTAACTGAAGATTTCTAATGAGCAACAAAAGACTACAACATCGTGCCTCAAGACTACAAGTTAAAATGATCGAAATCATGAAATCAGCGCGCCTGCACGAAAAAAATCATAACTAAATCATACGGACTCGAAAAATGGCGAATCAGGTGTCCAGACGTCCGTAACTCAAAAATCTACAACTTTCATGAATATACCTTACGCGAAACGTGTACACATCTATCGAAACGCGTACGTTTTGGACGAGATTCAGATTAGAGTTCACATGGGACGGTTGCTTTTGGGTTTAATATTACAACTTTACACTTTACACTGTAAAGAGGAATATTACACTTCATCAAACTGGCCAGTTATCAGTTCTTAAAGCTATATACATACGCAGTACTGGACATAACAGAAAGAGGGTAGACAGAGATAGAGAAAGAGATCACAACTATATATTTTTAACTAGTGTCCTTGTTATTTATAGTACTCCGTATAATTTTATTTTAGTTCCAATCATTTTTAAGGTTCAAGATTTAGGATAGTTTCAATATTAAGGGCGTATTGTTCGTGATTAAGGGTATTGTTGTGCGAGTGCAAGGGTGCTTTCATTTCTATTTTCTACCATTTATAATCATTAAATTGAAGACCTTTTGTAAGTTTGTTATCATTTTTTTTATTGTCATTGTTACTTATTATTATGTTTATGTTTATGTATTTTTATTTTTACTCCCGTATCATTATCATGATTAATTAGTAAATTCCAATAGTGTTTGCTTAGATGTAGATTCCATTAAAATTATCGTTATCAATTTTTATCATTATTATTATGTTTATATTTTTATGTTTACCCTAGTATAATGAGTAGCTAATTTCCCTAGTGTTCACTTAGATGTAGAGCCCCTAGTGAAATGGATTGTTACCTTTTGTAAAAGTAAAAATGTAACTCTAGTATTTTTAACATTGAGCCTAATTAAAAGAACCATTATTATGTACTTGGATATTTAACCCCTGTCACTTAATTTATTAGATTAAAATAACGAAAGTTATTTTTATTTATATAAATTAAGCTTCAACATTTAAAAGATATTTAGATGAACTCATGAATAATTTACTAACACTAAATTAGGAATAAGGTTCGGTGGTTTGGGTAATATCATTAGCTACATAAAAGTGAAATTGTAAAAAGGGAAACCGTTATGATTTGGGTTTTGGCGAAGGTCAAAACTGGGTTGGGTATCAATTTAAATATTTAGGAACTAGTAACTATCTAAATAAAATCAAATGAAAATTAGATTTAATTTAGTTAGTCAAAACTTTATATTTATTCGAAAGGAAAATATAAGTTCTATACTAAACATTTTAATACGAGCTTAAAACTTAAAACAATCCATGGATCTAGAGGTGACACATTTAAGTAAACACTCCCATTTATATATATTGTAAAATTATTATTATTATTAATTACGTATTATTATTATTATATACTAAAAATATAAAAATATACATCAAAATACTAAAAAGTGTACCAGTATTATTTGTCACCTGGAATATAACATACGCGGATCGTGTAGACATCACACGAAACGCGTATATGCAAAACATACGCGAAACGCGTAAGCATAAATCCAGTACTGTTAAGATTTTTTTTAAATTCCAGGTTTTAATTAAATCTTTTTAAATTTACTTATAAATAGTTTAAGTCATAAATTTTATAATATTGTAATTTCATTTACTTCACTTTTAATTAATTTTAATCTTGTATTTTTATTAATAAAATTATTTAGTTAGTTTAATTAAGTTGTATCTTATTATTATTTTGTTAAAAACAAATTCCTAATCCAAAACCCCCACTTTTTAGTATAATTAATTGTTGTTAGATTCTTGAATACTCTTCTCCCTGTGGAACGAACTTGACTTGTCAGTATCTATTACGGCACGATCGGGACCAGTTGCCCGTAGTGTGATAATATTTATTAGTTAGTTTTGTTGTAAAATTTAAAGGTCGGTTTTATCACATCAGGTACCAAGTGGGTTTTCAAGAATAAGATGGATGAAGATGGGATTGTGGTCAGAAACAAAGCTAGATTAGCAGCTCGGGGTTTCAGACAAGAAGAAGGATTGGATTATGGAGAGACATATGCACCAGTGGCTAGGATGAAAGCTATTAGATTGTTCTTGGCATATGCTGCTAAGATGAAGTTTAGGGTATATTAGATGGATGTTAAGTCTGAATTTCTAAATAAAAAGCTGCAAGAAGAAGTCTATGTCAAACAGCCTCCTGGTTTTGTAAGCAGTAAATATTCAGACCATGTCTACAAGTTAGACAAAGCTCTATATGGCCTAAAACAGGCACCAAGAGCATGGTATGAGACACTTCATGTGTATCTCACTGGTATAGGTTTTAAAGTTGGAACAATTGATACCACTTTGTTCTCAAAGGAGATAGATGGTGATCTCTTGCTGGTACAGATATATGTGGATGATATTATTTATGGTTCTAAAAATGAAAAACATTGTCAAGATTTTTCAAAACTTATGTCAATGACATATGAAATGAGTTTACAAAGAGATTTGAAATACTTTTTAGGATTGTAAATTAAACAACTTGATGATGGGATTTTTATAAGTCAAGATAAATATATCAAAAATATGCTAAAAAAATTTGGTCTGACCTGTTTAAAAGATACAGGGACTCCAATGGCAGCATCTATCAAAATAGATGCTGATCCCAATGGTGAACCAGTCAATATCACTGAGTATGGAGGAATGATTGGGTCCCTACTTTATCTCACAGCCAGCAGACCAGATATTATGTTTGCCACATGTCTCTGTGCCAGATATCAAGCTGATCCTAAAGAGTCACATTTGCTGGCAGTAAAGAGGATATTTAGGTATCTGAAAGGTACTGCCAAACGTGGTCTTTGGTATCCCAAAGACCAGGATTTTGAGCTAATTGGGTATTCAGATGCTGATTTTGCAGGATGTAAAATAGACAGGAAAACTACTACTGGTGGTTGCCAGTTACTGGGTGGTAGGCTAGTCAGCTGGACGAGCAAAAAGTAAAATACTGTGTCCACATATACTGCTGAGGAAGAATATGTTTCTGCTGGGAGTTGTACTACTCAAGTACTATGGATGCAAAGTCAGCTAAAGGACTATGGTGTTCATGTTACAAAAACACTAATCTACTGTGATAACACCAGTGCAATTGCCATTACCAACAATCTTGTGATGCATTCAAGGACAAAGCACATTGATGTTCGATATCACTTCATAAGGGATCATGTTCAAAAAGGAGATGTGGAGCTTCACTTCATTTCAACAGACCAGCAGTTAGCAGATCTTTTAACAAAGCCCTTAGATGAGAAACGTTTTAACTACCTCATCTATGAGCTGGGTATGCTTGAACTCTAAAATAAAAGACAATTTTGTTGGTGTGCTGGCTCTACAGCATGTAGGGCAAACCAGTAAGTCACAAGTTTTTACTTACTGCCTACATGTTAAACAATCAGCACAACAAGGTCTTTTATGTCATGGTTATACAATGTACATAATGAAGTAATAAATAGCTCACAACAATAAAAAAAAATACCTTAAAACTGAAACTCATTTAATCCCAATGATTTCAATTAAATATACGACATATTAAATGTAACAAAGATTTTTTGTATTTAATACAAACTTTATTTTGTGGTCTTTAACTTCAAATTTTGAATTAAAACCTATTGCATTTAATGCGTAATGGGAGGTATGAGTGTTCAATTCGATTAAACATCATGTCAACAGTCCATGTCCCCTCGAAAACATGTCAGTCTGTCACGTCTGCCCACGCGTCTGCAGATGACAGTTGCATTTTCTCTCTCCTGCACTTTTTTCACCAATCCGAAAGGTTAAATAAGGCGATCCATTTCTTATAATAACCTTCGGTTATTAAACTTTTCAAATTTACCTTTCTCTCTCAAAATCCCCAAACTTCAAATCTTCAAACTTTCATCTTCAATCTTCAACAATGGCAGAACAACAACAACCACAACCAGATGTGAACCAACCCGAGGAACAACAATCACAGCAACCTGAATAACCACAGCAGCAACAACCTGAGCCACAACCTGAACAAAAACTCGAACCCCAACAAGAGCAACAGAATGAACCTGCATCATTGTTCGCACTTCATCCGAGTCTGGTCAAGGCTGATCCTGCTCCTGCTCATGAAGAATTTCGCTTATCAAGAGGCAATGCTGACCATTCTCTCTCGATTCCCAAATCGAAAGCTAACATGGGTTATGAAACCATGACTGCATATGTGAGGCAATCTCGTCTTGCCAGATCGATTACTGGTGTTCCTTCTCGATTTTATCCAGCCTGTTTAGGCAGATTCTGGTATACTGCCACCATGGCCACCACTCAACAGAATACTCCATGTATTCGTAGCATGGTTACCGAAACCCTAACCTGCTTAATCACTGTTGATGTTATTCGACGTGCCCTTCATTTACCAGATGGACCATTAGTTGATTCACCAAACAGTGATACCTGTAGGCGAGAAGTGTTGGAGATCATTGGATATACTGGTCAAGTAGCCCATACCCCTTTGAGGAAGCATATGCCACTCTTGTGGTACTACTTTTTCTGCCTACTGACACAGTGTATCAGCCAAAAGTCTAAGAGTTTTGATCAGTGTTCTGATTATGAACTCAAAATTGGTCATGGGTTGCTGTACAATTGTAACACTGATTATGCTGCTGAAATTTATTTGAGGCTAAGGGAAATGGTGCTGGCACCAAAAAGAAGTAATTTGATCCCCTTTCCAAGGTTTTTAAGCTTGGTGTTTGAAAATGAGCTGGGTGATGCTTACCAGCAAATTACTGATGAATCTATTGACTTACCATTGAAACAAGGGGGGATGATGAAAGCAACACCAACAGCTCCATATACTGGTCTGACGCCAGGAATGCTTGAGTATCTTGCTGCTAGGGGTGGAGCTACCCAATCGACCGCCTCTGGTAGTGCACCAGCTGAGGGGGAGGGACCTCAGCGCAAGCCAGCTGTCCGACGGAAGAAGCCAGCTACCACAACTAGAACAGCCACCGTCTCAGATACTGGTAATGTAGTAGTTGTATTAAGTTTTACAAATGAGCTCATAAAGAGTTTATGAATAGTAAAAAAAAACAATCCCTAAAGCACTAAGTACAACTCTTCAATAAACACTTCTACCCTATTAAAAAGTTGTACCTTTAGCTTTTAAAAATGTACACACAAGGACCACTACTACAGTGAAACCTCTATAAATTAATAATGTTGAGACCGGGATATTTTATTAATTTAGAGAGATATTATTATATCGATAAATTAATAAATTATCAATTTAAAAAATTGATTTATATTTGTGAGCAAGTCTCAAATTAATGCATCGGCATTCGAAATTATTATGTTCATTCACTTTACCTATTTGAATAAAACATAAACAAGGACCTTCAAAATTCTCATGCATGTACATTCACACATTAATGAACTTGTCAAGTTCAATGTATATTGGGATTTCAAAACAAAATTTAGTAATTACTAATTTATAGTTTTGCTGAGACCAATATATTTACATTGAGATTTCAAAAAAAATATTATCTTATTATTTTATCGATTGAGGTCCAAATTTGTACTGGTCCCAAGTTGGGACTGGACAAATTATTAATTTTATCGAGGTTATTAATTTATCGAGTATTAAATTATAAAGGTTTTACTATATATCTTTCCCCACTTCATCATCATCATCATCATCATCATCATCATTATTATTATTATTATTATTATTATTATTTTTATTATTATTATTATTATTATTTTACTTATTATTATCATGATAATTATAATTACTACTACTATTATCATTATACTACTATTATTATTACTACTAATACTATTATTACTATTGCTATTATTATTGTTATTATTCTTATGATGATTATTTTAATTATTATCATTATTATTATTATTTGATTTTATTCTTACTATTACTATTACTATTACTATTACTATTACTATTACTTTACTATTACTATTACTATTACTATTACTATTACTATTTACTATTTTACTCTAAATGATAAAATGTTATAAATAGTATATTTTTAAGTTTTTACAAATGAGCACAAATATTTTTACAAATGAACACATAATATAAATAGTAATTTTTTTATTTTTACAAAAGAGCACAAAAGTTTTTGTTCATAAACTTTTTACATGTTACAAATGAGCACAAAACTTTTCAATTTTTACAAAAGAGCATTTACGAAGTATTATGTAATGTAATTATAACAGATGAAACGTTTATAATGTGAATATACTATTAACAAAACTAATTATTAAAACTTTCACAAAACATCTACTTCAACGCAAACTATCGATAACTCAAACTCCGCCGGACTTATCACTAGTTATCCAAATATAGATACTCTGTAGTTCCCAAATGTTTCTCGAAGTACCGTAGCTTTGAAAAAATTACACCCCAACTTGCATGTTATTAATTGATTGATGTAATTGCGATAGGGTGGTTATATATGTCTTTTATATAAGTATATTGAGGGTATGAAAAGAGTGATCATCATCTTGATCAAGTCTATCGATCACAAACTAGCTTATTAGCTCCTTTTATATCAGACGAAAAATAGAGATGGAGAAGGAGATTGGTAACATTTTTTATTTTCTTCACCACAAAACAATTTTCGTCACTGGGGCTACTGGGTTTCTCGCAAAAAGTAAAGTCCCTTTGTGTGTTTATATATATTATACAAAGTATTGTATAGGAATAGGTACGGCGTCGTTTTTATGTTCATTCTTTTTAAATTGATTTAATATTTATTTTTCATTCTCATGTATTAAATTTTGGTAGTTATACCTTTTTACTCAGTAGGTTTCAAGTTTTTATTTTGGATTTTTAAATTTCTATTTTTTCTTATACAATTTGATAATTATAATTTTTTACAAGTTACATGGTAACTATTAATGATAACTAATTTGACAGACGTGAAATATGAATACTATACAATACAATTAGAACGACTTAAGACAATTAATTTGATATAATCCAAAAAAAAGAATATTTGATAATGGAATTGATCGTAGATATAAATTTTTATCAATTATCATTTTTTGTACAAAAATAATCGGCAATATATGTAAAATATTCTTTTTACCATACTTTTCGGTTACAAGTCGTATTTTAGCTACTTATTATTTTATTGTCATACAAAATCTCTAAAATATATTCTAAAAGCCTGGGTGGCCAGGGTGCCCCGCAAAAGCTCAGTTGACCTAGTCAATTGGCAATTCACTCCTAGATGGCGAAGGTTCGAATCTCGGTTCGGCCACCAGTTGTATTAGGCGCTGAGACAGGGGTTGGTTCCGACCACACTTGCCCGGAGCTGTGCTGATCCGCGTACAGTTGGCATCCAAAGGGTGCATGGGGTTAAAGGTTCCCCACCATGATAACCTTTTTCACTCCTAGAATACACCCGTTTTGTTATACCCCAACCCAAAACATATCTTTTTCTAATTTCATTTTTTTCCCTTTTCATATATATTCAACCTAAATATTTTCACATGTTTTAATATATTTTTTTAGAACCCATCATTTAGAGATAAATCAAAAGTAAAAAATACAAAAAGTTGAAGGAAATAAAAGAGCTTAAGTTTTATATTAAAAATAATCATAATTAAAAACCATTTTTCCAGACATTTTAATTTAAATAAAATTTAAATAATCGTTTCAACTTTTTTTTTTAACCTTTATCAGAGTATTATATTTATATCCGTTACTTTTCATTTAATAAAATCTTTTTACCAATTATCTATGTGCAAATTTTGTTTATAAAAATATGAAGCGAATCATTTTCCGTAGCAACGAGCGAACACGATCTCGTTTGTTATGTTCATTATGCAGAAAAAAAAAAGGAGTAGTCATTTCCAATGGCGGAAGATAGTGTATCCGGAGGGGGTATCCACCCCACCTAGATTTAATGGGGACAAAAATTTTACACTAAAAAATTGAAAATTTTATTAAAAAATAAGATTTTTTTTTTTTAGTGTTTACTCCTGCTGACAATGAAAAATTTATTAAATTTTTACACTCGCCCCATCTGTACTGGGGTTCAAGTTCCGCCACTGATCATTTTTATTATATAGTGAGTGCAGATGGGTAACATATATAGTACGTGATTATTTAATGTGAATTTCTAAACTATGTGATTTTTTTTTTAACTATTAATATGATACGAATGAAGTTTTATTTAATGTGAATTATATAGTGAGTGCAGAAGTTTTATGATGTGCATTTGGTAAATTGATAACTTCATAAGTTTTGAGTTGTAGTTTGTCCATATGTTAGTAACTAATTAGTATACATTATACTTATGTGCATATATAAATGCAGTTTTTGTGGAGAAGATACTTAGAGTTCAACCAAATGTTAAAAAGCTTTATCTACTTATTAGAACTGTTGATAACAAGTCTGCCTTGCAACGCTTCAACACCGAGGTATTATCTTTGTCACTCACGCATGTAAGGCACGAAAGCTAGATTTATATATGTATAGTATTGTAGTTACAATCGAGTCATTTGTGCATGAATATGTAGGTAGTCGCAAAGGACTTATTTGAGGTTCTGAAAGCGAAATACGGCACAAACTTTTATAATTTTCTAATGAAAAAGGTTACAGTGATTGCCGGAGATATCGCGTCTGAGAACTTGGGAATACAAGACTCGTTTTTGAATGAACAAATGTGGAAAGATGTTGATGTTGTCGTTAATGTAGCTGCCTCCACCAAGTTTGATGAAAGGTCATGTATATATAAGTATCTACTTTAGTATAATGACTCATAAAAATACGAGCTTTATTAAATATAATTTCCATTAAAATTTGCTTACAATAATACCACGAATTAAAACACACCATAATAATTACAATTTAAAACTGAAACCATACGTGTTCATCTAATGCCTTTTAGCATTATGAACGTATAAACAGTCATAGTAATTACGAACTGTTGCTCCAAATACTAGAGTACGATTATTAGCTCCAAATACTATAAAATTGTATAGCACCAGTCATTACCTAAATAATGATCCAAGTAACGGAGTATTAGCCTCCAATATCTACTTTCACCAAAAAGAGTCATTGAACATGAAATAAAAAAAAACATTGTTCAGTATGCAGAAACAAATTAAATACCACATGCCTTCACCAATTCAATCTACTATCAATCTATCTATCATTATTATAGCACTTATAACTTATTAAATCAAAATATAACACTTGCACTTATATGGAGTCTATGAGCTTCTCTTAAAAAGTTATAAAAGTTAATGGGTTTTGTTTTATCTCATTATGTGCAAAACAATCTACTATGGATAAGAATGAGCAGTTTAAATGGGTATATTAAGAATTATGACAAATACAATTTCCATTTGTAATTTGTAATACACATTATGTCCTAGCAATAAATGACTACAATAAAACCATAAACAACATTTAGGATGTTCAACACATGCATACATTATAACTAAAAAACTACATACCTTAAATCTCTTATACATGTTTCTATTAAACATATATCATTACCTGCTCTACTTTTTAAAAACACATTTTCACGTGCTAACAACCAAATTTTCTTAACGAAATAAGTGAGACTAAACAAATTTATTATAAACTATTAACAAGACCCCCTAACTAATCTTCAAATGAAAGTAAGATAAAACATACCATGTAATTGTATTTTTCTCGGACCGTTCATGAACTTGCGCAATCACGATTTAAGTGTCGCTTAAGAACCTGCATAAATTCCAATAAAAAAAATATCATATTTGATATTAAATATTGTCCATAAAGTATAAAATGCAAGCAAAGCACACGTTTTCAAATATAGTAAGCACACTATATGGGTCCAAATTGCTTCATTATAAAGTAACTTGCGGTGACATCTTATCTTACATACATTTATGCCAACATCATAAAATTGCTACTATAATAGATCAAAAAGTATGTTGCACTTTATTAATCCGTTGAGCTTAGAACATTTTCAAGAAGAGATACTATAAAATCTCAAATCTCAAAACTTCACCATATCAGCTACAAAACTCACAATTCTATTTAAATACCAGATTCACCACCACTATTACAGAATTAAAAATAGTTCTACCAAACTATTACAGAATTCAAGCATACGCTAAATGACTGATTAACACTTCATCAAATACCTACCTCGTAAGCCATCACAAGATAGCTCAATGGTTGAGTCCTGAGTTCCCTGCAAGAAGTCTCGGATTCGAATAATGTCAAGGATGAATATCTGTGATGGTCAGGGAAGGGTTGGAAACAGCCAGGGAAGTAATCTTGCTGGGCTGCGTACGTCATAGTATGGAGTCGGATTACTCGCCCTCCCGGGTATTCCGAACAGGAAAAATATTTCTACATTCTTTTACTAAATACCTACCCCTTGACTTCTATAATGCTTCTTTAATAGTTTTAGAGGTTTTTCTTCGTTATTAGGTGATAACACTTGCTGATATAATATGGTAGAAAAGTTTCAGTTAAAAAGCTTGCCTGGTGAATCCTTCTATTCTTCATCCAAACAAACGCACTCCTATGCAGTTTGCATAATTAACTACGATATGATGATCACCACCCTGGGACATGTAAAGTAAGGTAAATACCAACCTCCGACACATCATAACAACATCATAAAAATAAAAAATAAAAATGGTATAAACAAAATAACAACTAATAATACAGTTAAGGCATAGTTTGTAATGTATTTCGTTAAAGAAAAACAGCATAACAGATCTATACAATCACCTTTCGTGAGTTATTAAGATTGCTAATGTCTTCAAACATGTTGCAGTCATCTCTGAATACCTACATATAATTCAATAACTTAAACGTGCACATATTAAATTAAAACTCAATAAGTATACAACTATATATTGATGCTCAACCAATGCATATTAATAATTTGAAGTGCAGATCAAATAAAAATGCATAGACCAACGCAAGCCTATCTACACTTTAAAGCTACATATATTCGCCCATGTACCCATTAATATAAATCAAGTGCAATACATAAATAAAATTGTAAAGTTAATAGTTTTTTGTCTTAGGTATTTCATCGAACAATTTATACACACTTCCTTTAAAAAAAAGCTGATCGATTCAAGCATAAAAAAAGGAAAGTTTAAATGCTTATACATAATACTGAAGTTATATAAGACAACGAACTCAACGCTAATGAGAAGGATGAAAATGGAGTTTTTCATTTTCTACAATCAAAACAGTATGGTCGCAAATGAGATGAACTTGGTCAGACTAAACTCAAAGAAAACGAGCATGGCGAAGACAGAAATTCAAATGATAAAACTCATTGTAAATGAAAGGAGAGATGTGTACCCAATTTGAATTTGAATTCGGAATTAAAACAACGAGTTATTTACTATGAATGAAAGGTTAAGGAAATAATATGAACAAGAATCTGAAAAACTAAATGTGTTGGATTGATTTCAAATGGTTACAATCAAATCCTTATATAGAGGATTAAAGCAAAACATAATCATAACATATCAACAACTAGAACCACTTGTAAAGCTAGATGACAACTAGCATACATGTGAACACACTAATATGACAACTAGCATACATGTGAACACACCAATATGACAACTAGCATACATGTGAACACACCAACAACTAGGCCTAATAAAACAAAATAAAATACAACTTGATTATGCAAGTATGTCATAAAAGATAATGTCAAGTTGGCCACTAAACACCTTAACCATTAATTTGATCAATAATGGCCTAAACCCACTTGGACAAGTTAAGCAACTTGAGCAATAAAGTTCGAAAATCAAATTGAGCAAGTTGAGAAACTTGCGCTACTTGAGTTGTGCACTAACATTTTAACACTCCCTCTTAGTGCAAACTCCCGATCAAAAATTCCGACAACCTCTCGAAACTCTATAAACTTGATTTTCATCAAAGCTTTAGTAAAGACATCATTCGTCTTTACCTTTGTGAGCTTTATATCCCCGCTACAAACCTTTTCACGAATAAACCAACAAAGCATTTCTATATGCTTAACACGTGAACAAAACATAGGCATCGAAGCTACCCTGATCGCACTTCCGTTGTCACAATTCAATTTGACAACACCATATACTTGTTGAAGTATATCACCAATCAATCCCTTTAACCAAGTAAACTCTTTTGGCTCCTTTTCACAATCTTTCTCTTGCTTGAGTTTTGGTTCTATTGAAGTAATCATGTGTCATGACTCCTCCATGTTGGAATGCTCCAAGATACCCTTTGCATAATCCTTGTTAGAGATTAAAAATTCATTTTCTAGCTTACCGGTTTCCACCCCTAGAAAACAACCAATCTCCCCCAGATTCTTCATTTTACAATGACCCGAAAGATCATCACTAAGCTGAGCCTTGAACCTATTAATGGTTCCATATGAGTTCTTCTTCAAGAGGTTAGCCCACTTACAAGTAACCTGATTATTTGCTTTCGGCTTCTTATCAACCTCCCATGTTTCAATCTTCTCCAATGCACCATTCTCTTCTTGCATTGCTATTCTCCAATCCGGAGAATCTTTGGCATCCTTGTAACTTGTCGGTTCCTCGAAAATGCCACCTGAAGAAAAATATGTAAATACCTTGTTGATGTCCATCTCATCATCATTGAGATGCCCGGGTTGTCTTTCTTCCTTTGTTGATTTCTTCTCCTCCGGTTTGTCACTTACTTCTTCATTTTCAACTCCATTTTCAGCATCATAACTCCTTGATTCTGAAATTTGTGTAGAGTCTTCACCATGAGAAGTTCCAACCGAATCATCAACTTCGATAGAAAGACAATGCTCCCAACTTTCATTAACACTTAAACCTTCCTTTTCTTCCGAGAAAAGAACATTACTAACAACTTCCTTATTACACAGGATGGTTTCATCACTGGTCATACAACGAGAGCTACCCGAATCAAAATCCCATTGATTCGCCTTCCTAACCGTGTCAATGGCAAAACATTGTTCCCATTTCACTTCATCATCGTTGCTTGAGCAAGCCACGTTTGCTTTTGTGACTTTAGAACGACAAAATCTCTTAATATGACCAACCTTTCCACATTTGTAACATGTTGGAGGTTTCCTTCCTTTGTATTCATTTTCATCATCAGTTGACGACTCTTTCTCCTCTTCATTCTTCTTGCGGAATGAATCTTCCTTGTCGTCTTTGTTGGATGAAATCTTCTTCTTGTTTTTTCCTTTTGAGAACAATACCGCATCATTTTCAAATACTTTAGCCATTTACTTGGCCAAAGCTTCTTGATTAGAGAGTAAATTCTCCAATTCTTCAACCGAAGGTTGAGTAGTCCACCCCTGAATAGAGGTTATGAACGAGACATACTCTTTCTTCAAACCGAAAATTAGATATCTTTGCAAACGAGCTTCACTAATTTTCTCGTTGGCATCAATCTCTGATATTTCAGAACAGAGATTTTTGACCCGTAAGAAATATTCGAAAACAGTCATACCTTCTTGTCTTAAGATTGCTAACTATTTTCCAAGAATTGCAACCTTGCGGTGTTTTTCTTAGAAAAGAGTTTCTCAATAGTATCCCATACTTCTTTTGGAGAAGTAATATCACGAACGTGTTCTATGAACTCTTTGTTAATTGAAGTTCTCAATGCAAAGAGAGCCTTTCCACACCTTACCTTCCATTTTCTTCTTGACTCTACATTCTCTAGAGTTTCTACCGGAATTATGGCATCACATCCGGCCACAAGTTCTCATAGATCATGACCTTGAAGAAAAGCCTCCATACACATCTTCTAATACGTGTAGTTGTTGCCTACAAGTTTCTCCATTTCATTGACCATACCACCATTGTTTCCATTTGTGCCTTTCATTTTTGATAGCAAGATAACTAGTTTGGAACTTTTGAGTAAACTTTGAGTATTTGCACACAAGAGTTTAACTTTGAACCAAGCTCTAGATACCATAAAACAACAAGTTATTTACTATGAATGAAAGGTTAAGGAAATAGTATGAACAAGAATATGAGCAACTAAATGTGTTGGATTGATTTCAAATGGTTACAATCAAATCCTTATATAGAGGATTAAAGCAAAACATAATCATAACATATCAACAACTAGAACCACTTGTAAAGCTAGATGACAACTAGCATACATGTGAACACACTAATATGACAACTAGCATACATGTGAACACACCAATATGACAACTAGCATACATGTGAACACACCAATATGACAACTAGCATTCATGTGAACACACGAACAACTAGGCCTAATAAAACAAAATAAAAGGCAACTTAATTATGCAAGTATGCCATAAAAGATAATGTCAAGTTGGCCACTAAATACCTTAACCATTAATTTGATCAATAATGGCCTAAACCCACTTGGACAAGTTGAGCAACTTGAGCAATAAAGTTCGAAAATCAAATTCAGCAAGTTGAGCAACTTGCGCCACTTGAGTTGTGCACTAACATTTTAACAGGAATGAAATTTAAAGAAGTCCGTGTAAACAATTTTGAAGAAACTTTACAGATAACGAAAAAAGTGGCCCAATGGAAGAAATATGCGTGATTACGGACCAACGTATTTATAGAAGTGTAATGAAACTATGAAAACTAAATGTGTTGGATTGATTTCAAATGGTTACAATCAAATCCTTATATAGAGGATTAATGTCACAACCCCATTTCGATCTCGAAATGTGACGTGATAGGTGTCCCAGTTATAGTTAACGATTTCTAATGATGGCAGCGGAAACTTTTTTATTACGACATACAAGTACAAGTTTTAAGTTACATGTCGGGACTTAAAAGAAAAGTACAACAAATACAACCAAATCATGACAAAGTACAACACTTAAACATAGTGCATGATGATTTATTTTTAAAACGACATCCCGACATCCTGACGACATCCCAAAAGCCAACCTGAAAGTATGCGGACTCCTGCTTAAGGACCTGAGAAAACACATGCTTAAAAACATCAACATTAATGTTGGTGAGATCATAGGTTTAATGTACATAAATGTATGGACCATGAGATTTTCAAGTATAAACAGTTGTAAATATATTCTAAGTAAACATGAGCTCCCGATATCGAACTTAACAATCAAGAACCCGAAATCATGTAGTCTCACTTAGCTAGAGCTACAAAGTTGAAGGTTATGCATCCGTTAGCCTGAAGACTATGCCGGATGTGAGGAGTCACCCTCAAATAGATCTATCCATAGTATTCGGGTTTACCACAAACAAGTAATTAACGATATTAGAATCGGGGTTTAAGCTAAGTCATAAACTCAACACAATAGAATATAGTTTTAATCACTTATGTCCATAATGTGTAAAACATAAAAGTAGCATGTTTCTCATCCTAAAATAGTAAGTTTGCTAAAAGAAAGTAAAAATGGGACTATGATACTCACAATGATGCGTAACGGCTAAATGTATTAAGTGCGGTTAAGTGATTCGACAACTCCGAGATCAAAAACCTAGATAAATGATTTAGGTCAGAGGTCATACTATGATAAATATAGTATTTAGTTAATTTTATTATATGAGTTAGCAAGTTTTACATGTTCATTTCGGTTTTTGGTTTCGTTTAGTTCTTAGTTTCTTAACTCAGTGTTTTCAGATTTTACTGTTTTGTACCATCATTTTGATCCTAGTGTTTCTCCCAAAATACACATCCATTTAGGATGAGATTACCACCTCTGGAAAGGTGTTTGAGTCCTCTTTTCAAATATGTAAATCTCTATTTAAGACTTAAAATAAAAGTTGGTCGAAATTACATATCTTTACAGGTGTGCAAAATGGTCCAATTTTACATTATTAATTCACATGCAAGCTTAAAATTAGTAAAACACATTTGTTTGACTTGAGCTCTTTAAAGAGATTTTAGAAGACATAGAATAACATATGTTTAAAAGGACTTGACTCCAGGTCTCCATTAAGCTAGTTTTTGCAAGTGGTTTTCTAGTCCTAATTCAGACAGCAAAAAATTTCATAGTTCAACAATAAAAGGTCATTTCTCCATGAATATTACATGTTTTTGAGTGGTTCAAATTGTATTTTACTCCTCTATGTGTTCTCTTTACAGATCAAAAGATTATGTTTCCAGAACCTTTATAGTTTTTGATTTATACCCCAATCTTTAGACCTTGGTCAGATCAATCCAAAGTCTGACACATAGTGAGAAAATAAAAATCAAAAATACCTTTTTCTTTCAGAAAAATCACAAAAATTTTACAGAGAGCGTAGAACATATATATATTATGGTGGATTAAATTTATAAAGCCCAGATCTAAAGTCTAAGTTTGTTTTTAGGTGATGAACATACAAAGGCGGTTTTGGACAGCTTGATGGTTTTAAAGTTTCTAAGTGTTTTAGTTAGTTTTTCTTGTGTTTTATTGTTCAAATCTTCAAAATAACTTTTATTAGTGATATATAACATATATGTAAGTATATAAATATAGCCACAACTTGACAAGATCATGGATTTGGCACATGAACATCCTTGTGTTTAAAACACTAGTTCTTGTATTTTCACCAAGTTTGATCTTGTTAGAGGGCTTGTAAAAGATGAAGAATTTGTTAAATTTTTATACCTTTATGAAGATGATTGATGAAGATTACTTGAAGGTTTACTTGAAGGTGTATGAAGATGGATGAATATGGATGAAGATGGATATGATGGTTAGAGAGGAAGTGTAAGTAACAAGACTAGAGAAAATGAAGAGAGAGTGGTGGTGGTGCGTGTTTTAGGGAAAGGAGGGAGAAAAAAATGACTAAAAGTTCATGCATCATTTAATGTTGTGAGGTGATGGCTAGTGCATGCAATTAGAAGGCTTAATGACATGCATTCTCTTAATCCATGTTTAAGTTTAAGTAATTGTGGCTAGTGAATTAATTTTGAGTTTAAGTGTTAATGGTTGTTAGTTAGTTTTTAAGTGATGCAAGATTCATTTTAATGTGCATGTTCAAGTATCACTTTGATATAAAAATGTGTATTTTACATGTTACTAGTTAATAAGGTCTTTTATATATTATAGTAAATACTTAGGAAATTTATTTACATATACTTATGAAATGGCATATGTAAAAATTATTATAGTCTTTTATTTGTTGTTACCTTGTGAATTAAAGTTAGGGTGAAAGTAGTAGTTCCCTAAATGCTTACAAAATAACTATAAATCTTACAAAAGACTAAAAAGACTCAAGACATCAAATTGCTTATTGTGTCGAAACTTAAACCATTCAAGTTAGGTTAAGAAAACCTAGTCGGAAAAATCCGGGTTATCACAGTAGCCACCCGTTAAATAAAATTTCGTCCCGAAATTTTAGGTAGTACCTGACGTTTGTGTGATATCAGTGAAAAGATGTGGATACTTCTGCCGAATATGGTCCTCCCATTCCCAAGTAACTTCCGCTCCTCTACGAGCGTTCCAACGAACTTTGACAATCGGAATCTTACTATGCTTCAATCCCTTAACCTCGTGATCCATGATCTCAGCTGGTTCCTCGATAAAATGAAGTTTGTTGTCTATACCAATCTCTTTCAACGGAATGACGAGACTCTCATCGGACAAACACTTCTTTAAGTTTGAGACGTGAAAAGCATCATTGATACCGCTCAGTTCTTTCGGTTGTTCCAAACGATACGCCACAGGACCAATCCTTTCAATTATCTCGAAAGGTCCAATATATCTTGGGTTTAGTTTTCCTCGCTTCCCAAATCGAATCACACCCTTCCAGGGAGACATTTTAAGCATGACTTTTTCTCCTACCTGAAATTCTAAGTCTTTTCTGCGATCACCAGCATAGCTCTTTTGTCGGCTCATGGCAGTCCTCAATCTCTCTTGAATCTGAAAGATTTTCTTGGTTGTCTCATGTATGATTTCTGGACCAGTGAGTTGTCTATCACCCACTTGATTCCAACATAGAGGCGATCTACATTTTCTACCATAGAGAGATTCAAATGGTGCGGCCTTAATACTCGCATGATAACTGTTGTTATACGAAAATTCCTCTAACGGTAGATATTTATCTCATCCACTACCAAAATCAATAACACATGCCCGTAACATATCTTCTAGAGTTTGGATGGTCCTTTCACTTTGTCCGTCGGTTTGCGGATGGTAGGCGGTACTCATATCCACGAGAGTTCCTAAAGCTTTTTGCAAAGATTGCCAAAATCTTGACGCGAATCGACTATCACGATCAGATATAATAGAGACGGGCACTCCATGTCTTGAAATAACTTCTTTCAAATATAATTGTGCCAATTTCTCCATCCTATCCGTCTCTTTCATAGCTCGAAAATGTGCAGACTTAGTAAGACGATTGACAATCACCCAAATAGTGTCATAACCACTCGCGATTCTAGGTAACTTCGTTATAAAGTCCATTGTTATTCTTTCCCATTTCCATTGTGGGATTTCCGGTTGCTGCAACAACCCTGACGGTTTTTTATTCTCCACTTTGACTTTCGCACAAGTCAAACATTTGCTCACATAAGTAGCAACGTCTGCCTTCATGTTAGGCCACCAATAAAATTCCTTAAGATCATGATACATCTTCCCGGTTCCAGGGTGACTTGAATATCTCGTCTTGTGCGCTTCATCTAACACAAGTTTTCTTAATTCACCATAATTTGGTACCCATACACGTCATGCAAAGTATCGGGTCCCATCACCCTTTACTTCAAATTGCTTAACGAATCCTTTAATCGCCTCATCCTTCCAATGCTCCACCTTCACAGCCTCTAACTGAGCCACAAGATTCGCACGAATAGTCATATTCAATGCTCTAACTCGCAGAGGTTTAATCCTTTCCTCCCGGCTCAACGCATCGGCAACCACGTTAGCCTTCCCAGGATGATAACGGATTTCGCAGTCATAATCATTCAACAATTCAACCAAACGTCGTTGTCGCAATATTTAATTGTTTCTGATCAAAAATATGCTGAAGACTCTTGTGATCCATAAACACAGTGCATTTAGTTCCATACAAATAATGTCTCCATATATTAAGTGCAAAAACAACAGCTCCCAACTCTAAATCATGAGTTGTATAGTTCTGCTCGTGCACCTTCAGCTGTCTCGATGCATAGGCAATGACCTTCTGTCGTTACATCAAAACACATCCAAGTCCTTGAAGCGAGGCGTCACAATAAACCACAAAATCATCATTTCCCTCAGGTAATGATAATATGGGTGCAGTAGTTAATTTATGCTTCAATTATTGGAATGCAGACTCTTGTTCCTTCAACCATTCAAACTTCTTTCCTTTGTGAGACAATGCAGTTAAAGGTCATCATTTTATCGAGGAACCAGCTGAGATCGTGGATCGCGAGGTTAAGGGATTGAAGCATAGTAAGATTCTGATTGTCAAAGTTCGTTGGAACGCTCGTAGAGGACCAGAAATTACTTGGGAACGGGAGGACCATATGCGGCAGAAGTATCCACATCTTTTCACTGATATCACACAAACGTAAGGTACTACCTAAAATTTCGGGACGAAATTTTCTTTAACGTGTGAGTACTGTGATAACCCGAATTTTTCCGACTAGGTTTTCTTAACCTAACTTGAATGATTTAAGTTTCGACACGATAAGATGTCTTGAGTCTTTTTAGTCATTTATAAGATTTATAGTTATTTTGTAAGCATTTAGGGAACTACTACTGATGTTATGCGAGGTGTATATAAAATAGCTTTATTTTTACAACGAAAAACTATTAAATACGATACAATTTTACACAAGATATTTATTTATTTATAGAATGGATATACTTAAACCTTGCTACAACACTTATAGGCAGTGTACCTAATCGTACAGTAGTGTAGTTTTTAGTAAGTCCGGTTCGTTCCAAAGGGAAAATCTTTAAACAAAGCTTAACGCTATATTAGTTTTAATTTATAAAAATACAAATATATAAATAAGTAATATTATTATTATTATAAAAGGGGGGTTTTTACCGTTTAATGACCGGTTTGTCGATTTTAAAAACTTTAGTCGCAGTTAAAACCTAATGTAAAATATTAAAAATAAATATAACTTAATTTAAAGCATAAAGTAAATAACGATAATGAAATTGCGATAAATAAAAGTGCGATAAAATAAAATTGCGATAATTAAAAAGTACGATAATTAAAAGTGCAATTAAATATAAAATAAAGGAAATTAAATATGAAATAAAAGAATTATGCTTATTTAAACTTCCGTAATCATGATGTTTGACGTGTTGATTTTAGTTTTATGCCCATGGGTTAATTGTCCTTTGTCCTGGATTATTTAATATGTCCGTCTGGTTTTTGTCCATAACAGTCCATCAGTCATAAATATAAAGTGCGAGTATCTTCGTCAAATTATCCTTATATCCGAAGTCAAATATTCCAATTAATTGGGGACTTAAACTATAACAAGGTTTTAATACTTTGTTTAATAATTACACCAGGATATCGACTGTGTGTAACCCAAGGTTTTAATACTTTGTTATCAATTATGCCAAGTGTCCTTGTACATAATTTCACTCCTGTTTTAATAATTTCATAGACTATTAATCCATTCCCGTGTCCGGTTAAATGAACGATTATTCGTACATATAAATACCCCGCCCATCGTGTCCGATCGAGTGTATATGGTTATTTATAGGTACGTCCAATTGTAAATCTTTATATTAAAATTAACAAACTATCATTTAGTTAAACAAATATAAAGCCCATTAATAGCCCATAGTCTAATTTCCACAAGTGTCGTTCTTTTGTCCAAACCCCAATTATGATACAAAGCCCAATTACCCAATTTTAGTAATTAGCCCAACATCATGATTACTTCGGCTTAAATAAGCATAATAATAACTTAGCTACGAGACATTAAATTAAAAAGGTTGAACATAACTTACAATGATTAAAAATAGCGTAGCGTTACACGGACAGAATTTCGACTTACACCCTTACAACATTCGCTAACATACCCTTATTATTAGGATTTAAAATTAAAATTAAAATTAAAATATAAATATATATATATATATTACGTATGAATGAGGAGAAGAAAAAGATATATAAAATGTTCAGAATGCGCGAGCTTTTATAGGCATTTTTGTCCAGGACAGCTCCGCGATGTAGTGACCCGAACTTTTCCATGTTTATATATATTAATTGAGATTGATATTTACATGATTAAATGTTTCCAACATGTTAAGCAATTAAACTTGTTAAGACTTGATTAATTGAAATATGTTTCATATAGACAATTGACCACCCAAGTTGACTGGCGATTCACGAACGTTAAAACTTGTAAGAACGACATGATGATATATATATATATATGGATATACATATGGTTAACATGAGATTATGATAAGTAAGTATTTCCATAAGTATTGATGCGGTAGCGGAGTGGTATAAAATACTATTAAATTTTTGCAGGAAATACTATTAAATACGATACAATTTTACACAAGATATTTATTTATTTATAGAATGGATGTACTTAAACCTTGCTACAACACTTATAGGCAGTGTACCTAATCGTACAGTAGTGTAGTTTTTAGTAAGTCCGGTTCGTTCCACAGGGAAAATCTTTAAACAAAGCTTAACGCTATATTAGTTTACTTTTATAAAAATACAAATATATATATATATAAGTAATATTATTATTATAAAGGGGGGTTTTACCGTTTAATGACCGGTTTGTCGATTTTAAAACTTTAGTCGCAGTTAAAACCAAATGTAAAATATTAAAAATGAATACAAGACTTAAATTAAAGCATAAAGTAAATAACGATAATGAAATTGCGAATAATAAAAGTGCGATAAAATAAACTTGCGATAATTAAAAAGTACGATAATTAAAAGTGCAATTAAATACAATAATAATAAAAATGCGATATTTAGAAGTGCAATTAAATATAAAATAAAGGAAATTAAATATGAAATAAAAGAATTATGCTTATTTAAACTTCCGTAATCATGATGTTTGACGTGTTGATTTTTGTTTTATGCCCATGGGTTAATTGTCCTTTGTCCTGGATTATTTAATATGTCCGTCTGGTTTTTGTCCATAACATTCCATCAGTCATAAATATAAAATGCGAGTGTCCTCGTCAAATTATCCTTATACCCGAAGTTAAATATTCCAACTAATTGGGGACTTAAACTGTAACAAGATTTTAATACTTTGTTTAATAATTACACCAGGATGTCGACTGAGTGTAACCCAAGGTTTTAATATTTTGTTATCAATTATACCAAGTGTCCTTGTACATAATTTCACCCCTGTTTTAATTATTCTAGTGGCTATTAATCCATTCTCGTGTCCGGTTAAATGAACGATTATTCGTTGGTATAAATACCCCGCCCATCGTGTCCGATCGAGTGTATATGGTAATTTATAGGGACGCCCAATTGTAAATCTTTATATTAACATTAACAAACTATCATTTAGTTAAACAAATATAAAGCCCATTAATAGCCCATAGTCTAATTTCCGCAAGTGTCGTTCTTTTGTCCAAACCCCAATTATGGTACAAAGCCCAATTACCCAATTTTAGTAATTAGCCCAACATCATGATTACTTCGTTTTAAATAAGCATAATAATAACTTAGCTACGAGACATTAATGTAAAAAGGTTGAACATAACTTACAATGATTAAAAATAGCGTAGCGTTACACGGACAGAATTTCGACTTACACCCTTACAATATTCGCTAACATACCCTTATTATTAGAATTATAATTAAAATTAAAATTAAAATATAAATTATAAATATAAATATATCGTATGAATGAGGAGAAAAAAGATGATGATTTGCGATCAGAATTCGGTTGCTTTTATAGGAAAATTCGACTTTTGGGGCTCCGCGACTCGCGGTGAAATACTCTTCAAACTCCGCGAGTCGCGGAGAATGAAATTACAGCTCAGTCCCTTTGGAGTCTTTCTTGCCGACGGTTTTTATTATTTATTATAATATATAAATAATTATAAGAATTATTTAAATATTATATTATATTTATGTGCATAGTTGACTTGTAATTTTTAGTCCGTTGCGTCGAGCGTTGAGAGTTGACTCTAGTCCCGGTTCCGGATTTTCGAACGTCCTTGCATACAATTTAATATCTTGTACTTTGCTTTTGAATCTTGTACTCTTGTAATTTTGAGACGTTTCTTATCAATAATTGGAACCTCTTTGGTTGTCTTTTGTACTTTTGAGCTTTTTGGTCGTTTGCGTCTTCAATTCGTCGAATCTGTCTTTTGTCTTCACCTTTTATTATTTAAACGAATATCACTTGTAAATAGAACAATTGTAACTAAAAGCTTGTCTTTCTTGAGGAATAATGCTATGAAATATATGTTCGTTTTTAGCATTATCAAATATTCCCACACTTGAGCGTTGCTTGTCCTCAAGCAATATCGTCTTGAAATACTAGAATCACTTCTTTATTCTTCACACTTTGTGCATCAGTGATTTCTATACGGCGGTATAAACAATGGTAGTAACGATATGGTTTACAGTCCCACATGACTATAAAAATTTAGATCCATTAAGGAAATTGGATCTTTATGAAAACATTTGATCTTTTGAAAATTAAATCTAGTTTTTACCCTAGATAAGTTTTCCGGAATAACTCTTTACCGGTGTTTGCAAAATATTTTTATGGGTTTGGTGGGTTTCAGATTTGAAAATTTTAGCTCAAAACTTGCGGTTTTGTGTCATCCACTTGCTAACCTTGTATTTGGAAAGCAACACGTCCAGTTTACTTGTCCCGTATATTACCTTTCGGTAAACTACCGTCCGGTTGAAAGGAAAGCGTTGAACAAGCAACTGTTAAGGCAATGTCCCCTGATATGCTTTTAATTATGGTCTATAACGTGTCGGACGCAATTACTATCCTTGGTAGGAGCAATAGTAAAGCTCACCCTTATAATAATTTTTTTTATTCGGTATGGCACAAGGTCCTGTCTTTTACCACTATGCAACCACCGTTCTTACGGTTGACACCCGATTTAGTTCAGGTGACCTAATGAATTCCAGGTGAATTCCTAGGATTTTACGTTCAATGGTAATGAACGCATTGAAAATAGGGTTTTCAGAAAACAAATCGGTTTGTAATTTTGATCAAAATATTTTCTCGTTCAAGCTCGAGTTTAGATATCATTGAATTCCATGAGTTTGTAATTCTCAATCTTTAAGGTCAATCTCAAGAATTGAGTGATATCAGTCTTAAAAGCTGATTTTTTAATTTTTAAGGAGATTATCCTTTCTGGGGATCTGATTCATTAGTCTTATCCAGCTAATTTGCATGGTGCCCCCCATTGTACAAGATAAATCCATCTCATAGTTAGGATAAATCTGACCACTTGGCGACCCTGTTTAATGCTGAGGTCCGTGGATTTCCTGCTGATTTTAGTGATGACTTTTCTGGATTTTTCGTCAACCTACAGCTGGCCTGGACGACAACTTCATGACCTAAATCAAGAAGCGTGTTTCTTTTTCGGAAGACTTTACTTCCTTTTAATGATAGAATTGATTCATCGTGTAGATCTATCTCTTCTTTTCTTTCATCAGTTAAAACAGTTTAGTTTAGTCCAAAGCAAAAGTATTTTCAGTTATTTGTTACAGATATATGTGACATATGTTTAAGATAACTTGGTAAATTTTCCCACACTTGGCTTTTATTTTCCTTTTTATCATCCTCTATTCCATTTTAAATGAATTTTAACATTTTAGTTTGTTTCTCAATTTATGTCCTTTCCGAGGTAACAATAATTTCGGTGTTAAAACCTAGTTTTATCGTTCATAAATATGTATAAACATGATTTTGAGTTCATTTAATTGAAAATTTTGAAAAATTTTACTAGAATTGGGTAGTTAGTATATAAGACTAGGGCTGTTCTTTTTTATCAGAGAGCACTAGATTCTAATACAACTACTGCTTTACTAGTATTTTTAATGGTAACCAAGTGTATAAAGTAAAAAAATTTTAAAATCCGAAAGAATTTAACCCCTTTCCACACTTAAGATCTTGCAATGCCCTCATTTGCAAGAAATCAGGAATAATTTAAATTATTGAGGGTGATTTGTGTGAAAATGATTAAATTTTTTCCAAAGTTTCCAAATATATTGGCGTTTGTTTGCTGAATGATAAATGGTGCACATCATTTGTTCATTCCGTCTTGTTGTTATTTCACATATATCTTGTCGTCAAAATTAGTTGCTTTTGCTGAACTTAATGCCAGTCTTTGAAAATGCGTTGTTTTACCCTGTTGTGTACATAAGATAAACTGCAACCATATATACATATTTTTGAAGTTTGGTATATTACCCCACATTCAAAAATTATTAAAATCTAAGAATAAAAGTTAGACAATTATAAAAACTATTACAATATTAACAAAAGTATTAAACGTATCAATCATTACAAATTACAAAAAAAAAAAAAAAAAAAATAAGTATACTAGGGATGATACTGGTACCAATAGGGGTTCCAGGCATAACCATAGGTGCTATAGAATGCTTCGGCAGGGTTATACGTAGGATATGGTGGCTGCATCTCTATAGACCAGGGAGGGAAGATGGGTTTCGGTGTAGGAATATAGTTTCTACCTATATGTTGGCAATGAGCTATGATTTGGTTCTGATGAACTTGCCAATCTTCAAATGCTCTCTGTCTAGCATTTTCGTATTCCTGAGAAGCTATAAACCTTTGCATTTCTTGCATCTCATTCCCCCCTCCTACATTACCTTGCTGTTGGTTTCTCTCCACCTGTGGATGTCTACCATGGTATCGTACTGCGGCGTTATTTTGCCTCTTCAAAACTTTCGCACCATGGTATACATTTAAACCTATAGTATCGCGGGGTTCTGGTTCTTCTACTAATAATCCCCCCCGACTTATATCCACACCGAGATATTCACCAATCAAAGTAATAAAAATACCACCTCCTATTATGCTATGCGGTCGCATCCCCCGAACCATAGCTGATAAATAATAACCCACACAATACGGTATACTTACAGCGCTTTGTGGGTCTCGAATACACATATGGTAAAACAAATCATGTTCATTTACTTTTTCCTTGTTCTTACCCCTTTGTGTAATTGAATTAGCTAAAAACCAATGTATCACTCTTAATTCGGCTCTATCTATATCCAAATAAGAGTAATTTCCCCCTTTGAAACGGTGATGGCTTGTCATTTGACTCCACACACCGTGTGTATCAAAATTTTCATCTATCTTTCTACCGTTTAGTATCAACCCTCTACAATCGGCAGATGCTAACTCCTCAGGCGTATATATACGTAAAGCCTGAGCCATGTCCAGTAAAGACATGTGGCGCATCGAACCGCCTAACAAAAATCTAATAAAAGAACGATCGGTTAAACTAGCTACCCGATCATTCAACTCTATACTACACAACAATTCTTCACACCATACTTTATATACAGGTCTACGCATGGTGAATAAACGTACCCAGTCATTAAAAGTAGAATTACCATACCTCTGTACAAGTAATTCCCTAATTGGCCCGGCCAATTCTACAGCTTCTAAGGGTCCCCATTCTATGACCCTCGGTACCTCAACAACCTTAGAATGAAGAGTATGCAAACCCCTTTGATATTTTGGATAATCTATCCAAAGTCTGTCAAATCTCAGGTTCGGGTGCAACTCTTCCAAGTGCATATCGGAAAAGGTCATTACTGGATGAGGTATATCCTGCTTGTAGTAGTTATCCACCTCCTGTTGTTCCGCATTCTCAGCAGGAGCATTGCGGGCTTGGGATGAAGATTCACCCCTTTCAGTCTGCAAAACACATCAAACACAAATTTTGTGCATCCAAATATGCATTAGTGTCAGCAAAATCATCAATCAAAATAATTACAATGACATTATCAATTTATATCAAACTTAAGCTCATTTTCATATTTTCATCAAATCTACACTTTTTCAAATAAGCATATACGAAAATGTTCGCCAAGTTCATAAGCATTCAATAACATGTCAAAATAATCATTACTAGCAATTAAACAAGTCTCAAATGGCATTATCTTTCAAAAATCAAGTTCATGAATTTTAGACTTGAAAAAGTCCACTTTAATTCTCAAAATCATGTTTAGGCTCAAAGTTTGGATCATTTAACTACCTAAACATGTTACACTACTTAATTTAGCAACAATTCATGACAAAAATCGGCCATAACCTGTTTATATCAAAAAGCCCCAAATTGCTCAAGAACACAAACCCTAGATTATTCAAAATTTGAAGTTTAAGGCTTCTAATCATGTTAAACAGCATCAATCTAGGTTATACAAGCATAATACATAAACAATTTAAGCCTAATTACACTAAAAAGCATCAAAATCAAATTGGGGAAAAATTGCTCAAGAACACCAAATTTCGGATTAAATGGTGTTTAGGTGTAGAAATTTACCGTTTTTCTTGAGTATTTCCTAGATAGCATCCTTCTCAACATGATTTTAGTAAAAAATTTGGTGATTAACGGTTAAAAATTGTGATTTTGGGGTGTATTTTTCGGGTTTTTGCGTGCAGTTTTTCGCAGGTTTTTTTTGTTTTGGGGTTGGGACTGATCTGTTCCAGCTCTTTATTTTTTTTCTGATTTTTCATCCCTCCGCGACTCGCGGTGAATTACACTTCAAACTCCGCGAGTCGCGGAGTTTGCTATTTTTTTTTTTTTTTTTAGTCATTAACTTATAAAACAATTAAGTACTTAATTTTAAAATTTTGTTTCCCTTGTTATTTAGGACGAGGTCGTTTCGGATCGATGTCCTAGTCTGTCCCTCGACAAAATTTCAAAATTTGTCTTTTTGTAGCTATTGTTTTAAAAGCTAAGATTTTTGGGTTTTTTTTTTTTTGTTTTTGGCATACTTTAATTCAATGAGATTAAAAATAATGATAATAAAAGTTCTCGTCCCTCTCTCGGGTAAAGCAATTTCGGTTCAAAGACCTAGTCTTCAACTTACGACGAATTTTAAAAATCATATTTTTAACTTAATGAAATAAAGTAAATTTTTGTTTTTAAATTCACACAACTTAAATATAAAATTTAAAATTAATATTAAAAATTCACACCAAACTTAAAATTTAAAATGCATAAAATTAAAATTTCATATTTTAAAAATTAAAAATTCACACTAAACTTAATTTAAAAAATCATATTATAAATTCACACCAAACTTATATTAATTTTTCAAATATTTACAATTTTAAATATATTGTTTTTACAAAGTTTACAATATTAATTTAAGATTTAAATATTAATTTTAAAAACATGGTAAAAATAAAATTAAAAATCTTTTTGTCTTTTTATCCCACTTTAGTCAATCAAATATTATCAAAAATATGCGCCCCTCTTTTCGGTAAAGTAATTTCGGTTCCAAGACCTAATTTAACTCATGACGAATTTTTGAAATATTTTGGGTTGATTGTTTAAAGATATTTATACCTTAAGAATAAACGTTAAATTTCGCAGCGATGTAATAAATTTTTTTGAATGATATCAATAATTTCGGTCGCCAAACCTAATTTTATTCAATACCAATTTAATACTTTTTAGCGAACAAATTAGCGTTTATTATCAAAAGGTTAAAAATAAAAATAAAAATAAAAACTGTACAGACATACCTGTGGAATAGATTTCTTAGTTATATGATCTATCCCATTCATAAGATAGTCGGTTTAATTGGTTTTCCATGGCTACATAGGCGTAACCTCGAGCATTCAGTGTCTTTTCTTCTAAACATATGAACGGTCCGTCTCTGCATAAAGTAACAAATTCGGTATTTGAATAGGTTTGATTATTTGAACATTTACCTCCATGTGACCATTTTCCGCATTTGTGACATCTTTCTAGGTGTCGTGCTCTTCTTTTCGCTGCGGATTTTGATTTTCCTTTACCAAATTGTAATTTATTATCTTCGCATCTGGATTCTTTTCTAACTCTGTCCATTCTTTCTCTGATTACTGATACTATTTCACTTGGTAGTATGTCATTATTTCTTTTAGTGATCAAAGCGTGTAGCATTAGACCATGGTTTAGTTCACAGGCAGTCTTCATTTTGTAAAAACCTAAAAAAAAAAATTCAGAATGGGGGGAGAAGACTAGTTCTTTAGGGTCTGCTAGGGAAAGACCATTCGGGTTCCATTTTCGAGAACTACACGAAAACAGACAATCTAACTCTAACAGAAATACATATTATCCTTTAAAGACTTGATTCTCCCCACACTTAGTTAGCTGTGGTGTCGAAATTGTGATTAACTTCGTTGTCGACTTCCATTGGACCATGTATGTAATGTTTAACTCTGTGACCATTAACTTTAAATTCCATCCCATTTGAATTTATTAATTCTATCGTTCCGTATGGGAAAACTCTTTTGACTATGAATGGTCCAGACCATCTTGATTTCAATTTTTCAGGAAATAGCTTGAATCGTGAATTGAAAAGAAGAACTCTGTCTCCTTCTTTAAATTCTTTTGAACTTCTGATTCTTTTATCATGCCATTTCTTCGTTCTTTCTTTATAGATTAACGAATTTTCGTATGCTTCATGTCTTAATTCTTCTAATTCGTTTAGTTGACTTAATCGTAGACGTCCGGCTTCATGTAAATCAAGATTACATGTTTTCAAAGCCCAAAATGCTTTGTGTTCAATTTCTACTGGATTTGACATGCTTTTCCATAAACAAGTCTAAAAGGTGTGGTTCCAATTGGAGTTTTGTAGGCTGTTCTAAAAGCCCAGAGTGCATCCTCCAATTTAATGGACCATTCCTTCGAATTTGATCCTACGATTTTCTCTAGAATACGTTTTAAAGCTCGGTTGGTATTTTCAACTTGTCCACTTGTTTGTGGATGATATGCGGTGGAGATTTTATGAGTTACTCCATATCTTTTAAGAACTTTCTCAAGTTGATTATTACAGAAATGAGTACCCCGATCACTTATTAAAGCTTTCGGTGTTCCAAACCTTGCAAAAAGACGTTTTAAAAAGTTGACTACAACTAGTGCATCGTTAGTTGGGAGAGCTTGTGCTTCCGCCCATTTAGATACATAATCAATGGCTACGAGTATATATAGATTATTATGAGATTTTGGAAATGGACCCATAAAGTCAATACCCCAAATGTCAAATACTTCACATACTTGGATGACATTTTGTGGCATTTCATCACGTTGACTTATTTTTCCGGCCCTTTGACATGCATCACAGGATTTGCAAAGAAGGTGTGCGTCTTTGTAAATTGTAGGCCAATAGAATCCAGCATCATAAACTTTTCTTGCTGTTAGTTGAGGCCCATAATGCCCTCCTGTTGGTCCTGTGTGACAATGGTTTAATATTTTACTAGCTTCATCTCCAAATACACATCGGCGTATTATTCCATCGGGACAACTTTTAAACAGATGTGGATCTTCCCAAAAATAGTGTTTTATATCACTGAAGAATTTCTTTCGTCTTTGGTACGATAATCCTTTTTCAAGGAATCCACAAACTAAGTAGTTTGCATAGTCTGCAAACCATGGGATTTCTTTATAATCTATTTTTAATAGATATTCATCAGGAAAGTTGTCTTGTATAGCTGATTCATTTAGAACTTCTAATTCGGGATTTTCAAGACGAGAAAGATGATCAGCGGCGAGATTTTCTGCTCCTCTTTTATCTCGGATTTCAATATCAAACTCTTGTAAGAGTAAGATCCAACGGATTAATCTTGGTTTAGCATCTTGTTTTGAAAATAGGTATCTAAGAGCAGAATGGTCGGTATAGACCACCGTTTTTGCTAGAACGAGATATGATCGAAATTTTTCAAAAGCAAAGACAATAGCAAGGAGTTCTTTTTCAGTAGTTGTATAGTTCGTTTGTGCTCCTTGTAATGTCTTACTAGCATAATATATAGGTTGAAATCGTTTTTCAATCCTTTGTCCTAAAACAGCTCCCATTGCAAAATCACTTGCATCGCACATTAGTTCAAATGGTAGATTCCAATTTGGTGTTATCATGATCGGCGCATTAGTGAGTTTCTCTTTAAGAATATTAAAAGATTTGATACACTCATCTGAAAAGATGAATGGCGCATCCTTTTCTAGGAGTTTATTCATAGGAGTGGCAATTTTAGAAAAATCTTTTATGAAACGTCGGTAAAAACCGGCATGCCCTAAAAAACTCCTAACTCCTCTAACATTGGTGGGATGTGGAAGTTTAGCAATTACATCTACTTTAGCTCTATCCACTTCAATTCCTTCTTTTGAAATTTTATGTCCAAGAACGATGCCTTCTTTAACCATGAAATGGCATTTCTCCTAATTAAGTACTAGATTTGATTTTTCGCATCTAATTAGCATTCGTTCCAGATTAACTAGACATGATTTAAATGTATCACCGAAGACTGAAAAGTCATCCATGAATACTTCCATGCATTCTTCTATCATGTTGTGAAAAATCGCCATCATATACCTTTGAAAGGTTGCAGGGGCGTTACAAAGTCCAAATGGCATGCGTTTGTAAGCAAAAGTACCATAAGGGCACGTGAATGTGGTTTTCTCTTGATCTTCGGGTGCTATTGGAATTTGAAAATATCCGGAAAATCCATCTAGAAAACAATAGTAACTATTTCCGGCTAATCTTTCCAACATTTGATCTATGAAAGGTAAGGGAAAGTGATCTTTTCTGGTGGCGTCATTTAATTTTCTATAATCAATACACACACGCCATCCTGTTACAGTCCTAGTAGGAATAAGCTCATTTTTCTCATTTGTAATGACAGTCATGCCACCCTTCTTCAGCACGCATTGAACTGGGCTTACCCATGGAGTATCAGAAATTGGATATATCAAACCTGCATCTAGCAGTTTAATAATCTCTTTCTTAACTACATCTTGCATATTAGGATTTAGTCTTCGTTGGCGTTGCACATACGTTTTATGACCTTCTTCCATAAAGATTTTATGTGTGCAATACGAAGGACTTATTCCTTTAATATCATGAATCTTCCATGCAATGGCTGGTTTATGAGCTTTCAACACAGAAATGAGTTGTGATTTCTCATTTTCAGTAAGAGAAGACGATATTATTACAGGTAATTCAGATTCACCATGTAAATAAGCGTATTCCAAATGGTTTGGAAGTGGCTTTAACTCTAATTTCGGAGGTTCTTCTATCGATGATTTGTATCGATATCTGTCTTCTTCTTTTAGCATTTGAATTTCTTCTGTTGTTGGTTCATATCCATTAGCTATAAGTGTAGCTAACATTTCAGCTTCATCAATTGGTTCATTACCTTCTCCTAAAGAACATTCTCCTGTTCCTTGTAATTCTGGAAATTCTTCTAATAATTCTGCATGTGCATCTATAGTTTGAATATAATAACATGTATCATCTGCAGATTGTGGTTGTTGCATTGCTCTATCAACTGAAAAGGTAACACTCTCATCCTCTATACTTAGGGTCAGTTTCTTACCGAACACGTCTATCATTGCTTTAGCCGTGTTTAAGAATGGTCTTCCTAATATGAGAGGAACTTGAGAATCTTCTTCCATGTCCAAAACAACAAAATCTACTGGAAATACTAAAGTACCAACTTTAACTAGCATGTTCTCCATTATCCCTCTAGGATATTTTATTGATCTATCGGCTAGTTGTATGCTTATTCTGGTTGGTTTCAATTCTCCAAGGTCTAGTTTAGTGTATAGTGAATACGGCATTAGATTTATACTAGCACCTAAGTCTGCCAATGCTTCTATTGAACTAAGACTACCCAGAAAACATGGAATTGTGAAACTTCCTGGATCAGATAATTTTTCTGGTATCTTATTCAACAGCACTGCTGAACAATTAGCATTCATAGTAACAGCCGAGAGTTCTTCCATTTTCTTTCTATTTGAAATTAGATCTTTCAAGAATTTAGCATATCTAGGCATTCCTGAAATCACATCAATGAAAGGAAGATTTACATTTATCTGTTTAAACATATCCAAGAATTTGGATTGCTCGGCTTCAAGTTTCTCTTTCTTCATTTTACTCGGGTAAGGAAGTGGTGGTTGGTATGGTTTAACATAAGGTTTATCCTTAACTGTGTTATCTTCATTAACCTTTTCAACTACCGGTTCTTTTTCCTTATCTTGATCAGGTTGTGGTTCTTGTGGAGTAGGAATGGCTTCATCAGAAGTTACAGGTATTTCAGGTGGTTTAAGTGTTGTGCCACTTCTTGTGGTAATGGCTTTAGCTGTTTCACTCCGGGGGTTAGCATTTGTATCACTGGGTAGACTTCCCGGTTTTCTTTCACCTATTAACCTTGCTAGGTTACTTACTTCTTGTTCCAGATTTTGAATAGAAGCTTGTTGATTTCTAAATGCTTGAGCATTTTGTTCATTAGTTTGTTTTTGAGATGTGAAAAACTGCGTTTGAGTTTCAACTAGCTTCGTCATCATATCTTCTAAATTCGGCTTTTTATCATCGGTTTGTTGTGGTGGTTTGTTTTGAAAATTAGGTCTTTGCTGATTATAAGTATTATTGGATACTTGTTGATTGCTAGGACCTTGTTGGTTGTTGTATGGAATATTTCTGTTATAATTCTGGTTTTGATTGTAAATCGGTCTTGGCGGTTGATAATTATTCTGATAATTATTTCCAGGCCTTTGGTTTATGTATGAAATATTCTCTCTTTGTTCCATTGTTAATTCAATACTGAGACAATCTTTTGTCAAATGTGGTCCTCCACACTGCTCACAACTAATTCGTATTGAGTGAATATCTTTAGTCATCTTTTCCATTCGTCTCTCCACAGCATCTATCTTTGCGGAAATGGAATCTAAGTCATGGCTAGAATCGGCTCTAGCTGCTTTAGATGATCTAACGATGTCTTTTTCTTGGTGCCACTCATGTGAGTGGGAAGCAGTATTATCAATAATTTTGTAAGCATCAGTTTCGGTTTTCTTCATAATAGAACCACCAGCTGCTATATCTATGTCTTTTCTTGTAGTGATGTCGCATCCTTGGTAGAATATTTGTACTATTTGACAGGTGTCTAAACCATGTTGCGGACATCCTCTTAATAACTTTCCATATCTTGTCCACGCCTCATATAGAGTTTCATTCGGTTTCTGTGTGAACGTAACAATTTCTACTTGAAGTCTTACGGCTTTAGATGCAGGAAAGAATTGTTTAAGAAATTTGTCAATTAAAACATCCCATGTATCAATCGCCCCTTCAGGTAACGATTCCAACCAATCTTTGGCTTCTCCCTTTAAAGTCCAGGGAAATAACATGAGATATATCTGTTCATCCTCCACTTCTCGGATTTTAAATAGTGTGCAGATCCTATTAAAAGTACGTAGATGTTCATTTGGATCTTCCTTCGGCGCACCACTAAATTGGCATTGATTAGTCACCATGTGTAGAATTTGTCCTTTGATTTCATAATCTGGCGCATTAATGTCTGGATGAGTAATTGCGTGACCTTGGCCAGTGCGTTTAGCTCTCATTCGGTCTTCCATACTTAAAGGTTCCAGATTCTCCATAATTGAATTTGTTGAATCGGTATCACTAGATGATTCTGATTTAATGGTTCGTTCCTCAACAATCTCTGTTTGAATGATTGGTGGCTCCGGAGGAAAGTTTAATGGTTCAGGATCTACGAACCGTTCCTGAATATTTTCCGAATTCTCAATTGTGAGGTCGGGTTCAAAAAATGGATTATCGGAAATTTGAACTGAAGTACTTGGTCTACTGGATGACGATTCTAAAGAAAAATCAACGGCGGTTATATTTGCTAAATGTCTTGATCTAGTTACAGGTGGTGAACGTACAAAAGGTGGTGAACGTCTTGCTCGGTGCATTCACTGAATATCCTATTAGTTTTAAAAAGGAAAGAAAAATTATAATAAGTTATCCAATCAATAGACTTTTCTGATTTTGCCCACGTTTCGAATAGCCAAAAGATGCAGCAGAGGGGCAGGATTCGTTTGGTCTCAATATAATTGAGGACTGTTTGGCTCCAATAACCCGGTCCACGTACAAATCCAACTATTACTACGAACCAGAAAATTTTGATGTCTATCAATTTAACCACTCAAAATAAATTTTCGTAATTTTAAGAAATTTAGATAAGAAGTAGAATAAAAATCTATGTCCTAAAACTAGAATAGCGAGAAATAAGAAAGAAAAAGAGTTCGTCGAAAAAGGTCGAAAAAGAAAAATGGTTGAAAAATAAAAGGTGACGAAAAAATAAAAGAAACTTATAAAACTTAAAAATACTTGACTAACCTAACCTTATTACTACAACTAACTTAAAATTATAATCGCAAATTGAAATTACTAATTGGAATGATAATTGATACATAGGTAAAAGTCGTCTAAAAATATTAAAGCTTACAGGAAAAACTAAATCCCAAATGGAAATAACTTAAAAAGAAACTAAAACTTAAAAAGGCGTCGCAAAATTCTAAAGCACCTAAATCTTAGTCTAAAGAAAAGCACTTAAGGAATTTTACGGCAAAGCCTAAAAATCTAGGAGTAAAAATAACTATAGCAAAAACTAAGTTTAAAACTAAATATGAGCTAAAAATACAAATATTATGCTACAACGATTAAAAATGGACAAAATATAAAAATATACAAAAAGTTGTAAAAAGTACAATTTTTATAAAAATATTATTTTTATATTATTTATTTAATAAAACTATTAATTTAATATTTTAATTAAACTAATTAAACAAAATAATAATAAAAACTAAAAACTAATTAAAAACTAAAAACATAATTAGGGTTTTAATTAATAAATAATAATAATAACAACTCCGTAATTAATGCCTGATTAGGGCTTCTGTCGCGTGTCAGAATACCTCCGAGAGTTGCGGTATTTAATGCATCAAACCCCGCGAGTCGCGGGGTTCAGAATTTCAACTGACGGGTTTAATCTTCGACGCGTTTTTCTTTATTTATTTTTATTTTTTTTTATTTTCTGTTTTCTGTTTTTATATTTTCTGTTTATATTATCTTATTAAAATATTTATGTAATCTAAATAAAACTTATCTTTAATAACTAAGATAAAAATAAAATACTTTATAACAATATATGTAACGATTAAACAAGACTACTAACTTAAGGATTTCGAAACGAGACATATATGTAACGATTATCGTTGTAACGACATTTAAATGAATATATATCATATTAAGATATATTAATATATCATAATATCATGATAATATAATAATTTAAAATCTCATTTGATATTATAAACATTGGGTTAACAACATTTAACAAGATCGTTAACCTAAAGGTTTCAAAATAACACTTACATGTAACGACTAACGATGACTTAACGACTCAGTTAAAATGTATATACATGTAGTGTTTTAATATGTATTTATACACTTTTGAAAGACTTCAATACACTTATCAAAATACTTCTACTTAACAAAAATGCTTACAATTACATCCTCGTTCAGTTTCATCAACAATTCTACTCGTATGCACCCGTATTCGTACTCGTACAATACACAGCTTTTAGATGTATGTACTATTGGTGTATACACTCCAATGATCAGCTCTTAGCAGCCCATGTGAGTCACCTAACACATGTGGGAACCATCATTTGGCAACTAGCATGAAATATCTCATAAAATTACAAAAATATGAGTAATCATTCATGACTTATTTACATGAAAACAAAATTACATATCCTTTATATCTAATCCATACACCAACGACCAAAAACACCTACAAACACTTTCATTCTTCAATTTTATTCATCTAATTGATCTCTCTCAAGTTCTATCTTCAAGTTCTAAGTGTTCTTCATATATTCTACAAGTTCTAGTTACAAAAAAATCAAGAATACTTTCAAGTTTGCTAGCTCACTTCCAATCTTGTAAGGTGATCATCCAACCTCAAGAAATCTTTGTTTCTTACAGTAGGTTATCATTCTAATACAAGGTAATAATCATATTCAAACTTTGGTTCAATTTCTATAACTATAACAATCTTATTTCAAGTGATGATCTTACTTGAACTTGTTTTCGTGTCATGATTCTGCTTCAAGAACTTCGAGCCATCCAAGGATCCGTTGAAGCTAGATCCATTTTTCTCTTTTCCAGTAGGTTTATCCAAGGAACTTAAGGTAGTAATGATGTTCATAACATCATTCGATTCATACATATAAAGCTATCTTATTCGAAGGTTTAAACTTGTAATCACTAGAACGTAGTTTAGTTAATTCTAAACTTGTTCGCAAACAAAAGTTAATCCTTCTAACTTGACTTTTAAAATCAACTAAACACATGTTCTATATCTATATGATATGCTAATTTAATGATTTAAAACCTGGAAACACGAAAAACACCGTAAAACCGGATTTACGCCGTCGTAGTAACACCGCGGGCTGTTTTGGGTTAGTTAATTAAAAACTATGATAAACTTTGATTTAAAAGTTGTTATTCTGAGAAAATGATTTTTATTATGAACATGAAACTATATCCAAAAATTATGGTTAAACTCAAAGTGGAAGTATGTTTTCTAAAATGGTCATCTAGACGTCGTTCTTTCGACTGAAATGACTACCTTTACAAAAACGACTTGTAACTTATTTTTCTGACTATAAACCTATACTTTTTATGTTTAGATTCATAAAATAGAGTTCAATATGAAACCATAGCAATTTGATTCACTCAAAACGGATTTAAAATGAAGAAGTTATGGGTAAAACAAGATTGGATAATTTTTCTCATTTTAGCTACGTAAAAATTGGTAACAAATCTATTCCAACCATAACTTAATCAACTTGTATTGTATATTATGTAATCTTGAGATACCATAGACACGTATACAATGTTTCGACCTATCATGTCGACACATCTATATATATTTCGGAACAACCATAGACACTCTATATGTGAATGTTGGAGTTAGCTATACAGGGTTGAGGTTGATTCCAAAATAAATATAGTTTGAGTTGTGATCAATACTGAGATACGTATACACTGGGTCGTGGATTGATTCAAGATAATATTTATCAATTTATTTCTGTACATCTAACTGTGGACAACTAGTTATAGGTTACTAACGAGGACAGCTGACTTAATAAACTTAAAACATCAAAATATATTAAAAGTGTTGTAAATATATTTTGAACATACTTTGATATATATATGTATATATTGTTATAGGTTCGTGAATCAACCAGTGGCCAAGTCTTACTTCCCGACGAAGTAAAAATCTGTGAAAGTGAGTTATAGTCCCCCTTTTAAAATCTAATATTTTTGGGATGAGAATACATGCAGGTTTTATAAATGATTTACAAAATAGACACAAGTACGTGAAACTACATTCTATGGTTGAATTATCGAAATCGAATATGCCCCTTTTAATTAAGTCTGGTAATCTAAGAATTAGGGAACAGACACCCTAATTGACGCGAATCCTAAAGATAGATCTATTGGGCCTAACAAACCCCATCCAAAGTACCGGATGCTTTAGTACTTCGAAATTTATATCATATCCGAAGGGTGTCCCGGAATGATGGGGATATTCTTATATATGCATCTTGTTAAAGTTGGTTACCAGGTGTTCACCATATGAATGATTTTTATCTCTATGTATGGGATGTGTATTGAAATATGAAATCTTGTGGTCTATTGTTACGATTTGATATATATAGGTTAAACCTATAACTCACCAACATTTTTGTTGACGTTTAAAGCATGTTTATTCTCAGGTGAATATTAAGAGCTTCCACTGTTGCATACTAAAATAAGGACAAGATTTGGAGTCCATGTTTGTATGATATTGTGTAAAAACTGCATTCAAGAAACTGATTTCGATGTAAAATATTTGTATTGTAAACCATTATGTAATGGTCGTGTGTAAACAGGATATTTTAGATTATCATTATTTGATAATCTACGTAAAGTTTTTTAAACCTTTATTTATGAAATAAAGGTTATGGTTTGTTTTAAAAATGAATGCAGTCTTTGAAAAACGTCTCATATAGAGGTCAAAACCTCGCAACGAAATCAATTAATATGGAACGTTTTTAATCAATAAGAACGGGACATTTCAGTTGGTATCAGAGCGTTGGTCTTAGAGAACCAGAAATTTGCATTAGTGTGTCTTATCGAGTTTGTTAGGATGCATTACTGAGTCTGGACTTCGACCGTGTTTTCTTTAAAAATGATTGCTTAACATTTTTGTTGGAAACTATATATTTTTAACATATGAATATTATGTGATATATTAATCTCTTAACGTGTTTGATATTATGTGATAGATGTCTACCTCTAGAACAAGTCCCATTGACTCACCTAATAATAATGAAGAGTCAAATGTAAATTGGAATGATTCGTGGACTGATTCACAAGTTCCCGAAGAGGAACCGGAAGAAGAGTCGGAACCGGAAGAAGAATCGGAACCGGAAGAAGAATCAGAACCGGAAGAAGAAATAGAACCGGTGGGGGAAATAATAAAACGGTTAAGTAAAAGAGAATCCTCAACCAACCGACCAACGTTAAATATGGTCAATGGTGTTTCCGCCAAGGAAGCAAAATATTGGGAGGATTACCAATTCTCCGATGAATCGGATTCCGACGAGAATTCCGATGATGTTATAGAAATTACCCCAACTGAATTTAAAAAGGCAAAAGAAAATAATAAGGGAAAGGGCATAAAAATAGAGAAATCTAATTCCAACCCCGATGAACTTTATATGTATCGTCAACCCCCGAAGTCCTTAAGTTGTAACAATGACCCGGGAACCTCTAAACCACCAGGTTTTTCTAAACCAATGTGGACAACGACGGCTCGTATTAGGGGAACATCATATATCCCTAGAAACTTGGCAAAACGAACCAAAACTGAACAAGAAGAAACGAGCGAGTCGGAATAAGATAGTTGTATTCGTGTGGTGTAATATATGTAATATAGTGTGCTTATGCTTTATGATATATGTAAAAATTGCTTGTATTAATAAGTATTTTTTTTATGAATCTAACTCTTGTCTATTTTACAGTATAAAAACACAAAATGGATAGACAACCCAATATTTTAAGAGACCTACCCGGAGACATGATTGATGAAATCTTGTCTAGAGTCGGTCAGAATTCCTCGGCACAACTATTTAAGGCGAGATCAGTTTGTAAGACATTCGAAGAACGTTCCAAGAATGCCTTGGTTTATAAAAGGCTTTCGTTCGAAAGATGGGGGATATCACATTGGGAAATCCATAAGTTACGATGTGTTTACTTTGACGCATATATTGCGGGGAACCCAAATGCTATTTTACGCAATGGGTTAAGAAATTATTTTGACTCAATATATCCGAATATTGGACTTCGTGATTTAGAAAAAGCTGCTAACATGCAACATAAAGAAGCATGTTATGCTTACGGATTAGTAATGTTCGCTTCTCACCAAAGTGAGAACAAGAACATCGGGCTACAACTATTAAACAAAACGTTCCCACAAGTGACGGAGTCGGTAATTGGGGTAAGAAATGAGGTTTTTAGATTGTTACGGGACTGTTGGACATTACGTAACCCTCGTCCCTTTGATGACGTTACAACACGCTGTCTTATCAACGACCATAACGGTTATGTTCCACAAGACCAAGGATGGGAAGTAATCCTAGTAAAACCAGAATGCATGACTTGTTTCTGGACGTATGAATTACGTGTCTTTATTGCCTTTGCTGAATGACTTGTGTACTAGCTAGAATTATCTTCACAACCATCTTGTATCAAATTTATTGTGTGCTATATTTCATGCTATATGTAAAATAAGCGGTATTGTAAGTTTGTAAAATATTGTGAAAAAGTTTGAACGCGAAATATTATTATAATCAGTTTTTCATATAGAATTGTAGTAGTTGAATTGTATATTAGCTACTAAGTATGAACTTAACGGGTAGGTACTACCCGAATTTAAACTTATAAAATGCTAATATGAAGAAAAAGCTTTTATAAATGAGTTCATATTATGCTACGAAATACTATTAACTACTCTTAATATTCTGTATGATTAACTTGTTCCATTTGACTATTTTGAAGGAAATGGCACCGACTACTCGACACACCGTGAATATGAATGAAGAGGAATTCCGTACTTTTCTAGCTTCAAACATAGCCGCAGTACAGGCTGCGCTACATACCAACAATAACCTTGGATCTAGCAGTACAGGAAATCGTGTAGGATGCACCTACAAAGAATTCACTGCCTGCAAACCTTTGGAATTTGATGGAACCGAAGGACCGATCGGATTGAAATGGTGGACCGAGAAGGTCGAATCGGTGTTTGCCATAAGTAAGTGTACTGAAGGGGACAAAGTGAAGTACGCTACGCATACCTTCACAGGTTCTGCGTTAACATGGTGGAATACCTATCTAGAGCAAGTGGGACAAGACGATGCGTACGCACTACCGTGGTCAGCATTCAAGCACTTGATGAATGAGAAGTACCGTCCCAGAACCGAGGTCAATAAGCTCAAGACAGAACTTAGAGGGTTACGAACCCAAGGATTTGATATTACCACGTACGAAAGATGATTCACAGAATTGTGCCTATTGTGTCCGGGAGCGTTCGAAGATGAGGAAGAGAAGATCGACGCGTTTGTGAAAGGATTACCGGAAAGAATCCAAGAAGATATAAGTTCACACGAGCCCGCCTCTATACAACAGGCATGTAGAATGGCTCACAAATTAGTGAACCAGATTGAAGAAAGAATTAAAGAACAGACTGCTGAAGAGGCCAATGTGAAGCAAGTCAAAAGAAAGTGGGAGGAAAACGGTGATAAGAATCACCAATACAACAACAGCAATTACAACAATAATCGCAACAATTATCCCAACAATCGCAACATCAATCGCAACTACAACAAACGGCCCAACAACAACAACAACAACAACAACAACAGCAACTACAACAATCATCCCAACAATAATAATAACCGCAACAACAACAACAACAATCAGAAGCAGCTATGCCAAAGGTGTGAAAAGTATCACTCGGGGTTCTGCACCAAATTTTGCAACAAGTGTAAAAGAAATGGTCATAGCGCGGCGAAGTGTGAGGTCTACGGACCAGGGGTTAATAGAACGAAAGGAACAAATGGTGTCGGAACGAGTAATGGCGGAGCAAGTAGTGTCGGAGCAAGTTATGCCAATGTAGTTTGTTATAAATGTGGAAAACCGGGCCATATTATTAGAAATTGCCCGAACCAGGAGAACACGAATGGACAAGGCCGCGGAAGAGTTTTCAATATTAATGCGGCAGAGGCACAAGAAGACCCGGAGCTTGTTACGGGTACGTTTCTTATTGACAATAAATCTGCTTACGTTTTATTTGATTCGGGTACGGATAGAAGCTATATGAGTAGAGATTTTTGTGCTAAATTAAGTTGTCCATTGACGCCTTTAGATAGTAAATTTTTACTCGAATTAGCAAATGGTAAATTAATATCAGCAGATAATATATGTCGGAATCGAGAAATTAAACTGGTTAGCGAAACATTTAAGATTGATTTGATACCAGTAGAGTTAGGGAGTTTTGATGTGATAATCGGTATGGACTGGTTGAAAGAAGTGAAAGCCGAGATCGTTTGTTACAAAAATGCAATTCGCATTATACGAGAAAAAGGAAAACCCTTAATGGTGTACGGAGAAAAGGGCAACACGAAGCTACATCTTATTAGTAATTTGAAGGCACAAAAACTAATAAGAAAAGGTTGCTATGCTGTTCTAGCACACGTCGAGAAAGTACAAACTGAAGAAAAGAGCATCAATGATGTTCCCATTGCAAAAGAATTTCCCGATGTATTTCCGAAAGAATTACCGGGATTACCCCCACATCGATCCGTTGAATTTCAAATAGATCTTGTACCAGGAGCTGCACCAATAGCTCGTGCTCATTACAGACTCGCACCCAGCGAGATGAAAGAACTGGAAAGCCAATTACAAGAACTTTTAGAGCGTGGTTTCATTCGACCAAGCACATCACCGTGGGGAACTCCTGTTTTGTTTGTCAAGAAGAAAGATGGTACATTCAGGTTGTGTATTGACTACCGAGAGTTGAACAAACTTACCATCAAGAACCGCTACCCACTACCGAGAATCGACGACTTATTTGATCAACTACAAGGCTCGTCTGTTTATTTAAAGATTGACTTACGTTCCGGGTATCATCAAATGCGGGTGAAAGAAGATGATATTCCAAAGACTGCTTTCAGAACACGTTACGGTCATTACGAGTTTATGGTCATGCCGTTTGGTTTAACTAATGCACCAGCTGTGTTCATGGACCTTATGAACCGAGTGTGTGGACCATACCTTGACAAGTTTGTCATTGTTTTCATTGATGACATACTTATTTACTCAAAGAATGACTAAGAACACGGTGAACATTTGAGAAAGGTGTTAGAAGTATTGAGGAAGGAAAAACTGTACGCTAAGTTTTCAAAGTGTGCATTTTGGTTAGAAGAAGTTCAATTCCTCGGTCACATAGTGAACAAAGAAGGTATTAAGGTGGATCCGGCAAAGATAGAAACTGTTGAAAAGTGGGAAACCCCGAAAACTCCGAAACACATACGCCAGTTTTTAGGACTAGCTGGTTACTACAGAAGGTTCATCCAAGACTTTTCCAGAATAGCAAAACCCTTGACTGCATTAACGCATAAAGGGAAGAAATTTGAATGGAATGATGAACAAGAGAAAGCGTTTCAGTTATTGAAGAAAAAGCTAACTACGGCACCTATATTGTCATTGCCTGAAGGGAATGATGATTTTGTGATTTATTGTGACGCATCAAAGCAAGGTCTCGGTTGTGTATTAATGCAACGAACGAAGGTGATTGCTTATGCGTCTAGACAATTGAAGATTCACGAAAAAAATTATACGACGCATGATTTGGAATTAGGCGCGGTTGTGTTTGCATTAAAGACTTGGAGGCACTACTTATATGGGGTCAAAAGTATTATATATACCGACCACAAAAGTCTTCAACACATATTTAATCAGAAACAACTGAATATGAGGCAGCGTAGGTGGATTGAATTATTGAATGATTACGACTTTGAGATTCGTTACCACCCGGGGAAGGCAAATGTGATAGCCGATGCCTTGAGCAGGAAGGACAGAGAACCCATTCGAGTAAAATCTATGAATATAATGATTCATAATAACCTTACTACTCAAATAAAGGAGGCGCAACAAGGAGTTTTAAAAGAGGGAAATTTAAAGGATGAAATACCCAAAGGATCGGAGAAGCATCTTAATATTCGGGAAGACGGAACCCGGTATAGGGCTGAAAGGATTTGGGTACCAAAATTTGGAGATATGAGAGAAATGGTACTTAGAGAAGCTCATAAAACCAGATACTCAATACATCCTGGAACGGGGAAGATGTACAAGGATCTCAAGAAACATTTTTGGTGGCCGGGTATGAAAGCCGATGTTGCTAAATACGTAGGAGAATGTTTGACGTGTTCTAAGGTCAAAGCTGAGCATCAAAAACCATCAGGTCTACTTCAACAACCCGAAATCCCGAAATGGAAATGGGAAAACATTACCATGGATTTCATCACTAAATTGCCAAGGACTGCAAGTGGTTTTGATACTATTTGGGTAATAGTTGATCGTCTCACCAAATCAGCACACTTCCTGCCAATAAGAGAAGATGACAAGATGGAGAAGTTAGCACGACTGTATTTGAAGGAAGTCATCTCCAGACATGGAATACCAATCTCTATTATCTCTGATAGGGATGGCAGATTTATTTCAAGATTCTGGCAGACATTACAGCAAGCATTAGGAACTCGTCTAGACATGAGTACTGCCTATCATCCACAAACTGATGGGCAGAGTGAAAGGACGATACAAACGCTTGAAGACATGCTACGAGCATGTGTTATTGATTTCGGAAACAGTTGGGATCGACATCTACCGTTAGCAGAATTTTCCTACAACAACAGCTACCATTCAAGCATTGAGATGGCGCCGTTTGAAGCACTTTATGGTAGAAAGTGCAGGTCTCCGATTTGTTGGAGTGAAGTGGGGGATAGACAGATTACGGGTCCGGAGATTATACAAGAAACTACCGAGAAGATCATCCAAATTCAACAACGGTTGAAAACCGCCCAAAGTCGACAAAAGAGCTACGTTGACATTAAAAGAAAAGATATAGAATTTGAAATTGGAGAGATGGTCATGCTTAAAGTTGCACCTTGGAAAGGCGTTGTTCGATTTGGTAAACGAGGGAAATTAAATCCAAGGTATATTGGACCATTCAAGATTATTGATCGTGTCGGACCAGTAGCTTACCGACTTGAGTTACCTCAACAACTCGCGGCTGTACATAACACTTTCCACGTCTCGAATTTGAAGAAATGTTTTGCTAAAGAAGATCTCACTATTCCGTTAGATGAAATCCAAATCAACGAAAAACTCCAATTCATCGAAGAACCCGTCGAAATAATGGATCGTGAGGTTAAAAGACTTAAGCAAAACAAGATACCAATTGTTAAGGTTCGATGGAATGCTCGTAGAGGACCCGAGTTCACCTGGGAGCGTGAAGAACAGATGAAGAAGAAATACCCGCATCTATTTCCAGAAGATTCGTCAACACCTTCAACAGCTTAAAATTTCAGGACGAAATTTATTTAACGGGTAGGTACTGTAGTGACCTGAACTTTTCCATGTTTATATATATTAATTGAGATTGATATTTACATGATTAAATGTTTCCAACATGTTAAGCAATTAAACTTGTTAAGACTTGATTAATTGAAATATGTTTCATATAGACAATTGACCACCCAAGTTGACCGGCGATTCACGAACGTTAAAACTTGTAAGAACGACATGACGATATATATATGGATATACATATGGTTAACATGAGATTATGATAAGTAAGTATCTCCATAAGTATATTAACAATGAGTTACATACATATAAACAAGACTACTAACTTAAGGATTTCGAAACGAGACATATATGTAACGATTATCGTTGTAACGACATTTAAATGAATATATATCATATTAAGATATATTAATATATCATAATATCATGATAATATAATAATTTAAAATCTCATTTGATATTATAAACATTGGGTTAACAACATTTAACAAGATCGTTAACCTAAAGGTTTCAAAACAACACTTACATGTAACGACTAACGATGACTTAACGACTCAGTTAAAATGTATATACATGTAGTGTTTTAATATGTATTTATACACTTTTGAAAGACTTCAATACACTTATCAAAATACTTCTACTTAACAAAAATGCTTACAATTACATCCACGTTCAGTTTCATCAACAATTCTACTCGTATGCACCCGTATTCGTACTCGTACAATACACAGCTTTTAGATGTATGTACTATTGGTATATACACTCCAATGATCAGCTCTTAGCAGCCCATGTGATTCACCTAACACATGTGGGAACCATCATTTGGCAACTAGCATGAAATATCTCATAAAATTACAAAAATATGAGTAATCATTCATGACTTATTTACATGAAAACAAAATTACATATCCTTTATATCTAATCCATACACCAACGACCAAAAACACCTACAAACACTTTCATTCTTCAATTTTCTTCATCTAATTGATCTCTCTCAAGTTCTATCTTCAAGTTCTAAGTGTTCTTCATATATTCTACAAGTTCTAGTTACAAAAAAATCAAGAATACTTTCAAGTTTGCTAGCTCACTTCCAATCTTGTAAGGTGATCATCCAACCTCAAGAAATCTTTGTTTCTTACAGTAGGTTATCATTCTAATACAAGGTAATAATCATATTCAAACTTTGGTTCAATTTCTATAATTATAACAATCTTATTTCAAGTGATGATCTTACTTGAACTTGTTTTCGTGTCATGATTCTGCTTCAAGAACTTCGAGCCATCCAAGGATCCGTTGAAGCTAGATCCATTTTTCTCTTTTCCAGTAGGTTTATCCAAGGAACTTAAGGTAGTAATGATGTTCATAACATCATTCGATTCATACATATAAAGCTATCTTATTCGAAGGTTTAAACTTGTAATCACCAGAACATAGTTTAGTTAATTCTAAACTTGTTCGCAAACAAAAGTTAATCCTTCTAACTTGACTTTTAAAATCAACTAAACACATGTTCTATATCTATATGATATGCTAATTTAATGATTTAAAACCTGGAAACACGAAAAACACCGTAAAACCGGATTTACGCCGTCGTAGTAACACCGCGGGCTGTTTTGGGTTAGTTAATTAAAAACTATGAAAAACTTTGATTTAAAAGTTGTTATTCTGAGAAAATGATTTTTATTATGAACATGAAACTATATCCAAAAATTATGGTTAAACTCAAAGTGGAAGTATGTTTTCTAAAATGGTCATCTAGACGTCGTTCTTTCGACTGAAATGACTACCTTTACAAAAATGACTTGTAACTTATTTTTCCGACTATAAACCTATACTTTTTATGTTTAGATTCATAAAATAGAGTTCAATATGAAACCATAGCAATTTGATTCACTCAAAACGGATTTAAAATGAAGAAGTTATGGGTAAAACAAGATTGGATAATTTTTCTCATTTTAGCTACGTAAAAATTGGTAACAAATCTATTCCAACCATAACTTAATCAACTTGTATTGTATATTATAATATTGAGATACCATAGACACGTATACAATGTTTCGACCTATCATGTTGACACATCTATATATATTTCGGAACAACCATAGACACTCTATATGTGAATGTTGGAGTTAGCTATATAGGGTTGAGGTTGATTCCAAAATATATATAGTTTGATTTGTGATCAATACTGAGATACGTATACACTGGGTCGTGGATTGATTCAAGATAATATTTATCAATTTATTTCTGTACATCTAACTGTGGACAACTAGTTATAGGTTACTAACGAGGACATCTGACTTAATAAACTTAAAACATCAAAATATATTAAAAGTGTTGTAAATATATTTTGAACATACTTTGATATATATATGTATATATTGTTATAGGTTCGTGAATCAACCAGTGGCCAAGTCTTACTTCCCGACGAAGTAAAAATCTGTGAAAGTGAGTTATAGTCCCCCTTTTAAAATCTAATATTTTTGGGATGAGAATACATGCAGGTTTTATAAATGATTTACAAAATAGACACAAGTACGTGAAACTACATTCTATGGTTGAATTATCGAAATCGAATATGCCCCTTTTTATTAAGTCTGGTAATCTAAGAATTAGGGAACAGACACCCTAATTGACGCGAATCCTAAAGATAGATCTATTGGGCCTAACAAACCCCATCCAAAGTACCGGATGCTTTAGTACTTCGAAATTTATATCATATCCGAAGGGTGTCCCGGAATGATGGGGATATTCTTATATATGCATCTTGTTAAAGTTGGTTACCAGGTGTTCACCATATGAATGATTTTTATCTCTATGTATGGGATGTGTATTGAAATATGAAATCTTGTGGTCTATTGTTACGATTTAATATATATAGGTTAAACCTATAACTCACCAACATTTTTGTTGACGTTTAAAGCATGTTTATTCTCAGGTGAATATTAAGAGCTTCCACTATTGCATACTAAAATAAGGACAAGATTTGGAGTCCATGTTTGTATGATATTGTGTAAAAACTGCATTCAAGAAACTGATTTCGATGTAACATATTTGTATTGTAAACCATTATGTAATGGTCGTGTGTAAACAGGATATTTTAGATTATCATTATTTGATAATCTACGTAAAGCTTTTTAAACCTTTATTTATGAAATAAAGGTTATGGTTTGTTTTAAAAATGAATGCAGTCTTTGAAAAACGTCTCATATAGAGGTCAAAACCTCGCAACGAAATCAATTAATATGGAACGTTTTTAATCAATAAGAACGGGACATTTCACGCGAGTTGCGGCATTTTTGCACTACAAACTCCGCGAGTCGCGGAGTTCGTAAATTCAGCTCACACAAGTTTGGATCCTAGTCTGCCGACGGTTTTAATATATAAATATAATATATATATATATATATATAATTTATATAATTAATTATATATTATATTATATTTATATACATAGTTAACTTATAATTTTTAGTCCGTTGCGTCGAGCGTTGAGAGTTGACTCTGGTCCCGGTTCTGGATTTTCGAACGTCCTTGCGTACAATTTAATATCTTGTACTTTGCGTTTTGAATCTTGTACTCTTGTAATTCTGAGACGTTTCTTATCAATAATTGGAACCTCTTTGGTTGTATTTTGTACTTTTGAGCTTTTTGGTCGTTTGCGTCTTCAATTCGTCAAATCTATCTTTTGTCTTCACTTTTTATTATTTAACCGAATATCACTTGTAAATAGGACAATTGCAACTAAAAGCTTGTCTTTCTTGAGGAATAATGCTATGAAATATATGTTCGTTTTTAGCATTATCAAATATTCCCACACTTGAGCGTTGCTTGTCCTCAAGCAATATAGTCTTGAAATATACTAGAATCACTTCTTTATTCTTCACACTTTGTACATCAGTGATTTCTATACGGCGGTATAAACAATGGTAGTAACGATGTGGTTTACAGTCCCACATGACTATAAAATTTAGATCCATTAAGGAAATTGGATCTTTATGAAAATATTTGATCTTTTGAAAATTCATTCTAGCTTTTACCCTAGTTAAGTTTTCCGAAATAACCCTTCACCGGTGTTTGCAAAATATTTTTGTGGGTTTGGTGGGTTTCAGATTTGAAAATTTTAGCTCAAAACTTGTGGTTTTGTGTCACCCACTTGCTAACCTTGTATTAGGAAAGCAACACGTCCAGTATACTTGCTCCGTATATTACCTTTCGGTAAACTACCGTCCGGTTGTAAAGGAAAGCGTTGAACAAGCAACTGTTAAGGCAATGTCCCCTGACATTCTTTTAATTATGGTCTATAACGTATCGGACGCAATTACTATCCTTTGTAGGAGCAATAGTAAAGCTCACCCTTATAATTTTTCGGTCTGGCACAAGGTCCTGTCTTTGACCATACTATGCAACCACCGTTCTTACGGTTGACACTCGATTTGGTTCAGGTGACCTAATGAATTCCAGGTGAATTCCTAGGATTTTACGTTCATTGGTAATGAACGCATTGAAAATGGGTTTTCAGAAAACAAATCGGTTTGTAATTTTGATCAAAATATTTTCTCGTTCAAGCTCGAGTTTAGATATCATCGAATTCCATGAGTTTGTAATTCTCAATCTTTAAGGTCAATCTCTAGGATTGAGTAATATCAGTCTTAAAACCTGATTTTTGATCTTTTAAGGAGATTATCCTTTCTGAGGATCTGATTCATTAGTCTTATCCAGCTAATTTGCACGGCGTCCTCCCCATTTTACGAGACAGATCCTCTCATGGTTAGGATAAGTCTGACCACATGGCGACCCTGTGTGATGCCGAGGTCCGTGGATTTCCTGCTGATTTTAGTGATGACTTTTCGAGATTTTTCGTCAACCTACAGCTGGTCTGCATGACAACTTCATGACCTAAATCAAGAAGCGCGTGTCTTTTTCTGAAGACTTTACTTCCTTTTAATAATGGAATTGATTCATCGTGTAGATCCATCTTTCTTACAGAAAATCGGGTAAAACTTTTTATTTTTGTTCAAAACAAAAGTATCTTCAATTATTTGTACAAAAATATGTGATATATAATTTGAATAACTTGGTAAATATTTCCCACACTTGGCTTTTATTTTCCTTTCTTTGCCTTTTTATTTTCCTCTATTCCATTCTTAAATGAATTCTAACATTTTGGGTTGTTTCTCAATTTATGTCCTTTCCAAGGTAACAATAATTTCGGTGTTAACACCTAGTTTTATCGTTCATAAATATGTATAAACATGATTTTGAATTCATTTAGTTGAAAATTTTGGAAATTTTTACTAGAATTGGGTAGTCAGTATATAAGACTAGGGCTGTTCTTTATTATCAGAGAGCACTAGATTCTAATACAACTACTGCGTTACTAGTATTTTTAATGGTAACCAAGTGTTTAGATTAAAAAATTTTAAAATTCCGAAAGAATTTAACCCCTTCCCACACTTAAGATCTTGCAATGCCCTCATTTGCAAGAAATCAGTAACAATTTAAATTATTGAGGGTGATTAGCGTAGAAAAATGATTAAATTTTACCAAAGTTTTCAAACATATTGGATTTTTTTTCTTTTTTTTTTATTTTTTTTTATTTTTTATCTTTAACTTATAAAACAAATAATTAATTAATTTTAAAATTTTGTTTCTTTTAAGAATGAGGGCGTTTCGGTATGTTGACCTAGTCTGACCCTCAACAAAATTTTAAAATTTGTCTTTTTGAAGCGTTGTTTTAAAAGATAAGATTTTTTGATTTTTTAATTTTTTTGGCATACTTTAAGTCAATAAGATTAAAAATAATGATAATAAAATTTCTCGTCCCTCCCTCGGGTAAAGCAATTTCGGTTCAACGACCTAGTCTTCAACTTACGACGAATTTTAAAAATCATATTTTTAACTTAGCAAAATAAAGTAAATTTTTGTTTTTAAATTCACACCAAACTTAAATTAAAAATGCATAAAATTAAAAATTCACACCAAACTTATATTATATTTTTGTTTTTATACATACAAACTTATATTAAAAATATTAATTTTTTCAAATATTTACAATTTTAAATATATTGATTTTACAAAGTTCAAAATATTAATTTAATTTTTAAATATTAATTTTAAAAACATGGTAAAAATAAAATTAAAAATCTTTTTTGCTTTTTATCCCACTTTAATCAATCAAATATTATCAAAAATATGCGCCCCTCTTTTCGGTAAAGTAATTTCGGTTCCATGACCTAATTTAACTCATGACAAATTTTTGAAATATTTTGGGTTGATTGATTAAAGATATTTATACCTTAAGAATAAACGTTAAATTTCGCAGTGATGTAATAAATTTTTGTATGATATCAATAATTTTGGTCACAAGACCTAATTTTATTGAATACCAATTTAATACTTTATAGCGAACAAATTAGCGTTTATTATCAAAAGGTTAAAAATAAAAACTGTACAAACTTACCTGTGAAATAGATTTCTTAGTGATATGCTCTAGCCCACTCATAAGATAGTCGGACTAATTGATTTTCCATGGCTACATAGGCATAACCTCGAGCATTTAATATTTTTTCTTCTAAACATATGAACGGTCCATCTCTGCATAAAGTAACAAATTCGGTGTTTGAATAGGTTTGATTATTTGAACATTTACCTTCGTGTGACCATTTTCCGCATTTGTGACATCTTTCAAGGTGTCGTGCTCTTCTTTTCGCTGCGGATTTTGATTTTCCTTTACCAAATTGTAACTTATTATCTTCGCATTTGGATTCTTTTCTTACTCCGTCCAATTTTTATCTGATTACTGATACTATTTCACTCGGAAGTGTGTCATTATTACGTTTAGTAATCAAAGCGTGTAGCATTAGACCATGGTTTAGTTCACAGGAAGTCTTCATTTCGTAAAACCTAAAAAAAATAAAAATTCAGAATGGGGGGAGAAGACTAGTTCTTTAGGGTCTGCTAGGGAAAGACCATTCGGGTTCCATTTTCGAGAACTACACGAAAACAGAAAATCTAACTCTAATAGAAATACATATTATCCTTAAAAAGACTTGATTCTCCCCACACTTAGTTAGCTGTGGTATCGAAATTGTGATTAACTTCGTTGTCAACTTCCATCGGACTATCTATGTAGTGTTTAACTCTGTGACCATTAACTTTAAATTCAATCCCATTTGAATTTATTAATTCTATCGTTCCGTATGGGAAAACTCTTTTGACTATGAATGGTCCAGACCATCTTGATTTCAATTTTCCAGGAAATAGCTTGAATCGTGAATTGAAAAGAAGAACTCTGTCTCCTTCCTTAAATTCTTTTGAACTTCTTATTCTTTTATCATGCCATTTCTTCGTTCTTTCTTTATAGATTAACGAATTTTCGAATGCTTCATGTCTTAATTCTTCTAATTCGTTTAGTTGACTTAATCGTAGACGTCCAGCTTCATGTAAATCAAGATTACATGTCTTCAAAGCCCAAAATGCTTTGTGTTCAATTTCTACTGGAAGATGACATGCTTTTCCGTAAATGAGTTTAAAAGGTGTGGTTCCAATTGGAGTTCTGTAGGCTGTTCTAAAAGCCCAGAGTGCATCCTCCAATTTAATGGACCATTCCTTCGGATTTGATCCTACGGTTTTTTCTAGAATACGTTTTAAAGCTCGGTTGGTATTTTCAACTTGTCCACTCGTCTGTGGATGATAAGCGGTGGAGATTTTATGAGTTACTCCATATCTTTTAAGAACTTTCTCAAGTTGATTATTACAAAAATGAGTTTCCCGATCACTTATTAAAGCTTTCGGTGTTCCAAACCTTGCAAAAAGACGTTTTAAAAAGTTTACTACAACTCGTTCATCGTTAGTTGGGAGAGCTTGTGCTTCCGCCCATTTAGATACATAATCAATGGCTACGAGAATGTAGAGATTATTATGAGATTTTGGAAATGGACCCATAAAGTCAATACCTCAAATGTCAAATACTTCACATACTTGAATGATATTTTGTGGCATTTCATCACGTTGACTTATTTTTCCGGCCCTTTGACAAGCATCACAGGATTTACAAAGAAGGTGTGCGTCTTTGTAAATTGTAGGCCAATAGAATCCAGCATCATAAACTTTTCTTGCTGTGAGTTGAGACCCATAATGCCCTCCTGTTAGTCCTGTGTGACAATGGTTTAAAATTTTACTAGCTTCATCTCCGAATACACATCGGCGTATTATTCCATCGGGACAACTTTTAAACAAATGTGGATCTTCCCAGAAATAGTGTTTTATATCACTAAAGAATTTCTTTCGTTTTTGGTACGACAATCCTTTTCAAGGAATCCACAAACTAAGTAGTTTGCATAGTCTGCAAACCATGGAATTTCATTATGATCTATCTTCAATAGATATTCATCAGGAAAGTTGTCTTGTATGGCCGATTCATTTAGAACTTCTAATTCGGGATTTTCAAGACGAGAAAGATGATCAGCGGCGAGATTTTCTGCTCCTCTTTTATCTCGGATTTCAATATCGAACTCTTGTAAGAGTAAGATCCAACGGATTAATCTTGGTTTGGCATCTTGTTTCGAAAATAGGTATCTAAGAGCAGAATGGTCGGTATAGACCACCGTTTTAGCTATAACGAGATATGATCGAAATTTGTCAAAAGCAAACACAATAGCAAGGAGTTCTTTTTCAGTAGTTGTGTAATTTTTTTGTGCTCCTTGTAACGTCTTACTAGCATAATATATAGGTTGAAATCGTTTTTCAATCCTTTGTCCTAAAACGGCTCCCATTGCAAAATCACTTGCATCGCACATTAGTTCAAACGGTAAATTCCAATTTGGAGTTATCATGATCGGCGCATTAGTGAGTTTCTCTTTAAGAATATTAAAAGATTTGATACATTCATCTGAAAAGATGAATGGAGCATCCTTTTCTAGGAGTTTATTCATAGGAGTGGCAATTTTAGAAAAATCTTTTATGAAACGTCGGTAAAAACCGGCATGCCCTAGAAAACTCCTAACTCCTCTAACATTGGTGGGATGTGGAAGTTTAGCAATTACATCTACTTTAGCTCTATCCACTTCAATTCCTTCCTTTGAGATTTTATGTCCAAGAACGATGCCTTCTTTAACCATGAAATGGCATTTCTCCCAATTAAGAACTAGATTTGATTGTTCGCATCTAATCAGCATTCGTTCAAGATTAGCTAGACATGTTTCAAAAGTATCACCGAACACTGAAAAGTCATCCATGAAAACTTCCATGCATTCTTCTATCATGTCGTGAAAAATCGCCATCATGCACCTTTGAAAGGTTGCAGGGGCATTGCAAAGTCCAAATGGCATGCGTTTGTAAGCAAAAGTACCATAAGGGCACGTGAATGTGGTTTTCTCTTGGTCTTCGGGTGCTATTGGAATTTGAAAATATCCGGAAAAACCATCTAGAAAACAATAGTAACTATTTCCGGCTAATCTTTCCAACATTTGATCAATAAAAGGTAAGGGAAAGTGATCTTTTCTGGTGGCATCATTTAATTTTCTATAATCAATACAAACACGCCATCCTGTTACAGTCCTAGTAGGAATAAGCTCATTTTTCTCATTTGTGATGACAGTCATGCCACCCTTCTTAGGCACGCATTGAACTGGGCTTACCCATGAACTATCAGAAATTGGATAAATTAAACCTGCATCAAGCAGTTTAATAATTTCTTTTTTAACAACATCTTGCATATTAGGATTTAGTCTTCGTTGGCGTTGCACATACGTTTTATGACCTTCTTCCATAAGGATTTTATGTGTGCAATACAAAGGACTTATTCCTTTAATATCATGAATCTTCCATGCAATAGCTGGTTTATGAGCTTTTAACACAGAAATGAGTTGTGAATTCTCATTTTCAGTAAGATAAGACGATATTATTACAGGTAATTCAGATTCACTATGTAAATAAGCGTATTCCAAATGATTTGGAAGTGGCTTTAACTCTAATGTCGGAGGTTCTTCTATCGATGATTTATATCGATATCTGTCTTCTTATTTTAGCATTTGAATTTCTTCTGTTGTTGGTTCATATCCATTAGCTATTAGTGTAGCTAACATTTCAGTTTCATCAATTGGTTCAGTTCCTTCTCCTAAAGAACATTCTCCTGTTCCTTGTAATTCTGGAAATTCTTCTAACAATTCTGCATGTGATTCTATAGTTTGAATATAATAACATGTATCATCTGCAGATTGCGGTTGTTGCATTGCTCTATCAACTGAAAAGGTAACACTCTCGTCCTCTATACTAAGGGTCAGTTTCTTACCAAACACGTCTATCATTGCTTTAGCCGTGTTTAAGAATGGTCTTCCTAATATGAGAGGAACTTGTGAATCTTCTTCCATGTCCAGAACAACAAAATCTACTGGAAATACTAAAGTACCAACTTTAACTAGCATGTTCTCCATTATCCCTCTAGGATATTTTATTGATCTATCGGCTAGTTGTATGCTTATTCTTGTTGGTTTCAATTCTCCAAGGTCTAGTTTAGCGTATAGTGAATATGTCATTAAATTTATACTAGCACCTAAGTCTGCCAATGCTTCTATTGAACTAAGACTACCCAGAAAACATGGAATTGTGAAACTTTCTGGATCTGATAGTTTTTCTGGTATCTTATTCAACAGCACTGCAGAACAATTAGCATTCATAGTAACGACCGAGAGTTCTTCCATTTTCTTTCTATTTGTGATCAGATCTTTCAAGAATTTAGCATATCTAGGCATTCCTGAAATCACATCAATGAAAGAAAGATTTACATTTATCTGTTTAAACATATCCAAGAATTTGGATTGCTCGACTTCAAGTCTCTCTTTTTTCATTTTACTCGGGTAAGGAAGTGGTGGTTGGTATGGTTTAACATAAGGTTTAGCCTTAACTGTGTTATCTTCATTAACCTTTTCAACTACCGGTTCTTTTTCCTTATCTTGTTCAGGTTGTGGTTCTTGTGGAGTAGGAATAGCTTCATCAGAAGTTACAGATATTTCAGGTGGTTTAAGTGTAATACCACTTCTTGTGGTAATGGCTTTAGCTGTTTCATTCCAGGGGTTAGCATTTGTATCACTAGGTAAACTTCCCGGTTTTCTTTCACCTATTAACCTTGCTAGGTTACTTACTTCTTGTTCCAAATTTTGAATAGAAGCTTGTTGATTTCTAAATGCTTGAGCATTTTGTTCATTGGTTTGTTTTTGAGATGTGAAAAACTGTGTTTGAGTTTCAACTAGCTTCGTCATCATATCTTCTAAATTCGGCTTTTTATCATCGATTTGTGGTTTGTTTTGAAAATTAGGTCTTTGCTGATTGTAAGTATTATTGGATACTTGTTGATTGCTAGGACCTTGTTGGTTGTTGTATGGAACATTTTGATTATAATTCTGGTTTTGATTGTAAATTGGTCTTGGCGGTTGATAATTATTCTGATAATTATTTCCAGGCCTTTGGTTTAGATATGAAACATGCTCTCTTTGTTCCATTGTTAGTTCAATACTGAGACAATCTTTTGTCAAATGTAGTCCTCCACACTGCTCACAACTAATTCGTATTGAGTGTATATCCTTAGTCATCTTTTCCATTCGTCTCTCGACAGCGTCTATCTTTGCGGAAATGGAATCTAAGTCATGGCTAGAATCAGCTCTAGCTGCTTTAGATGATCTAATGATATCTTTTTCTTGGTGCCACTCATGTGAGTAGGAAGCAGTGTTATCAATAATTTTGTAAGCATCAGTTTCTGTTTTCTTCATAATAGAACCACCAGCTGCTATATCGATGTCTTTCCTTGTAGTGATGCCGCATCCTTGGTAGAATATTTGTACTATTTGACAGGTGTCTAAACCATGTTGCGGACATCCTCTTAATAACTTTCCAAATCTTGTCCACGCCTCATATAGAGTTTCATTCCGTTTCTGTGTGAACGTAACAATTTCTCTTTGAAGTCTTACGGCTTTAGATGCCGTAAAGAATTGTTTAAGAAATTTTTCAACTAAAACGTCCCATGTATCGATCGCCCCTTCAGGTAACGATTCCAACCAATCTTTGGCTTCTCCCTTTAAAGTCCAGGGAAATAACATGAGATATATCTGTTCATCCTCAACTTCTCTTATTTTAAATAGTGTACAGATCCTATTAAAGGTACGAAGATGTTCATTTGGATCTTCCTTCGGCGCACCACTAAATTGGCATTGATTAGTCACCATGTGTAGAATTTGTCCTTTGATTTCATAATCTGGCGCATTAATGTCAGGATGAGTAATTGCGTGACCTTAGCCAGTGCGTTTAGCTCTCATTCGGTCTTCCATACTTAAAGGTTCCAGATTCTCCATGATTGAATTTGTTGAATCTGAATCACTAGAGGATTCTGATTTAATGGTTCGTTCCTCAACAATCTCTGTTTGAATGATTGGTGGTTCCGGAGGAAAAATTAATGGTTCAGGATCTATGAATCGTCCCTGAATATTCTTCGGATTCTCAATTGTGAGGTGGGATTCAAAAAATGGATTATCGGAAATTTGAATTGGAGTACTTGGTCGACTGGATGACGATTCTAAAGGAAAATCAACGGCGTTAATATTTGCTAGATGTCTTGATCGAGTTACAGGTGGTGAACGTACAAAAGGTGGTGAACGTCTTGCTCGGTGCATTCACTGAATATCCTATCAGTTTTTAAAAGGAAAGAAAAATTATATAAGTTATCCAATTAATAGACTTTTCTGATTTTGCCCACGTTTCGAATAGCCAAAAGATGCAGCAGAGGGGCAGGATTCGTTTGGTCTCAATATAATTGAGTACTGTTTGGCTCCAATAACCCGGTCCACGTACAAATCCAACTATTACTACGAACCAGAAAATTTTGATGTCTATCAATTTAATCACTTAAAATAAATTTTCATAATTTTAAGAAATTTAGAGAAGAAGTAGAATAAAAATCTATGTCCTAAAAACTAGAATGGCGAGAAATAAGAAAGAAAAAGAGCGCGTCGAAAAAGGTCGAAAAAGAAAAGGGTTGAAAAATAAAAGGCGTCGAAAAAGAAAAAAAAATGACTATAAAACTTTAAAACACTCGACTAACCCAACCTTATTACTATCACTAACTTAAAATTAAAATTGCAAATTGAGATTACTAATTGGAGTGATAATTGATACATAGGTAAAAGGCGTCGAAAAATAAAAATAAGAAAGTAGTGCATCGAAACTTAAGAAGGAACTAAAAACTAAAAATTAAAAGTTGCGTCTAAAAATATTAAAGCTTACAAGTAAAACTATATCCCAAATGGCAATATCTTTAAAAAAATACTAAAACTTAGATAGGCGTCGCAAAATTCTAAAGCACCTAAATTTTAGTCTAAAGAGAAAGTACTTAAGGAATTTTACGGCAAAACCTAAAAATCTAGAAGTAAAAAATAAGCTACGGCAAAATACTAGAACTTAAAACTAAAAATGAGCAAAAAATACAAAAATTACGCTAAAAACGAATAAAAAGGGATAAAATATAAAAATATACTAAAAGTTGTAAAAAGTACAATTTTTATAAAAATATTATTTTTATATTATTTATTTTATAAAAGTGTTAATTTTATAATTTAATAAAACTAAATAAACTAAATATACAAATTAAATAAAAACTAAATTAACTAATTGAATAAATAAAACCTATTTAGGGTTTAAATAATAATAATAATAATAAACTCCGTAATTAATGCAGATTAGGGTTCTGGTCATACGCGTCAGGGCGGCTCCGCGAGTTGCGGTGCCACGTTCCAAGTAAACCCGCGAGTCGCGGAGATTAAAATTTTAAATGCACAAGTTTCGTTCGACAGGTTCTGTAGTTTTTTTAAATTATATTTTATATATTTTTCTGTTTTTAATAATTATATTTTTATAAAACATATATAGAAATACTTTATAATTTTATAAATAAAAATCTTAAAAATAGATTTATATATATATTTTTTTCGGTTTTTAAATTTTTATATTTTTTAATATTTAAAATGTATTTTTACAAAAACTAAATAAAACTTAATAAAAATCTCTTTTTTTTATGTGGCGTTTCGGTTCGGCGTTCCCCGGCAGCGGCGCCAAAAATACTTGATGTTATGCGAGGTGTATATAAAATAGCTTTATTTTTACAACGAAAAACTATTAAATACGATACAATTTTACACAAGATATTTATTTATTTATAGAATGGATATACTTAAACCTTCCTACAACACTTATAGGCAGTGTACCTAATCGTACAGTAGTGTAGTTTTTAGTAAGTCCGGTTCGTTCCACAGGGAAAATCTTTAAGCAAAGCTTAACGCTATATTAGTTTTAATTTATAAAAATACAAATATATAAATAAGTAATATTATTATTATAAAAGGGGGGGGTTTTTACCGTTTAATGACCGGTTTGTCGATTTTAAAAACTTTAGTCGCAGTTAAAACCTAATGTAAAATATTAAAAATAAATATAACTTAATTTAAAGCGTAAAGTAAATAACGATAATGAAATTGCGATAAATAAAAGTGCGATAAAATAAAATTGCGATAATTAAAAAGTACGATAATTAAAAGTGCAATTAAATATAAAATAAAGGAAATTAAATATGAAATAAAAGAATTATGCTTATTTAAACTTCCGTAATCATGATGTTTGACGTGTTGATTTTATTTTTATGCCCATGGGTTAATTGTCCTTTGTCCTGGATTATTTAATATGTCCGTCTGGTTTTTGTCCATAACAGTCCATCAGTCATAAATATAAAGTGCGACTATCCTCGTCAAATTATCCTTATACCCGAAGTCAAATATTCCAATTAATTGGGGACTTAAACTGTAACAAGGTTTTAATACTTTGTTTAATAATTACACCAGGATATCGACTGTGTGTAACCCAAGATTTTAATACTTTGTTATCAATTATGCCAAGTGTCCTTGTACATAATTTTACCCCTGTTTTAATAATTTCATAGACTATTAATCCATTCCCGTGTCCGGTTAAATGAACGATTATTCGTACATATAAATACCCCGCCCATCGTGCCCGATCGAGTGTATATGGTTATTTATAGGTACGTCCAATTGTAAATCTTTATATTAAAATTAACAAACTATCATTTAGTTAAACAAATATAAAGCCCATTAATAGCCCATAGTCTAATTTCCACAAGTGTCGTTCTTTTGTCCAAACCCCAATTATGATACAAAGCCCAATTACCCAATTTTAGTAATTAGCCCAACATCATGATTACTTCGGCTTAAATAAGCATAATAATAATTTAGCTACGAGACATTAAATTAAAAAGGTTGAACATAACTTACAATGATTAAAAATAGCGTAGCGTTACACGGACAGAATTTCGACTTACACCCTTACAACATTCGCTAACATACCCTTATTATTAGGATTTAAAATTAAAATTAAAATTAAAATATAAATATAAATATATATATATATATATATATATATATATATATATATATATATATATATATATATATATATTACGTATGAATGAGGAGAAGAAAAAGATATATAAAACGTTCAGAATGCGCGAGCTTTTATAGGCATTTTTGTCCAGGACAGCTCCGCGAGTTGCGGCATTTTTGCACTACAAACTCCGCGAGTCGCGGAGTTCGTAAATCCAGCTCACACAAGTTTGGATCCTAGTCTGCCGACGGTTTTAATATATAAATATAATATATATATATATATAATTTATATAATTAATTATATATTATATTATATTTATATACATAGTTAACTTGTAATTTTTAGTCCGTTGCGTCGAGCGTTGAGAGTTGACTCTGGTCCCGGTTCCGAATTTTCTAACGTCCTTGCGTACAATTTAATATCTTGTACTTTGCGTTTTGAATCTTGTACTCTTGTAATTCTGAGACGTTTCTTATCAATAATTGGAACCTCTTTGATTGTATTTTGTACTTTTGAGCTTTTTGGTCGTTTGCGTCTTCAATTTGTCGAATCTATCTTTTGTCTTCACCTTTTATTATTTAACCGAATATCACTTGTAAATAGGAAAATTGCAACTAAAAGCTTGTCTTTCTTGAGGAATAATGCTATGAAATATATGTTCGTTTTTAGCATTATCAACTACTTTCACCCTAACTTTAATTCACAAGGTAACAACAAATAAAAGACTATAATAATTTTTACATATGCCATGTCATAAGTATATGTAAATAAATTTCCTAAGTATTTACTATAATATATAAAAGACCTTATTAACTAGTATCATGTAAAATACACATTTTTATATCAAAGTGATACTTGAACATGTACATTAAAATGAATCTTGCATCATTTAAAAACTAACTAACAACCATTAACACTTAAACTCAAGATTAATTCATTAGCCACAATTACTTAAACTTAAACATGGATTAAGAGAATACATGTCATTAAGCCTTCTAATTGCATGCACTAGACATCACCTCACAACATTAAATGATGCATGAGCTTTTAGTCATTTTTGTCTCCCTCCTTTCCCTAAAACACGCCACCACCACCACTCACTCTTCATTTTCTCTAGTCTTGTTACTTACACTTCCTCTCTAACCATCATATCCATCTTCATCATCTTCATCCATATTCATCCATCTTCATACACCTTCAAGTAAACCTTCAAGTAATCTTCATCATCTTCATCAATCATCTTCATAAAGGTATAAAAATTTAACAAATTTCTTCATCTTTTACAAGCCCTCTAACAAGATCAAACTTGGTGAGAATACAAGAACTAGTGTTTTAAACACAAGGATGTTCATGTGCCAAACCATGATCTTGTCAAGTTGTGGCTATATTTATATACTTACATATATGTTATATCTCACTAATAAAAGTTATTTTGAAGATTTGAACACTAAAACACAAGAAAAACTAACTAAAACACTTAGAAACTTTAAAACCATCAAGCTATCCAAAACAGAGTTTGTAAGTTCATCACCTAAAAACCAACTTAGACTTTAGATCTGGACTTTATAAATTTAATCCATGTTAATTTATATGTTCTAAGCTCTCTGTAAAATTTTCGTGATTTTTCTCAAAGAAAACGGTATTTTTGATTTTTATTTTCTCACTATGTGTCAGACTTTGGACTGATCTGACCAAGGTGCAAAGATTGGGGTATAAATCAAAGTCTAAAAAGGTTCTGGAAAAATAATCTTTTGATCTATAAAGAGGACACATAGACGAGTAAAACCCAATTTGAACCAATCAAAAACATGTAATATTCATGGAGAAATGACCTTTTCTTATTGACCTTTGAAATTTGTTGCTGTCTGAATTAGGAATAGAAAACCACTTGCAAAAACTAACTTAATGGAGACTTGGAGTCAAATCCTTTTAAAAATATGTTATTTTATGTCTTCTAAACCCTCTGTAAAGAGCTCAAGTCAAACAAATGTGTTTTACTAATTTTAAGCTTGCATGGGATTTAATAATGTAAAATTGGACTGTTTTGCACACCTGTAAAGATATGTAATTTCGACCAACTTTTTTTTTTAGTCTTAAATAGAGCCTTACATGTTTGCAAAGAGGACTCAAAGACCTTTCCAGAGGTGGTAATCTCATCCTAAATGGATGTGTATTTTGGGAGAAACACTAGGATCAAAATGATGGTTCAAAACAGTAAAATCTGAAAACACTAAGTTAGGAAACTAAGAACTAAACGAAACCAAAAACCGAAACGAACATGTAAAACTTACTAACTCATATAATAAACTTAACTATATTTATCATAGTATGACCTCTGACCTAAACCATTCAAGCTACACAACACCACTATCAAATAGTACATAAGCAATGCAGTTGTTAAGAAGAAATGTACCCGTGACCAACTCAGGATCCTCACGAGCTCTTTTTGCCGAGATATTAAATGCTCTTCCTTTTGCATTTCCATCCTTCTTGGCATTCAGACATTGATTCTTCATGTGCCCCACTTGTCCACATCCATAACAAATCTTGGGTTTGTTTCCAGTTGGCTGCGCGAGATTGACTCTGCAATCTTTGGACATATGTCCCACCTTTTTGCACCTATCACAAACAATAGTGCAAGCTCCATAATGATGCTTATAACATCGATTACAATAAGGTTTCTTGCCATTGTAATTCTTGTTGGCACTCGTATTCTCGGACTTGGGATTATCATGCTTCTTCTGCTGAGAACTATTTCCTTGGTTCTCGTTCCACTTGCGCTTGTTGCCTTGAGCTTTCACATCAGTCGTTGCTTCCGACTTCTGACGACGCGTAATCTGATCCATCAAATTGTGTGCCATTCGGATAGCATCTTGAAGAGTTCTTGGTTTAGAAGACATTACATCACCTTGGATGTCTTCCGAGAGTCCCCACACATACCTCCCGGTCTTCTTTTCTTCAGTAGTAACAAACTCAGGACACATCAAAGTAAGTTCTAGGAATCGCTTCGTGTATCCAGTGATGTCAGTCCCTTGAATCTCCAAATTCCACAACTCAATCTCAAGTTTCTGAATCTCGTTTCTCGGACAATACTCACTGATCATCATTCACTTAAAGCAAAACATAATCATAACATATCAACAACTAGACCCACTTGTAAAGCTAGATGACAACTAGCATACATGTGAACACACTAATATGACAACTAGCATACATGTGAACACACCAATATGACAACTAGCATTCATGTGAACACACGAACAACTAGGCCTAATAAAACAAAATAAAAGGCAACTTAATTATGCAAGTATGCCATAAAAGATAATGTCAAGTTGGCCACTAAATACCTTAACCATTAATTTGATCAATAATGGCCTAAACCCACTTGGACAAGTTGAGCAACTTGAGCAATAAAGTTCGAAAATCAAATTCAGCAAGTTGAGCAACTTGCGCCACTTGAGTTGTGCACTAACATTTTAACAGGAATGAAATTTAAAGAAGTCCGTGTAAACAATTTTGAAGAAACTTTACAGATAACGAAAAAAGTGGCCCAATGGAAGAAATATGCGTGATTACGGACCAACGTAGTTATAGAAGTGTAATGAAACTATGAAAATGACTATTACTCCGTAATTATGATAATGGATGGATGGATTTATTTAATGATGGATTTAATTAGGGAGTAGATATGTGGCTTCTATTATTCAAATACATAACTAAGTAAATGGCTGGCAATACTTGAATGAGCTTTTATTCTACTATGTAAATTATTTTATTTGATTAATAATATCATGATTTTTAATTATGACATAAGCAACCATGCCTTGGAAAACGACATACGTTAATTTTTTTTTATTTTGAGTTAATTATACCATTAGTTCATGTAATTTATCCAAAATTATACCATTGGTCCCTTTGGCAAAACTTGTTAATGATGTTATCGTTATTCTCTTTTATAAAACAATATAGAAATAGAGATATAGATTTATATAATATTATACCATTGTCAAATGAAATTTCATGCCTATGTACAAATACGCCCACTTTATTCATCGTTTCACATAATTTTGTGTCTTTTTCTGTATTGTCAAATGAAATTTCATGCCTATGTACAAATCCACCTCTGTAATAGTATGATTAGTATGTTTTTAGTCTCATAATTAATGTAAATTAGATTTAAATACATGAATCATTTTTCTTGAAAGGTTTTTTCAATTCATGTACTCAATAATAAATTATAGGTTTACTTAAGAATGCATCTATTGAAATTGTAACAATGAAACCCATTAATATTATTGATAATATTAGCCCTACTTATAGAGGCATAACCCTAGAAAACCTAACGGACCCAAGCCTATAATTGGACTTGGGCCTAAGCCTAACTATACTCTAACACTCCCCCGCAGTTCGAACGGTGAAATCACGAAAGTTCGGACTGAAAGGTAACAATAAACATAAAATGAATAAATAAAAACACAATTTTCTCTCTAATTTGTCGTATCGAATTGATTGATATCGCTGATTGGTTGCATTGCTTGACTGCGTATCCTTTTCCGTAACGTTTTTTTTTCTTTTACGTCGTGGCTTGCTTGCCTAAGGATTGAGCAGAACTTGAGCTTTGAACTTTACCGCCGATACAATCTTCTTCAACGCTGCAAAACAAGAGAGTTTTTTTCTTTTTTTTTATATTCCTCTTTTTTCGGGGTTTGGAACCTAGTCACGCTAGGCGGCTCAGCCCACGCCGATTATTAATTGCATAGGTAAGTAAATAAATAAAAAAATGAAATCCGTGCTAAATCAAAGATTAAAAAAAATGTGATGCGATTATGATAAAATTGGAAGAAAACAAAGAGGCTGTATACATAAAAGTGGATCTGGGAATTATTCGGTCGATGTGGTATGGTGCCTCAAAGGCTTTGGTAAATTAAAAATACAAGATATGAAAATCTAGGTGGCACTATGGCATGATAACATATGCGGGAGTATTATTTGAAAGAAATTGCTTATGAGATTGGTGTAGTCTTTATATTAGAAAGGGAAAAAAATACAAAATATGACGGTGGTGGCACATGTTTTGCAGCGGCCATAGGTGGGATGAATAAGGGATTTGTAAGTGGATGCATAAGGGATTTGTGATGGTGATTGACATATGGAAGGTGGCATGCAGACGCCTCAACATGATGATAATAACAATAATACACATAATTGAAATAAACAAATTGAGATTACTCCGGATCATCGACAATTAGTCGATGACCGGAGGATTACAAAGTTGAAGCGGAAGCGGTGGATTAGAGTGTTTGGAGAACCTCCTCGGATACCATGTAACAATGAAACCCGTTAGTATTACTGATAATATTAGCCTTACTTATAGAGGCATAACCTTAGAAAACCTAACGGACCCAAGCTCACAATCGGACTTGGGCCTAAGCCTAACTATACACTAACATAAATGAGGGTGGTGATTCATACACTATCCAAATTTTTCAAATTATTCGTACATCCTTAAATATGCATTATAATGTTGTAATGTACAATATTATAAAGCAGATTTAGTGGTGATGAATAAATTTTGGAGGCGTACAAATTACTTTCCGTTAAACTAAATATGTATACAAATGTGCGAAATAGAAATAGATATAAAAAAGTAGGTTGGAGAAAAAAAGGAAAAATTGAAAGTAAAATGTGTTTTTAAATCATTATTAAACTTAGAATAGTAAATTATAACATTAATAGTCTTTTTTTGTTTACTTGAAATTAAAAGAGTAGTAAAGTTACACCGACAGTCCTTCGGGTTTTCATGAAATCACACTAATCGTTTTTATCTTTTAAAAATTACACTACTTGTCGTGGACTTACCTAAAAGTGTACGTTGATAGTCTTTAATTTACTTAAAATGCTCGTTAATCATCGTTGATTGACTTAAAATGTTCATATCATCACTCTTATTAACGCTCATCTGGACAAGTAAGAGACCATCAACATATACTTTAAGTATGCTAGCGACAATCACTATAAAACAATAGAGACGATCATAGCGTACTACCAATTAGTTTAGGGACGATCAATGTAATTTGCTAGAGATAAAATCGATCGATGTAATTTTATTTAAACCACAAATTTAGATATAATTTACTGTTACTGAAAGTTAACATGTCACCAAAATACCGAAACAATAACAATAAATTGATGTTTCCAACACACGAAAAAGTTTGAATAGTTCCTACACATCATGAATACATTTTGAAGCACTAGGACCCTAAAATATAAATTGTGTACTTGGTTTGTTATAGATACGATGTTGCTCTAGCTATTAACACCTGGGGTGCAAAAAATGTAATGGGTTTTGCTAAGAAATGTATCAACATAAAGCTGTTTCTTCATGTTTCCACAGGTGAGTTAGTAGATAAATTTCATTGCTATCGCGATCAAACTAATTTTAATAATAAAATCATAATATAATATTATATATATTTAGCCTCTGTGTCCGGCGAGACGCCATGACTAATTCTTGAAACTCCGTACCATTTGAGAGATACATTTAACGGAAAGCAAAGTCTCGATATCAAACAAGAGAAGATGATTATCGAGGATAAACTAAAGATGCTCAAATATGATCATAACATTAACGAGAAAGCTATTACAATCGCAATGAAAGAATTGGGCATGAGAAGGTTATCAGATTATATTATATGCACTTTAGTTATCAAGTGATTAATGTTAGGAAGAGGGGATCGCCTAGGACGTTGGGAGATACAAATTTGAGAGAAAAAACAACTCTATTACTCACAAGAATAGATTTACAGAGTATTACAAAACTCTTACAAAAAAAACTCTCAAACTCACACACACTCTCTAGGTTGTGATTACACTTCTCTGAGTGATTTTTGGATGATTTACAATGAAAGTTTGCATCTCTATTTATAGCAAAAATTATATGGCGGTGAATGGTGTGAACGAAGAAGGTTGGCGGAAGTTGGCGGCCGTCATCGTGTTCAAGTTTGCTACTTCCGTATGAGTTGTTCAAAGCTGGAAACGTTGAACATCTAGATGGCAGCTGGAACAGAGCCATCTAGATGACGGCTGGAAACCATCAATTCTCCCCCTCCAGCCGAATCCACGAACATTCCAGTTATGTCTCTGCATAACTTCAACTTTTCTCGAGTCACCACCTTTGTTAACATATCTGCAGGATTCTCCTTTGTATGGATCTTCACTAGTCTCAACAGTTGTCGATCAATTACCTCGCGTATCCAATGATAGCGAATATCAATATGTTTTGTACGAGAATGGTACATGGAGTTCTTGCTCAAATCTATAGCACTTTGACTGTCACAATATACCTTGTACTCCTTTTGCTTGATTCCAAATTCTTGAAGATAACGCTTTAACCACAACATTTCTTTTCCAGCTTCTGCGGCAGCAATATACTCTGCTTCAGTTGTGGATAATGCAACACACCTCTGTAGTCTTGACTGCCATGAAACAGCTCCCCCTGCAAAAGTGTAAATGAATCCTGAAGTAGATTTCCTACTATCAGGATCTCCGGCCATATCCGCATCTGTATAGCCTTCCAAGATTGGATCAGCTCCCCCGTAACAAAGACATAGATTCTTTGTACCTTTAAGATATCTGAGAATCCATTTTACCGCCTTCCAATGCTCTTTCCCGGGGTTCGAGAGAAAACGACTCACCGTTCCCACTGCATGAGCAATATCGGGCCTTGTACACACCATCGCATACATCAAACTTCCAACTGCTGAAGAATATGGTACTGACGACATCTCCCCGATCTCTTCCTTGGATGAGGGACAAGAACTCTTGCTTAACTTGAAATGGTTAGCTAATGGAATGCTAACAGGTTTGGCATTGTTCATATTGAAACGTGAAAGCACTCGTTCAATATACTTCTCCTGAGATAGCCATAACCTTTTATTCTTCCTATCTCGGGTTATCTGCATTCCCAAAATCTGTTGAGCCTGTCCTAAGTCTTTCATGTCAAAAGACTTAGAGAGTTCCTTCTTCAGCTGGTTGATCTTCGTTGCGTCTTTCCCTACGATCAAAATATCGTCTACATATAGTAGAAGAGCAACGAAATCTCCTTCAGAAAACTTCTGAATGTAGACACACTCATCTGCTGCAGTTTTCTTGTACCCGTGACTCACCATGCACGAGTCAAACTTCTTGTACCACTGCATAGGTGCCTGCTTCAAACCGTACAAACTTTTCTTCAGCTTGCATACGAGGTTATCTCCTGAAACCTCAAAACCTTCTGGCTGCTCCATGTAAATTTCTTCATGTAAATCTCCATGAAGAAAAGCTGTCTTTACATCCATCTGTTCAAGCTCCAAGTTCATACTTGCGACCAATCCAAGTATGACTCTAATTGAAGTCATCTTGACTACTGGTGAAAATATCTCGTCAAAATCAATCCCTTTCTTCTGTTGGAATCCTTTGACTACAAGTCGTGCTTTGTATTTCACCACTTTTCCACTACCATCCTTTTTCAGCTTGAACACCCATTTATTTTTCAGTGCCTTCTTCCCGCGTGGAAGTTCTACAATCTCATAAGTTTGATTTTTCTGTAGAGAATCCATCTCATCCTGCATTGCGAGCAACCATTTTTCTTTATCCTTATGAGTTACTGCTTCATGAAAACTCTCCGATTCTCCATCTTCAGTAAGTAGAAGGTACTCGGATTCTGGATATCTACTCGATGGAATCCGACCTCGTTCAGATCTACGAACTTCTGGAACATTCTGAGGAGATCCACCATCATCTTGACCTTGTGATGGTGCTGGAACGTCTGGCAGATGGGGTTGTGGCTCCCCCTGCTCAGCACCGTCATTTTCCTCATTATCTTTTACTTCTGGCATTTCTTCTTGCACTGAAAATTCATTTCTCATGAATGATTCCGTTGTTGCCTCTGGCACCCGAGCAGCAACATTTGACTTCTGAGATATTGTGGGTTTTTCAATATCTTCTATTGTCTGGCTTTCATGGAACACCACGTCCCTACTTCTGATCACCTTTTTCTCCTTTGGATCCCATAATCTGTATCCAAATTCTTCATCTCCATAGCCTATGAATATGCATGGAGTGGTCCTTGCATCCAGCTTCTGCCTGAGCTCCTTGGATACATGTGCGTACGCCAAACATCCAAATACTCTTAAGTGAGAGTATGATGGATCCTTTCCAGACCAAAGTTTCTCCTGAACTTCAAAATTCAATGGTACTGATGGAGATCGGTTGATCAAATAACAAGCGGCTCTGACTGCTTCTCCCCAGAATGGCTTTGGCAGCTTAGCCATACTGAGCATGCTCCGAACACGTTCCATGATTGTTCGGTTCATTATTTCTGCTATACCATTATGTTGAGGGGTACGTGGGACCGTCTTCTCATGTCGGATGCCATATGATCTGCAATAGGCATCGAACTGCCTGGAAGAGTATTCACCGCCGTTGTCGGATCGAAGACACTTTAACTTCTTTCCTGTCTCACGTCCTACCATGACATGGAACTGTTTGAAGTAATTGAACACCTGGTCCTTCGTCCGCAAGAAATATACCCACACCTTTCGAGAAGTATCATCGATAAACATCAGAAAGTATCGATTGCTGCCAATTGATTCAACCTCTAAGGGACCGCAAACATCAGAGTGTACCAGACTGAGTAACTCTGATCTTCTCGTTGAAGAGGAATTAAACGAGACTCTATGTTGCTTACCAAACTGACAATGATTGCAAGGATCTAGTGCAGCGTCCTTGTCTACATTGATAAGCTCCTTCTTTATTAGGGTAGACAACCCTTTCTCACTCATGTGACCGAGTCTCTGGTGCCATAAATTTTGTGAAGCCTCCTTTTCTGCAACATTAATGCTATCTGTGCAGATCTTCACATGAGTCTTGTACAGTGTGTCACAAATGTGTCCTCGAGCGACTATCATAGCGCCTCTTGACAATTTCCATGTGCCTCTACTGAAATGACTATCATAGCCCTGTTTATCGAGAGCTACTCCGGAAAGTAGATTCAGCCGAAGATCTGGCACATGGCGGACATCCTTCAGAGTGATTGTGCTCCCGGAACTTGTCTTTATCTTGACATCACCAATTCCGACAATCTCAGCGGAACTGGAATTTCCCATCTTCACAACTCCAAAGTCACCAGCTTTGTATGTTGTGAAGTATTCCTTGTATGGAGTCACGTGGTAGGAAGCTGCAGTATCTACCACCCATTCTGTTTCTTCTCGTGAGACGTGAAGGCATGTCTCATCATGGGTTGAACAATAAGCTATATCACCAGAGATAGTCACTAATGTTTCTCCACCCTTATTCTTCGGCTGTGAACTGCTTTGACCTTGTTCCTCTTTTAATCTATAGCAGTTCTTCTTCATATGTCCCTCTAATCCACAATGATGGCATTTATATGTTGATTTTCTGCCATCAGCTGACCTGCCCCTGCTCTTGCTTCTGCCTCTCCATTTATTTTTGCTACTCATTCGCTGTCTCCCCCGATTCTCTGTGACAAAGGCATGGGTCTGATCTGTGCCCATGTCTTTTCTCCTTGCCTCTTCACTGAATAGGGCATCCTTGACCATTGTCATGGTAAGTTTGCCATTCGGGGCTGAGTTGCTGAGTGTTACTACCAGCGTTTCTCAACTATCGGGAAGGGAACTAAGTAGCAGTAGCGCCTGAACTTCATCGCCAAGCGGCATCTCTACAGACGATAACTGGTTGACCAAGCTCTGGAACTCACTGGTATGCTCGGCAACTGAAGTTCCACTTTTGAGCTTCATGTTGACTAAACGCCTCATCAGCAGGGCTTTATTCCGAGCAGTCTTGGCCTGGTACATGTCCTCCAACTTTTTCCAGAGGACATATGCGTCTGTCTCTTGTGCAACATGGTGGAAGACACTATGATCAATCCATTGACGGATCTGACCAATAGTTTTTCGGTTTGATTTCTTCCACTCTTTCTCTTTGGCAGAATCAGGGTTTATACCCTTCAAATCAATAGGATCGAACAAATCCTTACAGCTGAGGAGATCTTCTATTCGAGGTTTCCACAGCGTGTAGTTTGTGGCTGTGAGCATAATCATAGCTCCGAAAGATGATGTTGACTCTTCTGTGGACATTATCACCTTACAAATAATTTTTCAACACAAACGGGGTTGAATTGTAGAAAACAGAGATCACCGTTACGTCCGGAATGGTTGAAAATGGTGGAATAGACACTTCGCGGCTTCAATTCCACTTACGAGGCAAAATTATAATTTTTATAAACTTCAGGGACCAAAAATGAAATTCTGAAAATTTCAGGGACCAAATTGTAAAATTTCAGAATTGCTACAGTACCGCTACAGTACCGCTACATTGACTTGCTACAGGGCCGCCAGCTGCTACAGTGAATTGCTACAGTGATCGTCTTCTCCGGCGAAAATTCCGGCACCGGTCGTCTTCTCCGGCGAGATTCCGGCGAGTTGACCAAACTTTGACCGCGTTTTCTGGACTCGTTATAACTCCGTTTAAGTCGCCGTTTTTTGCGTTGGACTCGGTTCGACGAGACGAATCCAATGGTACACTCAAAATTGAATTTTGAGAAAACTTCAGAAGACCCAAAAACTCAACCAACGTCTCTAACCAAGCTCTTGATACCACTTGTTAGGAAGAGGGGATCGCCTGGACGTTGGGAGATACAAATTTGAGAGAAAAAACAACTCTATTACTCACAAGAATAGATTTACAGAGTATTACAAAACTCTTACAAAAAAAAAACTCTCAAACTCACACACACTCTCTAGGTTGTGATTACACTTCTCTGAGTGATTTTTGGATGATTTACAATGAAAGTTTGCATCTCTATTTATAGCAAAAATTCTATGGCGGTGAATGGTGTGAACGAAGAAGGTTGGCGGAAGTTGGCGGCCGTCATCGTGTTCAAGTTTGCTACTTCCGTATGAGTTGTTCAAAGCTGAAAACGTTGAACATCTAGATGGCAGCTGGAACAGAGCCATCTAGATGACGGCTGGAAACCATCAATTAATTCGTGTGGTTCTTAATATTTGTTTAATATATAGGGCAAATCATTATGGTTGGCCAAATACATATGTTTTCACTAAGGGGGAGATGATTCTTGGGCACTTGAAAGGAGATGTACCATTAGTTATACTTCGTCCAACCATCATCACTAGCACCTACAAAGAACCCTTTCCCGGCTGGATTGAAGGTCTCAGGTAGGTAACCGTTAGTAGTGTAACAGAGTGACGGAACGTGATGTTTTTTATTAGGGAGACCCAATTACGTAAAAAAAGAAATTAGGGAGGTCCAATTAAGTTAAAAAAAATTAGCCCATGAAAAATTATAAAAATTACACTAAGAGTCTAACAAGTTAGGGAGGTCAAGACCCTTTTGGTCCTCCACTACCTTCAGCCTCAAGAAGTATTTTATATATGCAATGTAAGTTTAATTTAAGTTATTTAAAAAATAAATTACAAATAAAGGTATAACAAGGAATTTAATGATATCAATTTAAAGCCCAGATGGAGTAAAAACAATTAAGAATATTACTAACTCAAGCAAATCATGGGTGATGATATTTTCAAACATGCTTTTAATAAATCCACACACATTTATTATTACTTTCCAGTTATACCCTCTAATAATTTGAATTGAAAAATTTATATAACACATCATTAAGGGTAATTTAATGAATTTGTGTGGATCCATCAAAAACAAGTTTGAAAATATCAATTCCCACTTGAAAAGTCACTCTCATTGAGAAATGTGTGCGCTAAGACACGTACAAAGTGTCCTTGGTGTTCTTTGAGGGTGAGGTCAGCTTTTATAAACAAAACCATAAGTCCAGAATGTTATAGAATAGAACCTCGTCAATATTATTGGATTATTGATTTCCTATTTATAGCGATACAAGAATGATAGGTACCCTAGAAATGCTAACGGACCCAAGCCCACATATTGGACTTGAGCTTAACCTATTATCTAACACTCTCCCGCAGTCTGAACGGCGAAATCGCTAAAGTTCGGACTGGAATAAAACAATAAATATTAAACAAAGAAATAAAAAGAAACTTTTTTTTTCTCATTTGTTGCACCGAATTGACTGATTTCGAGGATATTGTTGCATCTTGCTTGACTTCGTTTCATTTTCCGTAACGTCTATTTTTTTTACGTCGTGACATGCTTTGCCTAAAGATTGAGCATGATTTGGGCAGACAACTTTGTCGACAATACGAATGTAATGCTGCAAACAAAAATTTTGACTACTACATATTCATTTTTTTTTTCGAGGTTTGGAACTTAGTCAAGCTAGGCGGCTCAGCCACACGCCGATTATTCGATTAGATATCAAGGATAGTAGAAAGAAATAGAAAAGATACGGAATTATACCTATATCTAAAAGGTAAAGCCAAAATGAATAGTACTATTTATCTTTTCACTTTCTTCAAACTTCACCCCTTAACTTTCAACAACATACAAATCAAACCCCCCCTTTATACGTATATTTTCCCCAAAATTTCACAACCTTAACCCCCTAAATTTTATTAAAATACAAATCGAACCCCCACTTTACTAACTTTTTTTTTTACTAATACTCAATTTTCACAAACTTAACCCCCTAACTTTTATTAAAATAAGGTAAAGTCGCAATGAATAGTACTATTCATCTTTTCACTTTCTTCAAACTTAACCCCTTAACTTTCAACAACATACAAATCAAACCCCCCACTTTATACGTATATTTTTCCCAAAATTTCACAACCTTAACCCCCTAAATTTTATTAAAATACAAATCGAACCCCCACTTTACTAATTTTTTTTTTTTACTAATATTCAATTTTCACAAACTTAACCCCCTAACTTTTATTAAAATACAAATCGTACCTATATCTAAAAGGTAAAGTGGAAATGAATAGTACTATTCATCTTTCCACTTTTCCCAAACTTAACCCCTTAACTTTCAATAACATACAAATCGAACCCCCCACTTTATACGTATATTTTTTCCAAAATTTCACAAGCTTAACCCCCTAACTTTTATTAAAATACAAATCGAACCCCCACTTTACTAATTTTTTTTTTTTACTAATATTCAATATTCACAAACTTAACCCCCTAACTTTTATTAAAATACAAATCGAACCCCCACTTTATACGTAAAGTTTTTTCAAATTTCACAAACTTAACCCACCAACTTTTATTAAAATACAAATCGAACCCCCACTTTACTAACTTTTTTTTTTAAATAAAACCCGAACGCTAAAAGCAGCAACTTTCACAAAAGGAACAACCCTTCAATGTTATGTCGAAAAAAATCTTTTTTACAAAATAGATCAAGACTTTTTTTTAACTCGCATTCAAAACGGAGCCCCCGGCGCGAAGCGAGGGCTCCACAACTAATCTAATTCTAATTCTAATTCTAATTCTAATTCTAATTGATGGATATATAACACAGAATTTTTTACTTTGCTCTCTCACAGTTAAAAGAAATCCCCAATTTTTCCAGAAACCCTAGTTATTAATCAAGAAGAAAGAAAATAATTAAAAAACAATTAAGGTAAATAACAAGAGGTTGTTTGTCAATTTCTAGTAATGATTCTGAAGCAACCGTTCTACATAAGCAAATATTAAGGAGTGACATTTTTGTATAGAAAAGATAATAAGAAAAGGTGCGGCGACGAATACAATCAAACGCAAAGTGGTTTTTTTTTTATTTGCCATGCGACTGTGTTGCTGTAGGGAAATATGAACAAAAACAGCAACCATATAAGATAGCGACAAAATAATAATAATAATAATAATAATAATAATAATAATAATAATAATAAGGGCAGTCCCTATTTTGGGGTTGGGTCAGACGATGAACGCAAAGACTTACCGATGTGTGTTGTGCTACCGGTTAGGTGTTCCATTGTTCTCTATCTCGACGGCATGCTCTGCCTGTTCAAGGGTTTTTACTGGGGATATTTTCGGGGATCACGCGGTGTCTTGTGCTGGTATGGTGGGTATTAAGCATCGACATAATATTGTCCGGGATTCCCTTGTTGATGTTTGTTATCGATCTGGGATTTCAGCGAGAAAGGAGGTTGACATTGGGTTGTCTGGAGGGAACGACAGGGCCCTAAGACCTGCAGATGTGTTACTTTATTCCTGGGATTGTGGTCGCGATGTTTGTGTTGACTTGACAGGGTCTTCTCCTTTGACACAGTCTGGGCTTTCTGACTTTGTCCCTGGACGTGCTGTGATTGATGCGGCTCGTCGGAAGCGGGTCAAGTACGAATCTAGTTGTCTGGCGTTTGGTTATGGTTTCATTCCTTTCTCATTTTCTTCCCTTGGGGAATTAGAGAAGGAGGCTGTTTCTTTGCTAAAGCGGGTTCAGAAGAGTTCGATGGCGCAAGATATTGGTGCCAGTGCTGCTGCTCATATTTTTACTAGGATAGGTTTTGCTATTGCTAGAGGTGTGGGGGCCCAGATTGTCTCTAGGCTTCCCACTAATTTTTTGTAAGTTTTAAAACTTCTAAGTTTATAATAATAATAATAATAATAATAATAATAATAATAATAATAATAATAATAATAATAATAATAATAATAATAATAATAAGGTGATCACACCTCTGCTTGGCTAAGGGCAGTCCCTATTTTGGGGTTGGGTCAGACGATGAACGCAAAGACTTACCGATGTGTGTTGTGCTACCGGTTGGGTGTTCCATTGTTCTCTATCTCGACGGCATGCTCTGCCTGTTCAAGGGTTTTTACTGGGGATATTTTCGGGGATCACGCGGTGTCTTGTGCTGGTATGGTGGGTATTAAGCATCGACATAATGTTGTTCGGGATTCCCTTGTTGATGTTTGTTATCGATCTGGGATTTCAGCGAGAAAGGAGGTTGACATTGGGTTGTCTGGAGGGAACGACAGGGCCCTCAGACCTGCAGATGTGTTACTTTATTCCTGGGATTGTGGTCGCGATGTTTGTGTTGACTTGACAGGGTCTTCTCCTTTGACACAGTCTGGGCTTTCTGACTTTGTCCCTGGACGTGCTGTGGTTGATGCGGCTCGTCAGAAGCGGGTCAAGTACGAATCTAGCTGTCAGACGATTGGTTATGGTTTCATTCCTTTCTCATTTTCTTCCCTTGGGGAATTAGAAAAGGATGCTGTTTCTTTACTAAAGCGGGTTCAGAAGAGTTCGATGGCGCAAGATATTGGTGCCGGTGCTGCTGCTCATATTTTTACTAGGATAGGTTTTGCTATTGCTAGAGGTGTGGGGGCCCAGATTGTCTCTAGGCTCCCCACTAATTTTTTGTAAGTTTTAATACTTTTAAGTTTATTATTATTATAATAATAATAATAATAATAATAATAATAATAATAATAATAATAATAATAATAATAATAATATTGATTGAAGAAGAAGAACGAAAAAAAAAGGAAGAAGAATGATACGATTTTGGGATTGATTGGTATGGTTTAGTGGATGGTGAACGATTAATTATACATGATGATGGTGGTGATGATATTTGTAGGGTTTAACCAGGATCATACCGTTCTGATACCATGCTATAGAATAGAACCCCGCCCATATTATTGGATTATTGATGTCCTATTTTTAGTGATACAAGAATGATAGGTACCCTATAAACCATAACGGACTCAAGCCCACATATTGCACTTGGGCTTAACCTATTATCTAACACATAAGCCATAGTAACTCATTTTTGTGGAGTGATATACCGATTAATATGATCGCTTAAAATTAAGTTGGTCTAATTACACCTTAATTGTTAGCTGTTTTCAAAGAACCTGATATATATCATCTATCTCAGCCATATTCAACTTGTAGATGGAGGAATCTTATCTATCTGCACACTGTACGAGCTTAATCAATAATACGTCAAATAGGCAAAAATGTAAAAAGTAAGTTTCCAATAATGGAAATATCACTTTTTCATTCGCTCATAGAGGACTTTGATACCAACTTAGGTAAAAATCGATATGTGACATTTTTATTTAATTTTTTCGGCGAGTTGTATGTTTTATTTGGAGATTTTGAAGACGCACTTGAATTCGATACGATGTATGATAGTCATGGTGAATACTATTATGTACCTAGACCTTTTATAAATTAAAGTTACTTGTAACAGAGTAGTAACGTGCAATTTCAATATTTAAACAACACTTTTATTCATAAACATAAAAAAACGATTACAACAAACGTAGTACAACAAATTACTTCTAAAAACCTATGGCAATCTAGTTGGACATGTATTCATGTTGTGACCTTCAGCCCTGCATGTACCACACTTTAGTTTATGCTTTTCACGTTCATCCATCTGGTTCTTAAAACGTTTTGATTTCTTCCTCCCCTGTACATAATCAATCTTGTTAGATCTGCCATAATGTTCCAATCAAAAGGTGCCCAGTAACTCGCGTCTCTCAGTGGATAAAAATGATGGCTATATTGCTCTCTCCATACGTTAGTTGTGTACTTTTACTACACAATCTATTTTACATTCTCATGTAGATGGCTACACACAGAAATGACATGAGAGCAAGGTAATCTTTGATGTTGTCATATTTCACATGAACACCTTTTCTCCTTAAACTCCACAGTGTAATCGGTGCCACCTTCACCACTTTTTTGATAACTTGATTGAAACTTGAACACACCTTGTTGCTCGTTATAACATGTTGATTTGTATCTTTGAGCTCTTTTTACCCGTTCGTTAAAGATGTTAAACATGTTCTTGGACAGTGCTGAATTACATTGCCTTGCTTATCGATTTTGATCATAGAAGTGTTGTCTGGTGTAGTCAAAGGTATATTCAATACACGCTTTGATCGGCATCATACGGGCATGACGTAATACATTGTTGAGGGACTCAACAATATTTGTCGATGTGTTACCCCAACGACTCATGTCTTTGTCCCTATACACAGTCCACATGCTTAGTTCAGCATCATGCAAATATTGACAAGCCTCTATACTAGCTTTTTTGATGGCTTTGAGGGAATTCTTGTAGAGTATTTGATTGGATGTTGAACCAGCTGTCCAACACAAGTGTTTGAGCGATGCAACTTTAGTAAATTTGCTCAATAAGTTGCTACGGATGTGGTGCAAACATTACCTATGTTTCCAACCGTATGTTTGAGCACCCATTGCATGTAGGATACCTTGGTGTCGATTAGAGATGACACACAACTTTCTGTTTCGGCTTTGTTCTGGAACACCATTTCTGAACAACATATATAAGTTCGGCTTTGTTCTGGAACATCATTCCTTTTGTAATAAAACCAGTCTCTTTATCATAAAAATCCATGAAGCTTCTTGGTCATCATCGAATGGAAAAGTATTACTACCCTCACCTTCATTAACAACCCCGAAACATGAAACTGGAGCAGGCTTCGGATTTGTTTCCACTTCCTCTTCTCTACATTCGTGAAAGGACCCGTTCATATACATTATAAACGATTCACAATAGTTGATTACATCGCGAGGTATTTAACCTCTATATGATACATTTTACAAACATTGCATTCGTTTTTAAAAGATAAACTTTCTTTACAACGAAAATTGACGGTATGCACACCATTTCATAATATATCCAACTATAATTGACTTAATAATAATCTTGATGAACTCAATGACTCGAATGCAACGTCTTTCAAAATATGCCATGAATGACTCCAAGTAATATCCTTAAAATGAGCTAATGCACAGCGGAATATTTCTTTAATACCTGAGAATAAACATGCTTTAAAGTGTCAACCAAAAGGTTGGTGAGTTCATAGGTTTATCATAACAATCATTTCAATATATTAATAGACCACAAGATTTCCGTTTATAAATATATGTACACTCGCAAGTGTATAAAAGTATTCTATAAGTTGTAGGCACCCGGTAACAAGCCTTAACGTTCATGTTTTACCCTCTGAAGTACACCAGATCAGGTGTGTTTAAAATAACCTCGAAGTACTAAAGCATCCCATAGTCAGGATGGGGTTTGTCAGGCCCAATAGATCTATCTTTAGGATTCGCGCCTACCGTACATAGACAAGTAGTTTAATGTTACCAAGCTAAGGGTATATTTCTGGTTTAAACCCACATAGAATTAGTTTTAGTACTTGTGCCTATTTCGTAAAACATTTATAAAACAGCGCATGTATTCTCAGCCCAAAAATATATATAAAAAGGGAGTAATGAAACTCACTTTTGCCTTGAAGGTATTTAATTCGACTTGGTCTCCGATAGATATCACGAACCTAACCATATATATAATATATCAACATATTTTCTTTTTTAAGTAATCGTTACATATATATATACTATTAATACTTTTAATATTTTCTTAGTCCGTAGTTAGCCGTCCGATGTTAGTGGTCCACAATTAGTTGCTTAAATAAAATAAATAAAGACCCCATCGTATTCATATTGATCAGAATTAATCTCGACCCATGGTACCATGTTGTCAAATGACGTGTTGCGTACATAAAGTACCGTGTTGTCAAATGACGTGTTGCGTACAATCATGAGGTCTTATGATTAATCTTCTCGTGTTGTTTACGGGTGGTCCTGAAATATATAAAATCAAATCATAAGTAATTATATATAAAATATCATACTAATTAGAAAAGATATGATTAATTTACTTTTTCTCCAAATATTTTCGTAGCTAAACTAGCTTCAGATACCCAATCTTGTTTTAGTCGTAGTTTCTTCATTACAACTCCGATTTTGTTGGTTCAACTTGACACTTCCTTGGATCGAGTCAAATTTTAAGAATATGAACTGAAAATACCTTAGTTTGTATTCGAAATCATAAGTTATAGGTCAAACTTTGGTGAAACTTATGAAAGTGATCATTTTCCATCATAAAAACAACATTTAATGCTCATTTTTCTAAAAATACTTACACTTTGAGTTAAACCATGAAATTTTTATGTGTTAACATATTCATAAGAAATATCATTTTTCCAGAACATGAACTTCCAATTCAAAGTTCAAGATGGTTTTTAATTATCCAACCCAAAACAGCCCCCGGTTGCACTCCGACGACGTAGATTCAGTTTTTAAGATGTTCTTTGTAAAACCAAGTTATATCTTGTTAGGTTAGCATATCATTATGATATATTACAGGTCTTGAAGTATTTTAAAAGTCAAGTTAGAAGGATCTATTTAGTTTGCGAACAAGTTTGAAATCATTCAAACTATGTTCTTGTTGTTAAAATTTTATACCACAAAATAAGATAGCTATATGAATATGAATTGAATAAGATTATGAACAAGGTTACTACCTCAAGTTACTTGGACAAAGTTACTGCAAAATATAAGAAATAATCTTGGAATCAAAGAGTGGTGGAGTTAGATCAAAAGGTTGGAAGTAAACTTCTTCAAATGGGTGGTTATTTTGATATGTTCTTGAAAGAGTTTTCTTATGGTGTTTAAGGCTTGTAATTGAAGCTAAATGATGGGGAAAATGCTTGGAGAAGATAAAGTATGAAGTTAGGAGTATTTTGAGAGAGAAATGAGGGTGTAGGTATGAGAAAATGGAGTGAAGAAATGGTGTTCATTTATAAAAACGTTTTTAGTTTATAAAGAAAGAAAAGGATTCCTAATTTTGTTTTCTTACTAATAATTCATACTACTTGACAAATCCTAGTTACCTCATATCTAGGGCAGTAATAATGTTGATTAGGATGTTGATTTGATGTGTATATACTAATAGTAAATACGTATAGAAGCTGGGTATGATACGGGTACATATACCCTAGATATACGTATAGAAATCTTGAGGAAACGGAACGAGAATTCAAATATAGCTATCTTTTGTGAATATACTTATATTGTTTTATGTACTTAAGTCCTTAAAAAGTGATTAAATACTTTATATATACGATACGTGTATAAGCATTATATATTATAAGTATATATATCAAAGAATGTTACGTATAGTTATCGTTTTGAAAACTTAAGTTAGTAGTTTCAAAATATACTTATAACTCATTGTCATTAGTACACAATGAGATGTTAAACCATCCTTAGATCATTTTAAATATATATAAATACATATATATACACAAATGTATAATTATCGTATGTTATATAGTTCGTGATATCATCGGTCATATTGGACGGTCAAACGTTGTGTAAAACTCTTTTCAAAAACACAAGTCTCAACAATTTGGATTGCTTATCATGTTGGTATGGTTTAATTTATGTAAATATTAATCTCATAAGTATAATTTGGTCGGAAAATTCCGGGTCATTACAGTACCTACCCGTTAAAGAAATTTCGTCCCCGAAATTTGATAGAGGTTGTTATGGATAACAATAAGAAGGTTTTCATGACAAATATAAGGTGATAATGGAGTTTTATCATCATTGAGTAATGTAGATAAAACAATTCGATTATGCGAAGAATATAAATGAGACTATCGTAAAAGAGTGAGATGAGTAAAATATATTCGTCTTAACCGATGACGTAGTTATGATTGATTTCCGGGATTTAAGGGATTTAAAGTGAATCTTACGTAACAAGATTTGGTTCTTTGGTGATTAAGGAAATCAGGATCTTCTTTGATTATATGCAATAATCTGTTTCGATTGCTCTGTCAGATATTTCACTATAAATTCACCCCTTCGTTTCCTTATTTTCCACGACTCACACCTTCTATTCTTTCTCCCTTGATTCTTACTTTAAAGCATTCATCAATATGCTCCATCCAGTCCTGATTTTTGATATACTCCTAACTTTTATATCTGTCATTCTTCTTTTTCATCTACCACCAGAAGAATCTATTTACTTCTACTATACTCTTGTGTTTATAGTGTTTCTAATTCTCCCGTGTCTCTATATTGCTATATGCATCGATATACACGGTTTGTAATTTCGGGGTTATTATCGGAGTTTATATTCTTCATTATTTTTCAGAGCTTCATGCTTTCGTTTTCTCTTCCCGACTTCGAGTCAAGCGAGTAATGGTCCGGAATTCGTAGATATGAAATTCAGAATGAACATAGCTAATGCTCTAAGAAGAAAATGGTAATAGAACGATTTTGATTTGTTAAATTACCAGAATACCCTGGAGAAGACCGAGTCATCCAGAAAAATATTCTCTTGATATGTTTAGAGATTAGATAGAATGTAAGAGTCGTGTAAATGGCACATGATGACGGTACTGTGAATCATCATGCTTCATTAGAAACTCAGCATGACTTACTGTAATATAATGACGTTAATCAAGTGTCATTATATTATACTAATCCATGCTTCAGTTCTCAACACTACTTCAAAACGTTCATATTTTAAACTCGAAGGTTTTAGAATTTAGAAACTAACACAGTTTCTTTTATGTTGCAGATATTACGGAGAGATAAATGATCTCAGATAAGAATAGTTGTGAAAATATCACCAGAAATATGGAGGATATTTATAATAGAACATACAAGAATATCTTAGAATTTCTAATATCAATGGACGATGAAGAAGATTTGTCAGTGAAGGTTTAGAATGAGAAATAAGATGTTTGCTAACGATTTCAGTAGGCACAGAATCATTTGGATTCTTTGAAGGCAAACTTATTCTTTGTGATTTGTCCACGGCTTTCTTCATAGTTTCGCATAATCCGCTTTTCGGTACTAAATTTTCTATTGAGCGTTCCTAACACTCCTTTCTTTATCATCAAACTTTTGGCCATTAAGATCATCTACAACATGCTGCTTCATCAGCATTTTCAAAGTTAACTGATCTGGGTCATCGGTTATCAAACCGAGGTAGTTTCAGGAGAATTGTGTTTTTAGAATGATTAATCGCTGATGGTAATATTGTGGAATATAAAAGGTTCCCCAGTAACAATAAAGAGTACGCATATATATCGCGGTTATAATAAAGTTGTTTCGGATGAAAAGTCGAAGTTGACTTGCTGGAGCTGTGACAAAATTAGCTACTTTGGAAAGGGATTGCAAAACGATCTTCGGTAATAACAATGTCAAAGGAACTAGAACAGATACGTGTCAAACGTTTACTCAGTTTCCGGGGATTTTTCAGGTGCATAACTATATGCATCAATCTTTTCTTCCGTATATGAAGTGTGGTTGGTTTATCCTCTCGATTGAGGTGTTTTTAAGAATCATGATAGATTTGAACGCTGATTGTAATCGTCGAGATACAATGAGGTTTAAGATGAAATCAAGTGGCAATCTTGAAGAAATGTTTAGTTTCATATGTTATAATCAATATTTTAATTCATTTTAATTGTCCAATGTCATTAGTCCACAGTCGATAGTCCACAGTAACAGTCCAATAATTCATATATAGTTTAATATATAATATACGAATTAATTAATACGTGTCGTGACCCGTATACGTCTCAGACTCGATCACAACTCAAACTATATATATTATTGTAGAATCAACCTCAACCCTGTATAGAGAACTCGATTATTACTGCATATAGAGTGTCTATGGTGATTTCAAATAATATATATAGATGCGTCGATATGATATGTCAAAACATTGTATACGTGTCCCGATATTTAAAGTGCGTAAAATAATTACAGAAATTAAATGACGATAAATAAGAGTGCGATAATTAAATTGCGATAAATAAACTGCGATAAATAAAATGTAATCAGTTAGCTAGGAACAGTTAGCTGGAACAGTTAGCGTGGATTCTTAACAAAATTTTTCATAGTTAATTTGTTTGTTTCTAACAGATTTTATTTTGTCATATGTTTTCTTCATATGCCACTTGTTGGATTCTGGGAAGTCAAAATCCAAATATGAAATTGAATGAAAATGGTTATTCTGTGGTGAACGGATACATATATCGGTGGTTGTAAGTAGGATAGTAAATGACTGTTGAATCAGCTTCGACGAATGTACAATGTAACTTATTAAGATGAAATCTAATTATTCCTCGGGTATTACCTACCAGTTAAAAAAAAAAATTCACCATTAATATTTTGTACAAAAGAACTTTTAATTACAATCTTTATGAAAACATATATACATACATATTTTCTTCAGATGAAATCATGAATTTAATGAGTTAATATGATATTAATCTCATTTTCTTTTCGGTTTGAGCTAGAATAAGAAATCTCTAAAACTTTTTAAAACCACATATTCTTTGCAGAACATCAATGAAGTTATTGATCAATACTTCATCGTTCATTATTGTTGGTACTTCTTGGTATCTATGGTGCGTATGATGTTGATGTTTGTGGGATAGATTATGATGTCGAGACGTGTGATGCGGATGTTGTTTGTTAGTGGTGATGATGGTATTGTTGATGTTATTGATGGTGGTGCTGATTATGCTGCTGGTGCTGCTACTGGTGTTTGCAACCTTCGCACCATGTTCTCCAAAGCCGTCACGCGAGCGCGAAGTTCGTTAACTTCTGCTAGTACACCGGGATGATTGGCGATTGGAGCGAGCGAATGAACAAGATTTGTAATATGAGATAGTATATAATCGTGACGAGATACTCTAGAAATGAGAGAGAAAATGGTGTTTCGAATAGGTTCGCCGGTAAGTGCTTCAGGTTCATCGCCAAGAGGGCAATTTGGTGGATGGAATGGATCACCTTCTTCTTGTCTCCAGTGATTTAGTATATTACGAACCCATCCCCAATTCATCCAGAATAGATGATGGGAAATTGGTTGATCCATTCCGGTGACGCTGCTTTCGGAGCCCGAATGGAAATCCATATCGGCATAACTGTTGGAATCTGAAGAATTCGAACTAGATGCGGAATCCATCTTGTATAATGGGGAAAATGAATTTTTGGTATGGAATAGATTATAGGAGTTAGATTTGGTACTCTTCAATACATAATTTACATATGTATATATAATACCAAAATCCCGTAAATTATTGAGAATCTTTGAAAAGATATCAGTCAAAGTTCGCAATAACAGATATGCTAAGATAAGAATTCGTCTATACACTATCAATGCAGTAAATGCAGTAAAACGTGTCTAGACTTATGAATGATAAGCAGGTAATTTCCTAAGGATGATAAGCAGATGATTTCCGACTAGAAATGATAAGCAAAACTTTTGACATGTAGACACGGTCGAAGTCCAGACTCATTAATGCATCCTAACAACTACTAGTTAGACACACTAATGCAAGACCTGGTTTGCTACGACCACCGCTCTGATACCAACTGAAAGGACCCGTTCATATACATTATAAACGATTCACAATAGTTGATTACATCGCGAGGTATTTAACCTCTATATGATACATTTTACAAACATTGCATTCGTTTTTAAAAGATAAACTTTCTTTACAACGAAAATTGACGGTATGCACACCATTTCATAATATATCCAACTATAATTGACTTAATAATAATCTTGATGAACTCAATGACTCGAATGCAACGTCTTTCAAAATATGCCATGAATGACTCCAAGTAATATCCTTAAAATGAGCTAATGCACAGCGGAAGATTTCTTTAATACCCGAGAATAAACATGCTTTAAAGTGTCAACCAAAAGGTTGGTGAGTTCATAGGTTTATCATAACAATCATTTCAATATATTAATAGACCACAAGATTTCCGTTTATAAATATATGTACACTCGCAAGTGTATAAAAGTATTCTATAAGTTGTAGGCACCCGGTAACAAGCCTTAACGTTCATGTTTTACCCTCTGAAGTACACCAGATCAGGTGTGTTTAAAATAACCTCGAAGTACTAAAGCATCCCATAGTCAGGATGGGGTTTGTCAGGCCCAATAGATCTATCTTTAGGATTCACGCCTACCGTACATAGACAAGTAGTTTAATGTTACCAAGCTAAGGGTATATTTCTGGTTTAAACCCACATAGAATTAGTTTTAGTACTTGTGCCTATTTCGTAAAACATTTATAAAACAGCGCATGTATTCTCAGCCCAAAAATATATATAAAAAGGGAGTAATGAAACTCACTTTTGCCTTGAAGGTATTTAATTCGACTTGGTCTCCGATAGATATCACGAACCAAACCATATATATAATATATCAACATATTTTCTTTTTTAAGTAACCATTACATATATATATACTATTAATACTTTTAATATTTTCTTAGTCCGTAGTTAGCCGTCCGATGTTAGTGGTCCACAATTAGTTGCTTAAATAAAATAAATAAAGACCCCATCGTATTCATATTGATCAGAATTAATCTCGACCCATGGTACCATATTGTCAAATGACGTGTTGCGTACATAAAGTACCGTGTTGTCAAATGACGTGTTGCGTACAATCATGAGGTCTTATGATTAATCTTCTCGTGTTGTTTACGGGTGGTCCTGAAATATATAAAATCAAATCATAAGTAATTATATATAAAATATCATACTAATTAGAAAAGATATGATTAATTTACTTTTTCTCCAAATATTTTCGTAGCTAAACTAGCTTCAGATACCCAATCTTGTTTTAGTCGTAGTTTCTTCATTACAACTCCGATTTTGTTGGTTCAACTTGCCACTTCCTTGGATCGAATCAAATTTTAAGAATATGAATTGAAAATACCTTAGTTTGTATTCGAAATCATAGGTTATAGGTCAAACTTTGGTGAAACTTATGAAAGTGATCATTTTCCATCATAAAAACAACATTTAATGCTCATTTTTCTAAAAATACTTACACTTTGAGTTAAACCATGAAATTTTTATGTGTTAACATATTCATAAGAAATATCATTTTTCCAGAACATGAACTTCCAATTCAAAGTTCAAGATGGTTTTTAATTATCCAACCCAAAACAGCCCCCGGTTGCACTCCGACGACGTAGATTCAGTTTTTAAGATGTTCTTTGTAAAACCAAGTTATATCTTGTTAGGTTAGCATATCATTATGATATATTACAGGTCTTGAAGTGTTTTAAAAGTCAAGTTAGAAGGATCTATTTAGTTTGCGAACAAGTTTGAAATCATTCAAACTATGTTCTTGTTGTTAAAATTTTATACCACTAAATAAGATAGCTATATAAATATGAATTGAATAAGATTATGAACAAGGTTACTACCTCAAGTTACTTGGACAAAGTTACTGCAAAATATAAGAAATAATCTTGGAATCAAAGAGTGGTGGAGTTAGATCAAAAGGTTGGAAGTAAACTTCTTCAAATGGGTGGTTATTTTGATATGTTCTTGAAAGAGTTTTCTTATGGTGTTTAAGGCTTGTAATTGAAGCTAAATGATGGGGAAAATGCTTGGAGAAGATCAAGTATGAAGTTAGGAGTATTTTGAGAGAGAAATGAGGGTGTAGGTATGAGAAAATGGAGTGAAGAAATGGTGTTCATTTATAAAAACGTTTTTAGTTTATAAAGAAAGAAAAGGATTCCTAATTTTGTTTTCTTACTAATAATTCATACTACTTGACAAATCCTAGTTACCTCATATCTAGGGCAGTAATAATGTTGATTAGGATGTTGATTTGATGTGTATATACCAATAGTAAATACGTATAGAAGCTGGGTATGATACGGGTACATATACCCTAGATATACGTATAGAAATCTTGAGGAAACGGAACGAGAATTCAAATATAGCTATCTTTTGTGAATATACTTATATTGTTTTATGTACTTAAGTCCTTAAAAAGTGATTAAATACTTTATATATACGATACGTGTATAAGCATTATATATTATAAGTATATATATCAAAGAATGTTACGTATAGTTATCGTTTTGAAAACTTAAGTTAGTAGTTTCAAAATATACTTATAACTCATTGTCATTAGTACACAATGAGATGTTAAACCATCCTTAGATCATTTTAAATATATATAAATACATATATATACACAAACGTATAATTATCGTATGTTATATAGTTCGTGATATCATCGGTCATATTGGACGGTCAAACGTTGTGTAAAACTCTTTTCAAAAACACAAGTCTCAACAATTTGGATTGCTTATCATGTTGGTATGGTTTAATTTATGTAAATATTAATCTCATAAGTATAATTTGGTCGGAAAATTCCGGGTCATTACACTTCATCGCCAGAAACATTCTCTTCAACATTATAATGAGAAACTGTACTGTCGCTTCCAGTGGACATATCATCATATGAGTTAACTACATTTTATTCATCTCTTCGTTGTTATTCTTCATCTCATCGTTGTAGTTCATCATCAACAACTGTTGACTGGTTGTGAGATGTTTATGGACCACCTTCCACAGTTTGAATAAGATCCATAAAACCTGAACTGTGTGTGGTTGGAAAAAGTTCCTCAAACTGAATTTCAATTTGTGCCTAATAGGTTGGATCATTCTGAAAAATAAAACAGATTGTTTCTAAAGTGTAATCGTCGGTAAGTTCATTTTTGCATTCATTTCCATTTAAAAGAACTCACAAGATCATTTTCAACGTATGTGATCTTTGATTGGACCCTACATAATTATAAGCCATTTGGTTTAACTTCATACATTTAAACTTGGTGTTCAATACAAAACTCCTTCTATTTGTTGTGTTATCACCAGTAAGCCAACCATTTTGAAAAGAAATTTGGCCTCCCCAAAGAAAATGAACCATAAATGGATGAATTGTAGTCATTTTTGAATGTGAGATTAGTGTTTATTGTAATTACAAGGGATGATTTTGTTGATGTACGAAAATCAATTTGCTTTGTTTGAGATGTAATTGTGTTCTTTGTGATGTTGTGTTTGATTGATGATAATGGTGATATAAATAAATGTAAAAACATAATAAATCTGATCATGACAAGATAGAGTTTCAGGTTTCTGTCCATTATTGCTGTGTTGTGGTGCAGACTGTAAAACCGAAGTTTCAAACTTCGGATCTACTGTTTTTCTGCAAAACCAAAGTTTGAAACTTTAGTTTAGGGTTTCATCTTCAAAAAGGACAAAACCGAAGTTTAAAACTTCGGATTTGAAAAAACCGGAGTTTCAAACTTCGGTTATCCTATTTTCAGAAAACATTTTTCTCTTTTTCTATTTTTGCAAACAATGTTATAATAAACACTATTTTAAAAGAAAAATTCTCTCCAAAACGAATACATTCCTCTCTTGGTAATACATCAAAAGCACATAGTTTGTGTTGTAAATATTTATATGCATCAAGTTCTTGACTTTCTAAATATTGCTTCAGTTTAAACAATGCCAAATTTTCCACTTGTCGAATTCGTTCCTTAGACACATCCAACATGATTCCTATATCGGCTAACAAATTCAATACCTTGCATCAATTTTGTACCTTAATCGGATTGCTTTTCTCTCTTTTGGGTTTAGAACACCAAGGAGGTTTGTGATATGGTTTCTCATGAGTTGCTTTGTCGCACTAGCATCCAGTGCATCAATTGTGGTGTCAGGAGTGATTTCCTATCATAAAAAGAATGAAATCACATAAGACTTCTTGATACTTCAAGGAGATGCAAAAGAAGTCCAGTCCTAACCCCTAAATTTTGGGCTTTAATGCGGTCATCAAGCCTAACCAAATGGGCCAATCATTAAGTCCATTCCTTTTACTTAAGTTTTGTTAAATTGATTATTTGATTATAAATTATGAAGTTAGATTCGGAAAAAATAACATATATTGGGAATTCATATTGAATTATGACATCAGATGAAGTCCAGCCCATGAGTTTCTTAGACTCTAAAACCAATTGGTGATACAGTATTAGTCAATAGTGCACATGGCATTGGGCCAATAACGCCTCCCAATAACGCCTTTAATCAGCAATGGGCCTCCAGCAAATCTACTTGCCCATATCCGACACAACCATGGGCCAGGCCCAATAATCAACCAAATAATGCTGGCATCCTTGGGCCTAGGCCTCAAGCCCACATGGCAACAGGTTATCCAGGTTCATCTTCGTCATCTTAAGCTCCAACCGACATTGATCAAGCTATGAATACTATTCCGCTAAACCCATCGGATGATAATTGGTACATAGACACCGGCGCTTCTTCTCCCATGACAGGTTATTCAGGTACCCTCTCTCCCTATTTTAATTTACGCATTCCTAACACATTATCGTTGATAATGGCAATACGTGGCACATGACATATGATTCTCTTTAAACCTTATCTCCTTTACCTTTAAAAAACGTTCTTCATGTACCTAACATCATCAAAAATTAAAGTCTGTACGTCGCTTATCCACTGATAATTTTCTTGCTGTAATTTTTGATCCTTTTTGTGAAGGATTCCAGGACAGGAATTCCCATCATGAGATGTAATAGCATCGGGGACCTCTCAAAAATCACTTCTTCCACTCTTAATCAACTCAACACACCCACTTCTCTTGCTGCTTTTTCTCAAGATATATGGCATAAATGCTTAGGGCAACCAGGGCTGGACTTTGGGCGGGGCTAAAGGTGCAACCGCACCTGGGCAACACAATCCAAAGGGCATCATATTATTGGTCCAGTTTCATATATACTAGGTTCATTAAGCCCAATATTTTAGCCCATATAAATAATAAATTGTTTTACAAAAATTAAAAAATGAGCCCACTATCATTGGAGTAAACTTAAATACGGAGTAAAATTAAATACAGAGTAAAATTGATTCGTCGTATCATTGGGGCATCCAAACGTCCTCTACTCCTCCGTCTCCTTATCAATTCGACGATTCCCAAATCCCAAATCAAGATAATCAATTTCTTTTTATCTATTCTATACAATACCATAAATAATCTCCATGACTCCACCATGATTTTATATATTTGATTCATTTTTCCCCCAATTAGACTCGAACGTCACTTGAGATTATGGAGTTTACAAAGAAGATGGATATTTTTCCAAAGTTTTACTTGCATACAAGATTTTGCTAACCGTCCCGGTCACTGTAGCATCTTCAGAACGGAGTTTTTCAAAATTGAAATTGTTGAAAAATTATTCACGAAGTATAATGAGTCAAGAACGGTTAAACGGGTTAGCAATTATAAGTATTGAAAATATATTTCTATCAAATGTAGATTAGATTAATTGATTGAAGTTTTTGCATCAAAAAATGCACGTAGACATCATTTTAGGTGATTTTGTAGTTCCGAACATGTGTATTTGAATTGTATTTGTTAAATAAAAATCGGTGTGAGTATGAGCCGTCTAGCTTGACTAGGTTTCAAACCCCTAAATATTTGTGTTGTGGTATTAATATATTTTGAGGGGGCAGGGGGCATATTATTGAGATGTTCGCACTGAGCATTCAAATTCTCAGGACCGGCTCTGAGGGCAACCTGGCGCTAATATTTTCGTTTTCTTAGCAATAAAAAGTCTATCAGTAGTGAATGTAATAAAAACTCATTTTTATGTGAGTCGTGCATTTTTGGTAAACATATTAAATTGCCTTTCTTTACTACCACTACTGTATTTCTTCTCCCTTCTAAATTGTTCATAGTGATGTGTGGACCTCTTCCGTTGAAGGTTTCATGTGAAGAGTATAAATTAAGTGACTATTATTTTTGTCCTCTGTTAATTATTATTATACACCTAGATCAAGATTTGTCATTTATGTTATGTTTATAATAAAAATAATACTTCGTATACTAATATAATATTGTTATTTAAAATGCACGAGGGATTGAGATTGATGTACTCACAACTCAGTAGCTTCAAAAATTAACTCGTAGAGCAATCAAGGGTTTCTTTGCTTACCAAAAAAAAAAAAAAAAAAACAACCAAACGTCCCAAAACCATAGCTTACATAGGGAGTGTTTGAATTTGCTTTATGAAAACAGCTTATACGTTTTACCTATTTACTACTCAAATAATTAGTTGTAAGAAAACGAGTTAATCATGTTTTGCTTTAGTAATGGGTGACTTGCTTTTCATTTTCACGTTTTGAGCCTGTCAAATCGCAATTAATTGATTTTAAAGTTGAATTTACCAAACAATATTAATCACGTATTTGCGATTTGAAAAATAATCAAATAATCACATCCTAAATGCTAAGCCAAACATCACCATGGTTCAATATAATGACTCACACGGTAACACCATGTGACAATTAGTTCACGATGGAACGTACCATGTATTATGATCCAATAACATTGAAAATATGAAACAGTTGCAAAAGATTGGCGCATTCGTATTCATAAAATACACTACTTTATAACTATATATTGAAAAAGGATCATGCTGTCTTGTTAATTTAATGGATCATGTTTGATAAGTAAAAAATAAACTTTTGTATATGAAAGTTCTCCATTTATAAGATTAATTAAGCTTAATAATACTACAAAATGCAATAAGTAGTATCATCAATCATCAATTAATACAACACTTTCAAAAAACAAGTTGAATATTAAAATCTTATAAATAAATGAACCCAAGAGTTTATGGTTTGCAAAACTTATTTACCAACTTCAGGTCTTTTGAAAAATATATATACCACACTAATATGTCTTTTATATTCACTCCATGTTTACATTGGACAGTCCCCGCGATGATAGCTACCGTAGCTTAGTAGTTGAGGGACATGCAACACAAAGCGGTGGTCCTAGGTTCAATCCCAGCCCCATGTCTCTTTAAGCATGGGTTACACGATTTTCTCACATGTTGGCTGTGGGATCGGTCGATGTGGGGTCATCAGAGAGTCGGTTTTACCCTTATGTTTACATTGGACAACATTCACACGATAATATATATTCTTTTCACCAATTCAGAGTAATTTCATGTTTTTTAGATTTTTAAACTTTTACCTCTAATTTTTTTAGTTACGGAGTATTACGTCCACTGATGTTCAAAACGTTACAAGATAACATCAAACTTAATATTTTGTACACCAAAAAGCAATTGAATTATAAGTAAATTACATTACCTACTCGAGTACTCGTACAATTTAAAACTTAAAAAAAAAAACAATAGACTTCAATTAATCATTAATCCAAACAAATTTGATTCTAAATCGAAAGGTTTCAGGGAAAAAAAAAAAAAAAAAAAAAAAAAGTTTAACAGGACATCTTAAATGTTTCAAAGTGGAACTTTAAACATCTCCATAATCCTCTAATGAATGAATGCAATGAATGAATTTTCAATAGTTTTCATTTGTCGATAATCCTTCAATAACTTATTATTAATTGGTTTACGTTTGCACCTCTGTTCCAAAAAAATTGGCCATAAAAGCTAATGCATAGGAAAGTGATCGATTTAGAAACATTATCCCCCACTATAAGAAAAATAGTCATTTGTGACTATCTTTAGTGACAACTTATTATTTGATCACTAATAGTGCTATTCAGTTACCATTAAAAAATTTGTCACTAAATTTTGGTCACCTAAACGATATAACTGACCAACAAACAAATAGTCACTATAGTGAACAATAGTGACCAACAAACAAACTCATTTTTCTTGTAGTGTACCCGTATTGTTTCATCTTATATCTGTTAATACCTTTACCTTTTTATGTTGAGTGATTGAGTGAATGAACGAAGAGAAATAGCCATGAAGAATAGCCATGTGAGGATTGTGGTATACGTGAAAGGGATAATATTAATAATAGCTAATGGGTTTTTTTTATTCTTTATTATTCTATTTTTAGTTTTTAAAAGTGTATTTAGAGATAAAATTACAAAATGAAATATGCACAAGTTAGGAATATATTTTTGAAGGGGATTATCACCAAAAAGCCCATTTTTTTGAACTTGTTTGCGTGAGAGCCCATAAAAAAAAAGTTTGACAATTTGCCCTCGCAAGGAGCAAGATGCATCTTGCTCCCTTGCGTCTTGCGTCCTTGCGTCCTTGCGACCTTAGTCACACTTGAGAGCAAGGAGCAATGTGCCTCTTGCTCCCTTGCTCCCAGGTGGAAGCAAGGACGCAAGATGCATCTTGCTCCCTTGCTTCCACCTGGGAGCAAGGTGCCTCTTGCTCCCTTGCTCCCAGGTGGAAGCAAGGGAGCAAGATGCACCTTGCGTCCTTGCTTCCACCTGGGAGCAAGGGAGCAATAGGCACCTTGCGTCCTTGCTTCCACCTGGAAGCAAGGGAGCAAGATGCACCTTGCTTTCGCCTGGGAGCAAGGGAGCAAGAGGCACCTTGCGCCCTTGCTTCCACTTGGGAGCAAGGGAGCAAGAGGCACCTTGCGTCCTTGCTTCCACCTGGGAGCAAGAGGCACCTTGCTCCTTGCTCTCAAGTGTGACTAAGGTCGCAAGGACGCAAGGCGCAAGGGAGCAAGAGGTTTCTTGCTCCTTGCGAGGGCAAATTGTCAAACTTTTTTTTTTATGGGCTCTCACGCAAACAAGTTCAAAAAAATGGGTTTTTTTGGTGATAATCCCTTTTTGAAGGGACATGGATTCGGTAAATAAGATTCGCACATACATGTGTTTGTAAATTGAAAAGACCATAAATAAACATAACGGTTGAGTTATGATTTTGAGTGATGTATATCCGTATGATTCAGGTGGGCCTAATTTTATTAACAAGACGGGCTTTGTACGTTGGGCCAAAAGGAAGCTAAAAGAGAAAATAAGAAGCCAAAGAGCCCATTGAAGTTGAATAGTATTTTGTTGGTCTTGACTTCGGGTCCAAGGAAGAAACGAGAGAAATGGGATAAGAGTTTGCATATGATTTGTTTTCAAACTATTAATTATTTGTTTTTGTTTGTTTAAATTAGAAGCCAATCCGTATTTGTTTCTAGGTAGTTTGAGGCTTATCCTTATTTGTTTTTAGCTAGTATTTAAATTAGGACCTCGTCAGTTGATCATAATGGTTATAATTTTGTGAGTTAATAAAAAAATAAACCGTGAAGGTTTTGATTTCCAATTGAGAAGGTTGTTTACAGTAAAGCTGAGAAGGTTTTGCTATTTATCTTTTCTATTGTTTTAGCCACGATCTTTTCAATACACTATTTGGTATCAGATTCCAGACATGGCTAAACAAGCTGAGTTCGAGATATTGAATCGCAAGATTCAAGAGTTGAAAGACATGCAACATCTCTTGCGTAATATAGAGATGAAGCTTGAAAATCTTGAATTTGAATTTTCAAGAAAGGCTCAATCGGATGAATTTATTTATTCGGCTGATCTAGTTTTTAATATGGAGTACGTTCCCGAACCTCATGTGCTTGAAGACACCGTACTTATTTATGATAAGGATAGTGAAGAGGGTGCAGATTATGATGTTGATAATATTGGCATCAATTATGTTTCTGGTGTAAAAGCTGAAGTGGCAGGTGAAGACACAAATGTCGAATCTTGTCTTGAGTCGTTGAACTTTGTTGGTGGGACCCACAAGGGATTGACTGAGCCAGATGAGTGTTATGTTGTACTTTAGTACAAGAGGACGATGTGAACATCACTCGGACAGCTAATGGTCTTTTTTATGTGTTAGAGAAAATTAACGAAAGCATGTTTAAGATTGTACTTCCGATTCAATATTATCATGTATTCACCATTTCTAATGTTGCTAATTGGCCGGGTAGTGGTGATGATGTAGACTCGAGGACGAGTCTTTTCGAAGAAAGGGAGGATGATGTATATCCGTATGATCTAGGTGGGCGTAGTTTTATTAACAAGACGGGCTGTGTACGTTGGGCCAAAAGGAAGCTAAAAGAGAAAATAAGAAGCAAAAGAGCCCATTGAAGTTGAATATTATTTTGTTGGTCTTGACTTCGGGTCCAAGGAAGAAACGAGAGAAATGGGATAAGAGTTTGCATATGATTTGTTTTCAAACTATTAATTATTTGTTTTTGTTTGTTTAAATTAGAAGCCAATCCGTATTTGTTTCTAGGTAGTTTGAGGCTTATCCTTATTTGTTTTTAGCTAGTATTTAAATTAGGACCTCGTCAGTTGATCATAATGGTTATTATTTTGTGAGTTAATAAAAAAATAAACCGTGAAGGTTTTGATTTCTAACCGAGAAGGTTGTTTACAGTAAAGCTGAGTAGGTTTTGCTATTTATCTTTTCTATTATTTTAGCCACAATCTTTTCAATACACTATTGAGCCTCTTTGAACTTTGACCCATGTGCGAATGCACAGCTTACACACCTAAAATCCGGACTTGAAAAAGGGTAAGCACCCTTCGTGTTTGATAAAACTCATACGGTTAAGATTAGTAATATCGGGCTGTGATTAGAAGCATGAAAGGAGCTCTGTTGAATGACACCAATACTAGCGAGTTCCACTGGAGCAGCCGTGCTATTATATGCGAATGTTAAGCATTTTTTTTAGGACAACCAAGTTGGTGGTGGTGGAGTGGACAAGGGCCTACCCCTTTAACAAGGGGATCATGGGTTCAAATCCATGCAAGCAATTAAAAACCCCATCTTGACCACGGAGGTTCACCCGCGATGACTCCGGGCTGCCCGCAAAGCAGGTAGTCGCTCTGGGATATAGTAGACTCGCATAGCGAGGAGGAAACCCAGGCTAATTAAAAAAAAAAAAAAAGCATTTTTTAAGGACTTTTTTTTTTTTTTAATATATTATGCACTAAGAGTAATACATGATAATAATTAATTACTTTAGGTGAATGTATTTATGGTAAAAGGGGTATGGATATTAGTTGAGATGATGCTAGTGATAATTCTATAACATACGTATATAGATTGCTTGTACAAAATTGTAAAATACGGAGTAATTCGATCATAATCATTATAAAATCCTCAGTATATCATCGAATATTATTCAAATCGTTACACATGATCATTACATATGAGCGTTACATACATCGTCAATAAAATTTCTCAAAAGGAAATCGAAAATGAAGATTCATTAAACTTCAGAGTAGTAATTCATAAACAGAAGATTTGTCGTTTGCAGGTGGTCGTTCAAAAGTGGCGGTGATGGTGGTGGTGTGGATGTGGTTTGTGGGGTGGTGGTGGAGGAGGGTGGTGGTAAATTGGTGGTGAAGGGTGGTGATGAATTGGAGGAGGTGGTGGATAATGATGATGATGATGTGGTGGCGGTGGTGGTGGATGGAGGTGATGTGGTGGCGGTGGTGGTGGATGGCGGTGATGTGGTGGCGGTGGTGGATGAGGGTGGTGGTGATGTGGTGGCGGTGGTGGAGGGTGGTGGTGACCTGGTCTATGCATCTTTCTAATTTTGTTCTCTATCTTTCTTGTAAACGGATATAGATAGATATAAAATTGTTTATGTGAAGACTTTGATAATTTTATAGGGCGCATTTGTGTTATTTCCTTAACGTGGTGGTTTATCTAAATAGATACGGAATCTATAAAATTACAGATATTTACGTGTATATATTTTTTTAAAGAAACCAACATCATAGCGTGTACAAGAAATAAATCCACTCGTCGAATAGCTATCGAACATGGTCATCAATTTCTTTATCTAGTGATCATAAATGAATGATAGATGATAAATAAATATTTATGTCGATGACGTTCGATTTAGAAAACGAACTGATGCGAATTTATAGGTTGACACGAGATGGTAATGGATCATATCGTCGTATTCATTTGAATTTTTAAAGTTATTTAAATATAATTCATCCATATTTATATACATATTGAACTAAACGGATTAACGAATATACATTAAATGTTATTTTTCTTTTTGATATTTTTATCATAAACAGAAACCATCAAATAAGTTTAATAAATGTCTTAACATAATTTAATAATATTTTTATACATAAACGTGTAACTGTTATTGTCAATTAAATAAAAGTGTGCGTGCGCGTATATATATATATATATATATATATATATATATATATATATATATATATATATATATATATATATATATATATATATATATATATATATATATTACATGCAAATGTTAATTAATGTTCATATCGTTAACAAATATATGTTAATTACCACAAATTTCATGTTAAATTGTTAATTATATAAAGTGTTCACATGTTACACAAACAAGTAAGCACATGTGAACAGAAAACTATATATTTAATTATATAGGTAAAATATAAGTTTTTTCAAACTATTTTATATTCGTTCTTACTCTCCATTAACATTTATGGGTGATTCAATCTATTCACATGTGAAAATCTTTGTAAATTAAAAGTTCTAGCAGTTCTTGCCCTTTTTGTGGTTCTCGTTTGAACTTTTGACTATATATATATATATATATATATATATATATATATATATATATATATATATATATATATATATATATATACGTGTATACGTATATATATACTTGTATACGTACATATATACGTGTATACGTACATATATATACATATACATGTACATATATACGTATACACTTATATATATATATATATATATATATATATATATATATATATATATATATATATATATATATATATATATATATATATATATATATAACGGATTCAGGGATAAGCAACTTTAGGGGTATAACGGGATAAGCAAAATTACTTTTTTTTTTTTTTACTTTTTAATTTTTTTTAAGATTTATAAATGTGCACCAAAATGCTCTCCTAATCTATATTTTTATAAGCCAAACATATTCGAAATCGTTCAAAAAACGATAATGAATGATAATAACCGTGATGAAATTCATCACGGTTATTATCATTCATCCCCGATTCTTTAACGATTTTATTATTTTTTTGTAATTTTTGCATATTCTTCTATTTGCATATTAAGAGACCTAAAAAGATAATCTGTTTCAAAACTTTTTTTAAAATATTTTTGCTTATTTCGTTTGTACCTTTTTAAGCTTACTCATGGATTTCGCCCTCATATATATATATATATATATATATATATATATATATATATATATATATATATATATATATATATATATATATATATATATATATATATATATATATATATATATAGAACATTTGCAAGGATCAAATGAGAACCTTTTTCGGTCAGAGAACCATGAGAACTACTAGTTCAAACATTTTTGTTGGATGCAAAAATTAAGATTATTCTACATGTATGTAGAACATGATGTTCTACATCATTTTTTCAGTAGTTTTCTAACATGTTTTTTGTGATTTTAGAATTTAGGTTTTAGATTCAGCGTCTAGGGTTTAGATTATAGGGTTTAGGGTTTGATTGATTTTTTAACACGAACGATTTAGACTTTCGGGTTTTGGGTTTAAAACCTTAAGCTCAAAATCGGGCAAAAAAAAAAAAAAAAAAATTAAACGAAAATAGATGTACTTCTGTGACATCCTGGTGATTGTTCTATATGGCCGGGGTCTTTGAGTAGAGGGTTTTAGTCTTACAAAACACTTCAAATTTTAGAGTGAGAAAGAAGCTTGGAGATCTTGAATGTAGAGAAAGAAGCAACCATTGTGAGAAGAAATTGAAGGATTTGGTTGATGCATGTTCCAAGAGGGTGTAGATCAGCAATAATAGAAGGAGCTACAACTGTTCATCATCATCATTGTCCTTTATTTTTTTGATTTTGGTTGCGATAAGGAGCTTAACAAACTATCAACCTTCACGTTTTGTCATCAACAAGGTGAGTACATAGCTAGTAGGGTCGCTTTCAAAAATGAGATTGTATATTGTCGGATTGCACTCGTGTAAGAGTCAGTATGCAAACTTGGGACCTTCTGAAAGTGTTTGTTGTGTATTTAATTGTGTGCTTTATTTAAAGAGGAAAGTGACTACTTAGTCCATAAGGTTGGAATATACTAGCAAGAGGCTAGCTAAGTGGGCATGGTAATTGTAGGGTCAATTACGATAAATATATATATGACTTGTCACGATTGGGTTCGGATAAGTGGAACTATCTCGGAATCTGGATGTCCATCATTATGGGTGTGTAAGTTGCATGGTGACGATGTGTTTATATTTATTACTCCCTCCGTCCCATATTAATAGTCCACAGACAAAAAACACACAGTTCAAGGAAATATCATAAAAGTACTGTACTTTCTGTTTACTTTTCAGTTTTTACCCTTAACTTTTCTTTCTCCTTTAATCCTATCAACATACATTAAGGGCATAATAGAACTTAAGCTTCTTATTCTTTGCTATTTATGGAACTGGACTATTAATTTGGGACATCCCAAAATGAAATACTGGACTATTAAGATGAGACGGAGGGAGTATCATATTTGTGTTATTGCTAGCTTGTAGTCACTAAGCTGTATAGCTTACTCATTTATTTGTGTGTAAGTTGTAGGTTCAAGTGGTGATAAAGTACATAGGGAAAGAAGGCAACTATCGAAGGATTAGAGAATGAGCTTGTAGTGGTAAGTGGATCATCTAACTCTTACCACCGTGAGAACTTCACCGCTTGATCGTCTAACACCAACGGGTTATATTTTGTAAAATCTATTTTGCATCTTTTGAATTTCTAAAGATATTGGGTCTCTTAGTTGCGATTGTAAATGCTAACTTAATCATTGAATGGGCACAAGTGAAGTTTTAGGCTTTTAATATATGATACTCTAATGTTTATGTCAAGTGGATGGTTATAATTTGGGTCAAAAGCACACCTTTTGTTATGTAATGGGTCGTTTTATATCAAATGATGCATTGACCTTGTTATGAATGTTGTTTTTAGATTAAGATAAATTTTGAGGTTAAACATGATGTAATGATTGGTATGTGCTTGGATGGTCATTTGGGTCACTTGGAAATTAAAAGTGATTAAGTCTGGTGCAGGGCAATTACGCGCCGCGCACTTCGGTCAGGCGCCGCGTAGTTTGGCATGAACTATAGACAGTTTAAAAAATTGAGTTTAAGGGTGTTTCAAGTTGGTATCAAAGCGGTGGTTTAAGGGACTTGGATAATTCACTTTAGGATTATCTAGGCTTAAACCGCTAATTTGTGGACCTAGTGTGTTTATTGCATGACCATTTCATTTAATTTTGGGTTTTATGCATATATGTGATTGTGATAGAATTTTAATTGCGATAGGTAATCGGGTTCATGTGCTTGACGTGAAGGGATAATCCATACTTACTTGACATTATCTGATGGTAATGGGAAAGAAGTGTGAATTGACAAAATATAACCACACTTTTCCAATGTGGTTATATTATGGTGACTCACACAGAAGTTCTGTGGTCGTCACATAGCAGAAGGGAGTAAGTAGGGAAGAGTTGTCTAGACTTGGGTAATATATGTGTAAACTGTTATAAGGTTAAGGGTAACCTAATTGTAGGGGATATATAAGAAGGCTGCCTAGTGGAATTCCTCAGCGTTTCTCAGTGGAACTAGGTGAACTAGAATGAGTATGTATTGTGGTGCCTGGTAGATGTAGATTTTATATTAATAGAATGCAAGGTAGTGCTTAGATGATAGTGTAACTCTTTTATAGACGATAGTGAGGGATCTTGGAAATCCTACTGGTGTGATGACGTATGATTACGGATCGTGAGAGTGAGCTTATCGTTCCGTATAGTGAGTCACAGAATGATCTAATCCCATTTCCTGGATTCATTTGGGGAAGTGAAGTCGGTGAGTTGAGAAATGTGTATAAATGATTTTTGATATAGGACGATTAACATTCATGAGTATATTCCTGTCTCGGGGGTAGTTGTGATGACCCGGGAATTTTCGACTAACTTTAAACTTAATCTTTATATGATTTTGACACGATAAGCAAAGTCTGTAATACTGAAATCTCAAAAACTTTGAACTGTGTTCATGTATTCATTTACCCTTCGACTGCTCTCGACGATTCACGAACAATTAATTGTAAATAGATATGTGTGTATGGATATATAAATAATAATTCGAATTATAATTTGAAGTATTATATGTTGTTGTTATAGGATATCATAATAATTAATATTTAAAATGTATCTCTATATATAAATAATATATATTAAAAAATAAATATTTAATGATTGTAATACTCGTTTGATGTTTCGATTGATATTAAGCAAGTTAAATTCAAACTTTTGTAATTTTAAAATAAACGGTTATCCGAAAATGAGTTATAGACTTATTAGAAATGAATTTTGGATCAAGTTATTAAATCTTAACACTTTTTATATTTTACTTAGGATTGGGGTGATTAATTAATGTAATTTTTTTATTTAATAGTTAATAAACAAATTTTAAACCATAATGACCAAAATAAATAAATATGGTTAATTTAAAAATATGGGATTCTTCTGAACACTTTTATTCGCCACTGAGTAACAACGGACTACGAAATAGCACTCCGTGAAATTAGAACACGTTTTAAAATTTTGTACAATTATTATATTTAGAAGTTGCTTTTCCATTTTTTGGATTTACACAAAACTAATTAGGATCCGTGAGTTGATTGAAAACACAATAATTATTACTATGGCTAATTGAATCCTACTTGATATTAGATCCGTGAATTGATGACTTTTCTAGTGTGATTATTATTATCAATATTATTATAGTATAGTATTATATTTATATCCATATCTTTCTGCAATCTATCCACTCTCCATATGCATTATATATGCATATTACATATACTTAACATTTACGGAGGGAAGCATAATCAACCATCATTCTTTACTACATCTTCCTTCTTCTTATTCCTTGGTGAACTTGTTTCATTAACCTATCGATGAACAACCTGCACCACACCCGTTTAACCTTCCACCACCAACGATTAACCCATCATCGTGAACCTACACCATGAAAACAACCACCAACTTCTCTCTCCCTCTCTTAATTCTCGTAACCAAAGAACCATAACAATCACCACCCATCAATCTTCCTGCTTTAACGACCACCAAAACACCACCTATTATCAACACCACCTTATGTGTTTTCTTCAAATCAATATGCAAAATTAATCTTTGCTATACTTTTACGAGATTAACTTAACAACACCTTTATCACCTCGTCTAATCATCGAAATACACAACATCGAACTAGAACCATTGCAATCACATGACCACCTTCGGTTTACTTGTGGTTAGCCGATAACCAAACCCATCTCCATCTTGTTTCCTATCCGAGAACAAACATACACCTCACATACACAAGCACTCTTCTTCTTCTTCTTTGCTTCGGTTGATCAAAACCACAAACCACTATAACCACCGCCACCTGAGACATTGCAGCCATAAATCACTAAACACCCGTCACCATCGAATTATAATTTTTACTGTTACTGCTATGCTTCTTCTGCTCTAAAACAGCCCGAATCATGTACTTATTACTTTTTATGTTCGAACACCATGAACCATCATAAACCCCCACTCATCCACCCTTATATAATGCTACAGCTACTACTCAAGACTATTCAGTTTTCTGTTTTCAAACGCCACCATTTGCAGACCCAACAAACCCTCTCGCTGTTACTGCTGCATCTTATTTTCTATTTTAAATCATCTCCATTGTTTTCCTTTGCTATTGCTCCTTTCGTTTTTTATTTTCTGATACACTGAAGAGCTGTGAAACACGATGATAAAGATGTGTGCTTGTGGAACACACCACAACTTCATGGCAGACAACAAAATAACTTTAAAAACCCACTTGAACGTGAATTACTTTTTCTTTGTTGTTTGTAGGGACGTGACTTGTTAATTGTTGTTTATTTACATTAAATAATGAGGGCTGCTGTGTGAGACCTTTGTAAACAATCTTAACCGAACCCACACAAACTAAAACTTTAAACTTTCAGCTGCTATTAGAATTCCACGAGGCAGATTATAAAAATAGGGCTGAGAATTATTGAGTTATTTAACGGGCATAATTAAATGGGGTTGTAAATTTTGTTGTTTGGGCTTCTTGTAAATGAGTATGATGAATTAAGTTGTTTTGGGCCGATAGCATGCTTATAGTTGCTGTTAGGCTGCTGCCATATTAATGAATCGATAAGGTGATCGAGATGAATAAAACTTACGATAATAATGATGATGAAGATATAAATGGGTGTTGTATTTTGAAGACCATAGACTTTAAGGTTAAAAGCAATTAATCTGAGTTTATTTCAGAAAAGCTAGTGTGGTTGAATGGTTTGAGGTGCGTGTTGCTTACCAAGAGGTCGTGGGTTCGAAACTAGGAAGCTGCAAAATATTTTTTTAGTAAAAACTACCTTAGGAGTGTGGGCCTGTTGGACCAAGTTTCTGTTGGGCCGTGAATTGAGTCACCAGGAGCAAAACCCACCATGTTTCTGTGTTAATGATTTTGCGAAGGGGAAGAAAACAAGGAGACAGAGAACAAATCGATATATATACATTTAGGGTGTTATAATTTCAGAAAAAGCTGAAACAGCGTGTTGGTTTGTGGTATTATACATTTGGGTGAGCGAGAGGTCATGAGTTCGAGCCTGGGCGGAGGTGTTTTGTTTTTAAATCCGATTCTTTAGGAGGTAGCATTTTCAATTATTATTATTGTTACTATTATAATTATTGTTATTATTATTATTATTATTATTATTATTATTATTATTATTATTATTATTATTATTATTATTATTATTATTATTATTATTATTATTATTATTATTATTAACATTAGTATTATTATTAACATTAGTATTAGTATTGTCATTAAAAAAATTATTAGTAGTATCATTATTATTAACATTACAATTATTATTAAAATTATCATTTCTAGTAATATTATTATTATTATCATTATTAAGTATATTTACTGTAAAGACCCGTCCTTATCCACCTAGACGAAGTCATCAACATTTGGTCCCATTGCGATGATCGACTCCAAGTAATGTCCTTAAATTGAGCAAATGCACAGCGGAAGACTTAATTCGTACCTGAGAATCAACATGCTTTAAAGTGTCAACCAAAAGGTTGGTGAGTTCATAGGTTTATCATAACAATCATTTCAATATATTAATAGACCACAAGATTTCATAATCATAAACATAATACACTCGCAAGTGTATATAAAGCATTCTAAGTGGTTGAGCACTTGGTAACCATACTTAACTATTAATCAACGTCGCATATTCCCTTTATTATGAAATCTCACTACACTGTACCAAGTGTAGCCTACAAAACGAAGTACTGTGCAACCGTTGAATACTGGTCGTCCAGTCCGGTTGGGGTTGTCAGGCCCGATAGATCTATCAACAGGATTCGCGTTTACAATACTCATGTAAATATTAGTTACCAAGCTACAGGGAAATATGCCAGTGGTACAACTCAACGTAGAATGTATTTTTAAGTACTTGTGTCTATTTCGTAAACATTTATAAAAACAGCGCATTTATTCTCAGCCCAAAAATATATAATGCAAAGCAATTAAAAAGGGAGCAAATGAAACTCACCATACTGTATTTTGTAGTAAAAATACATATGACGTCATTTAACAAGTATAGGATTGGTCTCGGATTCACGAACCTATATCATTCATATATATATTAACACATATAATTGTAATCAAATGAATTTACATATTAATAGTGATATAATTGTTATTTTTAATTAAGTGTTTCATTAGAACCCTAATAAGTTGCATTTATTAAAATATTCATATAGTTATGTTATATGTAGTAAATATAGTTTTATATAACTAATAGTTATTTGACAAAATCATATTGATAATAATAATAACTAAAAGTTGTTTTATTTTACAATATTAGTAATAATAGTTCTTATGATAATAATATTGATAATATGAAAATAATAATATTAATTTCAAAATAATAATAATGATAGTAATAATAATAATTTTGATAAATATGATAATCTTTCCAATAATGGTAATAATAATAATAGTAATGATGATACTTTTAATATAAATGATAATTTTTAATAAAAATAATACTAGTTAATGATATTTTTAATAATAATTTTAATAATGCTAATAATAATAATAATAATAATAATAATAACAATAATAATAATAATAATAATAGATAAATAACTACCTCAAGGCAGTACTCCTTAAAAAAATAATGCACAAGTCCGGGTTTGAACCCGCAACGTCCCACTAACCCGAAAATTCCCTTAATCATTCGTCCGTAACTGTCTTTCTGTTCTAGTTCATACCATTAATTCTTTTGATTCATTATTAGCATATCATATTATCTTCATCATCATCTTAAGTTAAACATCATCATACTTATTACTACCATAGAATTATATCATCTTCATGATCATAATTCATGTATCATCTTTTATCATCATCATAAAATCAACATTATCATATATCATATATTACATGTCATATATCATATATCATCATGTGTAACACCACCCCGACATCATCTTTTCTGGTTCATCACGTCCATCATCACTTTGATATAAACATCATCGTCCTCATATCATCTCCACATATTACCCATCATGATCATAATCCAAACCGCAGCCTCATCTCCCCGATCACAAGAGCATCATCATTCCCATCATGTCACGCATATTATCAAACCGTTATCATCATCATTAACTTCTTCTTCGTCCGGAATCGTCATCAAATAATTACGATCATATGCATATCATAATCATAAGCTCATCATCACAACACAATTAATACGGTCCAACTGAGAACATTTCAGCCCACAACAGAAAAATAATATCTAGGCCTAGTTTCGCTTTGGCCCAACACAAAGATCCCGACCCTAAACAGGTTAGAACTATGGTGGCCCAACCTAAAAAAATAATTCGGATTTGAGAATCGACTAAGCGTAATATTTAAGTGGGTTTTTGTTTTGTCTTATAATTCTCCACCGACGATTTATAATGATTAAGTTTATCTGTTTTCCATATTGTCGGCCATAAGACTTTTCAAAAAAAAAAAATAGTTGCATATAATGAAAATCATTTCTCATCATCTTCGCTTCACTGTATCGGAATCATAGTGGAATAATCAATAGCAGGAATAGTTTTTTAAAGATTTCATGTTTTGAAAGGAAACAGAAACAGAAAGGGAAAGTTGCAGGTGATGGTTCTCTTCGGTTTGTTCGATCTATAATCACCATGAGAGAGAGAGAATGGGAGGGATTAAACATGGCGAGGGTGGTGTTGCTTCGTACAGAAAACGAAAGGAACAAAGCAAGGAAATAACGATGATGATAACACGGGTGTTTGTTTTCTGATATTTACATAAAGCACGATAGTAGTAGCAAACGGGTTTGAAATGTGGCGGTTGTGGTGTTATTAGTTATGGTGAGTTCAAGGGAAAAATATAGAGAGGGAGAGAGATTTGATGGCGGTTTGTGGTTATTTTAACTGGCGACTGCAGCAAATCGTTGATGATTATCTGGGTTTCGAATAGCAGTAGCAAAGAACGAGTGGCACAACAGCAAACAATCATCCTTTATGATAGTTTGGGTTTCGAACAGAAACAGCGAAAGACAGGAGCATTAGAGCAGCGTAATGGGTTTTCGAATGGTGTTTAGGTTTGGTTAATGGTCGGTCATGGGCAGGGGTTGCAGAAATTAACAAGAGCTGCAGAAAGAGAAAAAAATAGAGATTGAGGGATATGGGGATGATTGTTGTTGAGTGGTTGTAACAAAACAGACAACGATCGGGTTGCAGATATTGTTTGAGTTGTAACCGAAGTAGAAATGGATACAAGTAGTAAATTCCCGTGGGTTTGATGGTGGTTACAAGATGGTTGTTGATGGGTGGTGGCGATGGGTTTTATTACACATAAGAGAAGTAGATAGATGGTTTACTTATGCTCCTATATGCAGATTGTATGTATGCATATATAGAGAGTTTAGATTAGATAATGATAAACTTGATACAGTAATAGAATAGTAATAATAGATATTTCAATATGTAAAGTATACACTTTCATAATCACGGATTCAATAATCATAATATAATAATATTAATAATAATACACGTGTTTTTTTTTAATTTAAATATCTTACCAACAATTATCACGGAGTGCGACATCGTACTCCGTTATAAATTAGTAGCGGATAAAAATAGTCCTCGGAAAAATCCCAACTTTTTACATCAATTATATTTATTTATTCAAGTCATTATATATATCAATCCTATAATCTATGAAGTTTATTTATGTACCGACGTTTAGTTTTAACTCCTCATAAGTTTGTATTAGACTTATTTAATATTAGTCGAAATAACAAATGAGTGTTACAATATATTATTTAATAACTTACTTTATAGATATATAGATATGTTTTAATAATAAGTTATATCGTGAATTATTTTACATTATTATTTCTAACAACTAAATCATATAATATTTTATTTACGTATTTCATATCATTATATATATATATATATATATATATATATATATATATATATATATATATACATACATATTTTTATATATACATATTTATTTACAATTAATCATTCGAAAATCGTCAGGAATGATCGAAGGTTAATAAAATATATGGACCATTTCAAAATTTTTGAGACTCAACCTAACAGACTTTGCTTATTATGTCAAAAATATTAAATCGTATCGAAAGTTTGGTTCAAAATTAGTCGAAATGTTTCGGGTCGTGACAGTACCTACCCGTTAAAGAAATTTCGTCCCGAAATTTGATCGAGCTCGTCATGGTTAACAATAAGAAGGTTTTCATGACGAATATGAGTTGATAAATAGGGTTTTATTACTGTTGAGTAATATGGATAAGATAATTCGATTACTCGAAGAGTATGAGATAAGCTACCACAAAAGAGTGAAATGAGTAAATGTAGAATCGTTTTAACTGATGACGTAGGTATGATTGATTTCCGGAATTCATGAGATTTAAAGAAAATCTTTGTAATAAGATTTGGTTCTTCGGCGATTAAGAGAATCGGGATCTTCTTTGATTAAATGCAATAATCTGTTTCGATTGCCTTGTCGGATATTTTCTCTATAAATTTACCCCCTTCGTTGCCTTATTTTCTACAACTCGCACCCTCTATTCTTTCTCGTCAATTCATACTTTAAGATATTCGTCAATGTGTTCCATCCCATTCTGATCCTTGACATACTCTTAACTTTTATATCTGTCATTCTTCTTTTTTATCTACCACCGGAGGAAGTTACTTTCTTCTACCATTACCTTGGGATTTTAGTGTTTTTGATTCTCCCGTGTCTTTATGTTGCGATAAACATTGATATACATGATTTGTAATTTCCGTGTTGTTATTGGGCGTTATATTTTCTCTTATATTTTGAAGCTCTATGCTTTTGTTTTCTCTTCTCGACTTCAAGTCAAGCGAATAATGGTCTAGAATTCGTAGATATAGAGTTTCGAATGATTATAACGTTCTAAGCACGAAAGAGTGTATTCTCACGATTTGATTGGTTAAATTACCAGAATCACTGAGGATGGAACTATCAATAATATATTTTATTGATATGTTCGGAGGTTGAACAGATTGAACGAGTCGTGTAACATGGCACATGATGACGTTATGATCTGTGAATCATCATCACGTTTTATTAGAATTTAGCATGACTTACTGTAATATAATCACGTTGGCCAAGCGCATTATATTATACTAACTCATGCATCAATTCCCAACACTTCTCCACAATTCATTCATAATTTATACTTAGACTTTACAGAAGTTTTCAATATAACAGAATACAGAAAAACACGAAGAGGTAGATAATTTCTGACAGGAATATTTATGAAAATATCCTCAGAAATATCGAATATATTTATGATGATATTTTGGGATTTCTAAGTTTGAAGATTGATGGAGAAAAATTTTCCGCAAGATTTTAACATGACTTTGGAGCAAGATCTTCTCTAAAGGTTTCTTCGGATCTAGAATTACCTGAATTCTTCGAATATAGGGTTTGGTCCTTGTATTTGTCCTTGGTCTCCTTCATGGTTAGCTCAATCCGTTTCTCAGTACTAAATTTTCTATCGAGCGTTCCCAACACTCCATTCTTTATCATCAAATTCTTGACCATTTAGGCCATCTACAATTTTACTGTTTCCTCTGCATTTAATGTAGCCATATCTGAATCGTTGGTTATCAATCCGAGATGGTTTCAAGAGAATTGTGCATTTTTAGATGATTAAACGCTGATGGTAATATTTTGAAATATAAGAGGTTCCCCGGTAACAATAAAAGAGCACACATATATCAAGGTTATGATAAGGTTGTTTTGAAAGAAAGATTGAAATTGTCTTGTTGGAGCTGTGATAAAATTTGCTACTTTGAAAAAGAACTGCAAAGTTATTTTGGGTAATAATAACACTAAAGGAATTTGCACAGCTACTTGTTAAACGTTTACTCAGCTTCCGAGAGTTTTTCAGATGCATAACTATAGGCATCAATCTTTCCTTTTGTGGATGAGGTGTGGTTGGTTTATCCTCTCATTTGAGGTATTTTCAAGAATCATGAAAGGTTTGAACGCAGATTGTAATCACCAAGATGCAAATGAAGTTTAAAATGAAATCAAGTGGCAAACTTGAAGAAATGTTTAGTTTCATATGTTATAATCAATATTTTAATTCATTTTAATTGTCCAATATTATTAGTCCACAGTCGATAGTCCACAGTTGCAGTACAATTATTCATATATAGTTTAATATATAATATTCGAATTAATTAATACGTTTCATGACCCGTATACATCTCAGACTCGATCACAACTCAAACTATATATATTATTGTAGAATCAACCTCAACCCTGTATAGCTAACTGATGTTTTAGCAGAGTGGTATAAAATACTATTAATTTTAGCAGGAAATACTATTAAATACGATACAATTTTACACAAGATATTTATTTATTTAGAGAATGGATATACTTAAACCTTGCTACAACACTTATAGGCAGTGTACCTAATCGTATAGTAGTGTAGTTTTTAGTAAGTCCGGTTCGTTCCACAGGGAAATCTTTAAACAAAGCTTAACGCTATATTAGTTTACTTTTATAAAAATACAAATATATATATAAGTAATATTATTATTATAAAGGGGGGTTTTTACCGTTTAATGACCGGTTTGTCAATTTTAAAACTTTAGTCGCAGTTAAAACCAAATGTAAAATGTTAAAAATAAATACAAGACTTAAATTAAAGCGTAAAGTAAATAACGATAATGAAATTGCGAATAATAAAAGTGCAATAAAATAAACTTGCGATAATTAAAAAGTACGATAATTAAAAGTGCAATTAAATACAATAACAATAAAAATGCGATAATTAGAAGTGCAATTAAATATAAAATAAAGGAAATTAAATATGAAATAAAAGAATTATGCTTATTTAAACTTCCGTAATCATGATGTTTGACGTGTTGATTTTTAGTTTATTCCCATGGGTTAATTGTCCTTTGTCCTGGATTATTTAATATGTCCGTCTGGTTTTTGTCCATAGCAGTCCATCAGTCATAAATATAAAGTGCGAGTGTCCTCGTCAAATTATCCTTATACCCGAAGTTAAATATTCCAACTAATTGGGGACTTAAACTGTAACAAGATTTTAATACTTTGTTTAATAATTACACCAGGATGTCGACTGAGTGTAACCCAAGGTTTTAATATTTTGTTATCAATTATACCAAGTGTCCTTGTACATAATTTCACCCCTGTTTTAATTATTCTAGTGGCTATTAATCCATTCCCGTGTCCGGTTAAATGAACGATTATTCGTACATATAAATACCCCGCCCATCGTGTCCGATCGAGTGTATATGGTAATTTATAGGAACGTCCAATTGTAAATCTTTATATTAACATTAACAAACTATCATTTAGTTAAACAAATATAAAGCCCATTAATAGCCCATAGTCTAATTTCTACAAGTGTCGTTCTTTTGTCCAAACCCCAATTATGGTACAAAGCCCAATTACCCAATTTTAATAATTAGCCCAACATCATGATTACTTCGTTTTAAATAAGCATAATAATAACTTAGCTACGAGACATTAAATTAAAAAGGTTGAACATAACTTACAATGATTAAAAATAGCGTAGCGTTACACGGACAGAATTTCGACTTACACCTTTACAACATTCGCTAACATACCCTTATTATTAGGATTAAAATTAAAATTAAAATTAAAATATAAATATAAATATATACGTTTTATGAGAGAAGAAGAAAAAGGATGATAAAAATGATCAGAATTCGGTTGGCTTTATAGGGATTTGAGTTCAGGTATACTCCACGACTCGCGGCAATTTTTGCCTTCAAACTCCACGAGTCGCGGAGTTTGAAATTACAGCTCACAAACTTTGGAGTCTTTCTTGCCGACGGATTTTTATTATTTATTATAATATATAAATAATTATAAGAATTATTTAAATATTATATTATATTTATGTGCATAGTTGACTTGTAATTTTTAGTCCGTTGCGTCGAGCGTTGAGAGTTGACTCTGGTCCCGGTTCCGGATTTTCGAACGTCCTTGCGTACAATTTAATATCTTGTACTTTGCGTTTTGAATCTTGTACTCTTGTAATTTCGAGACGTTTCTTATCAATAATTGGAACCTCTTTGATTGTATTTTGTACTTTTGAGCTTTTTGGTCGTTTGCGTCTTTAATTCGTCGAATCTGTCTTTTGTCTTCACCTTTTATTATTTAAACGAATATCACTTTTAAATAGAACAATTGCAACTAAAAGCTTGTCTTTCTTGAGGAATAATGCTATAAAATATATGTTCGTTTTTAGCATTATCAAATATTCCCACACTTAAGCGTTGCTTGTCCTCAAGCAATATCTTCATGAAATACTAGAATCACTTCTTTATTCTTCACACTTTGTACATCAGTGATTTCTATACAGCGGTATAAACATTGGTAGTAACGATATGGTTTACAGTCCCACATGACTATAAAAATTTAGATCCATTAAGGAAATTGGATCTTTATGAAAACATTTGATCTTTTGAAAATTAAATCTAGCTTTTACCTTAGATAAGTTTTCCGGAATAACCCTTCACCGGTGTTTGCAAAATATTTTTGTGGGTTTGGTGGGTTTCAGATTTGAAAATTTTAGCTCAAAACTTGCGGTTTTGTGTCACCCACTTGCTAACCTTGTATTTGGAAAGCAACACGTCCAGTTTACTTGTCCCGTATATTACCTTTCGGTAAACTACCGTCCGGTTGTAAAGGAAAGCGTTGAACAAGCAACTGTTAAGGCAATGTCCCCTGACATGCTTTTAATTATGATCTATAACGTGTCGGACGCAATTACTATCCTTGGTAGGAGCAATAGTAAAGCTCACCCTTATGATTTTTCGGTCTGGCACAAGGTCCCGTCTTTGACCACTATGCAACCACCGTTCTTACGGTTGACACCCGATTTGGTTCAGGTGACCTAATGAATTCCAGGTGAATTCTTAGGATTTTACGTTCAATGGTAATGAATGCATTGAAAATAGGGTTTTTAGAAAACAAATCGGTTTTATTTTTGATCAAAATATTTTCTCGTTCAAGCTCGAGTTTAGATATCATTGAATTCCATGAGTTTGTAATTCTCAATCTTTAAGGTCAATATCTAGGATTGAGTAATATCAGGCTTTAAAAGCTGATTTTTTATCTTTAAGGAGATTATCCTTTCTGGGGATCTAATTCATTAGTCTTATCAAGCTAATTTGCATGGTGCCCCCCCATTGTACGAGATAAATCTTTCTCATGGTTAGGATAAATCTGACCACTTGGCGACCCTGTTTAATGCTGAGGTCCGTGGATTTCCTGCTGATTTTAGTGATGACTTTTCTGGGTTTTTCGTCAACCTACAGCTGGTCTGGACGACAACTTCATGACCTAAATCAAGAAGCGCGTTTCTTTTTCGGAAGACTTTACTTCCTTTTAATGATGGAATTGATTCATCGTGTAGATCCATCTTTCTTACAGTAAATCAGGTAAAACTTTTTAGTTTAGTCCAAAACAAAAGTATTTTCAGTTATTTGTACAAAAATATGTGATATATGTTTTGAATAACTTGGAGAATTTTCCCACAATTGGCTTTTATTTTCCTTTTTATTGTCCTCAATTCCATTTTAAATGAATTTTAACATTTTGGTTTGTTTCTCAATTTATGTCCTTTCTGAGGTAACAATAATTTCGGTGTTAAAACCTAGTTTTATCGTTCATAAATATGTATAAACATGATTTTGAGTTCATTTAATTGAAAATTTTGAAAATTTTTACTAGAATTGGGTAGTCAGTATATAAGACTAGGGCTGTTCTTTATTATCAGAGAGCACTAGATTCTAATACAACTACTGCTTTACTAGTATTTTTAATGGTAACCCAGTGTTTAAGATAAAAATTTTAAAATCCGAAAGAATTTAACCCCTTCCCACACTTAAGATCTTGCAATGCCCTCATTTGCAAGAAATCAGTAACAATTTAAATTATTGAGGGTGATTTGTGTGAAAATGATTAAATTTTACCAAAGTTTCCAAATATATTGGCATTTGTTTGCTGAATGATAAATGGTGCACATCATTTGTTCATTCCATCTTGTTGTTATTTCACATATATTTTGCATCTTGTCGTCAAAATTAGTTGCTTTTGCTGAACTTAATGCCAGTCTTTGAAAATGCGTTATTTTACCCTGTTGTGTACATAAGATAAACTGCAAACATATATACATATTTTTGAAGTTTGGTATATTACCCCACATTCAAAAATTATTAAAATCTAAGAATAAAAGTTAGAAATTTATAAAAACTATTACAATATTAAATAAGTATTAAACGTATCAACATTACAAATTACAAAATAAATAAAACTAAGTAGACTAGGGATGATACTGATACCAATAGGGGTTCCAAGCATAACCATATGTGCTATAGAATGCTTCGGCAGGGTTATACGTAGGATATGGTGGTTGCATCTCTATAGACCAGGGAGGGAATATGGGTTTTGGAGTAGGAATATAGTTTCTACCTATATGTTGGCAATGAGCTATGATTTGGTTTTGATGAACTTGCCAATCTTCAAATGCTCTCTGTCTAGCATTTTTGTACTCCTGTGAAGCTATAAACCTTTGCATTTCTTGCATTTCATTTCCCCCTCCTACATTACCTTGCTGTTGGTTTCTCTCAACCTGTGGATGTCTACCATGGTATTGTACTGCGGCGTTATTTCGCCTCTTCAAAACTTTCACACCATGGTATACATTTAAACCTATAGTATCGCGGGGTTCTGGTTCTTCTACTAATAATCCCCCCGACTTATATCCACACCGAGATATTCAGCAATCAAAGTAATAAAAATACCACCTCCTATTATGCTATGCGGTCTCATCCCCCTAACCATAGCTGATAAATAATAACCCACACAATAAGGTATACTTACAGCGCTTTGTGGGTCTCGAATACACATATGGTAAAAAAAATCCTGTTCATTTACCTTTTCCTTGCTCTTACCTCTTTGTGTAATCGAATTAGCTAAAAACCTATGAATCACTCTTAATTCAGCTCTATCTATATCCAAATAAGAGTAATTTCCCCATTTGAATCGGTGATGGCTTGTCATTTGACTCCATACACCATGTGTATCAAAATTTTCATCTATCTTTCTACCATTTAGTATCAACCCTCTACAATCGGCAGATGCTAACTCCTCAGGCGTATATATACGTAAAGCCTGAGCCATGTCTAGTAAAGACATGTGGCGCATCGAACCTCCTAACAAAAATCTAATAAAAGATCGATCGGTTAAACTAGCTACCCGATCATTTAATTCTATACTACACAACAATTCTTCATACCATACTTTATATACAGGTCTACGCATGGTGAATAAACGTACCCAGTCGTCAAAAGTAGAATTACCATACCTCTGTGCAAGTAATTCCCTAATTGGCCCGGCCAATTCTACAGCTTCTAATGGTCCCCATTCTATGACCCTCGGTACCTCAACAACTTTAGAATGAAGAGTATGCAAACCCCTTTGGTATTTTGGATAATCTATCCAAAGTCTGTCAAATCTCAGGTTCGGGTGCAAATCTTCCAAGTGCATATCAGAAAATGTCATGACTGGATGAGGTATATCTTGCTTGTAATAGTTATCCACCTCCTGTTGTTCCGCATTCTCAGCAGGAGCATTGCGAGCTTGGGATGAAGATTCACCCCTTTCAATCTGCAAAACACATCAAACACAATTTTTGTGCATCCAAATATGCATTAGTGTCAGCAAAATCATCAATCAAAATAATTACAATGACATGATCAATTTATATCAAACTTAAGCTCATTTTCATATTTTTATCAAATCTACACTTTTTCAAATAAGCATACACGAAAATTTTCGCCAAGTTCATAAGCATTTAACTCAAATAACATGTCAAAATAATCATCACTAGCAATTAAACAAGTTTCAAATGGCATTATCTCTCAAAAATCAAGTTCATGAATTTTTAAACTTGAAAAAGTCCACTTTAATTCTCAAAATCATGTTTAGGCTCAAAGTTTGGATCATTTAACTACCTAAACATGTTACACTACTTAATTTAGCAACAATTCATGACAAAAATCGGCCATAACCTGTTTATATCAAAAAGCCCCAAATTTGCTCAAGAACACAAACCCTAGATTACTCTAAATTTGAAGTTTAAGGCTTCTAATCATGTTAAATAGCATCAATCTAGGTTATACAAGCATAATACATAAACAATTTAAGCATAATTACACTAAAAAGCATCAAAATCAAATTGGGGAAAAAATTGCTCAAGAACACTAATTTTCGGATTAAATGGTGTTTAGGTGTAGAAATTTACCGTTTTTCTTGAGTAATTCCTTGATAGCATCCTTCTCAACATGATTTTAGTAAAAGATTTGATGATTAACGGTTAAAAATTGTGATTTTGGGGTTTTTTTTCGTGTATTTTCGGCAGTATTTCGCTGTATGTTTGAGTTGTGGTGTGCAACTGAGCTGTTCCAGCTCCTTTTATTTTTTTCTGTAATTCGATCCCTCCGCGAGTCGCGGAGATTTCCCCTTCAAACTCCGCGAGTCGCGGAGTTTTTTTTTTTTTTTTTTACATCTTATACTAATTAAAACAATTAAGTAATTAATTTTAAAATTTTGTTTCCCTTGTTATTTAGGACGAGGTCGTTTCGGATCGAGGTCCTAGTCCGTTCTTCGACAAAATTTTAAAATTTGTCTTTTTGTAGCGATTGTTTTAAAAGCTAAGATTTTTGGGTTTTTTAATGTTTTTGGCATACTTTAATAAGATTAAAAATAATGATAATAAAAGTTCTCGTCCCTCCCTCGGGTAAAGCAATTTCGGTTTAAAGATCTAGTCTTCAACTTACGACGAATTTTAAAAATCATATTTTTAACTTAATGAGATAAAGTAAATTTTTGTTTTTAAATTCACACAACTTAAAATAAAAATACATAAAATTCAAAATTAATATTAAAAATTCACACCAAACTTAAAATTTGAAATGCATAAAAATAAAATTCATATTTTAAAAATTAAAAATTCACACCAAACTTAATTTAAAATTTCATATTATAAATTCACACCAAACTTATATTAAATTTTCAAATATTTACAATTTTAAATATATTATTTTTACAAAGTTTACAATATTAATTTAAGATTTATAAATTAATTTTAAAAACATGGTAAAAATAAAATTAAAAATCTTTTTGGCTTTTTATCCCACTTTAATCAATCAAATATTATCAAAAATATTCGCCCCTCTTTTCGGTAAAGTAATTTCGGTTTCAAGACCTAATTTAACTCATGACAAATTTTTGAAATATTTTGGGTTGATTGATTAAAGATATTTATACCTTAAGAATAAACGTTAAATTTCGCAGTGATGTAATAAATTTTTGAATGATATCAATAATTTCGGTCACCAAACCTAATTTTATTCAATACCAATTTAATACTTTATAGCGAACAAATTAGCGTTTATTATCAAAAGGTTAAAAATAAAAATAAAAAAAATAAAAACTGTACAAACATACCTGTGAAATAGATTTCTTAGTTATATGATCTATACCATTCATAAGATAGTCGGTTTAATTGGTTTTCCATGGCTACATAGGCGTAACCTCGAGCATTCAGTGTCTTTTCTTCTAAACATATGAACGGTCCGTCTCTGCATAAAGTAACAAATTCGGTGTTTGAATAGGTTTGATTATTTGAACATTTACCTCCATGTGACCATTTTCCGTATTTGTGACATCTTTCTAGGTGTCGTGCTCTTCTTTTCGCTACGGATTTTGATTTTCCTTTACCAAATTGTAACTTATTATCTTCGCATCTGGATTCTTTTCTAACTCCGTCCATTCTTTCTCTGATTACTGATACTATTTCACTCGGAAGTGTGTCATTATTACGTTTAGTGATCAAAGCGTGTAGCATTAGACCATGGTTTAGTTCACATGTAGTCTTCATTTTGTAAAAACCTAAAAAAATAAAAATTCAGAATGGGGGGAGAAGACTAGTTCTTTAGGGTCTGCTAGGGAAAGACCATTCGGGTTCCATTTTCGAGAACTACACGAAAACAGATAATCTAACTCTAACAGATATACATATTATCCTTTAAAGACTTGATTCTCCCCACACTTAGTTAGGTGTGGTGTCGAAATTGTGATTAACTTCGTTGTCGACTTCCATCGGACTATCTATGTAATGTTTAACTCTGTGACCATTAACTTTAAATTCAATCCCATTTGAATTTATCAATTCTATCGTTCCGTATGGAAAAACTCTTTTGACTATGAATGGTCCAGACCATCTTGATTTCAATTTTCCAGGAAATAGCTTGAATCGTGAATTGAAAAGAAGAACTCTGTCTCCTTCCTTAAATTCTTTTGAACTTCTGATTCTTTTATCATGCCATTTCTTCTTTCTTTCCTTATAGATTAACTAATTTTCGTATGCTTCATGTCTTAATTCTTCTAATTCGTTTAGTTGACTTAACCGTAGACGTCCGGCTTCATGTAAATCAAGATTACATGTCTTCAAAGCCCAAAATGCTTTGTGTTCAATTTCTACTGGAAGATGACATGTTTTTCCATAAACAAAGTCTAAAAGGTGTGATTCCAATTGGAGTTTTGTAGGCTGTTCTAAAAGCCCAGAGTGCATCCTCCAATTTAATGGACCATTCCTTCGGATTTGATCCTACGATTTTCTCTAGAATACGTTTTAAAGCTCGGTTGGTATTTTCAACTTGTCCACTTGTTTGTGGATGATATGCGGTGGAGATTTTATGAGTTACTCTATATCTTTTAAGAACTTTCTCAAGTTGATTATTACAGAAATGAGTACCCCGATCACTTATTAAAGCTTTCGGTGTTCCAAACCTTGCAAAGAGACGTTTTAAAAAGTTGACTACAACTCGTGCATCGTTAGTTGGGAGAGCTTGTGCTTCCGCCCATTTAGATACATAATCAATGGCTACGAGTATATATAGATTATTATGAGATTTTGGAAATGGACCCATAAAGTCAATACCCCAAATGTCAAATACTTCACATACTTGGATGACATTTTGTGGCATTTCATCACGTTGACTTATTTTTCCGGCCCTTTGACAAGCATCACAGGATTTGCAAAGAAGGTGTGCGTCTTTGTAAATTGTAGGCCAATAGAATCCAGCATCATAAACTTTTCTTGCTGTTAGTTGAGGCCCATAATGCCCTCCTGTTGGTCCTGTGTGACAATGGTTTAAAATTTTACTAGCTTCATCTCCAAATACACATCGGCGTATTATTCCATCGGGACAACTTTTAAACAAATGTGAATCTTCCCAAAAATAGTGTTTTATATCACTGAAGAATTTATTTCGTCTTTGGTACGATAATCCTTTTTCAAGGAATCCACATACTAAATAGTTTGCATAGTCTGCAAACCATGGAATTTCTTTATAATCTATCTTCAATAGATATTCATCAGGAAAGTTGTCTTGCATGGCCGATTCATTTAGAACTTCTAATTCGGGATTTTCAAGACGAGAAAGATGATCAGCGGCGAGATTTTCTGCTCCTCTTTTATCTCGGATTTCAATATCAAACTCTTGTAAGAGTAAGATCCAACGGATTAATCTTGGTTTAGCATCTTTTTTCGAAAATAGGTATCTAAGAGCAGAATGGTCGGTATAGACCACCGTTTTTGCTAGAACGAGATATGATCGAAATTTGTCAAAAGCAAAGACAATAGCAAGGAGTTCTTTTTCAGTAGTTGTATAGTTCGTTTGTGCTCCTTGTAACGTCTTACTAGCATAATATATAGGTTGAAATCGTTTTTCAATCCTTTGTCCTAAAACGGCTCCCATTGCAAAATCACTTGCATCGCACATTAGTTCAAATGGTAGATTCCAATTTGGTGTTATCATGATCGGCACATTAGTGAGTTTCTCTTTAAGAATATTAAAAGATTTGATACATTCATCTGAAAAGATGAATGGAGCATCCTTTTCTAGAAGTTTATTCATAGGAGTGGCAATTTTAGAAAAATCTTTTATGAAACGTCGGTAAAAACCGCCATGCCCTAGAAAACTCCTAACTCCTCTAACATTGGTGGGATGTGGAAGTTTAGCAATTACATCTACTTTAGCTCTATCCACTTCAATTCCTTCTTTTGAAATTTTATGACCAAGAACGATGCCTTCTTTAACCATGAAATGACATTTCTCCCAATTAAGAACTAGATTTGATTGTTCGCATCTAATAAGCATTCGTTCCAGATTAACTAGACATGTTTCAAATGTATCACCGAAGACTGAAAAGTCATCCATGAAAACTTCCATGCATTCTTCTATCATGTCATGAAAAATTGCCATCATACACCTTTGAAAGGTTGCAGGGGCGTTGCAAAGTCCAAATGGCATGCGTTTGTAAGCAAAAGTACCATAAGGGCACGTGAACGTGGTTTTCTCTTGGTCCTCGGGTGCTATTGGAATTTGAAAATATCCGGAAAAACCATCAAGAAAACAATAGTAACTGTTTCCGGCTAATCTTTCCAACATTTGATCTATGAAAGGTAAGGGAAAGTGATCTTTTCTGGTGGCGTCATTTAATTTTCTATAATCAATACACACACGCCATCCTGTTACAGTCCTAGTAGGAATAAGCTCATTTTTCTCATTTGTAATGACAGTCATGCCACCCTTCCTAGGCACGCATTGAACTGGGCTTACCCATGGACTATCAGAGATTGGATAAATTAGACCTGCATCTAGCAGTTTAATAATCTCTTTCTTAACTACATCTTGCATATTAGGATTTAGTCTTCGTTGGCATTGCACATACGTTTTATGACCTTCTTCCATAAGGATTTTATGTGTGCAATACGAAGGACTTATTCCTTTAATATCATGAATCTTCCATGCAATGTGTGATGACCCGAAAATTTCCGATCAAATTTAAACTTTAATCTTTATATGTTTCCGACATGATGAGCAAAATCTCTAATGTTGAGTCTCGAAAGCTTTGAAACTATATTCATGTAATCAATTACCCTTTGACCATGCCTAAAGATTCACGAACAATTATGTATACATATACAATTGTGTGATTATTAAATTGAGATATATATTAATAAAACATTGAACGGATTAGTTGATATGAATATAAGCTATGAGATCTATTTTATGAACTTGGAAATGCTATCAAGGTATTGAATGAATAATACTTTACATGAACGTATTTGTTCGATGTAAGTTTATCGACGAGATTAAAAGATAATATCAAGTGGTTGAATTATCAGATACATTGAATTATGATTACGAGTCTTTGTTATGAGGTCCACTTTGATCTAGGAAATCTTTCTTTTTTTAATGGTATTCGGAATAAATGGTAAAGTAATTTACAAGTAAGAACAAGGTGTCACATAACGAGAGTTGGACAAAAGTTAGTGGAAATTTCTGTTTGATCTCTAATACGTATCTTACAATAATTTTCTCGTGTTATTATTAAGTTAATTATTTAACTTTCATAATGCTTGATCATATAGAAGAAATAATTGAGATAAGGTTCG